>NC_069499.1:1069773035-1070385535 GCF_027579735.1 Bombina bombina
AGGGAAAACAGTACACCTCTCTGAACAGTGTCTGGGAGGCTGTGGTTGCTGCTGCACGCAATGTTGATGGTGAACAGATCAAAACACTGACAGAATCCATGGATGGCAGGCTTTTGAGTGTCCTTGCAAAGAAAGGTGGCTATATTGGTCACTGATTTGTTTTTGTTTTGTTTTTGAATGTCAGAAATGTATATTTGTGAATGTTGAGATGTTATATTGGTTTCACTGGTAAAAATAAATAATTGAAATGGGTATATATTTGTTTTTTGTTAAGTTGCCTAATAATTATGCACAGTAATAGTCACCTGCACACACAGATATCCCCCTAAAATAGCTATAGCTAAAAACAAACTAAAAACTACTTCCAAAACTATTCAGCTTTGATATTAATGAGTTTTTTGGGTTCATTGAGAACATGGTTGTTGTTCAATAATAAAATTAATCCTCAAAAATACAACTTGCCTAATAATTCTGCACTCCCTGTATATATATACATACATACACACACACACACACACACATATATATATATATATATATATATATATATATGCACACACACACATACATATATCTTTAGGTTAATAAGCACACTCACCAAACTGGTCAGGTAAGTACCAGGGTGCAAAAATAGGAATAATAGACTAACAAGAAATAAGCACTCTCTGGTTTTGTAAAACAAATAATATATTTAACTAGCGTGACGTTTCAAGGTATTCACCCCTTCCTCAGACAAATACTATCAGCTAGATTATGTTTTGCCTTATAAGAGAAAGTGCATCGTTATGCTTCATAATGTTACTTTTTCCCTAACGCCGCTATTACAAGTCTTGTCAGAATAGGTGTACCGCACATCTTTTTTGGCCGCCACGGAACGTCAGTCCCCCACTTTAAAAAAAGTCCTTTTTCAAGGGGACTTCCATAGCGCCGGTATTACGAGTTTTGCGGTGAGGCCAAAAAGTGAGCGGTACACTCTAAAACCACAAGATCTGTACCGCCATCTAAAGTCAGTAGTTATGAGTTTTATGCTACAAAGCTGTAGCATAAAACTCATGACTAAACTGTCACAAAGTGCACTAACACCCATAAACTACCTATTAACCCCTAAACTGAGGCCCTCCCGCATCGCAAACTCTAAAGTAAAATTATTAAAACGTAATCTCCTGCTCTGGACATCGCCGCAACTTAAAAAATGTATTAACCCCTATTCGGCCGCTCCCCAACATCGTCGCCAATGTAATAAACCTATTAACCCCTAAACCCCCGCCCTCCCGCATAGCAAACACTATTTAAAGATTATTAACCCCTAATCTGCAATCCGCCCACACCGCGCTATAATAAACCTATTAACCACTAAACCGCAAGCCCCCCACAATGAAATATACTAAATTAAATTATTAACCCCTAAACCTCTGGTCTCCCACATCACTACATAAATATATTAACCCCTAACCCTAACGTAACCCTAAGCCTAAGTCTAACCCTAACTTAAATATAATTAAAATAAATCTAAATAAAACTTACAATTATTACCTAAATAATTCCTATTTAAAACAAAATAACTATAAAATAAAACCTAAGCTAGCTACAAAATAACTAATAGTTATAATATTGTCGCTATCTTAGGTTTTATTTTTATTTCACCGGTAAGTTTGTATTTATTTTAACTAGGTAGACTAGTTAGTAAATAGTTATTAACTATTTACTAGCTACCTAGTTAAAATAAATACAAACTTACCTGTAAAATAAAACCTAACCCGCCTCACACTAAAACCTAACATTACAATAAAATAAATTAAATTAATAAAATACAATTATCTAAATTACAACAAAATATAAACACTAAATTACACAAAATAAAAAATAAATTATCAAAAATAAAACAAATTACTCCTAATCTAATAGCCCTATAAAAATAAAAAATCCCCCCAAAATAAAAAAAAACCTAGCCTACACTAAAATGCCAATAGCCCTTAAAAGGGCCTTTTGCGGGGCATTGCCCCAAAGAAATCAGCTCTTATACCTGTAAAAAAAAAAATACAAACACCGCCAACAGTAAAACCCACCACCCACACAACCAAACCCCCCCAAATAAAATTCTATCTGAATAAACTTAAGCTAACCATTGCCCTGAAAAGGGCATTTGGATCGGCATTGCCCTTAAAAGGGCATTTAGCTCTTTTACGGTGCCCAAACCCTAAGCTAAAAATAAAACCCACCCAATAAACCCTTAAAAAACCTAACACTAACCCCCGACGATCCACTCACAGTTTTCGAAGACCGGACAGCATTCTCATCCAGACGGCAGAAGTCTTCATCCAAGCGGTCAGAAGTCCTCATCGAAGCCGGCAGAAGTCTTCATCGAAGCCGGCAGAAGTCTTCATCCAGATGGCATTTTCTATCTTCATCCATCCGGCGTGGAGCGGGTCCATCTTCAAGACATCTGGTGCGTAGCATCCTCTTCTTCCGATCGTCGCTGGAAAATGAAGTTCACTTTAAGTGACGTCATCCAAGATGGCGTCCCTTACATTCCGATTGGCTGATAGAATTCTATTAGCTAATAGAAATTAAAGGGGAAAAAATCCTATTGGCTGTTGCAATCAGCCAATAGGGTTGAGCTTTCATCCTATTGGCTGATCCATTCAGCCAATAGGATTGAGCTTGCATTCTATTGGCTATTCCAATCAGCCAATAGACATCAATGGTTCTGCGTTACGGAGCTTTTGTTTCAGCGATCGCAGGTGTTAGGCTTTTTTTTGAGCCGACTCTCCCCATTGATGTCTATGGGGAAATCGTGCACGAGCATGTCAAAACACTGCTTGTATTTGGGTGAGGTATGGAGCTCAACGCTACCAAATCGCCCGTGCAAGCCAGGTATTTCAAAACCTGTAATAGCAGCGCTATAGGGAGGTTAAATACCGCCGCTTTTGTGGCGTTAGTTAATTTCCCTATAGCGCTCAAAACTCGTAATCTAGCTGAAAGTGAGCAGTGAAAATATTTATACAGATACAAAGTAAAAAAACCCTACCCTCATTAGTGCAACAAATCACATACAAAGCCACATGAATTGGTTGATAAGGACACACCCTAAATCACGTTCAGATGTGTAACATCAATTAATTAATACAGAGTCCCAAAACCTACGTAAGCAAGTGAAATTAACAGCATCATATACAAAACAAAATAAGATATATTTATATATATATATACTGTATATATATATATATATATATATATATATATATATATATATATATATATATATATATCAGTCTGGAGATATCTATAGCAACAGACCTACAGAATGACACCTCAATCATAAGTTTACACATTTTTATATATTATAATCATTATCAAGTCAAAGTAAAGGACATGAAAGATGCCCAATCTTCATTTAAAAAAAGGCAAGAAAAACCATAGAAGCATAGCGTGTGTGGTGTTAGGAGCGTTATAACCCTAAGTGAATACCTACAGTGTACTAGGCAGAAAATGAGTCTTGAAGACTAGCCAAATGTAAGGCAATATCTAACTAGTGAAGAATATACAGGACAAATGACTAGTGATATGCCCCTAAATAAACAGTATAAAGAAGCGTGTTTAAGGTAAAAACATTACCAGAGTAACAGTGTAAACATTCATATTCAATACTGTTTGCAGCATGCGTATACTCAGCATGGCAATCAAAGGGTCACATACGTGGGGCATAAGGGGCAGGGCCACCAAAACGTATAGTCAAATGACACAATCGGGGGGGGGGGGGGGTGCGAACCAACCCAGTTGCTGATTGGTTCATAGGCAACTAATAGGTATATGCCAGCAGACAGCTAAAATGTGTGTCGCGGTCAGGCTATGAGAAATAACGACCACAATCAAAATCTAGTACACATATGCAATATATAAATATATATATCAATCAATCTACCACCCCCAAAATAGACTATGCAAGGTGCTACTAATGCACTTATGTGTCAGGTCCCTTATATGGATATTAAGAACATAGTCAAAGTACGATGTGCATTTACGACAAAACACCATAAACAAATATACTTATGTAATTCATGTTCTAGTACAGGATATAATCTAAATGGAACAATTATAAATTAGAGAAAACAATGCCAATCAATATTTACATTTAACCCCTTAGGGTATAAGGGGTCCAATCTGAATATCCATTTGGCCTCCACTTGTAGGAGTTTCTTCTTTCTGTCACCCCCTCGTTTAAGGGGTGGGACATGGTCAATTAATGTGAAACGCAAATCATTAACAGTGTGTTTGGCCTCCAAAAAGTGTCTGGCTACTGGTTGGTCTGTCTTTCCAGTGTCCTGGGCAGATCTAATAGCACTCATGTGGTTCACCATTCTTTTCTTGATGTTGTGATCAGTTTTACCTACATAGAATTTGGCACAATTGCAACTCAATAGGTAGATAACAAATTTGGTGTTGCATGTCAAGTAGTGCCGAAGCTGGTACCTCTTGTTGGTATGCGGGTGCCTGAATGCAGGTCCCTGTACCATGGCGTGACATTTAACACAACTTGGACATCTAAAAGATCCCATCTTCTTTGATTTTAGCCACGTTTCTTGCTTATAGCAGTGGGTAGTTTCTGTAAGCATAAGTACATCCTTTAAGTTACTTGCCCGTTTGTATCCCATTCTTCTGGTGGGTCAAGTGATGCAAATGGTAGGGTGGGGTCAGACTGTACTATCCACCATTTGTCACGTAGACTCTTGGCAGTGACTTGAATGTTCGCTACATAGGTTGACATGAAGGTTAGTCGCTGTTTAATGTCCTCTTTATTATGAGACAGTAGTTTTTCACGATCAGCAGATAATAAATCCTTGTGCACATCAGAGATCAGATTGTGTGCATAGCCCCTTTTGAGAAACTTATGAGACATCTCTTGTAGTTGTATATCCGTTCTTTCCTTCTTGGTGTTGTTCCTGATAACCCTTTTCATATGTGCTTTGGGAATTGCCCTTATAAGCGATCTGAGATGGCTACTGCATGCCAGCAGTATGGAGTTTCTGTCCGTGGGCTTTTGGAACAGTGTAATAGCAAGACTATTGTTGTCTTTAAAGATCCTAAGGACCATTCTCACCATCCTTTGCCTCTCCGATATTTTACTTGGCCTGCCACTTCTGGCCTTAACAAAAACTGTGCCTGTGATCTTCCATTTCCTCATTATGTTCCTCACAGTGGACACTGACAGCTTAAATCTCTGCAATAGCTTTTTGTAGCCTTCCCCTAAACCATAATGTTGAACAATCTTTGTTTTCAGGCCATTTGAGAGTTGTTTTTAGGCCCAGATGTTTCCACTCTTCAGGGGAGAGTCAAGAGAACAACAATTTGCAATTGGCCACCTTAAATACCTTTTTCATGATTGGATGCACCTGTCTATGAAGTTCAAGGATTAATGGGCTCACCAAACCAATTGTGTGTTCCAATAACAAGGGTGCACAAATTTATTTACCTGTCTAATTTCATTTGGATGCATATTATACATTTTCTGTTAATCCTTCAGTTATTTGATAGATCAAAATGAAATTGCTGATCCAAACACCCAATTATTTATAAATGAAAATCATGGAAATTGTCAGGGGTGCCTAAACTTTTGCATACAATTATATATATATATATATATATATATATATATATATATATATATATATATATATATATATATATATATATATATACACAAACAAAAAGGTATCAGTGCACATCTAGTTTCAAAAGCACAACATATTTTTTGAACTGCTGCAAAAAAATGCCTGCAAACAAAATCAAGAGACTATTCTTTTTTTTTTTTTAAATATCATTTTTATTAAGGAGGACAGAGCACACACATACAACAGTATTCATATGTACAGGTTACATAGGTTAAATACCATTACATCGACTGCTTTGATACAAAAAGGAAGTAAAACCTAGAATACATTCCAGCAGGTCTGTCTTAATTCAAACTTTTCTGTTTCGTTCAATGACATATGCAAATGGTGAAACTGTTTCTATGCACACATCCCCCTCCAAAACATTTTTCTTTACCTTTTTCCATAAATTCCCTATACTTTAATAACTCTAACTAATAATTATTAACCTAAACTACTACTAACTAGGATAACCCTGAGGGTTATTGTGTCATTGTTGGTCATGAGGCCCGGCAGAGGAGGTAAAAAAAAAGGGGGGAAGGGAAAGGGGAGAGAGGAGGGCCAGGGGGATGAGAGAGGTGAATCGATTGAGTGTGGGAGGGGGTTTGTAGAGCGTGATGCTACTTATCTAACATTCCTTCAGTTAAACAGATGTTCCCAATCTCCTCTTAGAGTGTCCTCCATGAAAATCACAGAGTCCCTAAATGGCCTTAGAATTAACCTCTGTATTTCCAACTCAAAGGTAAGAATAAGTCTGCGCAACTTGCCCAGGAATAAGGCCAGTCTGTTCTGTACATCCAGTCTAACATCCATTTGTTCAATGAATATTTGGGATTGTAACAAATTTTTAAAGCCTTTGAAGGAAGGGCCCACAGTCGCTATCCAATGTTTTAATATGTATTTTCTAGCCACCAAAATAATTAAACTCAGCACTGAATCATATTGTTTATATCGCTCATCCCACTTCAGGAATATTATAGTTTCAGGTTGTATGTTAAGCTGTATCTGTAATTTCTGTTTCATCCAGAACTGTATTTTGCCCCAATACTGCCTGATTGGTGGGCACCCCCATATATAATGTAAAAGATTAAGATTATCTAATGCGCACTTGGCACATTTATTCGGACAAGTAGGCACCCATTTTGCCAGTACTCTCGGTGTGAGATGTGCCTTATGTAAAAAGCGTACCTGGGACTCCCTATACTTGGCTGACAGTGTCGCTTTCCTTGTTTTTTCCATACTGTTCCTTATCTCCACCCATGTGACCTCCTCTAGTCCCTCTCTGACCCAACCCGTCAGTATGGACGATTGAAGGCTTGTGAGGCGATGTTGCAAGAGTGCTTGATATATTTCCGAGAGTGAGAACCTGCCCATTGTATATAGTGACTGGGTAAGACGGAAGGGAGAACCCTCACAGAAGTCTGGATTGTCTCTGACCAATGCCCCGATGTAATGGGTACCTGAAGAAAGGCATAAAAGTGGGTTCTGGGTAAGTCATATTCCCTTTGCAAGGCACCAAATGTCTTGACCGCCCTGGTAAGCGGATCTATTAGGTGTTTAAGTGACGTCATCCCTTTTTTCTCCCAAATTTTAAAAGGCAGGGTCTCAGATCCCGCCGGGAAGTCTGAGTTTTTTCCGATAGGTAAGTAGTGTGAGGCATGACAAGCTTTACCCAGATACTTGTGTGCTAGTTGCCAAGCTTTCAATGGATCCTTGAACAACACGCTGAGGCCCAAGGACCTCGAATCCACGACATGATAAGCTAGAGACACATCTCCCAGCACCGCCTGCTCCAAGTTCGGCCGACAGAAATGATGAGTGCCAACTTGCCTATCCACTACCAAGCGAATCAGTGCGGCCCAATTATATAGTCTGGGAGAGCTAAACCCCCATTAAGGAAGTTCATGTTTAATTTATCTGTCGAAATCCACGTTTTTTTCCCCCTGCCATATGAAGCCCTTTGCTGCAGAGTTTAAGAGTTTAATATCAGATTTGTTCAAAAGTAAAGGGAGCATAAGTAGCGGGTACAGGATTCGGGGAAGCACCACCATTTTAAGTAAGGCAATCCTTCCCGACAACGACAGTGGCAAAGACCTCCAGCCATTCATTTGAGCTTGTAATTTAGCGCAGATAGGGGTTAAATTATTGGCATATAACCTATTGGGGTTAGCCAAAATTTTGATACCTAGATACGTAATATCATGCCTAGCCACCATGAAGGGGTATTTCTCATCAGAGCCTGTTACCTTATTAAGCCAAAGAATTTCCGACTTTTGTACATTTACCTTATAGCCCGAGAATAGGCCAAAGTCAGTAAGGTTGTTCATGATGCTAGGCAGATGCATCCGGGGATCTTGTACAAAGAGGAGCATGTCATCTGCATAAAGTGCCAGATGTTGTGGGGCTCCTGCTATGTTGATGCCAGGAAAATCCTGCCGTAGCATAATGGCCAAAGGCTCCAGCGCTATGTTAAAGAGTAGGGGTGATAATGGACACCGCTGTCTTGTGCCCCTGTGTAGTTGGAAAATTGGGCGAGAACACATTATTCAACAGTACATTTGCCAGAGGGGAATGGTAAATATTTTTAATAAGGGTGAGGAAGGGGCCAGAGAAGTTGGCTTGAGTCATGGTATTGAATAGATGACCCCATTCCACACGGTCGAAGGCCTTCTCTGTGTCAAGTGACAGCAGGAAGGCCTCCGGTCTATCTGCCACCTTGCAATCCCGGGATCCGACCCAGAAGTGCTGGATTATCTGCAGAACCCTACGTACATTAACAACCGACGAACGTGCATGCATGAAGCCTGTCTGGTCCTCATGTATGATGCTAGGTAAAATAAATTTTAGTCTCTCTGCAAACAATTTGGTGAGGATCTTATAGTCCGAGTTTAATAAAGAGATCGGCCTATAGGATTCGGGCAACAAGCAGTCCTTCCCTGCTTTCGGGATCAACGTGATGGAGGCCGATAAGAATTCTGGAGTGGGTGTCTTTTCCTCTCTAAAATAACCGGCGAACAGTTCCACGAGAGTCGGGGCCACCTGTGGCTTAAGCAGGTGGTAAAATTCAATCGTCAACCCGTCGGGACCGGGCGCATTACTCAGCGACATGGTCATAATAGTTCTCTCAACCTCCTCTCTCTCTATGGGAGCATTTAGTTTGTCCAGTTGCTCCTCAGAAATCTTTGGAAGTGTAATAGTCTCCCAGAATCTGTCCCTTGCCTCGTTTCCAGAGGGGAGTTCACTTGTATATAAGGAGGAGTAGTAGGAAGCGAAAGCTTCTGCTATTGATTTAGAATCTCGAAAAACTTTACCCCCCACTTTTACTGCTGCAATGTGTTTGGAAGAGGTGGTTAATTTTACCAGTGTAGCTAAAAGCTTCCCAGATTTGTCCCCATATCGATAGTATTTGCCTCGAGTCTGTAAGAGTGCCTGGGAGGCCTGGTGTACAAGGATCTCATCATACTCTGCTTTGGTACTAACATACTTGCGATAGTTATGATTAGAGGGGGTAGCGCAATAATCACGATAAGTGTCCACTAAACTGGCTCGCAGTCGCTCAACTTTTTCCACGTATTGCTTTTTTCTGCGTGCCAAGTACGCGATAATGTTACCTGAGAGAACAGCTTTGGCCGTCGTCCAGAATAATTCTGGCGTGTTTAAATGTTGGCTGTTATTTGTCCTATAATCATCCCAACAGTTTACTAAATAATTTTGGAATTCTTGGGAGGTCACTAAATATTTCAGGAATCTTAAAGTACGCCTGTTGCACACTCTAGGAACTACGTCAAGAAAAAGTGCTATGGGGGCATGGTCCGAGACAATAACTTCTCCGATTTTTGTATCAATTACTTGAGTAACTAAGGTGTTTGAGCTCATGAAGAGGTCAATACGTGACATGAAAGGTGTCGCCCGTGATATGCAGGTATATTCTCTGCCATCAGGATTAAGTTTTCACCAAATGTCTAGCACATTTAGAGTGCTGCCCAGCCTAGTAAAGACCTCTTTCTGAAATTTATCTAACACCTTGGGTAGTTTCCCATATGTACATCTATTGGGATCCCTAAGTATGTCACAATGAGGGTTTGGGGCCAGATTAAAATCCCCTCCTAGTATAATGTGGGTACCTAGATAAGGTTTGAGTGTGGTCGCTATAGTGTCTTAAAACTTCCTGTCCTTTTGATTCGGGGCATAAATATTACATAATGTGTAAATTATCTCTAGGATGCGAATCTGTGCGACTATGTATCTGCCTTCGGGGTCTTTAAGCACTTCCAAATCCTCATATTCTAACTGTTTACCAAAAAGTATAGCCATCCCTCTGCTAGCTGTTTTGTATGAGACATATTCTACCCTCCCCACCCAGTCAGTCCGTAGTTTATCGTGTTCCGAGTCTGAAAGGTGCGTCTCCTGTAGAAACGCAATCTCTGCACATTTTTTCCTAAGGTGAGTTAGGATTGACTTCCTCTTAACAGGGGAATGTATTCCCCCTATGTTCCATGAGTATAAATTAAATCTTAGCTATTAAACGAGGACCTAAGTGCATATACATCACTTGTGACCGGGGGAACTGCATGATATGTGGGACAAAGCAGGGGTGAGGGAAAGCAGTGCAGAGAGAGAGATGAGAGGAGGAAATTGTATATAGTGGGGAGAGGGGAAAGAAGAAGAAAAAAAAAAAACACACCTCCTTGACATGTCTCCGTGGCGTGTGTACAGGCTCCCGGTTCAGCCCTTCATCACGCCACCTCCTCGCCAGGCCCCACCAACTGGGCATGTTCGACTGCTGTGCTGCGGAGAAACACAAGTTTGTCATCGAAATCCATTCTAATACATCTTTTACATCATAACCAATAAAGATTAACGTGTTGTGACAAATACATTCTCTTTCATTTTTGCAGTTGTGTATTAGCAATTTCCAAGATACAAACCAAACTATTAACTCTAAAAAATTTAAGTAGAACTTTGCAAAAAACTTAGTGGAATAACAACCTGTTAGACATTTGATATTTCTCATCTGGGTCCAAACTAAGATATGGTCAATGGTATATGCAACCAAGGTTAACATAATATAGCACACAAAAATAGTTTTTCTTTCTTTCCTATGTAATCGCATTTTCTCAAGTTTCAACCAATTTTTGAACTTAAAACAGAACATTTCATAACTGGACCTACCCTTCCTTAACTTCTGAACAAACTCAGTTAACTTTCCCAAGAGTGTGGTCTGGGTAGCCTCTGGCGCCGCACCGAACCACTGTTTCCCCCCTCCCCAATTCCATTGATTAACCTAGGATACAAAATCCCACCAAAAATAGAAGTGTTCCCTAAGAAGAACCCCAGTAACCATAGAATTAACTGGGTTAATTTATTTACTGGGTTATTAACTCAACCATTTTGTCAAAGTTGACATTATGTGTTTTGACAGACTTAGTGTTATCCTTGTTTTGTATCCTCAATTCAGCCCTCCTCTCCCCTCCTTTGGCTCTGTGCGGGGCTGTGTGCAGGGCTGTGTGTAGGTGACCCATGTGTGTCAAGAAATTCCTGGGCCTCAGCAGGTGTGTCAAAGAATCTAGGGCCCCTAAAAGTAATCACCTTAAGCCTAGTAGGGTATAGGAGATAAGCTTGTTTCCCCTCTTTATGGAGCTGGGAGCAGAGTGGGGAAAACTCCCTATGGCTTTTCATGAGATCTACAGAGAAATCTTGGAACAGCAATAACCGTGCATTTTCAAATATTAATTTATCTAATTTCCTGTATGCTCTCAAGATGGCAGTTTTGGTCTGAAAGTGCAGTTATTTTATCATTATGGGATGGGGTTGCGCCATGTTCTTCCCAGCTCTGTCCGGGCCTACTCTATGTGCCCTCTCTACCCTGCCAACAAGATCTCTAGTAGGTATATTCAAAAAGGGTGGCAATGTATTTTCTACAATTAATTAAGTCGGATTGTTTGATCGTTTCCGGAAGGCCAAGGAGACGCACATTATTACACCTCGATCTGTTTTCTAGATCATCTATTTTTAATTGGAGGGTCATAGCTTGTCTTTCTAGGTGTTCTATCTTACTGTTGGTAGTCACATTTGAATCTTCAAGATCAGAGATTCTACCCATCCTGGTTGAGAATTGTTTGACCTCGCCAGCGAGTGTATCCACCCCCCTTTGAAGATTATCAATTTTAGGCATGAATAACATAGTTATTTGTTTTACAATGGGATGGGTATCTATCTGTTCTCCCTCAGGGGGGAGTTCAAAACTTGTGCCCTGTGTAACTTGGTCATTCGCAGCCCTGTGGCGGCGGTCACTTGCTTTATTACGGCTCGCTATTGGGGTGTTAGTTAAGTATTTCTCCATAAACCCATAAGATGTCAGAAGCAAAATTGCAGCAGTAAAAAAAACCCACAAGGTTAATAAAATATGTCAGCTCAAAACAGTGTTCTCCACTTGTTGGATCAATGAAATAGAGCTGCCCTGATAAGTGATACAGTTCACAGTTTCCTAGGCAGTACACCAACATTCAATGTTAAGATATTTTTAAACCATGCAGTAACCTATATAGCTGGCTCATCTAGCATAGAAACTGAAGTAGCATATAGATAACAAGGATGATATCAAAACTTTCAGGTAGGGATAAAACTGCAGTTAAACACATATGCCTGTAAAATTAGAATGTATACAGTAACCCCCCCCCCCTAGGAGCCAGTGGGGATTTGTCCAGCACAATGTCCACAATCCCTCTGCCCCAAGAGTAAAGGTTTTATGAGCCCTTGAGCAAACATCAAAATCGCAACAGATATACAGTGTCACAGTGCCTTGCTGGGTGTCCATAAGATCAAATTAGTAGTAATGGGAGTCTTTCCAAATAGCAAGTAATATCAAAGCATCCCACAAAGTTACTGGTCTGTACCATGTGGTATCCCTGCCTCGGGTGATGTCTGTGAGGGCAGAGGCCAACCGGTGATTACTGAAGGCCCCTCTCACCTTAGTTAGGGCTGCAAAAATGCTATAGAATATGAACTAGGCCCAGCTGTAGACCCACAGATCCAGAATGAGCAGGGATAGTATCACAAAGGGCAATCAAGGTGCATACCCGCTCTGTGAGAGTTAGTGCTGTAATTATGTGTGGCAGCTTATGCACAATGTTCCTGAACAGCCAGGTGGATGATTTTTCTCCTAGATGGCTATCACTAGTACTTCGTGTACTCTGTGGTGCCGCACTATGTGCATAAATGCTTGTTTAGCGTTTCCAGCCCCCGTACATAAAAGTAAAGTGTCTGCACCTTTTCCAAAACACTGAGGCGGGTAAGGGGCCTCTGAGGGGTGTGTGTCAGGTTCCCCTCCTGAGGTCCAGACTCTCAGGTAGTGCTATCCGATTTTCGTGCCAAGCGCCCATCAGTGGAATTATCCTTCTCCGGGGTCCACACTATCCAGAGAGCAGTCTGCAGATTCCATGATGCTGCGTATGTCCTTCCGAGGACAAGCTGAATCCCACTTGTGCCTAGATGATATGCGGGATTACCAGCTCTGAGGCTTGTAGTAAGAGCGGAAAACCACGTGCGGCGAAGATGGCGCTGAACAAATGAGATGCCTCCCCAGCCGGTTCTACGTTGCCACAAGTCCATATCAGTAGGTCTCAGATATCAGTCCGATCCCGGTACTTTCTCCGGTGGATGCGGTTAGTGTCTCACCTCTCAGGCGTTGTTCAGAGCAGCGGACTTTGGTGGTGGAGCGTGGTATGGCTCGCATGAAAAGGGTGGATAGGATCCTCTGCTGTATCTCCCCTCCACTCCGGGCAACAATATCTGCCAGAGGGCTGAATCATTCCTGCTTTTACTATTCATAATAGAATGACACAGCCCAACCTTAATATTCACAACTCCATTACACTGTCATGAGCACACCTGAGCTTGGGTGGGGTGCTTAAACCAATGGGAGATGGTCAGTTTCCCTGATTATTTTTAAATACAGATACAAAATTTGTTTTTTTTTTAGCACACCTTACAAAAAGTTTATATACGCATCTAGGGATGGGCGAATGTTTCGCAACATTCAAGAAACGGCACGAATATTAACACATTCGTTCGAATCGAATTTCGAATGTATACATAACATTCTAACATTCGATTTTCGAATGTTCGGTTTCGAATTTTATGATTACATTCTAAAATATTCTTTTCGAAAAATTTGAATTTAGATTTGTAATAGTATTTCTAATGCTTTCTTTAAATGTAATATTTGAATTATTCAATATTCGAATTTGAAAAATTCAAGTTTATATGTTTGTAATAGTATTTCTAATGCTTTCTTTAAATGAAATATTCGAATTATGCAATATTCTATATAGACACATTCGAAATGATATATTTGTATCTATTATGTATCAATTTACTATATTCCCTCCCTTCCGCATGAACTATTGAACTTCTGAATAGTATTTGTTAAATAGAATGTTAAATTCAAAATTTCAAATGTGGACATTCGATATAATTGTAAACATTCGAATTCGTAAGTGACATTTGAAAACTGTAAATAGCATTTGATTATAGAATTTTTAAGAACATTTGTTCTTATCAACATTCAGATTTATAATTCGAATTTCGGTAATAACATTCGTTCTAACATTTGATATTCAAAAATTTACATATTCGCCAATCCCTATACACATCTTTTGGAGTGCTGCCAATATGACACAGTAATTACACAAACAAAAAGGTATCGGCGCACATCCATTTTCAAAAGCACAACATATTTTTTGAACTGCTGCAAAAAATGCCTGCAAACAACATCAAGAGACAACTATTCTTTTTAAATAAAATTGGGATCTTAGTCACACAATATGGCCATATTTTGCTTAGCCAGTCACCACTTACAAGGTGCCCCAGTATAGACTGGTCCTAAAACTACAGTCCTTTTGTCACAGAGGGCTGAATCATTCCTGCTGTTACTCTTCATAATAGAATGAGACTCCCTAGCTTAATATTCACAACTTCATTACACTGTCATGAGCACACCTGAGCTTGGGTGTGGTGCTTAAACCAATTGGAGATGGTCAGTCTCCCTGATTATTTTTAAATACAAAATTTGTTTTTTTTAGCACACCTTACACAAAGTTTATATACACATTTTTGGGAGTGCTGCCAATATGACCCAGTAATTACAAAAACAAAACGGTATCGGCGCATATCCATTTTCAAAAGCACAACATATTTTTTGAACTGCTGCAAAAAAATGCCTGCAAACAACATCAAGAGACAACTATGGCCATATTGTGTGACTAAGATCCCAATTTTATTTAAATAGTTGTCTCTTGATGTTGTTTGCAGGCATTTTTTTGCAGCAGTTCAAAAAATATGTTGTGCTTTTGAAAATGGATGTGCGCCGATACCTTTTTGCTTGTGTAATTACAGGGTCATATTGGCAGCACTCCCAAAGATGTGTATATAAACTTTTTGTAAGGTGTGCTAAAGAAACAAATTGTGTATCTGTATTTAAAAATAATCAGGGAGCTGGTGGATGTTAGAGACCTTGCGCTCCCCCACATTCCATTTGAGGATGCCCCACAGATGCTCAATAGGGTTTAGGTCTGGAGACATGCTTGGCCAGTTTATTACCTTTACCCTCAGCTTCTTTAGCAAGGCAGTGGTCATTTAAAAGATGTGTTTGGGGTCGTTATGTTGGAATACTGCCCTGCGGCCCAGTCTCCGAAGGGAGGGGATCATGCTCTGCTTCAGTTAGTCACAGTACATGTTCCCTCAATGAATTGTAGCTCTGCAGTGCTGGCAGCACTCATGCAGGCCCAGACCATGACACTCCCACCACTATGCTTGACTGTAGGCAAGACACCATCTGAACCAAATAAGTTTATCTTGGTCTCAGGACATGGTTCCAGTAATCCATGTCCTTAGTCTGCTTGTCTTCAGCAAACTGTTTGCTGGCTTTCTTGTGCATAATCTTTAGAAGAGGGTTCCTTCTGGGACGACAGTCATGCAGACCAATTTGATTCAATGTGTGGCATATGGTTTGAGCACTGACAGGCTGACCCCCCGCCCCTTCAACCTCTGCAGCAATGCTGGCAGCACTCATACGTCTATTTCCCCAAAACAATCTCTGGATATGACGCTGAGCACGTGCACTCAACTTCTTTGGCCGATCATGGTGAGGCCTGTTCTGAGTGGAACCTGTCCTGTGAAACTGCTGTATGGTCTTGCCCACTGTGCTGCAGCTCAGTTTCAGGGTCTTGGCAATCTTCTTATAGCCTAGGCCATCTTTATATAGAGCAACAATTCTTTTTTTCAGATCCTCAGAGAGTTCTTTGCTATGAGGTGCCATGTTGAACTTCCAGTGACCAGTATGAGAGTGTGAGAGCGATAACACCAAAATTAACACACCTGCTCCCCATTCACACCTGAGATCTTGTAACACTATCGAGTCACATGACACCAGGGAGGGAAAATGGCTAATTGGGCCCAATTTGGACATTTCCACTTCGGGGTGTACTCACTTTTGTTGCCAACAGTTTACACATTAATGGCTGTGTGTTGAGTTATTTTGAGGGGACAGCAATTTTACACTGTTATACAGGCTGTACACTAAGTACTTTACATTGTAGCAAAGTGTAATTTCTTCAGTGTTGTCACATGAAAAGATTTAATAAAATATTTACAAAAATGTGAGGGGTGTACTCACTTTTGTGAGATACTGTATATATATATATATATATATATATATATATATATATATATATATATATATATATATATATATATATATATATATATATATATATATATATATATATATATAAATATTCTCTTCAGACACTATTTGTGTATACATGCGCTACTATATTTGTATACACAGGGTAACATCCTAGCACACCTAAAATTAATTCAGTAAATATTGTCCGGCTAATGCTTCTACTAGAAGGGCATTTGAAGGAGGACATTAGTTGAAATACCTTTTGTAATTATGTCAAAAGGAGATTTTTTAAACCAAAACATTTTCATCAAAGACCAAGCAGATCTAAAGTGACCACTCTAACAGAAGACAGAGCTAACATCATTATTGCATAGAACCTCATTTGCATCCATAACTCATGCCGAGCTCAAGCAGGAAAGTCCTACCTTAGTAAACAAAAGTATAGTCAAACGACATCTGTATGGTCCTTATGGGAGAATAGTGGTCTATAAAACACTTTTTCATTGCAAAAAGCATGTGGAAAAGTAGAAAAATATTCTATTTACTGACTAATCAAAATTTGAATTTTATGTTTGCAATAATAGAATACAGTAGCGTCATACCTGCATTTAAATATACAGTGAAATGTCATCCCTTGTGATTTAACGTTGTGTGAAAGAGGATTAATATTCCAGCAGGACAATAATGCCAAAACACAGATTAAAGATGTGAAAGATCTATTTGAAGATGTACAGTATGTGAAGTACAATGAAGAGAATGGAATTCTATTTTGCATGACCTTCCCTTCACAACCACAGGACTTCAAACCCATTTAATATCTTTTTAAAACATTTGAAAACGGGAAAAAAAACCAAAACTGTAAATCTCTAGACTCTCATTCGGATGCTTTAAAGAAGTGCTGGAATTGGTTGTATAATCAATGTCAGACAGAGTTAAAGGGCCATGATACCCAAATGTTGAAACACTTGAAAGTGATGCAGCATAGCTGCAAAAAGCTGACTAGAAATTATCACCTGAACATCTCTATGTAAAAAAGAAAGATATTTTACCTCAAAAAGTATTCACACCTCATTGTAAAGGACTTTGAGCAGCAAATCAGTGTGTCTGTCCCGGAAAAGGCAAGGGAGTAAGCTTCATTCACACTCATCTTATTTCCCTATTCAGTTTAAGGAAGTTTACTATGAAATCTCATGAGAGTTAACTGAAATCTCATGAGATCACAGTAAAAGAGATCATGACCTCAGCACTGTTGATGCTGATTGGCTGCAGTTCATTTCTTTTTTTTTTTTTTTTTTCTGCAGCTGGACAGTAGCTGAAGTATAACTTTTACACAGGAATTACTCTGGTGAGCTAAGGAAATTGTGAGGTAAAATATCTTCCTTTTTTACATAAAGATGCTCAGGTGATATTTTCCTGTCAGCTTTTTACAGTTATATTGCTTCAGTTTTAAGTTATTTAGCATATGAGTATTATGTCCCTTTAAAGCTGTCAGTAAGACACATTTAGATTTTCAGTTTGTAGTAAGAAATATATGTTTTACTTTTATTAGTGGATAATATATATTTTTGTTTGAAATATGGTGCATATTCTGTTTTTAAACCCTATTGCATATTATCTATATCTAAATAATCTATATATAATATATAGCATCTACAATTATATCATTTATATGCTTTATTACATCTATCTCTGTATTATCTATATCATCTGTGTGTATATATATATATATAAATATACTGTATATACTCTCCTTATCTCACATTACTTCCTCACACTCTCGCCTGCAAGGCTTCTCTAGAACTGCACCTATCATATGGAACTCCTTGCCTTGCTCAGTCAGACTTTCCTATAGTCCACTGGTTTTCAAACCTGTCCTCAGGCCTCCCTAACAGGCCACATTTTGAAGATATCTGAACTGGAGCACAGGTGAAATTATCAGCTGATTAGTAAACATGTTTATTTTACGTTCTTTCATCCCAGGTAATCCTGAAAATCTGGCCTGTTGGGGGAGGCATGAGGACAGGTTTGAAAACCAGTGCTCTAGTCTCAAAAACTTCAAGTGTTGGGGGGCGGAGTCAAAGTTTGTACTGAGAGGACGTGTTATCCTAGAGCTCCGGTAAAAAACTAAGACAATTAGCTGATTTATTAATTATACTCTGCAGACTCACATCTACAAATATTGATAACATCCCCAGGACTAAGATCGGCAATTGGAGTAATAAAATCAGAAGTCTGAGGAGATCGCTGTGAGGAGAAATGGCATAACCGCTTGCAAGCGGTTAGGAGGAGACAGATACAGAGGATCGGGAGACATACAGAAATCCCGCTGTAAACGAGCGATACGGATCAGCTTTACTCACCATGATAAAAACAGGATATAAGCTCTCACATATACAGTACATTAAAGGTTTTGACCGCAAAGTTTTACAGCCTTTTACATAAAACTTTCTGTATTTGAAGCGGTGGACATATTTAAAGTGTGACGCAGTTAAACTTTAACAAGAGAGCATGACACAGCCTTCATAACATAATCCACCAAACTATTGCAAAGAGACTCAATATATACAGGCTTAGCTAATAAAGCCATATACATCCAGAAGATTAAAACGCCTCAAGAATCTGTCATTATGTTATATAATACCGGGTGCATGATTATTAGTCCACTGAGCAGCTGGAACTGACTAGACCATGACATAGAAGCACATATGTTA
Organism: Bombina bombina; assembly: GCF_027579735.1. Taxonomy (NCBI): domain Eukaryota; kingdom Metazoa; phylum Chordata; class Amphibia; order Anura; family Bombinatoridae; genus Bombina; species Bombina bombina. The sequence continues at coordinate 1,069,792,082 of NC_069499.1, forward strand.
TAGGAATGACTACAGCAATTTTAATATCTATAGCCTGTTTCCCAAGGGCTCCAGATTATCTGCTACTCAACACATTAATATTTGCCTCTGGGAATCTGTACATTTTAAAAGATTGATATCATTAAGAACATGAAAGGGAGAAACCAATCTGTAAAGGATTGCTTGAATAAAGCCCAGCCAAAGAAGAAATATCATCAAGAAGCACTACAAAAACAACAGGACACAGAAGATTCAGATGAAGCATCATCTCCATCAGGAGATACACAGAACAATATGGAGCAGTCTAATTCGATCACTCAGATTTAGAAGAGATATCTTAGAAATAGGCAATAGATTTGTAGAACTAGAGGATAAGCTGGAAGATATTATAGGAGAAATCCCCACGATACAGATGGAATTATCACAGCAGAAGGAACATATAGTACAGCTGGAAAACCAACTGGAAGACTTGGAAAACCGGTCTAGGAGAGCAAATATTAGGGTAAGAAGCTTGCCCGAGACATATGTAGAGCTGAACGATACCCTTTTAAAAATCTTTCAAGGACTCCTTCCAGATATCCTGCAATCATTATTCATGATGGATAGTGCCCATAGGGCCCACAATAAACCTGCAAATCCTTCTCATACAAGGGACATTATAATCAAGTTTCATTACTATACCACAAATGATCGGATTCTTCATGCGGCAAGAAAATTACCACATTTGGCATTCGAGGGGAATAAAATTCAAGTGTTCTCTGATTTGTCCCCCTTAAAGGGACAGTCTAGTCCAAAATAAACTTTCATGATTCAGATAGGGCATGTAATTTTAAACACTTTTCCAATTTTCTTTTATCACCAATTTTGCTTTGTTCTCTTGGTATTCTTAGTTGAAAGCTTAACCTAGGAGGTTCATATGCTAATTTCTTAGACCTTGAATGCCACCTCTTTTCAGAATGCATTTTAACAGTTTTTCACCACTAGAGGGTGTTAGTTCATGTGTTTCATATAGATAACACTGTGCTCATGCACGTGAAGTTATCTGGGAGTCAACACTGATTGGCTAAACTGCAAGTCTGTCAAAAGAACTGAAATAAAGGGGCAGTTTGCAGAGGCTTAGATACAAGATAATCACAGAGATAAAAAGTATATAAATATAACTGTGTTGGTTATGTAAAACTGGGGAATGGGTAATAAAGGGATTATGTATCTTTTAAAACAATAAAAATTCTGGTGTAGACTGTCCCTTTAACGCTCAAGAAAAGAAGAAACATGAAACCGATAGCCCTAGCCTTAACAAAGGCGAATATCAAATACCGCTGGAACTTTCCGTTTAAAATGTCTTTTCTATTTAACAAATTGTCTTACTCATGCAATACGATTGAAGAGGGAAGTTTTGCAGAAGCTACACATTCCAATTGAGGATATGGATAAGCCTTTACCACAACGATCACCAAGAAAACCTTTGTACCACTCGGGGACACAAGTAGGCAAGACAAAATGTGCCCATTCTACAGGATCAAGCAGTATGGACACTGAAACAGATCATCCACCTCTATCTCCCACAGCAAAAGATATTAGCCTGCTTCTTTTAGATGACTAAGTATATTGTGCTAAAGGAACATTAGCTTTGTCTTTTCTTTAAGATAATGTATTCTTTTTTTTTCCCCAATGCCACAATAGAAAAGTTAAAGGCATGGGCAGAACTGATTGATTCATCACATTTATTAACCTAGGAAATCAGGCTCAAGAACTAGGGTCATGATCTTACAATTTTTGCTGTAAGTTATAATATTTAAACATGCCTTTAGCATAAGAACTTAAGAAGCGACACACATAAGTTAGTTATAGTTTTATTAATAGCTAGTTAACTAAGCTTCTCCCTTGAATATTCATAATTAGTATACTTACAATGGCTGGTCCCATTATGTTGTGAGATGGGATTATTAATTAATATGGTTTGTAGAGAGGTTGGACAAGTGTAGAGAACAATCCTATGCTGAAATGCTGCGAGAAATAAGATTATATGTCACATAATTCATTCCAGAAAAAATAAATACGATACCACACTCCTTGTAAAAGCTGGATACTTTATTCAAAAAAGGTTTAAAATTGCATAGCAAAAAACAGTGACAGCTTGCCACAAATGTTTAGGGGAGAGCGCAGCACACAGGCTTACGCGTTTCGGCAGATTGCTCTATTTCTAAATCCCTATTACAATTTCCTAATAGAAAGGGATTATATCCATACCTATGTGTTACCCAGCTGATGATTCACTTCTTATACATTATTCAGAAATTATTTTAGAAAAGATGACTAATCAATTTTATTTATTATCTCAAGACAGTATACATACCTATTTCCAATATTGACTAGTATTAGAAATTATTTGAGGAAAAATTTCTATTTTGTATATTGTCAGAAAACAATACATATCCCATTTATAGTCATTTAAGGGGATTTATTTTTTTAAAAATTTAATTTATTCACTTTTCATACCCTCTTAAGTACATGCCCAAATGCACTGAAAGTGCCTTGTAGCCTTGTTCTCATACCCTGATAGGATATGAAAGAGGGGGAGGTTATCCTACTCCCAATAGTTTATTATGTCGTATCTGCAGTTGAGACCCTCTGGAATCCTAGTTCTGAGTCTCAAAATCCAGAACATTTCCCTTTTTGCCAGGAGTTTATCTAAATCTCCTCCCCTTTTGGGGACCTTTACTTCCTCAATAGCACACCATTTAAGTGAGCCAATATCACCATTGTGATTTTCTGTAAAGTGTCGTACTAGGGGTGTTTGTGATTTGCCTCTCGTGAGGGTAGATATGTGTTCACGTATCCGTGTTTTAATATCCCTGGAGGTGAGACCTATGTATTGCACTTTGCAAACTTGGCATGTCAGCATGTATATTACACTTGACGTTGTGCAATTCATACAAGTTTTGATCTCAAAAACCTCTCCTGTCACCTGAGATTTAAATATTTTCGTCTTGTCTAGGTACTCGCATGGTTTACATTTCTTGTGACCGCATTGATACATCCCTCTGCTGGTCATCCAAGTACTTTGTATTTTAGTTTGTGATTTTAATTCTGTAGGGGATAATAGTGACCCCAAAGTGGGACACTTCCTTGAACTGCATCTTATGCCTTTCTTGACCACGTTAATCAGTTTTTCGTCAGCGGCCAAAATGGGGAAATGTTTACGTATAATATTTACAATCTCTGGGAACTGGGCACTATAGCTAGTGACAAAAGTCACACCCTTAAAGTCTTCTTTCCGTTCCTGTCTTTCTCTGAGAAAGTTTTTTCTAGGCATAGGCACATAATTCATTCCATACACTAATTAAAGCCTTATGTGGGCTCAACTAAAATTAGATCTCTGGTTGTATATTTACAGAGTTATAAGAGATAGCTATATCTGTGTATATCTACATTGAAAGTTTTATTTATTATTTATTACATTATCATTTTTTATTTAATTTTTTTTCTTCTCTGTTCTTTCTTCGAATTTCTTCAAGTGTTCCAGACATTATCTGTGCGTAATTATCTTAATTGAGACACTTGGTTGTATTTCTATATTTTATCATTGTATGCTTGCTTTCTTCTTTTCCCCTTTCTCTTTTACTCCTCCTCTGTCTATGGGTAGGCCATCCCCTACTAGCCCTATGGAGAATATACGTTTTGGGTAAGTTAAGAAAAAGAATAATGTTGGAACCCATGGGAAGGTTAATCGTGGTAATATGGTTAATATATCATGTCAGTTAAGATTTTAACACACAATGTCAGGGGTTTGCACTCAAATGTAAAACGGAAAAAAAGTTATTTTAAAGTATAAAAATAGTGGTGCTCACATTGTTATGCTACAGGAGACACACTTCACAACTCAACAAACACCCAAATATTGCGACTCTGTGTATCCTATACAATACCATGCAGTTGGAAGTAAAAAAAAGTGCGGAGTCTCAATTTTAATTCATTTTTCTCTGAATTTCTTAGAGGAGGAGATAATAAGGGATAGAGATTTTAGATTTCTGGTTTTAAGGGGACACATTAAAAAAATGCTGATTATGTTGATAAATGCGTATGCTCCAAATGAACAACAGTCTATATTTTTCTCTAAAAAAAGCAAATTGATAACATTATGTAATTGATATAGAGTCATAATGGCAAGAGATTTCAATCTCACACTTGACAACAAAATTGATAGGTCAAATGGACAGATGTTAAATTCTAGATCTCAAAATAAAAAGATTCTTAGTGATTTTTTATTAGATCACAACCTTATGGATGGATGGCGCTCCTTACATTGAGGAGAAAGAGATTACATTTTTTATTCCACAGTTCATAATTCGTACTTCAGATTGGACTACATTTTAGTAAGTCAATTGTTAATGCCCTTAGTTATCTAATCCCCCAGTATTTCAAGAACATGGTCAGACCACTCTATGGTAGTACTTACATTGAAAGGTTTGTTTGACCCATGCAGAATTAGATCATGGACCTTGCAACCTTCTTTATTGAGAAATGAAACTTTTGGCAATAAATTAAAATAACAAACTAGTCAGTTTTTTATTACAGAAAATGTATATTCCACCAGCAACCAACCATATGTTTTGGGGAGCCCTAAAAGCATACCTTAGAGGATTCATTATAAAGGAAGCAGCATTAGCAAATAAAACTAGAACATTACATATCAAACGGCTTAGGGAAGAAATCAATGCTTTGCATAATCTCAATAAGCACAGAAAAGTGTTAGAGTCTCTCCAGAATAAAAAAAAAGAATTAGATGAGCTATTGAACGAGGATGCTAGGAAATCCATCAGACTACTTGATGCACACTATTTTACATTTTCAAATCAACCTGACAAATTTTTAGCAAGAAAGATTAAACAGGTCACACGACAATCCACAATATCACAAATAAGAACTCCTAAAGGAGACATAATTAATAATCTGAAAGAAATTGCAAATTCTTTTGCATCCTTCTATCAAAATTTATATCAACTACCCAGGATGGGGGACATTGCACAAAGGAAAATTAAGATAGAATCATTTTTGTCTAGTTGTCATTTGCCATCTCTAGATCCTGAAAACTCTGCAAAACTAATTAGTCCTATCACAGCATTAGAGATAGGTAATGCAATAAAGCAACTTAAGCCATCAAAAGCTCCTGGTCTGGACAGATTTCTGGGGTAGATTCTATAAAAAATTAGCTCCAGAACTGATCCCCCAACTGGTACTATTTTTTAACTATATTATGAAATGATCTTTTATCAGCAAGAATTTCTGTGATCCCAAAGCCGGGAAAAGATAAACAGAGATGGCAGAAGCTCTTTTTATTCCAAGAAAATTGGTTCTGACAAGAGGTCATAATTTAAGGTTGGAGGAAAGGAGATTTAATCTCCTGCAACGGAAACGTTTTTTCACTGTAAGAGCAATAAAATTGTGGAACTCATTACCAAAGGAGGTAGTGAATGCCAATACCATAGATACATTTAAAAATAGTCTGGATAAATTTCTGTATATAAACAAAATTCATGGATATGATTGCTAGTATTAAATGGGTCACATTTTAATGGGGTTATTTAAGCTTAACTGGAGCTTTTTGTAAGTATTTTAGATTTGTATAGGTTGAACTCGATGGACTTCAGTCTTTTTTCAACCTTATCTACTATGTTACTATGTTACTATGTATTATGTGGTAATTATAGAACTATCTCGCTCAAGATTTAAAACTTTTTACAAAATCCTAGCCACTAGATTAAATATAGTTTTGCCAAAACTGATAGACCCAGATCAGGTGGGATTTATTAACTTTAAGGAAGCACCTGACAACATTAGAAGAATATTGGATTTGGTGGATTACGCCACGGTTAGGAGTGTGCCTTCTCTGTTTCTCTTGTTGGATGCAGAGAAGGCATTCAACAGAATTGATTGGGATTATATGCTTCAAAACCTAAGGAAATTTGGTATCCAAGGGGACTTTTATACAGCTGTAGCATCCCTATACACAACTCCCTCAGTTTTTATTAGAATAGCTGGCTACAAATCACAGACCATTGCAATAGGTAACGGCACTAGATAGGGGTGTCCCCTGTCTCCCTTAATTTATGCACTTAGTATAGAACCCCTGTAACTCTTGGAGCCTGCTCTAAGAGGGTCTGCTGCATTGATTATCTGTTAAAGTAAGTTGTCTGTTTAAGTATATTGAATCCAAAATAGTTTCCGGGCTTCACAGGAACCAAGCAGCAAGCAGCAATGTAATATCCAAAACTCCAAAGATAAGTCACAGATCACCAGCATGTATTAAAAGTAGTTGCTTTAATGGGGAAACACATTAAAAGAAAAAAGGAGCCTTAACTCCATGCACATGAGGTCAGGGTCACAGCGAAAAGACTGCAGACATGTTTCGCGTGGTACTCCACCCTTGATCACTGCTGTCTTACTGGGCTCCAGGAGTAGTAGCCGCAATTGACTGCAGTGTGCGCCCGTAACGGAGACGTGTCTTACTGGGCTCCAGGAATAGCAGCCGGAACTACACAGCTGAGTGCCTACACTCAAGAAAACGCAGCTTGCAAGCATGGACACCCATGATTGGTAAGCGCCACCTTTCCTCTGCTACTTGTCTGTTTAAGTATAGCAGTTAGCTAAACAAGGTAGTTAGGCAAACAAGGATTTGGAGTAACCAAGGGGAAATATAATTATTTTATATTATTTTATATATTGCATCACTGGAGCAGCCACTTCAGAGAATATATGTTTGTGGCAAGTGTGAGCATATTGTCTCTTTAGAAACTCGTATTGGAGTTCTGGAGGAATGAATTGCAACACTGCATGAAATTCAGACACTTGAAAGGGAAATGGATAGGACTGAGCTGGATGTTAATGGTTCTAGCAGTGGGAACGGGGAGGATTTAGATGAGGAGACTCGAGAATCTAGCTGGGTCACAAGTCAGAGGGCGAAGTAAAGGCAAGCGGAAGAGACGGGCCAGTTCTGAGTTGGTACAGAGAGGGCTGTTTTGCCTAGTATAGTGAACAGTCCTTTAGTCGTGGAAGAGGAACATACTATGGTGGGCAGTCCTTCAGACATGGTAGAGGGGCATACTATAGTTAACAGTCCTTCGGTCATGGAAGAGGGGCATACAAGTCAGGGCCTGAGGCAGATGTTGGTGGTAGGAGACTATTATTAGGAAGGTTGATAGGGTAATTTGTCATCCAGACCCTTTAAATAGAACAGTTTGCTGTCTTCCAGGGGCTCGTGTTAGGCATATTGTGGAGCATATTGATAGAATGCTACAGGGATATGGGTCTGATCCTGCAGTCATGGTACATATTGGTACTAATGAAAGAATCAGTGGGAGATGGAGAGTCCTAAAACATTTCTTCAGTGAGTTAGGTAGCAAGCTTAAAGCAAGGACCTCCAAAGTAATATTTTTGGAGATATTACCAGTGCCATGTGCTAACTCAGTAAGGTCTGTTAATTCATGGTTAAAACATGGTGTATAAATGAGGGGTTTGACATTTTAGAGCACTGGGCTGACTTTTCACTTGGGTACAATTTGTACAGTAAGGATGGATTGCAACTGAATAACAATGATGCAGGTGTGTTGGGGAAAGGATGTTTAGAGAATCTTTTAAACTAGGCAAAGGGGGGAGGGTCAGTTAGAACACAATAGAACAGAGAGATCAGTCTGTTTGTCAAGGAATGGATGACTTAATAAATGTCACATTAGAATGTATGGAGGAAAGCACACCAAGTAGCAGCAAAAACCACATGAAAATTAAATGTATGACAACAAATGCAAAAAGCATGAAGAGTAAAATTGGGGAGCTGGAGCTCTTAGTTACAGAAGAGGACTATGACATTATCAGTATAACTGAAACTTGGTGGGATGATTCACATGACTGGGCAGTTAACTTAGAGGGGTATACTTTATATAGGAGGGACAGGAATAATAAAAGAGGTGGATGAATCTGCATGTATATTAAACCTAACCTTAAACCTACAATAGGGGAACATATTTATGCTACAGGTGACAATGTAGAGACCCTGTGGGTTGAAATATAGAGTGGGGGAATCCTAAAAATATATTACTTGGAACATGCTACAAGCCCCCAACATTAGTGACCTGGAGGAAACTCAACTACTTATGCAAATAGGTAAGGCTGCTAATAACAGTGCTATAATTACGGGAGATTTTAACTACCCTGATATAAACTGGGCCAAAGAAACTAGTAATTCAGCTAAGTGGGAGCACAAGAGCTGCTGGTGCAATGCCGCCCCCTGCAGACTTGCGGCCAATGAGCCACCAGCAGGGGGTGTCAATCAACCCGATCGTACTCGATCGGGTTGATTTCCGGCGATGTGTGTCCGCCTGCTCAGAGCAGGCGGACAGGTTATGGAGCAGCGGTCTTTGTGATACTAAGTTAAGTAAGGTCATTAGGTCAGAGCAGGATGAACTTTCGTTACAAAGGGATCTGCAAAAATTAGAAGTGTGGGCAGGTAAATGGAAAATGAGATTTAATACAGGAAAATGCAAGGTTCTACATTTTCGAAGTAAAAATAAGCAGGCAATTTATTATTTAAATGGGACAAGACTTAGCCAAACAGAGGAGGAAAGCGATTTGTGAGTAGTACTAGATAACAAGCTAAATATGGGTGCACAATTCAAGGCAGTGGCTTCAAAGGCTAACAAGATACTAGCATGTATTAAAAGAGGCATTGATTCAAGGGAGGAAAGTATAATTCTGTCACTATATAAATCCCTGGTAAGACCTCACCTTGAGTATGGAGTGCAGTTCTGGGGACCGATCGCAAAAAAAGATACTGCTGAACTAGAAAAAGTTCAGAGAAGGGCCACAAAGCTAATAAGGGGAATGGAGAATTTAAGCTATGATGAGACGTTAGCCAAACTAGGTCTGTTTTCTTTAGAAAAAAAGACGCTTGAGAGGTGACATGATTACTTTATATACAGAGATGGCAGAAGCTCTTAATTTCAAGAAAATTGTTTATGACAAGAGGTCACAATTTAAGGTTGGAGGAAAGGAGATTTAATCTCCTGCAATGGAAACTTTTTTTCACTGTAAGAGCAATAACATTTTGGAACTCATTACCAAAGGAGGTAGTGAATGCTAATACCATAGATACATTTAAAAATTGTTTGGATATATTTCTGTCTAGAAACAAAATTCATGGATATGATTGCTTGTATTAAATGGGTCACCTTTTAGTGAGATTATTTCAATTTAACTGGAGCTTTTTTTAAGTATTTTATATTTGTAAAGGTTGAACTCAATGGACTTCGGTCTTTTTTAACCTCATCTACTATGTTACTAGCTACAAGTATTAGAATGAACCCTGATATTGCAGCTATCCAAGTAGGACAAACAGAACATAAACTAGCACTCTTTACGGATGATATAATCCTCATGGTCACCAAACCCCTGTTATCTTTATCAATTCTTTTTAACCTTATAAGTGATTTTGTAGTGCTATCACACAATGACCAATGTGAAGCTATTGAGATAGGCATTACGGAAAAAAATTAATAGCTATCAACTTCCATTTCAAATGGGCTGCAAAAGCAATAAAATATTTATGAGCATATATCCCCAATATTAGATACAAGTACCCCTATAATGGGGAGACCCCTTCATGCACTCCTCCTGTGTTCCTGGAATCCCATGCAGCAACGCCACACAATAAGTAAATCAAAGTTAGTCTCTAGAGCCCCCACTATTGCTCCTCTCAGTCCGGAGCAAACTTACCTTCTCTTCACGGCACTTTTCTTGAAGCCCGGTGTGTTCTAAGAGCCGTTCGGGAGACCTCTCTCCTAGGCTCAAAGCAGCCCGCCTTCCACGGCTTGGAGTTGCACCGCTCCCACAATCCGTCAGCTACCCTTCGCAGCACTTGGCAATAGACTCCACACTCGTAGGCCCCGAAAGTGACGTCAACAGACGCTGCTGACTTGCGAGGGCGGGGCGGCTCCTGCCGATATGCTTCCAATCACGGACGTGGGTAAGGAAACTCTCCGAGACTTGCTTCCCTTAGTGACAGTTTACCATCCTCCAGGGGCACACCAACTGCAAACGCTCCAATAGATAGGTCTCAGATGCAATAAACACAAAGTCCAGAGCTGCAGTTAAAAAATTAGTTTCTCTTTATTCTTTCATTCATTAAGAGCAGTTACATATGCAGGTTACAAACAAGCCCTTAGTGTCCAAAACTTACGCGTTTTGGCTAGAATGCCGTACTCATAGCTCGATAACCACCCTCACACTAATGGGCCTTTTAAGAGGATAGAAAACATCTGATTTGCTAAGGGGCAATTGTTATGTTAACCGTTTCATTGCTTTTCTTTCTAGTCATATACAATTGTAAAAACAGATGACAGAGATCCATATAGAAAGCTGATCATGTAACACACTCAATACCTTTTTTTGCAACTAAATTGTTCATTATAAGACTTCATATTTTACATCTCTTTTTTACAATCCTCAGTGGGTATTATGTATAGGTAAAACATTTATATTTCATTACTTATCAGTATGCAATCCATTAGGTTGATGCATTTAATAGTGTAGTACATATCTGTTCAATACAGTCAATGGGCATAATAATTCCACATTCCCAAACAAATAATTTGCAACCTAAATGTATATTAAATGTACATATTATCAAACTTAATTGATTGAGATCATTATAATAAGTAATGGTATACTTGCCATACATAAATTCATTAAATGTACATTGAATATACACTGTATCAGTGGAAAAAATAAATAAAAAATAAATTCACTATACTTTTAGAAACATTCAAAAAACAAAAACGCTATATGGATGACTTGCTCCTGGTGTGGAGAGGTCCAGAGAAATTAGCTAAAGAATTTGTGGATTGGTTGAATACCAATGACATAGGGTTGGAATTCACTTTTGAGCTCAGCAAGTCCAGGATCAATTTTTTGGATTTGACCCTTATAGGTATACCAAACATTGGAATTGAGACTGAGGTGTACAGGAAACCTTTTACTGGTAATACCCTTCTCCACGCCAGGAGCAGTCATCCAAAACAGATTTTCAGGTTGGTAGCTAAGGGACAGTTCACGAGATTAAAGAGAAACTGTAGTAACAATGTATAATATGAGGACCATGCAAACCAGTTATCTGAACGTCTATTGAGTCGAGGCTACAAACGCCAAGAAATTGTTAAAATCAGGGGAGAAGTTGCTACTATAGACAGAAATACATTGTTGAAGAAATCTGTATCCAACAAGATGAAAAATGAGGGGATTTTCTTTGTTACTGATTATAGTATGCAGTATCATCAAATTTGTCAAATTGTTCAAAAGAATTTTAGATTGCTGGCAGCTGATGATGCATTGGTTGAAACGGTATACAAGGGCTGTAAATGCTCCTTCAGAAAAGGAGTTTCCTTGGGCAATATATTGGCACCCACCCAAATGAAACGGTTTCAATCAGATGACTCCAGCTCCTGGTTATGGTTTAAGGGAGTGTTTAAATGCAGCAACCGCACATGCAAGGCATGTGAACATGTAACAGTTGGAGAAGGTTTCAAAAGTGAGGCCACAAATAAGGTATATAAGCACAATAGGTGTATGAATTGTATGAGTAAGTACACAATTTATTTAGTGGGGTGTTCAGAATGTCATCTCCAATACGTGGGTATGACATCAAGAGAAACACGAACATGCATTAGGGAACACCTCTCGGACATTAAGGCTGGTGTTCTGACTACCCCCATGGTCCAACATTTCAATAGGGTTCACAATAAACAAGCAAATAGCTTTAAGTGGACCATTATAGAAATTGTCAAGACCAATCAAAGAGGGGGAGATAGGGATTTAGCACTGGCAAAGAGGGAGGTATTTTGGATCTATCATTTGCAGACCAGATACCCAACTGGTTTGAATTCATCATATGATCTCATTAATTTTTGGTACAGAATTTCAATTGATGGATATTACTGTAGATAGACTAATATTTACTTGCACACTTTTTGAGCACATTTGGGAATATGCAGTATATCCAAGAACTGGTCAGGGTGTGGTTACTATGTGATTAGGGCAATGGAACTTAACAATGCAGAGGGGAAAAATGAATTTTTCATAGGTATTTTACACCTTCAGTAAATAGCATTTATTTTGTTTGTTTTTTGAATGTTTCTAAAAGTATAGTGAATTTATTTTTTCCACTGATACAGTGTATATTCAATGTAAATTTAATTAATTTATGTATGGCAAGTATACCATTACTTATTATAATGATCTCAATCAATTAAGTTTGACAATATGTACATTTAATATACATTTAGGTTGCAAATTATTTGTTTGGGAATGTGGAATTATTATGCCCATTGACTGTATTGAACAGATATGTACTACACTATTAAATGCATCAACCTAATTGATTGCCATACTGATAAGTAATGAAATATAAATGTTTTACCTATAAATAATACCCACTGAGGATTGTAAAAAAGAGATGTAAAATACAAAGTCTTATAATGAACAATTTAGTTGCATAAAAAGGTATTGAGTATGTTACATGATCAGCTTTCTATATGGATTTCGGTTATCTGTTTTTACAATTGTATATGACTAGAAAGAAAAGCAATGAAACGGTTAACATAACAATTGCACCTTAGCAAATCAGATGTTTTCTATCCTCTTAAAAGGCCCATTAGTGTGAGGGTGGTTATAGAGCTATGAGTATGGCATTCTAGCTGAAACGCGTAAGCTTTGGACACTAAGGGCTTGTTTGTAACCTGCATATGTAACTGCTCTTAATGAATAAAAGAATAAAGAGAAATTTTTTTAACTGCAGCTCCGGACTTTGTGTTTATTGCATATATCCCCAATAACCTAGATCTACTATATAAATATAATGACATCCCCATGTTTTCCGCCATACGAGGGGATTTGAAAAAATGGGCCTCTTATAAAATTTCATTCTATGGCAAAATTATAGTCTGTAAAATGACTGTACTCCCTAAACTGTTGTATCTTTTTAGAGCATTACCAATACAGATAAACTCTAAAGATATAAAGAATATTCAGACAGATTTACTAAAATTTATTTTGAATTATAAAAGACCCAGAATAAACAAGAGATCAATGCTAGCCCATAGAAGAAGAGGAGGGGGTGGGCATACCTGACCTACAAGCTTACTTTTACTCAGCGAGAATAGCGCAAACAGCACTGTGGCATAACTCTGCAGATAATATAAGTTGGGTCACACTTGAAAGAGATATGAAAGAGGTGAAACCAATCTTTCATTTACTTTGGCCCGATGGGCCTAGCAGACCCTTAGTATGGAAAGCTTTTAGAATCATAACTTACACTGTTAAATTATGGGATCACCTCACAAAAAAATTCCCGCTACTAGAAAAAGGCTCAAAAGCAACCCCTGTAGTTGATTTATCCTCAGATATAGGGAAAAATATAACTAGCATATGGGCTAACAAAGGATTATATAGAATAGCAGACATATATTTTGTTAACAAAATTATGACATATAACCAGTATTATGAAATACCTCCTTCTACTACTCATGGTTGGTTCCATTATCCCGCATGAGAAGTATAATACAAATGAATAAAACATCTAAAACAACTTACCTAGAGCGGTTATGCCTCTCCACCAATAGACTTAAAGGCGCTATTTCAGAACTATATATTACATTCAACACAAAGGACATACAACAAAAATTACCATTAGTGAATAGATGGGTAGAGGATCTTAATATTCATTACACAACTGAACAATGGAGCTCAATTATAAGGAAAGGACTGAAATTTACCATTAGCGCAAATCTCAAGGAAAATTATTTAAAAGTTGTATATAGGTGGTATCTTACCCCCTCCAGGTTAGGCTTAGCAACACTAACCCTGCAACGTGTTATCGAAACTGTAGTGAAGAGGGTACATACTATCATAGGTGGTGGCTATGTTCTAGAGCAAAACATTTTTGGGAACAAACATCAGAGATGTTAAGCTCTATTTTTGAGATTATATTAGATTAGGCCCAGAACAAGCCTTATTACATGTCCCTTCATGAAACCACAAAATAAATTGATTGCTTATATTTGTACAACAGTGAAAATCTGCATAGCTAAATTCTGGAAGACATCAGTCCCAAATTTCGATGCAATTAAAGATAAAATTAGACAATTTTATCAATTAGCTGACATATCTTCTAATCTTTTGGAGACACATTTGGGAGGCTGGGTATGTATAGGAAGATACACAACACATGAGGAATAGGACTAGCCTGAATGTATTATAGATCAAAACTTAGAACTATAGAGAGACATTATAGAAAATTCCTGGTTTGGAATAGGAGAAAATGTGAATTTCTTTGTAATGTTACTTTATTGGGGAGATATGGAAGGCTTGGGGGGGGGCTGCCTATGGGCAAGGAGAATTGCCCTTTTTATCCTTTTTTCTTCTGTTATTCTATACTTGATTCTTGTCTTTACTCTGTTACTTTTTCTTACTTGTCAAAAATGAAACCACATGTTTGAAGAATATGTTAATCAGCTGTAATGGTATTTAAACAATTGTTATGTATCAAAGTCATGTCTCAATTGTTGACTCATACTTAAAGAGATAACTGAAATAGGCTGAGTGGACTTTTTCAACCTCAAGCTTTCTTGGACCGCATATAAGAGAAGTGACTATATCTACTCTTAAAGCCATTTCTGATAGCACACAAGAAGTCCATTAGTATATCTACTTGGGTCCAAGGGATACCCAGACATCTATATTGAACATTGGTTCACATGGTGAAACGATATATGATATGCCTAATTTGAATTTGTAATTGTTTATGTCAACATTGGTACGCTTTTGTTTTATGTTTTATTATACATGTAATAAAATGTTTATTTTTGCTTAATAAAAAAAATTTCAACAATAAAACTTCAAGTGTTCCTTAAAAACATATCTGTTCAAGGACGCGTACAACTTACATTAATATGTCTACTACTTGTATTTCCCTCTCCCTCAACTTCCCTATGTATTTCCTTTAGACTGTAAGTTTGAGAGCCTCTTTAACTGTAGCTGTCACGCCGCTCCTTCTCAGCGGCGGCTCAGTGTTCCCTTCTCATGGCCATTGCCATGGTTGTGGTGGTTGTTGTGATGATGATGTCATCCCCGCACGCCGTCTCCTTCCTCTGATGCCACTCACCGGTCTGCTGGTGCGAATCTGCACCTATGTAAGTCTCACCTCACTTCCTATACCTTGCCCAAGTATAGGTGTTTCTGTGTGTGCTCCTGGGTGCTTATTGTTATTGAATTGCTGGATTGCTTTATCGTTATTGAACTCTGCCTGTCTGACCACTCTGCCTGTTTAACCCCTGAATTGCTGGATTGCCTAATTGTTACTGAACTTTGCCTGTCTGACCACACTCTGTTGTTTAACCCCTGAACTGCCGGATTGCCTTACTGCTGCTGAACTCTGCTTGCCTCTGACCACTCTTCTGATTAACCTCTGAACTGCTGTTACTGTGGATTGTCTCATTGTTGCTGAACTCTGCTTGCCTGACTACTCTCCAGTTATTCCCTGTAGTGCCAAGAAGGATTGCCCCTCTACTGTGAGTACTGTTACCTCATTTACTTTATTCTCTTGTTCTGGGATATTTCCTTATCCTTCCCACTTGACCCCGGGATAAGAAGACTACTGGCCACGTTTGGACTGATAGGGCCTGATCCCATGAGCATTACAGTAGCTCACTTTGTATAAAAGTACATCTAGAACAGGGGCAGGGTGCTCATCTCCTTGTGTTTATGTTTGTCATTATACATTGTATAGTCTTACATAATGTCTCATTGTAAGTTTTTTTATAGTATTGTACCCCATTATTGTAAATGTACCTTTGTATAGTGCTGCGTAAAGTGTTTTGACCCTTAATAAATAAACAATAATAATACAAAATAATAACATTCATTTATTTATATGGGTTGTATCTCATAGAACCTACCATAAGCTGGATAACAAACTTTCATGCAACAAACACAGCTTAAAGCTGTGAGGTTGGTGAGACTACAAAGTCCAAACAAGACACCACAAAATGCATAGTACTGGCAAATACGTTGGTCAAAGAGCCACCTGCAAAAAAAGATAAAAGAAATTATACTTTATGGAATTACATTTGTGTCAAAGCACAGAAATGAAACATCAGTAATTAGTGTAGGCTAAATAAATGTGGTAAAAATGACCCCATTTTCCATGATGCGCATAGATATATGTGACTGAATATGTAGTCAGCGTTACATGGCATCAACAAACAAATCCCTGGTCAGCGGCAGCTTTACAACCAGTGAGGTTAGGTGAATGTCCTATTTGAGGCTCCTTGTCAAATATGTTTTATTTGCCTCTATAGATCTGTATAGCTTTTCACTGGCACAATTAATATATTGATATTGATTGAGTTCAGTGAGTGCCAGTAAGCTTTATTCTCACGTCTGCAGACTTGGACATGTATATATAGTGACCCAAATACAGGGGTCGATCACAATCTATCAGCAATTTGCACCCAAAATTGCATTTGACTTTCCAGACAAATTGTTCATCAAGTTTCTCGGGTAATCACAAAGAACCATTGTTTAATTTGTTAAAAGCCTGCAACTACGAAAGCCTTTTCAAACCAGTTCTTGAAATAGAAACTGGGAGGTTACATGAAACGAATGATCCAATAGCCGTTTCACACTTCTTAAAGTCCAACATACAAATAGGATGCCAGCACAATGGATAAAAAATTATAATTTTATTGTAGATCTTAGTAAAAGTTGCAACGTTTTGGGGTGACCCCCTTAATCATGCAATCTGATACAAACAGTGTAGGTAACCATTTTTAAACCCTCTTAGTTTTCGCACCACCTCTGTGTTGCACTTGTGCATGGCGCAACCTAGTGGCAAAAAACATATATTTTAATGAACAAAATGTATACATTCTGCCGATTTGTATCAAATGTATAAAAACATGTAGTCACATTTATCTGTCTGTTTAGCAAAGACTCTGCAATTGTATGTTAAGAGTTATACACAAAGTAGCCAAATGGCTATTACTAAACAACATTAACACTTGAAACCATACATTAAACTAGCCAATAATTAATGTGTCAATTCATTATGAATTTTAGCTAATAATGTCATTATACCATGAGAAATTACATTAATCAGTAAGTACAAATAATAGGTACGTGGATTATTGCTCTTTATAATGTATTACACAAAGCAGGAGAGATCAAAATCTTGGTTTAACCCCTTAGGTGTCATGGTCTCCATTTTGAAGATCCACCACATCTCTCTCTCTGCTTTAGTAATATCTCTCTGTCAGAACCATTTCTGGGTACTTGAATCTGCTCTAGACTATAACTTGCCAACAAAGTTGGCTGATGTTGTGATTATTTTCGATAAAATGTTTAGACAAGGGAGCCTCCAAATTTTTCCTCCTGATGTTACATCTATGTTGGCTAATGCGGTCCCTGATTTTTTGGGTGGTTTCACCCAAATAAACCAGGGAACATGGGCACTTAATGAGGTATATAACATACCTACTTTCACATGTATGAAATCCCTTGATATTATATCATCTCCCACTGTGTGGGTGGAAGAAGTATGGCCCCTTTATTATAGAACTGCAACTCATGCAGCCTAAGCATGGGTAGCTTCCCTGTCTTTTAATGTCAAAATGCGATTGTTTAAGTCCTGCACTGGGGCCTACGTCTGTCCTGACTAAGTGATCCCTTATATTCTTCACACGTCTATAAGCCATTAGTGGGGGTTCTGTAATTGCTTAATGTTGGGGTTACAGTTCTTTAAAACATACCAATTCTTTCTAATAATCTTGCCAATTTTGTCACTATAGGGGCTATGCTGTGTCACAAAAACTATTCTCTCACTTTCGTTGTTATTTACTGAAGGTCTCTGCTTGGGATTCTGTATCTCTTTTAATTTTTTGTTGATGAGGCCTGCTGGGTACCCCCTCTCCAGAAATGTATCTTTCATCTGTTTCAACACACGTAAAAGTTGGCTCTTAGGGAGGGACCCCAATAATCTCTTAGGATGGAAACTATCAAATCTCAACATTGTGTTCCTATCCGTATCTTTTACAAAAAGATCAAATTTTAAACCATCCTTCCTTTTGGTAACTTTGGTGTCAAGGAATGAGACAGATTCCTCACTGTAAGTTATTGTGAAATACAAATCCCTTACCTCTGAGTTGAGCTCTTTGACAAACCAAGTTAGGGTTCCAATGTCCCCCCACCACACGCCAAATACATCGTCTATGTAGCGGAGCCAAACTGCTCCGTGTTCTTTAAACAACTTGTTTTTATAGACTTTCTTTCCTCAAACTCATTCATATAAAGGTTGGCGTATGATGGGGCGACAACCCATGGCTGTGCCCTTAATCTGGACAAACCAGTCCTCTTGGAAAAGGAAATAGTTCCAGTAAAGTATTAGACTAAGTAGTCTCTCCACAAAGTCACACTGTGCTTCCGAATATCTGCCGTTCACCATGAGAGTCTTTCTAATGATGGCAATGCCAGTATCATGTTTAATAGAGGTGTATAAACTCCTAAAGTCCATAGTGAACAGCAGATATCGGCTAGTGGGCAACTCTATCATTTTGTCCTTTCCAAAAAATGCCCTGTGTCTTTAATGAAGCTGGCCATTTTGGCCACTTCAGGTTGTAATAGTTTATCCACAAATTTAGATATGTTAGTAAATATCGATTCTGCACATGAGACAATTGGCCTCCCAGGGGGCCTTTGTGAATCTTTGTGAATTTTGGGAACCGTGTAAAATATAGGCGTCCTGGGTTTGTCAATGTAAAGATAGTCCGCCAATTTTTCATCAATTACTTTCATTATAACAGCCCTATCCAAAATAAACTTAATTTCCTTCTGTATTCTATGAACTGGATTGCCAGGTGCCTTTCTGTATGTATTGTGATCATTAAACTGAGTTCTAATTTCTGCAATATAGTAATCCCTATCCATGACAACAGTGGCCCCTCCTTTATCGGCCCCCTTCAAGATGATCTTAATACTTATAATACATTATAATGTAATACATTATAAAGAGCAATATTCCACGTACCTATTATTTGTACTAACTGATTAATGTGATTTCTCATGGTATAATGACATTATTAGCTAAAATTCATAATGAATTGACACATTAATTATTGGCTAGTTTAATGTATGGTTTCAAGTGTTAATGTTGCTTAGTAATAACCATTTGGCTACTTTGTGTATAACTCTTAACATACAATTGCAGAGTCTTTGCTAAACAGACAGATAAATGTGACTACATGTTTTTATACATTTGATACAAATCAGCAGAATGTATACATTTTGTTCATTAAAATATTAGGCCTAGATTTAGAGTTTGGCGGTAGCCGTGAAAACCAGCGTTAGAAGCTCCTAACGCTGGTTTTAGGCTACCGCCGGTATTTGGAGTCACTCAAAATAGGGTCTAACGCTCACTTTCCAGCCGCGACTTTTCCATACCGCAGATCCCCTTACGTAAATTGCGTATCCTATCTTTTCAATGGGATTTTTATAACTCCGGTATTTAGAGTCGTGTCTGAAGTGAGCGTTAGACATCTAACGACAAAACTCCAGCCGCAGGAAAAAAGTCAGTAGTTAAGAGCTTTCTGGGCTAACGCCGGTTTATAAAGCTCTTAACTACTGTACTCTAAAGTACACTAACACCCATAAACTACCTATGTACCCCTAAACCGAGGTCCCCCCACATCGCGACACTCGAAAAAAATTTTTTAACCCCTAATCTGCCGACCGCCACCTACGTTATCCTTATGTACCCCTAATCTGCTGCCCCTAACACCGCCGACCCCTGTATTATATTTATTAACCCCTAATCTGCCCCCCTCAACGTCGCCTCCACCTGCCTACACTTATTAACCCCTAATCTGCCGACCGCAAAGCGCCGCCACCTACGTTATCCTTATGTACCCCTAATCTGCTGCCCCTAACACCGCCGACCCCTATATTATATTTATTAACCCCTAATCTGCCCCCCACAACGTCGCCTCCACCTGCCTACACTTATTAACCCCTAATCTGCCGACCGGACCTGAGCGCTACTATAATAAAGTTATTAACCCCTAATCCGCCTCACTAACCCTATCATAAATAGTATTAACCCCTAATCTGCCCTCCCTAACATCGCCGACACCTAACTTCAATTATTAACCCCTAATCTGCCGACAGAATCTTGCCGCTATTCTAATAAATGTATTAACCCCTAAAGCTAAGTCTAACCCTAATACTAACACCCCCTAAGTTAAATATAATTTAAATCTAACGAAATTAATTAACTCTTATTAAATAAATTATTCCAATTTAAAGCTAAATACTTACCTGTAAAATAAATCCTAATATAGCTACAATATAAATTATAATTATATTATAGCTATTTTAGGATTTATATTTATTTTACAGGTAACTTTGTATTTATTTTAACCAGGTACAATAGCTATTAAATAGTTAAGAACTATTTAATAGCTAAAATAGTTAAAATAATTACAAATTTACCTGTAAAAGAAATCCTAACCTAAGTTACAAATAAACCTAACACTAGACTATCAATAAATTAATTAAATAAACTACCTACAATTACCTACAATTAACCTAATACTACACTATCAATACATTAATTAAATACAATTGCTACAAATAAATACAATTAAATAAACTAGCTAAAGTACAAAAAATAAAAAAGAACTAAGTTACAAAAAATAAAAAAATATTTACAAACATAAGAAAAATATTACAACAATTTTAAACTAATTACACCTACTCTAAGCCCCCTAATAAAATAACAAAGCCCCCCAAAATAAAAAAATGCCCTACCCTATTCTAAATTACTAAAGTTCAAAGCTCTTTTACCTTACCAGCCCTGCACAGGGCCCTTTGCGGGGCATGTCCCAAGAAATACAGCTCTTTTGCCTGTAAAAAAAAACATACAATACCCAAGCCCCCCAACATTACAACCCACCACCCACATACCCCTAATCTAACCCAAACCCCCCTTAAATAAACCTAACACTAAGCCCCTGAAGATAATCCTACCTTGTCTTCACCATACCAGGTTCACCGATCGGTCCAGAAGAGCTCCTCCGATGTCCTGATCCAAGCCCAAGCGGGGGGCTGAAGAGGTCCATGATCCGGCTGAAGTCTTCATCCAAGCGGGCCAGAAGAGGTCTTCCATCCGATTGAAGTCTTCATCCAAGCGGCATCCATCCGGAGCGAAGCGGCAGCATCCTGAAGACCTCTACCGCAGAACATCCATCCTGGCCGACGACTGAACGACGAATGACGGTTCCTTTAAATGACGTCATCCAAGATGGCGTCCCTCGAATTCCGATTGGCTGATAGGATTCTATCAGCCAATCGGAATTAAGGTAGGAATATTCTGATTGGCTGATGGAATCAGCCAATCAGAATCAAGTTCAATCCGACTGGCTGATCCGATCAGCCAATCAGATTGAGCTCGCATTCTATTGGCTGTTCCGATCAGCCAATAGAATGCAAGCTCAATCTGATTGGCTGATTGGATCAGCCAATCGGATTGAACTTGATTCTGATTGGTTGATTCCATCAGCCAATCAGAATATTCCTACCTTAATTCCGATTGGCTGATAGAATAGCTATAATATAATTATAATTTATATTGTAGCTATATTAGGATTTATTTTACAGGTAAGTATTTAGCTTTAAATAGGAATAATTTATTTAATAAGAGTTAATTAATTTTGTTAGATTTAAATTATATTTAATTTAGGGGGGTGTTAGTATTAGGGTTAGACTTAGCTTTAGGGGTTAATACATTTATTAGAATAGCGGCGAGATTCGGTCGGCAGATTAGGGGTTAATAATTGAAGTTAGGTGTCGGCGATGTTAGGGAGGGCAGATTAGGGGTTAATACTATTTATGATAGGGTTAGTGAGGCGGATTAGGGGTTAATAACTTTATTATAGTAGCGCTCAGGTCCGGTCGGCAGATTAGGGGTTAATAAGTGTAGGCAGGTGGAGGCGATGTTGTGGGGGGCAGATTAGGGGTAATAAATATAATATAGGGGTCGGCGATGTTAGGGCAGCAGATTAGGGGTACATAGGGATAATGTAAGTAGCGGCGGTTTACGGAGCGGCAGATTAGGGGTTAATAATAATATGCAGGGGTCAGCGATAGCGGGGGCGGCAGATTAGGGGTTAATAAGTGTAAGGTTAGGGGTGTTTAGACTCGGGGTACATGTTAGAGTGTTAAGTGCAGACGTAGGAAGGGTTACCGCATAGCAAACAATGGGGCTGCGTTAGGAGCTGAACGCAGCTTTTTTTGCAGGTGTTTGGTTTTTTTTCAGTTCAAACAGCCCCATTGTTTCCTATGGGGGAATCGTGCACGAGCACGTTTTTGAGGCTGGCCGCGTCCGTAAGCAACTCTGGTATCGAGAGTTGAAGCTGCGTTAAAAATGCTCTACGCTCCTTTTTTGGAGCCTAACGCAGCCTTTATGTGGACTCTCGATACCAGAGTTATTTTTATGGTGCGGCCAGAAAAAAGCCGGCGTTAGTTTTTTGGGTCGTTACCGACAAAACTCCAAATCTAGGCCTATGTTTTTTGCCACTAGATGGCGCCATGCACATAGTGCAACACAGAGGTGGTGCGAAAACTAAGAGGGTTTAAAAATGGTTACCTACACTGTTTGTATCAGATTGCATGATTAAGGGGGTCACCCCGAAACGTCGCAACTTTTACTAAGGTCTACAATAAAATTATAACTTTTTATCCATTGTGCTGGCATCCTATTTGTATGTTGGATCATATTTGGGGCATAGCAGTTAATCCCTAATGCCGTTGCACTAACAGTGGTGCTGCTCTCTTTTTTGGATTTGACACTTCTTAAAGTGTCATGAAATCCAAATATTTTAAACAACTTTCCAAGTAAACTTTCCAATTTACTTCTAGTATCTAATTTGCTTTGTTCTTTTGGTATAATTTATTTTAAAAAAGCATACCTAGGTAGGCTCATGGGCTGGGAGCTAGTTGCTGATTGGTGGCTGAATATATCTCTTATCATTGGCTTACCAATTAGTTCAGCTATCTCCCAGTAGCGTTTGCTGCAATTTCAAAAAAGGATACCAAGAGAATGAAGCAAAATTGATAATAGAAGTAAATTGAAAAGTTGTTTAAAATTGTATAGTCTGCCTGAATCATTAAAGGACCAGTCAACACATTAGATTTGCATAATCAACAAATGCAAGATAACAAGACAATGCAACAGCACTTAGTCTGAACTTCAAATGAGTAGTAGATTTTTTTGTAACAAATTTTAAAGTTATGTATATTTCCACTCCCCTTGTACCATGTGATAGCAATCAGCCAATCACAAATGCATATACGTATAGTCTGTGAATTCATGCTCAGTAGGATTTGGTGACTCAAAAAGTGTAAATATAAAAGGCTGTGCACATTTTTTTTAATGGAAGTAAATTGTTTAAAATTACATGCTGTATCTGAATCATGAAAATGTAATTTAACCTGAGTGTCCCTTTAAAGAACAATTGTGGGGGTGGAGTCTGGAGCAGCAAGGGAATGGCTGCTTAAGCTGAGAGCTCCGTGCAGGAGAAGGAGAATAAAGGCAAGAAATCAGTGCTACAGGCACATCAGAGACACAGAATGTGAGCGTATGTGGTGCAGAACACCCAGACACTACTTTACAGACATCGGAGCAAGATTTTGTCGAGACTTCTGACAGGAAGGCCGGTCGCCATTTTCACAGCCCACGTGGAGAAACTTTCTTAAGAAAAGGCTGCAGCCACTGCAGAACTCGATAGCGGAGGTGGGTAAGAGGCTTAAAATTATAATAAAGGGTCTCAACCAGAAGGAGACAGATGTAAATGAGAGGCATGTGAAGGAGGAAGAGGGTGAGGTTGGCTTCTGCAGCTCCTAAGCTACGGAGTGATAAAGACTGTGCTGACACAGACCTGCATAGCAAGGGGGGTCTTAATAAATAACCAGAATAGCTTCTGGGGCCACATAACCTTTAATGGGAGACATAGCTATCATGAAAAAGAGGGACATTTACAAAGAATGAACCGGGGGAGATAGAGGATGCAAACAGTAACAAGCTGCCAGGGATAAGAAAGACAAAATTATACAAACTCTGCATGCAGCAGTTATATCAATGCAGTGAATGAGAGATGTCACACAGGCCCATATAACTTATATGAACACAGAGAGAACAGCGTGGTGAACTTTCCCTAGGGATAACTATAGGGGAACAAGCTGCTTGTTTTAATATACCTGGGGCCCTGAAGGATCCACTGAAAGGGTCAAGAAAGACAGACGGTGAGAATGTTTATTAATGTGTTGGAGGAGAGGAGGAGGAAGCAAATCCCACATCTTGTAACAGCAAATATGTAATCTCCCATATACTTCAAACTGTGAAGGAAATTATGATTTAAACAGTCTGCAACTTGTCATTACATATAGCACCCTTCTCCCTGGTTCTACAGTCATCAACTCTATACTCAAAGGAGTAAATATACATTGCTTGTCTATTTTTTTCTGTTAGAAGATAAAGGAGGAGGTTTGGCCTGCGATACCACTAAAGGACAGTACTTATAATTCTTACATTTGCATCAGTGACGCGCCATAATGGCTGCCAGAAAGAATACTAAGGTGAACCCTCTAAGAAAACAATCGGCCTCTAGCCTCTTTTTCAGACCCGCAAAGGGGGATAAAGCCTCTGATATACAAGCACAGCATTCTGATGAAGAGAGGGATATGGATGAGCATCCCACAGAAGGGACAACAGATACAAGGCCCATAACTATGGCTGATTTGGATCACCTGGTCTCCAAGCGGGACATAAATACGAACTTTGAGAAACTTTTGGAAAAAATGGAAAGCTTGCAAAACTCTGTGACCAATAGTATAGCAGAGCTGAAAAAGGAGGTAGTAGATTTAGGATCTCGAGTAAACACCCTAGAGGAAAGCGGAGACTCTATGGTGGATGGTCTAAATGAAATGACAGAAAAGGTCTCCTCCCAACAGGCGGACATTGAGGATATATATGACAAGCTGGAAGATTTAGAAAATCGGAGCCGCAGATCTAATCTGCGGCTAAAAGGAATTCCAGAATCAATTGGCCCTAAGGAGCTGAGTGCATATTTGCTCAACCTTTTTCATTCCATCACTGGCACAACTGGAGAGGAGAAATTCCAGATGGAAAGATCACATCGGGCACTCAGGCCCAAGCCTAAGGGGGAAGAACCTCCCAGAGATGTCATCATAAGGATACTACGCTTTCAAGAAAAGGAAGAAATACTAGCTGCAGCAAGGAAGAACCCAACATTTAAGTATCAGGGCAATGTTATTCAGTTCTTCCAGGATTTATGCTTGAGGACACTACACAGAAGAAGCTCTCTGCGGCCCTTAACTTCTTTACTAAGGAAAAGTCAGGTCCCATACAGATGGGGGTTTCCTTTTGCCCTCCACATAACGTGGGAGAACAAGTCATTCTTCATTAAAGAACCGTGGGAGACTCCAGAAGTATGTCGTAAGCTAAAGATGGAGCCTCCGGATCTTTCACAACAGGGAGGTCCCTCAGATCAACTCAGTCAGGGGAATAAAACCCGACAGAAGCAATGAACCAGGATACACCCCCTTTTAGAGGGGAGGAACTCTATGTGATTACCCGAAGGTTATTAAAGAAAGGGACGATGGATAGATAAGTATAGTAGAGCTGTATTCACTTTATGTTTCCTTTTTTCTTTCTTGTTCTCTAAGGAAAGAAGGGTTGGAAAGTTTAATGTTTTGTTGGAGATGGTTGGGGGGATATGTTGATCACCATGTGGGCCCTTGAACATTGGGCCATACTTGTAAGTTATGACACTATAGTAGTTAAAATACAATGTAACTGTTAATATAAGACAAAGTCTGTCTTCCAGTGAGGGAAAAGTAGGATTAGTTTATCACAATTAGTTGCTGATCCACTGACTATACTGTAAAGGGAAAAATGTAAATGACCTCTTAATGTTTTATTTGTTTCTGTACATTCTAATTTCATATATTGCCACAATAACTATTTATGAAGGTAACTGCACTTAGGTACAATATGTGGTGGAGTCCTAAAAGGACCAAAACAGTTTATGTTTTTGAAAATGTTTTTTATTGTTATTTAATGTGTTTTTTTTTTATACCAGGTGTTTCCTAGTAAGTATAGGATGGCAGAACAGGAGAGAAGACAAGGTGAGAGGGTGATTCAGGTGTCTGGGGGCAAGGAAGTAGGAGGGGAGTTTCAGGGCGGTGAGAGCTTAGTTGACGTGATAACTATATGGGACATACTGAAAGGTATTGGGAGAAATGGCAATGTCACATAATTTAAAATTGATTTCTCATAATGTCAGGGGACTTAATACAGATAATAAGAGACGCACGGCCAAGACACACTATCTGAAACTAAAAGCGAACATTATTTTCCTTCAGGAAACACACTTCATTTCCCAGACAATACCAAAATATTGGTCGCACCAATTTCCACATCACTTCCACTCCACGACGGACGCAAAAAAAAGGGGGGTGATGATATTATTACATAAGTCATTAGACTTTATCCTGGACAAAGTAATTAGAGATAAGGAGGGCAGGTTTGTAATTGTTCGGGGCACGATTCAGAATATCAAAATCACATTATGTAATGTTTATGCACCTAATGAGACACAGAATACCTTTTTTCGGCAAATATCACATCATCTCACCAAGTGGTCACAAGATAGAGTTATTTTAGCAGGGGATTTTAATGTATCTATGTCCTCTTTCTCAGGGGGGGGGACCCAAAGGGATGACGAGTAAACAACACAGGCACAATGCTATCATTAAGTCCATTAGAGAATCACTGGGAGCTCATAACCTTATAGACTCTTGGACGGCAGTAGGTAATTCCAAACATGACTATACATACTACTCGCCGGCACACCAATCGTACTCAACATTAGACTATATATACGTGAGTCAAATCATGACTCTTAACTTGGTTGCATCAAGCACACAGCCGTGCGTTTGGTCAGACCACTCCTTAGTGACTTTGGAGCTATCGGGTATAATAAACTTCACACAACAAAGGTTGTGGACATATAATGCAACACTCCTTAGGAATCCAGAGATACATGAGAGAGTAACCAAAGCATTGAAAGAATACTGGCAGATAAATGTGGGGTCCACAAGCAACCCTCTAATGACATGGGCGGCACACAAGCCCTTTATGAGAGGCCTATTCATTAAAGAGAAGTCGATGTTGTTGAAAAAGTCATCACAATTAGTTAATGACCTCCAGGGGGAGGTAGAGACACTTGAGAGAGAGCATAGACGTACCTTATCAACTAGGATATATAAGACCCTCCAGTCCAAAAGACAGGAATTATCTAAAATCCTAAATGAATTCTCTATCCGAGCGGCTTTGAAACTGAGGGCGCACTATTATGTATATGCGAATAAGCCTGACAAATATTTGGCATTTAAATTAAGGGAGAGAACTAAATTTTTTGCTATACCTTCAATTCAGAAACCAAACAGTGCTCCCACCTCAAACCCTCAGGAGATAACTGAAACCTTTGCCCAATTTTATGAGGATTTGTATGATGGGAAAAAGGTGGCTTCGGGGGACCTTACGACACAAATAGACAATTTTTTACGACAGGCTGACTTACAGGTAATCCAGGACTCTGACCTTACACAACTTAACGCGAAAATTACGGCTATAGAAATACTGACGGTTATCAAAGACTTGAAGACAGGGAAAGCAGCGGGCCCCGATGGTCTAACAGGGGAATATTACAAATTGTTCGGGAAGGATTTGGTAGGCCACCTACTTACATTCTGCAATGAAATTCTGGCAGGGGGGAGCTCCCTAAAGAAATGCTACAAGCTAAGATTGTGGTAATACCTAAGGTGGGAAAGAATTCGAAACTTTGCCAAAATTATAGGCCTATTTCGCTGATAAATACAGATCTTAAAAAATTATGGCGAATCGATTGAAATTGATTCTTCCCTCCCTGGTTCATCAGGACCAGGTGGGATTTATCAAAGAGCGGGAAGCCCCAGATAATGTGCGGAGAATAGTGACCCTAATAGACTACTTAGCGAAAACTGAGACGCCAGCATTACTACTATCACTCGACGCGGAAACAGCGTTTGATAGGGTGGACTGGAACTATATGTTTAAAGTGCTTGATAAAATGGGTTTTCGGGGGGCCTTTATAAAAGCCTTAACAGCTATATATTCAAATCCAACGGCGGTGGTGGGTGCCGCAGGTTATACATCGAGGTCCATAGATATCTTGAATGGGACTCGTCAGGGGTGCCCGCTATCGCCGCTCTTATTTGCCATTTGCATCGAACCGTTGGCAGCTGTCATCAGACAATCAAGGGAGATATTGGGTGTACATTTGGCGGGGGGAGACTATAAGATGACATTGTTCACCGACAATGTCTTGCTGACGTTGACCAAGCCCCTAATCTCTTTACCTAACCTATATGAAATTCTGGGGAAATTTTCAGAGATTTCAGGATATAAGGTTAACATAGACAAATGCGAGGCCCTTCCGATCACCCTTCCCCCTCATACCAAAAAAACGATGGAATTGAATTTTAACATCTCATGGGCAAAGGTTCACATCACTTATCTAGGGGTGAAATTGAACGGGAATTTCTCAGATTTATACCGATTAAACTATGTCCCTCTCTATAAAGCTATTAGGAAAGACCTCAGTAATTGGAAAAAGGGTAGGTTCTCGTGGTACAGGAGACTGTCGGCTTTAAAAATGAATGTGCGGGGCGTGGCCAAGAGGCAATCATGGCGGTCGGAAAATCTTACAGCTCTGCAGCCTGGCAATCTAAATTAAAGATTTTATACTGAGAAACCTACAGCCTGACCAGATTAACCATATATGTGGCTCTCTGACAATGCCCACATTCGAAACAGACGCTCATTTTGCCACCTTGAACATAGCGATTGCTAATATAAGTGGACTGATATGATACGGAGGCCTGCCGCACAGATCTTTATATAGCTTCCACGCAGATCCGGTCAAAAGAGCTAAACCCACAGTGCACTATGATGAGAGAGATGGATGCAGTGGTGGCCCTCCTCGGGGACCTAGGACAACGGATGGATTTTCATTATACCCAACTTACCTCTGACATCCGCTCACTGGGCTCCGGGAGGGACCGCCTTGGTACCCACGCCATATTGGAAGAGACAGCAGAGGAGCACTGCCATGAGGAACAACACTTCGATCCTCAAACGTGCACGCAGAAATATGCTACCGCATTGTTACACGGACCTCCGCACACGTCCAGACCTCTTCTTCCTCTGTTGCCCGCTGCTACGGTCAGTATGACTGACATGGGGGAAGACTTCTCATCTGAACAGCCCGTACCTGAAACAGACCATTCTCCTCTGTGCTCTCCTCCCGGAGTGGTTCCGCTGCCATTTCAGTCTAGCTCCACACTAGGTACTTTGACCTACCAGCTCTCTCAGCTAAGTAGCGGGCCGCAGTCACAACTTAATCCACCCGCCCGGCGACGACTAAGGGGTCAATCTTATACAATAACTCACAGCAACTTCGGTATTCAAGGGGCCCTTAGCACAGACAAAGCAGGAATCGGCTGAATACACCAGGAACTTGCTGTGAGAGATGACTCTCACAAATGCTTGACACTCTGCAATACTGCTCTAACACTAGAGCCGTGTTATTACCATGATAATGCCCTCCATATTTGTTCTCTTATACCTTAATGACGGCCCATAAGCTTGAAAATTTGGGACTGAGGGCTTAATTTGTAAGGCTCTACAAAACAGATGACTTTTCTCTTGCTATAGTTCAGCAAGCAGCCTGGTTCAATATTAACCCCCTTTGTTATTAATCCATTTATGATGCCTGTTGTATCACACCTCTGTATGTAAACCATATGACTAAGTTGCTTGCTACCTTAGCTGTCCTTTATTTAAGCATTTGTGTATACTTGGACTTTACAGCTAGTACAGATAAATATTACCTACCAAGATATACATTTATCATGGATCCTACCATATGTCTAAATAACTTGGCCTTTTTTTTTTTTTTAAGCCATCTTCGGGTTAAGGCTGGTTTTCTCTATTAGGGGATGGCCTGACCTGATGCTTGTACTTTATCTGATACAGATCACCAGCCTACCTATGCACCTTGTTTATTACAGAGGGTCTGCTTATCCAGATTATGTGCTGAGCTTCAAAAGACATATCCATTTACAATGTCACATTAAGATCCCTTGGATCATATCATTGCAGCCATGTTGCTCCTAAGCTATCCTATAGGCCCCTACACTCTGCACCATAGTACAAAGTCTATCCATGGACAACCATTAACACATGACGCACCTAAAATATACATTAAAGCTTATTTACCAGTATCCACACATCATAGCTTACTCAGGTCTGATAGCTGCAGGGCTCGGATACTCGCCTTAATCATCCATACACGCATTATTTGATAAGCGTATTAGGGAGGCTTTCCTCCCTAGTTCAACAGTTTCTCATAGCTTAAATATCCTATCAGTAATACACTAGGTTTGTTTCCCTTAGCTTAGTATCTAATTTGTCTATACATTCTGGTGCCATGTGCTGGGTGATGTTGTTTGTATGTCTCAATCTTCCCATCTCACTCTAACTAGTAAAGTGCATAGCCTATAACATTCTCATACCCATATGGTTAAACAGTGCATTCCTCTGAAGATATTAAGGTATATATAGCCCTATTCACTCTTCTTAGCCACTAATCTAACAAGGCCTGGGGGTCTTTTTAAGACTTCATAAATGTACATGTAACTTTCAAACTTTGTATTAGAGATCACTGCTGATAGTTTGATATTCTCTGTCATATTACATCCCATTCCATACTGCATCCTTACCCCCACCAGTCAGAACGTAGGGGTCTAAACTTATGTCTTCCCCACGCTTAGCATAAATAAACCACCACTTTCCTGCCTACCTCAAGTGGACAATACTAGTACTGTATTTGACACACGCTCCTCCAGGTGATTCAACACTACCCCCACCAATTTACAGCCACTCATATTTAGATATCACCTACCTTTGTAATGTATATACATTACAGTGACTCCTACTCCATAAGGAAACACTTTAGTAGAAGAGAACTCTCCTTCACCCTACATAGTGTATATCCACATTGTATAGGTAGTGCAATAACCACTCTCTCTATGCCTCTATTTACCTATATTAATATATAATGGGTACTTCAGCCATGTTACGAGACTTTAGGTTACATATTTAGTAAGCCCACTCCTATCTATCAATACCCCAAGACTATATGTAGATCAGCATAGTAGCCTCAGCGAGGAATTGCCATTACCCTATCTGTAATCCTTTAACCCTGTACATTACATTAAACCTCTCAGGCTTATAACTGTCCAATAGAGTCTGATGCTCCTCAAAATGTACCTTGATTGTTCCTCAATTATATTCCTGCTTCACTGACCAGCATGCTCTTATAGTAAACCCTTGTTATTTCTACCACCCTTACTATTATCGTATCAGAAGTGCGACTCCAGACTAACTACAGGTTGAGGCTTTATTTATAAAAACCTGTGGGATCCCTAGGTAGGGCACTCAATTAAACTAGCTATGACATATCCTTAGCATGTGCAGGTTCCCTGATTCAGTATTATTAGATGAGTGCCTTTCTCTTTAATTACCCTATGTACTGAATCTTATTGCTGACAGCTCTTTATTTCAAGTCAATTTCCACTATACTAGCCCGCCCCCCCCTCCTTCCCTCATCAAGAGTGGCTTTGGCCCACTGATTTCCCTACCCCCCTTTAATCCACACAGTTGCCTGTTCTGACATTTAGTGTTTTATTAGTTTGTGTCTGGATTACAAAAAAAAAAAAAAAAAAGAGGTCCTTTACACCTCTGCACAGATTGCATTTCAATAACATCATTATTTTTTTTTATCACTTGTAGCCATTTGTTTTTGAATTGGTCAATTTATGTTTATTCATACATGTATCGCTACATATTTAATGTTGTTGACTCCTGTAATGGCATTACATTGTATACCTCACCTGTGCAGATGGATTCCTGTATGTTAAGTTTTTCCTTTTACCTCAATAAAAAAAACTATTTTCAAAAAAAAAAAAATGAATGTGCTACCTAGGATCATGTACCTCTTTAGAGCGGTACCGATTGCGGTCCCCTTGACAGACCTGCAGGCCTTACAAGTAGATCTACTCCGCTTTTTAAGAGGAGATGGGAAAGCAAGAATAGCAGCACAAGTGTTAAAGCAGCATAGACAGGTCGGGGGGGTAGGAGTCCCGAATCTAGTAGACTACCACTATGCCTCTAGGTTAGCACAAATTACCATTTTAGAGAAAAATCTGAAGGAAGTCATTTGGCCACGAATAGAGGCTGATATAGCTGGGTGTGAAAACCAGGCAGATATTTTGTGGGACCCCACTTTGAAAGCAAAAACGCTGACGTATAGATGCCCTGTAACATGTGAGACAATACACCTGTGGGACAAGTTTACTAAAACAATGAGACTGTACTCTACTCAATCCTTATTGATGCCAATGAAATTCTTAATGCCCCGGGAACTGAGGAAATCTGTGGGGAAATGGGAAAATAAGGGATTGTATAGGGTGGCGGACTTTCTAGAAGGAAATACAATACTCACATTTAACCAGATCAAAGATAAGGTCCAACCATATGTGGTACACTGGTTCCTCTACTTACAGATCTCGTCGGTTATTACTAAATACCTGACTAACAGCACTGGCCGGTCCCCGACCACGTTGGAAAAGATTTGCAAAAACCCCTCTAGAGGAAAGCATCTGATATCACAATTATATATATTGCTTCAGGAGACGGGAACTGTCTCTAAGTCTTCCCTGATGGAAAGATGGGAGACAGATATTGGTGAGACTAGGGAGAAGGGAAAATGGGATGATATCCTATTGGAGGTGGGTAGGGGAATGCTGAGTGCAGATATGAGAGAAAACTGCTTGAAAGTGGCTTTCAGATGGTATCTTACTCCTGAGCGGACAGCGCACATGAATTCGGATAGGACAGGGACCTGTTACAGAGGTTGTAAGGAGAGAGGGACATATAAGCATATGTGGTGGGACTGTTCGAAAGTACAACCACTATGGGTGCGGCTCTCGGAGTTACTCAGTAACATTCTAGACGAAAACATTTCACTGACGATAACTCAGGCACTACTAAACGAAAGAAATAGAGCGTTTAACTCAGCGATCAATACTTTCACTAAGACTCTCTGTACATGCTTACGGATATGTATAGACAGGCATTGGAAGGTGGGAGCACCTAGTTGGGGGGAGGTAGTAGATAAAATTAAAGACACCTACACAATGTCAGAACTAGCAGCATGGTCTCAGGGATCTAATGAGCAGTTTCAAAAAAATATGGTTCTACTGGATCTTGAGAAAGGATAACTTCTTATAGATTTGCTGACAGGATCAGATCTGAGAGGGTTGAAGCTGAGGAGGATGGGAGAGGGGAATAGTAGAGAACCCTGGACACCTGACACCCACACCTAAATACTTATGCAACGACAATGTATTTAGCTAGCTGTTGATACAAGAGTATTGATTTTGCCAGGATTTAGCTATGGGCCTTGGAAACACCTGGGGGGGGAGGGGGGGATTTCGTGGGAGTTATAAATGTTTTGAATACAATGTTTGAAGTTATGTTATTGGACTTGCAGGGATGAGATGGGGCAGAGTCTCTATACTATGGACTATGGGAAATATAAAGAGAGACTTATATGACATGTACCCGGGTAATGATTGTATGACTTTGTCCATCTTTAATCATATGATTTGTTCTGTATTATGTCCAATGGAAAATGAATAAAAATTTATTTCAATTAAATTAAAGAACAATTGTGTGTTTCATGTCCCTTTAAGGCTACATTAAAGGTCTATTCATGTAACTCATGTTCACTTAACTAGGGAAATACTCATTTACATGTGTGACATTAACCATTAACTATCAGCTAGATTACAAGTTATGCGTGCTATAGGGAAATTAACAAAAACAACAAAAGTTGCATTATTTAACCCCCTATAGTGCAGCCATTACAAGTTTTCAAACAGCTGGCTTGTGTGTGCGATATGACTGTGTTGAGCTCCATACCGCACACAATACAAACGCTGTTTTGACATGCTCGTGTACGCTTCCCCCATAGACATCAATGGGGAGAGCGGGCAAAAAAAAAGCCTAACACATGCGATCGCGGAATGAAAAGCTCCGTAACGCAGCCCCATTGATGTCTATGGGGAAAAAAACACCCTAACATAAACTCCGAGTCTAAATACCCCTAATCTGCCGCCCCCGCCCAACATCGCCGGCACCTACATAATGTTATTATTCATCATCCAATAGAATGAGAGCTGATTAAAAAAATTCAGCCAATAGAAATACAAGGGACGCCATCTTGACATGGCTCCCTTGCATTGAAGACTCGGTGTACGGCAGCGACCGTATGAAGAGGATGCTCCGCACCGGAAAGTCTTCAGGATGGACCCGCTCCGCGCCGCCGGGATCAAGATAGAAGAGGACGCCTGGATGAAGAATTCTTGCTGCCTGGATGAAGAATTCTTGCTGCCTGGATGAGGACTTCACCGCCTGGCTGAAGATAGAAGAGGCCACCTGGATGAAGATCGTTCAAGTAGGACTTCAAAAACTGTAAGTAGATCATCTGGGTTTTTTTAAGGGTTTTTTGGGTGTTTTTTTTTTTTAGATTAGGGTTTGGGCAGCAAAAGAGCTAAATTCCCATACAAATTCCCTTTTTAGGGCAATGGGTAGCTTAGGTTTTATTTATATAAGGTTTTTTTATTTTGGGCGGTTGGTTGGGTGGTGGGTTTTACTGTTGTGGGGGTCTTTGTATTTTTTTTCAGGGAAAAGAGCTGATATCTTTAGGGCAATGCCACACAAAAGGCCCTTTTAAGGGCTATAGGTAGTTTATTGTAGGCTAGGGTTTTTTTTATATTGGGTGGGCTTTTTTATTTTGATAGGGCTAATAGATAAGGTGTAATTCTTTTTTATTTTTCGTCATTTAGTCTTTTATTTTTTGTAATTAGATAGTTTGTAATTTTTAGAGTAGTGTAAGAATTTTTAATGTGTATTTTAGTTTTATTTAATTGGTAGTTAGTTTAATTTTAGTTTAATAATTATATTAGTTTAATTTTTAGTTTAAACTTCGTTCTTTTAATTTGACAGGTAAGTTTAAATGTAATTTAAGGTAGGGAAATTGTAATTTTAATCTAAAGTTAGGGGGGCATTAGGTTTAGGGGTTACTAGTTTAATTTAGTTTATTGCGATGTTGGGGATTTCCGTTTAGGGGTTAATAGTTTACTTTAGTATATTTCGTTAAGGGGCTTGCGGTTTAGGGGTTAATAGGTTTATTATAGTGGAGGCAGTGTAGGGGCGATGTGTGTGGATGGCAGATTAGGGGTTAATAAAATATAAATAGTGTTTGCGATGCGGGAGGGCGGCAGTTTAGGGGTAATAACTTTATTATAGTGGTGACAATGTCGGGGAGCGGCGGAATAGGGGTTAATATTTTTTTTTAGTGGTGCCGATGTCGGGAGCAGCAGATTAGGGGTTAATAACTTTAATATAGTATTTGCGATGCGGGAGAGACTCAGTTTAGAGGTTAATAGGTAGTTTATGGGTGTTTAGTGTACTTTTTATCAGCTTAGTTATGAGTTTTATGTAACAGATTTGTAGCGTAAAAGTCATACTTACTGCTTTTAGATTGCAAAACGGATCTTGTCGGTATAGGCTGCAAAGCAGGTTTTTTAGCCTCACCAAGAAACTCGTAATGGCAGCGCTATGGAAGTCTCATGAAAAAATTTCACTTTTACCAGTGTGGGACTGACGTTGCGTTACAGGCTAAAAGGCTTGCGGTACAGCTATACCAACAAGACTTGTAATGGCTGTGGTGCTGTTTTAACACTAAAATGGCCATTTTTTTGCGTTAAAACACAAATGCAAAACTCGTAATCTAGGTGTATATGAATGCCATATGTATCTTGGTATGATGGGCATATTTCAATAGTCACAGGAGAACCCCAACATCTACAAATTACGTTTTTAATTTTTAATATTTTATTCTAAGCCACACTCGCACTGTCATGTTTGCCACCAACACCACTGGTGTCTTCGAAACTGGAAATCAAAATGGGACAGCGAAATCGCGACTTTCATAGGAACCTATTGTAACCCATTCAAAGTAATTTAACTGTAAAGCGTGAACCCGCTAACTTGCAACATTCTACCTAGCAGACCTTAAAAGGGCATCGTGCCTTTGTGACCAGGTTTTTATAGGGGACATGCATCAGTATATGCTAAGTTCAAATATGGTCATGACAGTGTGTTTCAAAGTCGTTGCGTCTACATTACTGAACTAATGGTCACAAAGGCAGGTTCCAGTTTACAAGTTCAATTTTGTAGGCACAAGGAACACTGGTCCTTCCCATAGAAACCTGTAGTCTCCATATTGTTTTCATATCACGCCAAAATGGAAACGATGCTTTAACAAACAATAAAAAATGTATCAAAAACAATACTTGTCAAGTTTAAAAGTGACCAAGTATCGAAAAAAAATGGGGCACAGTCTGAACATCATGACAACATAAAATATGCATTCAGTTGGTTTAGCAGTGGTGCAGATGGAAACAGATTACAATAGGTTCCTATAAAAATCTCTATTGCATGATTTCGGTTTTACAATCTGTTTTTGAAGACGCCTGTTCTGACAAACACTACAGTGCGCCTTAGAATCAAATATTACAATAAAAAAATAAAAAACACTATTTGTAGATGTTGGGGTCCTGAAGTGACTTTTCCTGCAGATCTCCTTAGCTGCACAGTATATCAGGTACTCAACACAAATGCGTATGTAAATGAACCTATACATATGGTAAATGTGTGCCCGGTCCACTGTATACAGCCCCTACAATAGGGATGAATGGAGCTTTAATGAGTTGACACCATATATGTTAATAGACCTCTACAATGTCTCCTGTGGCTATTAGAGAGTATTTTAAACATGTGCAAAATAATAGACTGTTTCGGAATATTTGTGAAATAGTTGTAAAAAATAACCTTTTGAGGAATTATCAAGTATCTTGAAGTGTCAAATTTGAAAAGTCAAAACTGGCCTCGAAAAGGTGTAGGAAAATCACTTGAAAATTGATTGTGATTACATTGAACCAAAAAGTGGCCTTTTCACCCAGAAGAAGAGTTGAAAGGGCCTCAGCTGATATAGATTGTGAGGCCTCAATTTGGATGTATTTTGCTCTATATGCTTAAAATGCTATTACTTATAACTTTTTTAAAGGGCCATAATGGTGAAAAATGATATGCTCTTATTAGTTAGAGCATGTAACTTTAAGACTATTGACTCTAAACTACTGTGTGTTGAACCCCAGCAAAATGGTTAAACACACAGTAGAAGTGCCGCTCAGGATCCGCAGATGACTACTGGTCCCAAGCAGAACATGCTGCTGATCAAATCAACAGCACTCATCTCACGATTTAGATGTGTAACTAGCACTGCTTATTGGATCAGCAACAGTCTCTGATTGGGACCAGCAGTGCTCCGCAGGTCTCGAGCAGCACTTCTACTGTAGTGCCTGAAAACTGACTCTTTTACAATATAAACATAGTACCATCAGAAAGACAGGACAGTACGGTATCATCAGAAAAGTAATAGTATTAAATAATTATAGACTAAGCATTTGCATTTAGAACACAAAACCAAAGCAAAGACACAAGCAGAGAAGATTGTGATTTACTGGTTGATAGTTTTTAATATATATATATATATATATATATATATATATATATATATTTATATACCAATGAAAAAGTATGGATTTTGGAATAATTCTGGATTTTGTAATTCCCGATTTGGGGATTTATACCTGTATTAAAAAAAAAAAAACTTTTACAAAATATATTAATTGATTTTGTATAACAATTGTCCATAAGAGGTCAAAAATAAAATTGTTTAACATAGCGTTTCCTTTAAAATGCTACAAATTGTTTAAAAAACTAGACAGTGATTGTTTTGAGCAGTGGATAACCTCAGCTAGCCTTGACTCACCAGAGTTTTAATCCAGGTCTTTTGCAATTCAGTACTTAATTATCAATCTAAACTATGCATATATAAAACATGCCTTTAATGTATTTTTACAGGAAAATGACCTGCACTTAAAAGGAACATAAAGATTATATTTTCACACAAAGCTTTTTAAATCATTCCCGGATTTGTATTGCTTGTATGAAGTGTGATATAATCCACTCCCCCCCCCCCCCCCCTCTGGTGCTTTATAAGGGCCTGATGATCCTACTCAGCAGCACTCATTGCCTCAGCAAAAAAACATTTATTACATCCATGATCCAAGGCTCTCTTAAAGACCATACTGTTAGCCTCTCTTCCAGAGCCTTAATTCATGGAAGTAAAACCAATAAGATGCCGAACTGCAAGTAATGGGAGCAGAAAAAATCACCTTGATAAGAACAGAGAATTGTAAATATTGTGATATTTTTTCATTACAGGTTGATTTTTTAGCTGGGAGTGGGCACCATGTGGCAATAAAATCTGGCAATGCTTTTAAAGCCTGGCATAAACAAATATAACATTCACTGTACCTTTAAATTAGCGTTCCCTAAAAAATAACCCTTTATATTCCTCTTCTGTGTCTCTTAAAGGGACACTCAGGTTAAATTAAATTTTCATGATTCAGATACAGCATGTAATTTTAAACAACTTATCCAATTTACTTCCATTAAAAAAAATGTGCACAGTCTTTTATATTTACAATTTTTGAGTCACCAGATCCTACTGAGCATGTGCAAGAATTCACAGACTATACATATATGCATTTGTGATTGGCTGATTGCTATCACATGGTACAAGGGGAGTGGAAATATACATAACTTTGAAATTTGTTATAACAAAATCTACTACTGATTTGAAGTTCAGACTAAGTGCTATTGCATTGTCTTGTTATCTTGCATTTGTTGATTATGCAAATCTAAATGTGTTGACTGGTCCTTTAACATAAAGAATCCTTTTCTTGTGGTCTATTTTTGAATGATTACATTATACGCTATTACATTAAAGGAATACTGAACCCAAAATTTTTCTTTTATGAATCAGATAGAGCATGCAATTTTAAGACACTTTTTGTTTCAGCGCCCTGGATAGCGCTCGCTGATTGGTGGCTACATTTAACCACCAATCGGCAAGCACTAACCAGGTTCTGAACCAAAGATGGTCCGGCTCGAAAGGTTACATTCCTGCTTTTTCAAATAAAGAGAGATACTAAGAGAATGAAGAAAAAAGTAAATTAGAAAGTTGCTTAAAATTGCATGTTCTATCTGAATCATGAAAAAAAAATTGGGTTCAGTATCCGTTTAACCTCTTAACGACCAAGGACGTGTCAGGCACGTTCCTACATTGGGTGTCAGTTAATAACCAAGGACGTGCTGGTGGTACTGGGACTGCTACACTACAGAAAAGTGTAAGGGATGAAGGGAGAGGGGACAAATAAATTATTGGAAAGGGATTAACAGTAATCTGTTTACAGAGGATGAGGTTTTGTTAGCATTATCAAAAATAAATGTTAAAAAGGCAGTGGGTCCTGATAATATTCACCCAAGGGTTTTAAAAGAACTTTGATCAGTGCTAACTGTCCCATTAACTGATATGTTTAATCAGTCACTATTAACAGGAGCTGTCCCAGATGATTGGAGAATAGCAAATGTAATACCTCTTTATAAAAACATAATTTATGTAAGAACTTACCTGATAAAGTCATTTCTTTCATATTAGCAAGAGTCCATGAGCTAGTGACGTATGGGATATACATTCCTACCAGGAGGGGCAAAGTTTCCCAAACCTCAAAATGCCTATAAATACACCCCTCACCACACCCACAAATCAGTTTAACGAATAGCCAAGAAGTGGGGTGATAAGAAAAAAGTGCGAAAGCATAAAAAACAAGGAATTGGAATAATTGTGCTTTATACAAAAAAATCATAACCACCACAAAAAAGGGTGGGCCTCATGGACTCTTGCTAATATGAAAGAAATGAATTTATCAGGTAAGTTCTTACATAAATTATGTTTTCTGTCATGTAATTAGCAAGAGTCCATGAGCTAGTGACGTATGGGATAATGACTACCCAAGATGTGGATCTTCCACGCAAGAGTCACTAGAGAGGGAGGGATAAAATAAAGACAGCCAATTCTGCTGAAAAATAATACACACCCAAAATAAAGTTTAAATTATAAGCAGAAGATTCAAACTGAAACAGCTG
Organism: Bombina bombina; assembly: GCF_027579735.1. Lineage (NCBI taxonomy): Eukaryota > Metazoa > Chordata > Amphibia > Anura > Bombinatoridae > Bombina > Bombina bombina. The sequence goes on from NC_069499.1 coordinate 1,069,832,526, forward strand.
CCTGAAGTATTTTTCTACCAAAAACTGCTTCAGAAGAAGAATACACATCAAAATGGTAGAATTTAGTAAAAGTATGCAAAGAAGACCAAGTTGCTGCTTTGCAAATCTGATCAATCGAAGCTTCATTCCTAAATGCCCAGGAAGTAGAAACTGACCTAGTAGAATGAGCTGTTATCCTTTGAGGCGGAGATTTACCCGACTCGACATAAACATGATGAATTAAAGATTTCAACCAAGATGCCAAAGAAATGGCAGAGGCCTTCTGACCTTTCCTAGAACCGGAAAAGATAACAAATAGACTAGAAGTCTTTCGGAAATTCTTAGTAGCTTCAACATAATATTTCAAAGCTCTAACTACATCCAAAGAATGCAATGATCTCTCCTTAGAATTCTTAGGATTAGGACATAATGAAGGAACCACAATTTCTCTATTAATGTTGTTAGAATTCACAACCTTAGATAAAAATTTAAAAGAAGTTCGCAACACTGCCTTATCCTGATGGAAAATCAGAAAAGGAGATTCACAAGAAAGAGCAGATAATTCAGAAACTCTTCTAGCAGAAGAGATGGCCAAAAGAAAACAAAACTTTCCAAGAAAGTAATTTAATGTCCAGTGAATGCATAGGTTCAAACGGAAGAGCTTGAAGAGCCCCCAGAACCAAATTCAAACTCCAAGGAGGAGAAATTGACTTAATAACAGGTTTTATACGAACCAAAGCTGTACAAAACAATGAATATCAGGAAGAATAGTAATCCTTCTGTGAAAAAGAACAGAAAGAGCAGAGATTTGTCCTTTCAAGGAACTTGCAGACAAACCTTTATCCAAACCATCCTGAAGAAACTGAAGAATGCAAGAAAAATGATGAGAAAGACACCAAGAAATGCAAGTCTTCCAGACTCGATAATATATCTTCCTAGATACAGATCTACGAGCCTGTATCATAGTATTAATCACAGAGTCAGAGAAACCTATTTGACTAAGAATCAAGCGTTCAATCTCCATAACTTTAAATTTAAGGATTTGAGATCCTGATGGTAAAAAAGGACCTTGTGACAGAAGGACTGGTCTTAACGGAAGAGTCCACGGTTGGCAAGAAGCCATGCGGACAAGATCCGTATACCAAAACCTGTGAGACCATGCTGGAGCCACCAGCAGAAAAAACTAGAATCTTGGAGATTACTCTTGGAAGAAGAACTAGAGGAGGAAAGATATAGGCAGGATGATACTTCCAAGGAAGTGACAATGCATCCACTGCTTCCGCCTGAGGATCCCTGGATCTGGACAGATACCTGGGAAGTTTCTTGTTTAGATGAGAAGCCATCAGATCAATTTCTGGAAGTCCCCACATTTGAACAATCTGAAGAAACACCTCTGGGTGAAGAGACCATTCGCCCGGATGTAACGTTTGGCGACTGAGATAATCCGCTTTCCAATTGTCAATACCTGGGATGTGAACCGCAGAGATTAGACAGGAGCTGGATTCCGCCCATACCAGTATTCGAGATACTTCTTTCATAGCCAGAGGACTGTGAGTCCCTCCTTGATGATTGACATATGCCACAGTTGTGACATTGTCTGTCTGAAAACAAATGAACGATTCTCTCTTTAGAAGAGGCCATGACTGAAGAGCTTCTGAAAATTGCACGGAGTTCCAAAATATTGATTGGTAATCTCACCTCCTGAGATTTCCCAAACCCCTTGTGCTGTCAGAAACCCCCATACAGCTCCCCAACCTGTCAGACCTGCACCTGTTGAGATCACAGTCCAGGTTGGAAGAAAAAAAGAAGCCCCCTGAACTAAACGATGGTGGTCTGTACCACGTCAGAGGGTGTCGAACAATCAGTTTTAAAGATATTAAATGAGATATCTTTGTATAATCCCGGCACCACTGGTTCAGTATACAGAGCTGAAGAGGTTGCATGTGAAAATGAGCAAAGGGGAACATGTCCAATGCAGCAGTCATAAGAACCTAGAATTTCCATGCATAAGGCTACCGAAGGGAATGATTGAGACTGAAGGTTTCAATAAGCTGAAACCAATTTTAGACGTCTCCTGACCAACAGAGACAGAGTCATGGACACTGAATCTATCCGGAAATCTAAAAAAGGTTACTCTTGTCTGAGGAATCAACAAACTGATTGGTTAATTGATCCTCCAACCATGTTCTTGAAGAAACAACACTCATAAAAAGCTGGAAAGGATCTTTCCATTGAAAATGAGCAAAGGGAATTGAATCCAATGCTGTTAAAACTTCTATGCATATATAGCAACTGAAGGAAATAATAGAGACTAAAGGTACCGACAGATGGAACCCAATACAAATTGTCCCTTGTCTGATAGAGACAAAGATAGTGACATAAACCATCTGGAAACCTAAAAAAAAAGGTGACCCTTGCGTGAGGAATTAAGAGCTTTTGAAAAAAGATCCTCTAACTATGTCCTGAAGAGCAAGTGAAACATATGAGAATCCGCATCCTCAGGAAATAATCTGAATGAAAACAGAAAAATGAAGAATACGCATTTATTGTATCTAAAGAAAACAAATAATGCTATCAATGACCACAAAAAGGCAAAATAGTTTGAATAAAACTCCAAAACCCAGTTCCTAGAAAAGGAACTGGAATAAAAACCCCAGAAGATTCCAGGTCTGAGCAGCGCTTGAACCCCATGGGTACCCAGCCATGCCTCAACAGTATCCAAAATATATAGGACAGAAACACACTGAAAGAAAGTGTTAGCCTTACTGGAATAAAATCAAAGAAATTTGGACAAAATAGAACCAAATAAATTTCAAAGAAGTCTTAACCTGCCCCTTACCAGCCAAGCTGGAATACGGCATGTGCATCGCAACATTTGGGAGCTAATTTCGAACCCCAAAGAAATATGGATTTTTTTTTTTATTTTTTTTTTTTTAAAAATCACAGAATTCTTCTAGCTAAAATAGCTAAAGACATAGATTAACCCTCATTTGCGAATATATTCAATAAAATGAAGACACAAATGAAATCATTAGCATGATAGTCCAGTTTAAAGGACCAGTCAAAACAGAGGACTTGCAAAATGCAAAACAACCAGACAAATGCAACGGCACCTAGTCTAGTAAATGTTGTCCCTTAACAATGCTAAAATAAATCATGATCTGATACTTGATCTTAAAGTAAACAGAAAAAATGAAGCAATTGCAATATCCAAATAAATCACAGGACCAAGAAAAGTACCTGAAACTAAATAATTTTCCAAAAATAAGATACAACTATATAAAGGAAAATAAATACTATTTTGCTATAAAAACAATAGCATAATTAGTAGGAGTAGAGATAGCTCCAATAAATTGGAGAACCCTCCAAATTGAATTTAACTACTGACAAAGAATATAGTTTAAAAATAAAAGACAATTCTCAGCCTATTCCATTCCCTAGTATGGGGAATTGGAAAGAAAACCTCTGAAATCACAGAAGAAAAAATAAAAAGGCAGAAATAGTGTCAGCTAGTCTTAAAGAACTAGTTACCTTAATATCCAAAATAATCAACACCTCTTCAACAAAGAACAAATGTACTTTAATAATAAAAAAAATATATAAAAAAGTAGATTTGTTAGTGTCAATATCTGATGAAGAGAATTTCTGAAAGAGAAAAAAACATCATCAGAGAAGGATAAATCAGTATGTTGTTGGTCATTTGAAACTTCAATAATTAAAAAAGAAGTGAAAAAGACCTAAAAATCGTATTAGAAGGCACGAAGTCAGACATAGCCTTAATCAGAAAAAATATTTCTTATAAATCTTCTAAACATTTCTTGCACTTAAGAATGGAAATGTATAAAGCATAAATACTAATGGAATCTGCATGTAAAAGTATATCATAATAACTTATTACAAACCATAGCTAGAGATAAACATTTATAACATCTAAAATAAATGAACTTAGCTTTGGTAGAACTGAAACTCAGTTAAGCATTTTTCCAGAAGTGGCTTCTGACTCAGGGACAAACGGAGACATCTTGCAATATGTAATAGAAAAAACAACATATAAAACAAAATTGATCAAATTCCTTAAATGACAGTTTCAGGAATGGGAAAAAAATGCCAGTGAACAAGCTTCTAGCAACCAGAAGCAATAAATAATGAGACTTAAATAATGTGGAGACAATAGTGACGCCCATATTTTTTAGCGCCAAAAAAGACGGCCACATTATTTGGCGCCTAAATGCTTTTGGCGCCAAAAATGATGCCACATCCGGAACGCCGACACTTTTGGCGCAAAAAACGTCAAAAAAATGACGCAACTTCCGGCGACACGTATGGCGCCGGAAACAGAAAAAAAATTTTGCGCCAAAAAAGTCCGCGCCAAGAATGACGCAATAAAAACATAATTTATGTAAGAACTTACCTGATAAATTCATTTCTTTCATATTAGCAAGAGTCCATGAGCTAGTGACGTATGGGATATACATTCCTACCAAGAGGGGCAAAGTTTCCCAAACCTCAAAATGCCTACAAATACACCCCTCACCACACCCACAAATCAGTTTAACGAATAGCCAAGAAGTGGGGTGATAAGAAAAAAGTGCGAAAGCATATAAAATAAGGAATTGGAATAATTGTGCTTTATACAAAAAAATCATAACCACCACAAAAAAGGGCGGGCCTCATGGACTCTTGCTAATATGAAAGAAATGAATTTATCAGGTAAGTTCTTACATAAATTATGTTTTCTTTCATGTAATTAGCAAGAGTCCATGAGCTAGTGACGTATGGGATAATGACTACCCAAGATGTGGATCTTTCCACGCAAGAGTCACTAGAGAGGGATGGATAAAATAAAGACAGCCAATTCCTGCTGAAAATAATCCACACCCAAAATAAAGTTTAATGAAAAACATAAACAGAAGATTAAAACTGAAACCGCTGCCTGAAGTACTTTTCTACCAAAAACTGCTTCAGAAGAAGAAAATACATCAAAATGGTAGAATTTAGTAAAAGTATGCAAAGAGGACCAAGTTGCAAATCTGATCAACCGAAGCTTCATTCCTAAACGCCCAGGAAGTAGAAACTGACCTAGTAGAATGAGCTGTAATCCTTTGAGGCGGAGTTTTACCCGACTCGACATAGGCATGATGAATTAAAGATTTCAACCAAGATGCCAAAGAAATGGCAGAAGCTTTCTGGCCTTTTCTAGAACCGGAAAAGATAACAAACAGACTAGAAGTCTTTCGGAAAGACTTAGTAGCTTCAACATAATATTTCAAAACTCTAACAACATCCAAAGAATGCAACGATTTCTCCTTAGAATTCTTAGGATTAGGACATAATGAGGGAACCACAATTTCTCTACTAATGTTGTTGGAATTCACAACCTTAGGTAAAAATTCAAAAGAAGTTTGCAACACCGCCTTATCCTGATGAAAAATCAGAAAAGGAGACTCACAAGAAAGAGCAGATAATTCAGAGACTCTTCTGGCAGAAGAGATCGCCAAAAGGAACAAAACTTTCCAAGAAAGTAATTTAATGTCCAATGAATGCATGGGTTCAAAAGGAGGAGCTTGAAGAGCCCCCAGAACCAAATTCAAACTCGAAGGAGGAGAAATTGACTTAATGACAGGTTTTATACGAACCAAAGCTTGTACAAAACAATGAATATCAGGAAGATTAGCAATCTTTCTGTGAAAAAGAACAGAAAGAGCAGAGATTTGTCCTTTCAAAGAACTTGCGGATAAACCTTTATCTAAACCATCCTGAAGAAACTGTAAAATTCTCGGAATTCTAAAAGAATGCCAAGAAAAATGATGAGAAAGACACCAAGAAATATAAGTCTTCCAGACTCTATAATATATCTCTCTAGATACAGATTTACGAGCCTGTAACATAGTATTAATCACAGAGTCAGAGAAACCTCTTTGACCAAGAATCAAGCGTTCAATCTCCATACCTTTAAATTTAAGGATTTAAAATCCTGATGGAAAAAAGGACCTTGCGACAGAAGGTCTGGTCTTAGCGGAAGAGTCCACGGATGGCAAGAGGCCATCCGGACAAGATCCGCATACCAAAACCTGTGAGGCCATGCCGGAGCTACCAGCAGAACAAACGAGCATTCCTTCAGAATCTTGGAGATTACTCTTGGAAGAAGAACTAGAGGCGGAAAGATATAGGCAGGATGATACTTCCAAGGAAGTGATAATGCATCCACTGCTTCCGCCTGAGGATCCCGGGATCTGGACAGATACCTGGGAAGTTTCTTGTTTAGATGAGACGCCATCAGATCTATTTCTGGAAGCTCCCACATTTGAACAATCTGAAGAAATACCTCTGGGTGAAGAGACCATTCGCCCGGATGCAACGTTTGGCGACTGAGATAATCCGCTTCCCAATTGTCTATACCTGGGATGTGAACCGCAGAGATTAGACAGGAGCTGGATTCCGCCCAAACCAGAATTCGAGATACTTCTTTCATAGCCAGAGGACTGTGAGTCCCTCCTTGATGATTGATGTATGCCACAGTTGTGACATTGTCTGTCTGAAAACAAATGAATGATTCTCTCTTCAGAAGAGGCCAAGACTGAAGAGCTCTGAAAATTGCACAGAGTTCCAAAATATTGATCAGTAATCTCACCTCCTGAGATTCCCAAACTCCTTGTGCCGTCAGAGATCCCCACACAGCTCCCCAACCTGTAAGACTTGCATCTGTTGAAATTACAGTCCAGGTCGGAAGAACAAAAGAAGCCCCCTGAATTAAACGATGGTGATCTGTCCACCACGTTAGAGAGTGTCGTACAATCGGTTTTAAAGATATTAATTGAGATATCTTTGTGTAATCCCTGCACCATTGATTCAGCATACAGAGCTGAAGAGGTCGCATGTGAAAATGAGCAAAGGGGATCACGTCCGATGCAGCAGTCATAAGACCTAGAATTTCCATGCATAAGGCTACCGAAGGGAATGATTCTGACTGAAGGTTTCGACAAGCTGAAATCAATTTTAGACGTCTCTTGTCTGTCAAAGACAGAGTCATGGACACTGAATCTATCTGGAAACCCAGAAAGGTTACCCTTGTCTGAGGAATCAATGAACTTTTTAGTGAATTGATCCTCCAACCATGATCTTGAAGAAACAACACAAGTCGATTCGTATGAGATTCTGCTAAATGTAAAGACTGAGCAAGTACCAAGATATCGTCCAAATAAGGAAATACCACAATACCCTGTTCTCTGATTACAGACAGAAGGGCACCGAGAACCTTTGTAAAAATTCTTGGAGCTGTAGCTAGGCCAAACGGCAGAGCCACAAACTGGTAATGCTTGTCCAGAAAAGATAATCTCAGGAACTGATAATGATCTGGATGAATCGGAATATGCAGATATGCATCCTGTAAATCTATTGTGGACATATAATGCCCTTGTTGAACAAAAGGCAAGATAGTCCTTACAGTTAACATTTTGAACGTTGGTATCCTTACATAACGATTCAATATTTTTAGATCCAGAACTAGTCTGAAGGAATTCTCCTTCTTTGGTACAATGAAGAGATTCGAATAAAACCCCATCCCCTGTTCCAGAACTGGAACTGGCATAATTACTCCAGCCAACTCTAGATCTGAAACACATTTCAGAAATGCTTGAGCTTTCACTGGATTTACTGGGACACGGGAAAGAAAAAATCTCTTTGCAGGAGGTCTTATCTTGAAACCAATTCTGTACCCTTCTGAAACAATGTTCTGAATCCAAAGATTGTGAACAGAATTGATCCAAAATTCTTTGAAAAAACGTAACCTGCCCCCTACCAGCTGAGCTGGAATGAGGGCCGCACCTTCATGTGGACTTAGAAGCTGGCTTTGCTTTTCTAGAAGGCTTGGATTTATTCCAGACTGGAGATGGTTTCCAAACTGAAACTGCTCCTGAGGATGAAGGATCAGGCTTTTGTTCTTTGTTGAAACGAAAGGAACGAAAACGATTATTAGCCCTGTTTTTACCCTTAGATTTTTTATCCTGTGGTAAAAAAGTTCCTTTCCCATCAGTAACAGTTGAGATAATAGAATCCAACTGAGAACCAAATAATTTGTTACCCTGGAAAGAAATGGAAAGTAGAGTCGATTTAGAAGACATATCAGCATTCCAAGTTTTAAGCCATAAAGCTCTTCTAGCTAAAATAGCTAGAGACATAAACCTGACATCATCTCTGATAATATCAAAAATGGCATCACAGATAAAATTATTAGCATGTTGAAGAAGAATAATAATATTATGAGAATCATGATCCGTTACTTGTTGCGCTAAAGTTTCCAACCAAAAAGTTGAAGCTGCAGCAACATCAGCCAATGATATAGCAGGTCTAAGAAGATTACCTGAACACAGATAAGCTTTTCTTAGAAAGGATTCAATTTTCCTATCTAAAGGATCCTTAAAGGAAGTACCATCTGACGTAGGAATAGTAGTACGTTTAGCAAGGGTAGAAATAGCCCCATCAACTTTAGGGATTTTGTCCCAAAATTCTAATCTGTCAGACGGCACAGGATATAATTGCTTAAAACGTTTAGAAGGAGTAAATGAATTACCCAAATTATTCCATTCTCTGGAAATTACTTCAGAAATAGCACCAGGAACAGGAAAAACTTCTGGAATAACCACAGGAGATTTAAAGACCTTATCTAAACGTTTAGATTTAGTATCAAGAGGACCAGAATCCTCAATTTCTAAAGCAATTAGTACTTCTTTAAGTAAAGAACGAATAAATTCCATTTTAAATAAATATGAAGATTTATCAGCATCAACCTCTGAGACCGAGTCCTCTGAACCAGAAGAGTCATTAGAATCAGAATGATGATGTTCATTTAAAAATTCATCTGTATAAAGAGAAGTTTTAAAAGATTTTTTATGTTTACTAGAAGGAGGAATAACAGACATAGCCTTCTTGATGGATTCAGAAACAAAATCTCTTATGTTATCAGGAACATTCTGAACATTAGATGTTGATGGAACTGCAACAGGTAATGGTACATTACTAAAGGAAATATTATCTGCATTAACAAGTTTGTCATGACAATTAATACAAACAACAGCTGGAGGAACAGCTACCAAAAGTTTACAGCAGATACACTTAGCTTTGGTAGTTCCAGCACCAGACAGCGATTTTCCTGAAGTATCTTCTGACTCAGATGCAACGTGAGACATCTTGCAATATGTAAGAGAAAAAACAACATATAAAGCAAAATTGATCAAATTCCTTAAATGACAGTTTCAAGAATGGGAAAAAATGCCAAGGAACAAGCTTCTAGCAACCAGAAGCAAAGAAAAATGAGACTTAAATAATGTGGAGACAAAAGCGACGCCCATATTTTTTTTAGCGCCAAATAAGACGCCCACATTATTTGGTGCCTAAATGCTTTTGGCGCCAAAAATGACGCCACGTCCGGAACGCCGACATCTTTAGCGCAAAAGAACGTCAAAAATGACGCAACTTCCGGCGACACGTATGATGCCGGAAACAGAAAAGATTTTTTGCGCCCAAAAAGTATGCGCCAAGAATGACGCAATAAAATGAAGCATTTTCAGCCCCCGCGAGCCTAACAGCCCACAGGGAAAAAAGTCAAATTTTTTAAGGTAAGAAAAATAATTGATTCAAGTGCATTATCCCAAATATGAAACTGACTGTCTGAAAATAAGGAATGTTGAACATCCTGAGTCAAGGCAAATAAATGTTTGAATACATATATTTAGAACTTTATTAAAAAAGTGCCCAACCATAGCTTAGAGTGTCACAGAAAATAAGACTTACTTACCCCAGGACACTCATCTACATGTTTGTAGAAAGCCAAACCAGTACTGAAACGAAAATCAGCAGAGGTAATGGTATATATATAAGAGTATATCGTCGATCTGAAAAGGGAGGTAAGAGATGAATCTCTACGACCGATAACAGAGAACCTATGAAATAGACCCCGTAGAAGGAGATCACTGCATTCAAAATAGGCAATACTCTCCTCACATCCCTCTGACATTCACTGCACGCTGAGAGGAAGACCGGGCTCCAACCTGCTGCGGAGCGCATATCAACGTAGAATCTAGCACAAACTTACTTCACCACCTCCATAGGAGGCAAAGTTTGTAAAACTGAATTGTGGGTGTGGTGAGGGGTGTATTTGTAGGCATTTTGAGGTTTGGGAAACTTTGCCCCTCCTGGTAGGAATGTATATCCCATACGTCACTAGCTCATGGACTCTTGCTAATTACATGAAAGAAATGAAGCATTTTCAGCCCCCGCGAGCCTAATAGCCCACAGGGAAAAAGTCAAATTATTAAGGTAAGAAAAAAATTGATTAATTCATATGCATTATACCAAATATGAAACTGACTGTCTGAAATAAGGAATGTTGAACATCCTGAGTCAAGGCAAATAAATGTTTGAACACATATATTTACAACTTTATATAAAAGTGCCCAACCATAGCTTAGAGTGTCACAGAAAATAAGACTTACTTACCCCAGGACACTCATCTACAAGTAGTAGAAAGCCAAACCAGTACTGAAACGAGAATCAGTAGAGGTAATGGTATATATAAGAGTATATCGTCGATCTGAAAAGGGAGGTAAGAGATGAATCTCTACGACCGATAACAGAGAACCTATGAAATAGACCCCGTAGAAGGAGATCATTGAATTCAAATAGGCAATACTCTCCTCACATCCCTCTGACATTCACTGCACGCTGAGAGGAAAACCGGGCTCCAACCTGCTGCGGAGCGCATATCAACGTAGAATCTAGCACAAACTTACTTCACCACCTCCATAGGAGGCAAAGTTTGTAAAACTGATTTGTGGGTGTGGTGAGGGGTGTATTTATAGGCATTTTGAGGTTTGGGAAACTTTGCCCCTCCTGGTAGGAATGTATATCCCATACGTCACTAGCTCATGGACTCTTGCTAATTACATGAAAGAAAAGGGCAGTAGAGAAGAATCTGGTAACTACAGGCCAGTTAGTTTAACTTCAGTAGTAGGAAAATTAATGGAAAGCCTCTTAAAAGAAAGAATTATGACTTACATAAAGACAAACAATTTAGAGGACCAAAATCAGCATGGTTTTACTTCAGGGAGATCATGTCAGACTAATCTAATTTACTTTTTTGATTATGTAACAAAAGTATTAGACAAGGGTGGAGCAGTTGATGTAGCATATCTAGATTTCAGCAAAGCATTTGACATCGTCCCACACAATAAACTAATTCACAAACTGTATCTCCTTGGTCTAGATTTAAAAATTGTGAACTGGGTGGAATGCTGGCTTAAGGACAGAAAACAAAGTGTCTTAGTAAATGGAGTTCATTCAGCAGAGGGGGCTGTTACTAGTGGTGTTCCTCAGGGGTCAGTTCTGGGGCCTGTTTTGTTTAACATATTTATCTGTGATATCAGCAAAGGGCTACAGGGGAAAGTATGTCTGTTTGCAGATGATACAAAAATTTGTAACATAGTGGATGTTCCGGGGGGGGGGGGGTAGACAAAATGAGAAGTGATATACAACAATTGGAGGATTGGACAAATGACTGGGATCTAAAGTTTAACACAGCAAAGTGTAAAATAATGCATTAAGGGAAAAAAAATCCAAATGTTAATTACAGACTCAATGACACTTTACTGACTGTTACAGATGAGGAACAGGACTTTGGAATTATTATTTCAGATGATTTAAAACTTAGTAAACAATGTAGTAATGCAGCGAGTAAGGCTAGCAGAATGCTTGGATGTATTGGTAGAGGTATTTGCAGTAGAAATAGTAAGGTTCTTATGCCACTTTATAGATCATTAGTTAGGCCTCATCTTGAGTATTGTGTGCAGTTCTGGAGGCCATATCTTCAGAAGGATATTAACAAACTTGAATCTGTGCAAAGGAGGGCTACCAAAATGGTACATGGTCTAAAAAATAAAACTTTCCAGGATAGGCTCAATGACCTAAATATGTATAGCTTAGAGGAGAGAAGGGAAAGAGGTGATATGATAGCAACTTTCAAGTACGTTAAAGGGCTTAGTAAAACTGAGGCTGTGGGTATTTTACATAAAATGGAAAAAACAAGAACAAGGGGTCATGATCTCAAGCTAAAGGGTAGTAGATTCAGGAGTAATTTGAGGAAGCACTTATTTACAGAAAGAGTGATTGATTTATGGAATAAACTTCCTCAAGAGGTAGTAATGACAAACACTGTTGGGGACTTTAAAAATGCTTGGGACAAGCATAAGGCTATCCTACAAACTAGATAAGTTTATACTATTAGGTAATATCGGGCAGACTTGCTGGGCCTATTATCTGCCGTCAATATCTATGTTTCTATGGATCTGGGAGGAGGAGGGATATGAGGGGGGCAGTAACACTACAGAAAATTAATGTTCTATTTATTTCTAAATAAGGCTTTTTTTAACAAACTGGGTACTGGCAGACAGCTGCCAGTACCCAAGATGGCGGCAACTAGGTAGAAGGGGGGAGGGTTAGAGAGCTGTTTGGGGGGGGGGTGTCATAGAGGTTGGGGGCTAAGGGGGATCTAACACTGCAGAATAGCTATAAAAAATAAAATGCCTTTTATTTTAGTACTGGCAGATTTTCTGCAAGTACTTAAGATGGCTGTGACAATTGTGAGGTGGGGGAGGGAACAGAGCTGTTTGAGGGGGGTGAGGAAGGGATCAGGGGGTGGGATGTGTCAGGTGGGAAGCTGATCTCTACACTAAAGCTAAAATTAACCATACAAGCTACCTAATTAACCCCTTAACTGCTGGGCATAATACAAGTGTGGTGCGCAGCGGCATTTAGCGGCCTAATTACCAAAAAGCAATGCCAAATCCATATATTTCTGCTATTTCAGAACAAAGGGGATCCCAGAGAAGCATTTACAACCATTTGTGCCATGATTGCACTAACTGTTTGTAAATAATTTCAGTGAGAAACTTAAAATTGTGAAAAAGTGAACGTTTTTTTTTTTATTTGATCGCATTTGGCAGTGAAATGGTGGCATGAAATATACCAAAATGGGCCTAGATCAATACTTTGGGTTGTCTAGTACACTAAACTAAAGCTAAAATAAACCCTACAAGCTACCTAATTAACCCCTTCACTACTGGGCATAATACAAGTGTGGTGCACAGCGGTATTTAGCGGCCTTCTAATTACCAAAAAGCAATACCAAAGCCATATATGTCTGCTATTTCTGAACAAAGGGGATCCCAGAGAAGCATTTACAACCATTTGTACCATAATTGAACAAGCTGTTTTTTAATAATTTCAGTGAGAAACTTAAAATTGTGAAAAAGTTAACAAATTTATTTTATTTGATCGCATTTAGCAGTGAAATGGTAGCATGAAATATACCAAAATGGCCCTAGATTAATACTTTGGGTTGTCTACTAAAAAAAAAATATATACATGTGAAGGGTTATTAAGGGATTCCTGACACATATCAGTGTTACAATGTAACTAGCGCTAATTTTTAAAAAAAGTGGTTTGGAAACAGCAAAATGCTACTTGTACTTATTGCCCTATAACTTGCAAAAAAAGAAAAGAACATGTAAACATTGGAAAATAATGGTATCTTTAGAAAGTCAATTTAATGGCGAGAAAAACTGTATATAATATATGTGGGTACAGTAAATGAGTAGGAGAAAAATTACAGCTAAGCACAAACACTGCAGAAATGTAAGAATAGACCTGGTTCCAAACGGGCAGAAAATTGAAAAGTGCTGTGGTCCCTAAGGGGTTAAGTCTATGCTTATTACTGATCTGCTTAGTATGCTGTCTCAAAGTTTAATTATGTAATGCAAAACAATATTTGTGTTTTACAAATTAGGAATAATTATAGCATTTATGCATTAGTTGTAACACACATCTAGTGACTTTAATACATAGAATAAATCCAATTACCTGTGTGCAAATAAGGAAGGAATAGCCAGAGGCAGAAGTGTTCCAGTCATCCCCAGGTCGCTGATAGCAAGATTAGCAATGAAGAATTCAGCCGGCTTAAGCATAGATCTTTTACGATAGGCCACTATCAAAAGCACTGTATTGCCAGTAAGAGAACAAACACCTGTATTATAAGAGATGTTTAGAGCATTTAATTTTATAATGATGTCATCATTTGCAAAACAGATAAAACAAAATAGCTAATAGCATTGCATTGTGCTCCTGTTTTTCAAAATAAAAGTAATCTTTATTTTATGCCTTCCTTTTGTACATGGTTTCTAAACTATTTCTTATTCAGGAGTAAGAACATGGTGTCTCACAGCCTCATAGAACCATATCAGTACTAGTGGGTATTTTCATCTCTGACCACTAGAATAGGTACAAAATGTAACACGGTAAGATCTAACACATTCTGGCCTTGGTGTGGACTTAAAGGGAGATGAAACCCAAATATTCTCTTTCATCATTCAGATAATATTTTAAATATATTGCCAATTTACTTATATTACCAAATTGGCTTCATTCTAATGGTATCCTTTGTTGAAAGAAGCACAAATGCACTATTGGGAGTTAGACGAATACATTGGGTGAGCCAATCACAAGAGGCATATATGTGCAACCATATATGTATATATGTATAACCGCAGTGCATTGCTGCACCTGAGCCTACCTAGGTATGCTTTTCAACATAGCATACCAAGAGAACAAAGTTAATTAGATAATAGAAGTAAACTGGAAAGTTGTTTATATTTGCATGCTTCATCTGAATCATTAAAATTTAATTTTGACCCTACTTTTCCTTTTATAATAGACAACTTGATATCAACTCTTACATTTAATTATACCTGTCTGCAGGTTGTCACTCAGAAAACTTATCCCTGTGTATCATCATCACACTAATAGACATAACTTAAAGGGAAAGTCAGATTCAGATAGGGCATGTAATTTTAAACAACTTTCCAATTTACTTTTATCACCAATTTTGCTTTGTTCTCTTGATATTCTTAGTTGAAGGCTAAACCTAGGAGGTTCATATGCTAATTTCTTAGACCTTGAAGGCCGCCTATAATCTAAATGCATTTTGATCGGTTTTCACCACTAGAGGGCATTAGTTCATGTTTTTCATATAGATAACATTGAGCTCATGCACGTGAATTTACCATGGAGACAGCTCTGATTGGCTAAAATGCAAGTCTGTCAAAAGAACTAAAATAAGGGGGCAGTCTGCTGCGGCTTAGATACAAGGTAATTACAGAGGTAAAACATATAATTATAAATGTGTTGGTTATGCAAAACTGGGGAATGGTAATTAAGGGATTATCTATCTTTTTAAACAACACAATTTCTGGTGTTGACTGTCCCTTTAAAACAACATGCTGTTATTTTGCCACATACGTGTTTTAGCTTTATTCCACAAGAGAGCATAAATGATTTACATCAGTACATAAACAAAAGGAGAAAAATAAAAAAAATAAGACATTAAACCCCCTCTTTACATCCGGACTTCGGATACTGCGACCCCACTAACTCCGTCTAACCATAGACTTCTATGAGACACGCTACAACACTATGCTCGATCAACTGCGCTAAAGCCAAAAGTGCGTTAGTATTACTTTAAATTCTTATGCTCTTCACTAGAATAAAAATCTTTTTTATTTTGAAATAGATATTTATATATATATATATATATATATATATATATATATATATATATATATATATATATATATATAATTATTTATCTATAAGAATACATACGAATATAAAAATCCAGGGGAAAAGCAATAAAAAAAATCTAAGATGAAAAAAAATAAAAATCCAAGGGGTCCTCTTTTTCATCAGCTGTAATCCACAAAGGATCCGGTGGTGGTGACTCCTATGTGACGATGGCTCCTCCTCTTCTTCTTCCGTCCGTTCTTTTTTCTGTCTGTTTCCGCTTTTATAGAGGTGTCCTGGAAGTTCTATTAGCTGTTTTTTTTAATTTTAAAGTTAGCCAATAGAAGGATTTCTTTCAAATCAGCCAAAAGGAAAATGCAAATTATGTAGACTAATTGGGAAACTGACAGAAAAAAAAGGAGTGTGCTGTGGGACAGCATGAAGCGCAAACAGAAGAAGGGGAGCAGCCTCCGCTGAAGAAAAGCCACCAAGAAATAGCCGCCACCGTGGAGGAGTTGCAGCCACTGGACCACTTGCGGGCCTCCTCTTCCCTCCTCCCACTGGAAGCCCCTGGTCATTCTACACTAATGTTAAATGTTTGACTCAATTTTGGGGGTAATAATTTTACCTTTATCAAACGTTATCAACTTCACTGTAAATCTATGAGAATCAATATTCAAATGTGTATTCACATTCTCTAATGTTACTTTTGTTATTTAACCCTATAACGACCAACGACGTATGGGGTACGTCCTGCAAAAAAATGCAGTTAATGACCAAGGACGTACCCCATACGTCGTTGGTCTTTGAAAGCAGTGGAAGCGATCCTGATAGCTTCCAGCTGCTTTCATGTTATTGCAGTGATGCCTCAATATTGAGGCATCCTGCAATAACTGTTTTTAGCCATCCGATGCAGAGAGAGCCACTCTGTGGCCCTCTCTGCATCGGCTATCGATGGCCGTTATCGTTGGTGGGTGGGAGCTCATCCAGGGAGGCGGGTGGGCAGTCATTGGTGGAGGAGGGGGGAGGGATCTTGTGCGGGTGCGTGCGATCCCAGAGAAGCATTTAAAACCATTTGTGCAATAATTGCACAAGCTGTTTGTAAATAATTTCAGTGAGAAACCTAAAGTTTGTGAAAAAATTTGTGAAAAAGTGAACATTTTTTTTTATTTGATCGCATTTGGCGGTGAAATGGTGGCATGAAATATACCAAAATGGGCCTAGATCAATACTTTGGGATGTCTTCTAAAAAAATATATATACATGTCAAGGGATATTCAGGGATTCCTGAAAGATATCAGTGTTACAATGTAACTAGCGCTAATTTTGAAAAAAAAAGTGGTTTGGAAATAGCAAAGTGCTGCTTGTATTTATTGCCCTATAACTTACAAAAAAAGCAAAGAACATGTAAACATTGGGTATTTCTAAACTCAGGACAAAATTTTGAAACTATTTAGCATGGGTGTTTTTTGGTGGTTGTAGATGTGCAACAGATTTTGGGGGTCAAAGTTTGAAAAAAAAGTTTTTTTTTCCATTTTTTCCTCTTATTTTATAATTTTTTTAATAGTAAATTATAAGATATGATGAAGATAATGGTATATTTAGAAAGTCCATTTAATGGTGAGAAAAATGGTATATAATATGTGTGGGTACAGTAAATGAGTAAGAGGAAAATTACAGCTAAACACAAACACCGCAGAAATGTAAAAATAGCCTTGGTCCCAAACGGTCAACAAATGGAAAAGTGCTCTGGTCACTAAGGGGTTAAAGGGACACTATACCCAAACATTTTCTTTCATGATTAAGGTAGAGAATACAATTTTATACAACATTCCAATTTACTTCTATTACCTAATTTGCTTCAGTCTTGAGATATACTTTAATGAAGAAATAGCAATGTACACGGTGAACCAATCACAGGAAGGATCTTTGTGCAGCTACTAATCAGCAGCTACTAAGCATATCTAGATATGCTTTTCAGCAAAGAATATCAAGAGAATGAAGCCAATTAGATAATAGAAGTAAATTAGAAAGTTGTTTATAATTGTATGCTCTTTCTATATCATGAAAGAAAAAATTTGGGTTTCATGTCCCTTTAAATGTTAAATTGTCAAAAATGTCCAGGGGATCATTCATTTAGCCATTCAAATGTCAAAATGCTGGCATTCACCCATGGATATGGTACATTTGAGAGTAATCTTGAACCATAATGTATTTGCTATAAAAGTCATTATTATAAAGAGCATTTTTTTATTAAAACTATTCTGTAGATCTAACTTTATGAAATGCCAATTGAAAATGAGAGTGTTTTGCTATCAGAAAACCTGGTGGTTTAGTCACTGTAAAGGCAATATAACAGTTATTGTTTAAATAGATAGATAATCCCTATATTTACCATTCCCCAGTTTTGCACAACCAACACTGTTACATTAATGCACCTTTTTATCTCTGTGATTACCTTGTATCTAAGACTCTGCAGACTGCCCCCAAAAGTTTACTTACTATAACTACATCGTTGTCCTCTTTGGCACTGCATGTTTTCTTTTTTTTAACCCGCATCACAGGGGCGCTGCCCAATCACAACTGAATGTAGCATGCTCCCGTGCTGGGTAATGCAGCCAAAGAGGTTGTGATGAAGATGAGGTAAGTGAAGTTTTGGGGGCCTAAATCTTTAATTTACTTTCTTTTTTTACAGGTGCATTACACTGCATTGTACGCCTATATTTCATTAGTTTTCATAAGTCATATGGCAGTAGAGGTGACACAGATTAGAATGAGTAACTTGCTAAGTACTCTCTGACACTACATCCAAAAATATAAAAGTGGATTTGGCAAGTCCCCAGACTAAAAGGAGACAGACAAGGACAACATATTATAGCATTAAAAACATTTAGATTGAATAAATCTAGTATGTCAGGTCTCTCAGATAATGGACTAAATTACGTTATTCATAACTTTTTCTGGCTACTGGAGAAGTATTTATTTAGCTAGAATTTTCGGAAGGAAATATTAGACCTGCTGTAAATCAACCTGAACGTAAATAAACTAATTGCAAAATTCATTAGATCTTTTTGAAAATAGTGAAAGCCAATCAGAGTCTCAGAATCAGTAGAAACCCAAGTCACAGTCCTCACTAACCCTCCCCGCCCTCCCAAAAAAACAAGCCTTTTCCATAGACAAAAACTAATAAAAACTGGTTAGTGAAAAAAAAATCTTGCTGCTTAAAAACAGTGAAATTTATAAAGATTTGTGCCCTTCCTATATCAGATCAGAGAGTGGCACTATCACCACTCGTATCTTCCAACAGTTAACTTCCTGCCACAAAGACCAACTACCAGTGTAAAGGATAGAGGCATCATACAAAAATGTTTAAAAAAATATTATAAAAAGAAACAAAAATGAAAAGCAGTAAACTATAATGAACACTCAAAAGAAAACTTGAAAAAGTTCCAGAAAAGTTTATTTTTGGCTTGACTGTCCCTTTAAAGTATTGTACTATTATCTTTCAGATTGTATAAATTATCTTTAGGTATAAGCTGTAATATGACATGTAAATATTGCCTAAATGACATAAGATATTTATATTTACACTTGGTTCCACATCCCCTCTCCAAACTGTCTCATTTTACAGATGCAAATATCCAAAAATCCAAACTTTTCCAGTCCCAGGCAGTTTGGATAAAGGGTTTTCTACCTGTATAATTAATTAACAAGAAATAATACATGGAAATATAAGAAATGGTCACTTTGCAATTTTAGCACATTTTAAAGGTGTCATTAATAAGAATTAAAGAGTTATCTTCAAATGAACTGTACATGTTCTGCTTTAATTAAACCCGAAAAAGCACAATAAATCAGAAAACCATTTCTATTAATATTTAATATTCTTAACCTTTTGTAAAATGTATTCAAAAAGTGTATTGGTAAGATAAACAGAGGCTATTTATGCTACAAAAAAATTGTAAGCTCTCTATTATTTTTCCAAGACTTAAATTAAATAAAATTGAGGCAGAATTGTATATTGTTAAAGGGACAGTGTATTGTAGAATTGCTTTTCCCTTAATGTATTTTCAATGACTTGGTATACCAGCTGCATAATATAAAATGTACAAGAGATTGCATTTTCAGGCTTATTTGTGTATATAAAATAGCTGGTTTTGTGCTTTGAAACCACAACCCATTGAAATGGGTAGAGCTTGCAGGTAAAATCAGGTCTAATTATTTATTACTTTCTGTACACATCCTTATCTTATGTCTGTCTGTAAACCAAATCCTGATACTTGGAGAGATACATAATAAAATGTTAATGTTCCCTGGTCCGGATGGATACTCTGGTATTTTTTATAAGATATTCCAGGATGAAATAGCACCCCTGCTCTCCCAGATGTTCAACTCTATAATGCAAAAAAAAGAAATCCCCAAAGAAATGCTCATGGCGAGAATAGCAGTCATCCCAAAACCAGGAAAGAATAAACAACATTGTCAAAATTATAGACCCATATCACTGATAAATCAAGATGTTAAAATTTTCACTAAAATCCTAGCAAATAGACTTAACCCCATTGTCAAAAGATTAATTGATCCGGACCAGGTGGGATTTATTAGAAATAGGGAGGCCCCAGACAATACACGTAAAATAATTGACCTGATTAATGTGGCCACGATTGAAAAACACCTTCTCTGTTCCTTTCTTTGGATGCAGAGAAGACGTTTGATAGAATCAATTGGAATTATATGTTTGCGGTAC
This sequence comes from Bombina bombina, assembly GCF_027579735.1. Classification (NCBI taxonomy): domain Eukaryota; kingdom Metazoa; phylum Chordata; class Amphibia; order Anura; family Bombinatoridae; genus Bombina; species Bombina bombina. Next base: position 1,069,852,858 of record NC_069499.1, read on the forward strand.
TGAAAAAAACTGGTATCACGGGAGCTTTCCACGATGCCCTCACTATGCTTTACTCCCACCCCTCGGCCTTTGTCAGACTTTCAGGATACCAATCTAAGTCTATACAAATTAGGAATGGGACAAGGCAGGGATGCCCCTTATCCCCACTTCTATTTGCTCTATTATTGAGCCATTGGCCATTCAAATCAGAAACGACCCTAACATCTTGGGGCTGCGAATGGGAGATAATGAATACAAAATCTCGCTATTCGTGGATGATATCATATCATTGACCAAACCCCTCCTTTCTCTCCCACCATTATATGCATTGCTTCACCATTATGGAACCTTATCTGGGTATAAAATAAATGGGGACAAATGCGAAGCGCTCAGTATTAACACACCCCAACATACCATAAAGCTACTAGAAATTAATTTTTCCTTCAATTGGGCACATAAACTTAAATATTTGGGAATATACCTCACAGCCGACATTTACTCTCTATATCAAGCAAATTATCTCCCAATGTTTACACATATAAGGAACTTAATTATGAAATGGTTAACGCTTAGGATCTCCTTCTATGGTAGGATTGTCTCCACAAAGATGACCTTACTACCAAAACTATTATATTTATTTCGGTCCTTACCAATCTCTATCCCTATAGCGGAACTCAATGCGTTGCAGAGAGATATCTTGCGCTTTATCTGGTAGGGAAAGTGTGCCAGGATAAACAAAAAAATCATGAGCATGCACAGGAGAGATGGGGGATTAGGTCTCCCAAACTTGACATCTTATTATTATTCAGCCCGCATGGCCCAAACGACACATTGGTTTAATAAGACACCACAACCTCTATGGACGCAGATTGAATCGCAGACTGCTAACACAGACCAAATATCTAGACTACTATGGACCCCAAAAAAGTATAGTCCTCCCCCACTACTTAAATATATAGCGATATCCCACACGATTTTCTTATGGAACAAACTGACTGCAAAATACCCCTTAATTCAAGTTAATTCTAAACTGACACCTTTAGTCTTACCGCAGACCACAATAGACTCAATTATACAAAAGAAATGGGCTAACAAAGGACTTTATAGAATTGCAGATGTATATATGGATGGTGGTTTCCTCTCATATGAACAATACAGAGACATTGACCCTGGTGATAAAAATATATGGTATCACTATCTGCAGTTAAAATCCAGGACTAGAGAAATAACAGAGCTCTCTAGATTACCAATGAGCACGGCTTTCGAATCAATTTGCTTATCCAAAGAGGTAACTCACGGTACAATCTCCTTACTATACTCTATATTTAATAATCATTTTGGAGAGACAAAGTCTCCAAACATACTGAAATGGGAACGGGACTTAAATAAGACCTGGACTCTAGAGACTTGGAAGTCTAACCTACCAAAGGGTCTCTCCTTTTCACATAACGCCATATTGAAGGAGAATTATCTTAAGGTTGCGTTTAAATGGTACATTCACCCAACTAGATTCCAAAACCCAGAAAGACCTTCTTTAAACTCCTGTTATAGAGGATGTAATGAAAGAGGAACATATATGCACATGTGGTGGGAGTGCGGTAGGGCTAGAGAGATTTGGGAAAAAACCTCAGAGCTCCTTAGTTTAATATTTCATAAAAATATCACATTATCTCCTGAACAAGCACTGCTACACTTCCCGATTCCCAACATTTTAAAACAACACCATAAAATAGTGATGACCATATGTACAGTTGTTAGGATCTGTATAGCGCAATATTGGAAATCTACACCCCCGAGTTTTACATTTATCAAGAAAAAAATAATTCACCATTACAAAATGGCTAGTTTAGTAGCAGAAAACCTAAATATGAAGGAGGAGTTCATTACACAGTGGGAACCATTTATTATGCACCATGAAGCTAATAGACAAAGAGGTATTGAAACGCTATAGGGTATATCACACATCAGGGAACTCGGGGGAGAGCCGGGACCGATTGCCGATTACCCATGCCCCCACCATTCAGGTGGCACCGGTCTTTGGTTAATTAATTATTATAACCATTGTTTATTTTCCTGAGTTGCAAGGAGTACCACATCACGAGCACTGGTTAGCAACAAAGAGAATATATGAAAACCATGGACTCTAGAGGAAGACTATCTAGACCATAAAACTGTCAAGTTTCATTTTAAATGGACAATAATGGAAATTCACCATTTGTATTATTATGCTGATTGTACATGCTTACATCTGTTATTTTATTGGAACCATAAAAATTTTATAAAATCTTTTCAAAATAAAATGTTAATGTTCCATTGCTGGCTGTGTCAATAGCCTATACTTAATGGGACAGATTGATAATCCCTTTATTACCCGTTCCCCAGTTTTGCATAACCAATACTATTATATTTATATATTTTTTACTTCTGTGATTACCTTGTATCTATGCCTCTGCATATTGCCCCCTTATTTCAGTTCTTTTGACAGACATCCATTTTAGCCAATCAGTACTTACTCCTAGGTAACTCCACAGGCGTGAGCACAATGTTGTATATATGGCACGCGTGAACTAATGCTCCCTAGCTGTGAAAATCTGTCAAAATGCATTCAGATAAGAGGCGGCCTTCAAGGGCTTAGAAAACAGCATATGAGCCTACCAAGGTTTAGCTTTGAAGTTAGAATACCAAGAGAACAAATCAAATTTGATGATAAAAGTAAATTGGAAAGTTGTTTAAAATTGCATTCCCTATCTAAATCATGAAAGTTTTTTTGGACTTGACTGTCCCTTTAAGTATAGAACGTTTCAGTATAGGTAGGAATACCACAGGCTTTATCAGCAATTTCAAATACCAAAATAAGGATAAAGGAGCTACTTGTAAACAATTTAATATACTGTAAGGAAAAAATGGATCATTGGAAACAAATTAAAGGGGAGACAAATTTAGGGGAGACGTTCCCTTTAATTGAATCAAGCAACTGTGAAAAATGTAGTTGTTTACCTCATGATAAAAGTAAAAAGATGTTACAAAGTTTTTTTTCCTCACCTAATTTAATGGCTTCTCATGTTCCTTTTTGCTTCTTACTGTTTACTTTTAGAACTATGAAACTAAACTTTCCTCTGTTACTGATAAATGGACAGATATTACAGAATAATTAATTGGCTTTGAGAACAAGTAATTGAATACTGTTGGAGAACAATTAATTGAATACTGCTGTGGAAGCACTAATGAACATGAATGATAATCTTATTAGATGTATTACTCATTCCAGCTTTCAATAATGATGGAAGAACATCAATTGCTTTTCCATATGTGCAATATTGCCCAAACTCTCCTTTGAATGTATCTATTTTTATTTTGCAATGCATATCTCTGATACTGAGATTAAAATGCAAAATATGTTAGCCCTTTGATGGTCAGACTATATATAGTTTGTGATTAATATGCTTAAGGATATCTTTCCAGCTATTAAATGATCCATTTTTTGAAACAAAGGGAACAAATTTTAAATATAGTTGATGAATTCACAAGTCTGCATACATATGAGATATACGTTGAATAAAACTCTCCTTTCATTCAGTACATTATATTACAAATGGAAGACCCCACACAAGACCTTGCATGCAGGATCGGATTTACAGCCCAGGTGCCTGTAAACACCAAAATCTGAAGTTCACCCCCGTTCACTGATGTTCCGGCAACCTTAACTAAAATGGCTGACAGCAGTGATATAACTGCACCTCCTCGGTAGGGTTGCCACCTCAGCCATACTTTCATCAGGGGTAAGGGTATAAGAAGGTGCAATTTAAATACAGTATTTAGTTTAGGAAAAATATGGATATATTAAATTATACAGACACATTACAAACTAGAATCACAGCTGTGCTTCTAGTTACTGACTTCTATTTGTGGGGGCTACAAAAAATTGTTTAGCATGTAATAGCATCAATATTATTGTGCAGAACCTATTAGAACATAACTTATTTTTAGATTAGATTATTATAAAAACTAATGGCCATATATTTACCTGCATGAAGCCACCATATTTTAGGTAGCAGTTTGTTCCCTTCCACCTAAGTCAACTGTGATGTCAGAGTAGGCACATGATTGCTGCTAAAAAATTATAGAAAGCACTGGAAGCAGCTAGCTCCTACACTGTAGTATAAGTTTAAAGGGAACTAGCTGTTACCATTTTTTTCTAGCTCTTACTACGGTGGTTTTAGGAAGGTAATTTTAAGCTGACTGGTATTTATAATACTGATATTTATAATAGGCAGAGACAGGTGCCTCTCTATGGAGGGAACCTGTAGGCACATGCCTTACTCTGCCTAATTATAAATCCGGCCATGCTTGCATGTCTGTTTTTGTTTGTTAAGTTAACAGACCTTTGGCTCAGATGTTTTCAGATTTATCTAATACCCAAAAGAAGTTAGTTAGTTTTTTTGGCTGAATACATTTTGTTACATTTTAACTGGGATAGACCAGTATTTCTCAACTCAAGTGACCTCAAGGCACAGTAAATTTTAGTAAATTTTCACAGTAAATTTTAGCGTGTCCAGGTCCCTCTGATATATATGTGTGTGTGTGTGTGTGTGTGTGTGTGTGTGTGTGTGTGTGTGTGTATGTATGTATATGTATATATATATGTATATATATATATATATATATATATATATATATATATATATATATATATATATATATATATATATATATATATATATATATATATATATATATATATATAGGATACACAAGGGAAAACAAGGACCCAGGAACTTGATGCCAAGTGACTTTATTGGATACACAAGGTGAGTAGCACTAACACAGGTGTGCAAGGGGTGCTATATATATATATATATTTATTATAATTCATTGGTTTAAATGGGGGAATAAAGTATGTACATTCATTGGTGTTGGGGGAAGAACATATAATCATTCATTAGTGTCAGTGGGCTGGTATCACTTAACTGCAGACCTGCGGTGACCAGGTCCAATCCTATCTGCTCCTTATCCCACACTGTCCTGCCACTGAACTGACGCTATATGTACACAGTGCACTGGCACTCTGACAGGCCTGCCCGGTATTTCTTATGTCTGGATCCCCGGGCCTGTCACAGCTCGTAGTGGGGGCATTTCAGGTTGTGGCCCACCAGGAGGGCTGTCAAGGCCCAGTATTGGGCCGTGGCCCGACAGTTGAGAAACCAGGGGATAGACAGCTGAAACTTTAATTGTTTTTATTCACTACCAAATGTAATCTTGTTTACTATGGAAGGTCTAAATAGAAATGTCAGTAATTGAGGCAGAAATAAAGTAGGGCTATTATTTAGAGCATCAAATTAAAAAACAATATGCCATTTGTAAACCTTGTTTTTTCTTTGAAATTTCAAGGATAGAAGAATTAGCTGCTTTATTAAGCCCATGAGGTATTCTACAGACAGAAATAATGATTTAGAGCTAAAAAGGTAGTTATTAAAATAGAGAGGAGAAAGTAAAACATTTATTTATTTATATTTATTATATGTATGTATGTATGTATTTATTTATTATTGTATAGATCTGATTTATTTATTTGTTTATATTTATTATATGTATGTATGTATTTATTTTTGTATAGATCTGATTTATTTATTTGTTTTAAATTGTATCAAGATTTGTGGCATGATGCTTATATACCGTATATAATGTGAATATCAAAATAAAGTTTTATGAATTAATTACAAATAAAACAGTAAAAAAAAAACATGGTCAGTACATAAATAGGTAAAAGCAACAAACTTTTTTTGTATTTTTTTAAAAATTGTATTGTGACATTTTGATATATAAATCTAAATTACAAACTAAATGATTGGGTTGGTGGGAGCTTTCCCACATCTATGGGGAGAATAACGCCTTCAGGATGAATATCATAATGTATAAAAGATCCATAGACAATCTTATATTCATTTGGCCAGGAGGGGAACAAATAGCAAAAGAGTTAAATCAATGTTAACGATTTCGGTATCTCCTTCACCTTTGAATATCAGACATCAAAAATTAAAGGGACATAATACTCATATGCTAAATCACTTGAAACTGATGCAGTATAACTGTAAAAAGCTGACAGGAAAATATCACCTGAGTATCTCTGTGTAAAAAAGGAAGATATTTTACCTCACAATCTCCTCAGCTCAGCAGAGTAAGTTCTGTGTAAAAAGTTATACTCAGCTGCTCCCAGCTGCAGGTAAAAAATAAATTAAAAAAAATGAAGAAATGAACAGCAGCCAGCAGTGCTGAGGTCATGAACTCTTTTACTGTGATCTCATGAGATTTGACTTAACTCTCATGAGATTTCATAGTAAGCTGAATAGGGAAATAATATGAGAGTGCACGAGGCTCATCCCCTAAGCTGTCCCAGGACAGACACACTAAAACGCTGCTTAGAAATCCTTTACAATGGGAGGTGGCTACTGAGAAACTTTTGAGGTAAAATAACTTTCTTTTTTACATAGAGATGTTCCGGAGATATTTTCTAGTCAGCTTTTTACAGCTATACTGCATCACTTTCAAGTGTTTAAACATTTGGGTATTATGGCCCTTTAACTATCTGGATGTAACTCTTGAAGTGAAGGTGTGGTAGATGAAGGTGAGGGCTTGATGAAATCAGTTGTGGACTGAAAACCTATATCAGGAAACTCCCTATTGCATGCCCACAATAATAATCCAAAAAGAGTTTTTATGGCAATAACCTAGAGACAATATGTCATTTTATGTAGGAACTGTTCTGAGTATTTTGAATCACAGGTACAAGATCCGGTAGATAGGATAACATCTCGCTGTTATTCCAGGAAGATAGTGAACGAAATTAAAAACTCTGCAGTCATTTGGAATAGGGATGATCTATTGGTAATGAAGAATAAGAGTACCCATGGGGCAGACGTAAAAGGATTACCTTTACCCCAACATACGTTGGTATGTGGAATAATAAAGAAACACATTCATTTATTGTCTATGAACAATAACTTGAGAGAGATATCTAGGAAAGGTTAATCAAAGTTCCTGGTTAACTCAAAAGGGAGTCTACAGGTGCCACAACCCCACCTGCAAAACTTGTGAATATGCTGCACTTGGGGATGGCTTCTGCAGCACAGCAACAAATCAAGGTTTTTTCACACAAAAAAATCCTAGAATTGTCGAACAACTAATACAGTATATTTGTTGACATGTGTGACTTTGTGATTTACAATATAAAGGGATGACAACAAAGAGAAAAATGGTCACAAATTTGTGAACACTTGACCAACATCAAGGCAGGGTCCCTTTCCACAACTTAGGTATAACATTTTAGGCATACATGTGAGAAGAAGGCGGATCTCCAGAGATGGGCCATTTTGGAATAAGTGACCCTAGGTGAAAGGGGAGGAGATCTTGAATTGCTGCTAGGTAAGAGGAAGTATTCTAGATTTTTAAATTGAAGACAAGTTTTGCAGCAGGTCTCAATTCAGAACACGACCAAATCAACTTTTGGCACTAATATTTGGCATTCCTTTTTTTTACATTTTGGATTAATTGAAATTGTTCCCTTATTCAAGGATCAAGAGTAATGATAGGGCTCTATCTTTGCATTAGTACAATATGCCCCACAGCAGTATTAGTGATACTTGTATTGTTAATATTTATATATTAACATGCAAAAGAAAAAAAAAAAAAGGTTTAAATAGGAATGAGGAATTTTGATAAAAAAAAAAAAAGACTCCTGCTACATTTAACATTTTGTATCCATTTATCATGCACTTGGTGTAATAGTAATATTTTAGTAACCAATCACTGTGCAGTATGTGCACAGAAAAAACATAATTTATGCTTACCTGATAAATTTATTTCTCTTGTAGTGTATCCAGTCCACGGATCATCCATTACTTGTGGGATATTCTCTTTCCCAACAGGAAGTTGCAAGAGGATCACCCACAGCAGAGCTGCTATATAGCTCCTCCCCTAACTGTCATATCCAGTCATTCGACCGAAAACAAACAGAGAAAGGAGAAACCATAGGGTGCAGTGGTGACTGTAGTTTAATTCAAATTTAGACCTGTCTTAAAAGGACAGGGCGGGCCGTGGACTGGATACACTACAAGAGAAATAAATTTATCAGGTAAGCATAAATTATGTTTTCTCTTGTTAAGTGTATCCAGTCCACGGATTATCCATTACTTGTGGGATACCAATACCAAAGCTAAAGTACACGGATGATGGGAGGGACAAGGCAGGATTAAGCGGAAGGAACCACTGCCCGAAGAACCTTTCTCCCAAAAACAGCCTCCGAAGAAGCAAAAGTATCAAATTTGTAAAATTTTGAAAAAGTGTGAAGCGAAGACCAAGTCACAGCCTTGCAAATCTGTTCAACAGAGGCCTCATTTTTGAAGGCCCAGGTGGAAGCCACAGCTCTAGTAGAATGAGCTGTAATCCTTTAAGGGAGCTGCTGTCCAGCAGTCTCATAGGCTAGGCATATTACGCTCCGAAGCCAAAAGGACAGAGAAGTTGCTGAAGCTTTCTGACCTCTCCTCTGTCCAGAGTAAACGACAAACAGGGAAGATGTTTGACGAAAATCCTTAGTAGCTTGTAAGTAAAACTTCAAGGCACGGACTACGTCCAGATTATGTAAAAATCTTTGAAGAAGGATTAGGACACAATGATGGAACAACAATCTCTTGATTGATATTCTTGTTAGAAACCACCTTAGGTAAAAACCCAGGTTTGGTACGCAGAACTACCTTATCTGCATGAAAAATCAGATAAGGAGAATCACATTGTAAGGCAGATAGCTCAGAGACTCTCCGAGCCGAGGAAATAGACATCAAAAACAGAACTTTCCAAGATAAAATTTAATATCAATGGAATGAAGGGGTTCAAACGGAACTCCTTGAAGAACTTTTAGAACCAAGTTTAAGCTCCACGGAAGAGCAACAGGTTTAAACACATGCTTAATTCTAACCAAAGCCTGGCAAAATGCCTGAACGTCTGGAACCTCTGCCAGACGCTTGTGCAAAAGAATAGACAGAGCAGAAATCTGTCCCTTTAAGGAACTAGCTGATAATCCTTTGTCCAAGCCCTCTTGGAGAAAAGACAATATTCTAGGAATCCTAACCTTACTCCATGAGTAATTCTTGGATTCACACCAATAAGGATATTTACTCCATATCTTGTGGTAGATTTTCCTGGTAACAGGCTTTCGTGCCTGTATTAAGGTATCAATGACTGACTCGGAGAAGCCACGCTTTGATAGAATCAAGCATTCAATCTCCATGCAGTCAGTCTCAGAGAAATTAGATTTGGATGATTGAAAGGACCTTGTATCAGAAGGTCCTGTCTTAGAGGCAGAGTCCATGGTGGAAAGGATGACATGTCCACTAGGTCTGCATACCAAGTCCGGCGTGGCCACGCAGGTGCTATCAGAATCACCGATGCTCTCTCCTGTTTGATTTTGGCAATCAGTCGAGGGAGCAGAGGAAACGGTGGAAACACATAAGCCAGGTTGAAGAACCAAGGCGCTGCTAGAGCATCTATCAGCGTCGCTTCTGGGTCCCTGGACCTGGATCCGTCACAAGGGAGCTTGGCGTTCTGGCGAGACGCCATGAGATCCAACTCTGGTTTGCCCCAACGATGAATCAATTGAGCAAACTCCTCCGGATGGAGTTCCCACTCCCCCGGATGGAAAGTCTGACGACTTAGAAAATCCGCCTCCCAGTTCTCCACGCCTGGGATATGGATTGCTGACAGGTGGCAAGAGTGGCACTCTGCCCAGCGAATTATTTTTGAGACTTCTAACATCGCTAGGGAACTCCTGGTTCCCCCTTGATGGTTGATGTAAGCCACAGTCATGATGTTGTCCGACTGAAATCTGATGAACCTCAGTGTTGCTAACTGAGGCCAAGCCAGAAGAGCATTGAATATCGCTCTTAACTCCAGAATATTTATTGGAAGGAGTTTCTCCTCCAGAGTCCATGATCCCTGTGCCTACATGGAGTTCCAGACTGCACCCCAACCTAGAAGGCTGGCATCTGTTGTTACAATTGTCCAATCTGGCCTGCGAAAGGTCATACCCTTGGACAGGTGGACCCGAGACAACCACCAGAGAAGAGAATCTCTGGTCTCTTGATCCAGATTTAGCAGAGGGGACAAATCTGTGTAATCCCCATTCCACTGACTCAGCATGCATAATTGCAGCGGTCTGAGATGTAGGCGCGCAAATGGCACTATGTCCATTGCCGCTACCATTAAGCCGATTACCTCCATACACTGAGCCACCGAAGGGCGCGGAATGGAGTGAAGAACACGGCAAGCATTTAGAAGTTTTGATAACCTGGACTCCGTCAGGTAAATATTCATTTCTACAGAATCTATAAGAATCCCTAAGAAGGAGACTCTTGTGAGTGGGGATAGAGAACTCTATTCCTCGTTCACTTTCCACCCGTTCGACCTCAGAAATGCCAGAACTATCTCTGTATGAGACTTGGCAACTTGAAAGTTTGACGCCTGTATCAGGATGTCATCTAGATATGGAGCTACCGCTATGCCTCGCGGTCTTAGAACCGCCAGAAGTGAGCCCAGAACCTTTGTAAAGATTCTCGGGGCTGTAGCCAACCCAAAGGGAAGAGCTACAAATTGGTAATGCCTGTCTAGAAAGGCAAACCTTAGAAACCGATGATGGTCTTTGTGAATTGGTATGTGAAGGTAGGCATCCTTTAGGTCCACTGTGGTCATGTACTGACCCTCTTGGATCATGGGTAGGATGGTCCGAATAGTTTCCATTTTGAAAGATGGAACTCTGAGGAATTTGTTTAAGATCTTTAGATCCAAAATTGGTCTGAAGGTTCCCTCTTTTTTGGGAACCACAAACAGATTTGAATAAAAAACCTGTCCTTGTTCCGTCCGCGGAACTGGATGGATCACTCCCATAATTAGGAGGTCTTGCACACAGCGTAGGAATGCCTCTTTCTTTATCTGATTTGCAGATAGCCTTGAAAGATGAAATGTCCCTTGTGGAGGGGAAGCTTTGAAGTCCAGAAGATATCCCTGAGATATGATCTTGAACATCTCTTGCCCATGCCTGGGCGAAGAGAGAAAGTCTGCCCCCTACTAGATCCGTCGCCGGATAGGGGGCCGTTCCTTCATGCTGTCTTAGAGGCAGCAGCAGGCTTTCTGGCCTGCTTGCCTTTGTTCCAGGACTGGTTAGGTTTCCAGGCCTGCTTAGATTGAGCAAAAGTTCGCTCTTGTTTGAAGCGGAGGAAGTTGATGCTACACCTGCCTTGAAATTTCGAAAGGCACGAAAATTAGACTGTTTGGCCTTTGCTTTGGCCCTGTCCCGAGGAAGGGTATGACCCTTACCTCCAGTAATGTCAGCAATAATTTCCTTCAAACCAGGCCCGAATAAGGTCTGCCCCTTGAAAGGAATGTTGAGTAATTTAGACTTCGAAGTCACGTCAGCTGACCATGATTTAAGCCATAGCGCCCTACGCGCCTGGATTGCGAATCCGGAATTCTTAGCCGTTAGTTTAGTCAAATGAACAATGGCATCAGAAACAAATTAGTTAGCTAGCTTAAGTGTTCTAAGCTTGTCAATAATTTCAGTCAATAGAGCTGTATGGATGGCCTCTTCCAGGGCCTCAAACCAGAATGCCGCCGCGGCCGTGACAGGCGCTATGCATGCAAGGGGCTGTAAAATAAAACCTTGTTGAATAAACATTTTCTTAAGGTAATCCTCCAATTTTTTATCCATTGGATCTGAAAAAGCACAACTGTCCTCAACCGGGATAGTGGTACGCTTTGCTAAAGTAGAAACTGCTCCCTCCACCTTAGGGACCGTCTGCCATAAGTCCCGTGTAGTGGCGTCTATTGGAAACATTTTTCTAAATATAGGAGGTGGGGAAAAAGGCACACCCGGTCTATCCCACTCCTTGCTAATAATTTCTGTAAGCCTTTTAGGTATAGGAAAAACATCAGTACACACCGGCACCGCATAGTATTTATCCAGCCTACACAATTTCTCTGGTACTGCAACTGTGTTACAGTCATTCAGAGCAGCTAATACCTCCCCAAGCAATACACGGAGGTTCTCAAGCTTAAATTTAAAATTAGAAATCTCTGAATCAGGTTTCCCCGAATCAGAGACGTCACCCACAGACTGAAGCTCTCCGTCCTCATGATCTGCATATTGTGACGCAGTATCAGACATGGCCCTTACAGCATCTGCGCGCTCTGTATAACCCCAGAGCAATCGCGCTTGCCTCTTAATTCAGGCAACCTGGATAATACCTCTGACAGGGTATTATTCATGATTGCAGCCATGTCCTGCAAGGTAATCGCTATGGGCATCCCTGATGCAATTGGCGCCATATTAGCGTGCATCCCCTGAGCGGGAGGCGAAGGGTCTGACACGTGGGGAGAGTTAGTCGGCATAACTTTCCCCTCGTCAGAATCTTCTGGTGATATTTCTTTTATAGTTAAAGACTGATCTTTACTGTTGAAGGTGAAATCAATACATTTAGTACACATTCTCCTATGGGGCTCCACCATAGCTTTCAAACATAATGAACAAGTTGTTTCCTCTGTGTCAGACATGTTTAAACAGACTAGCAATGAGACTAGCAAGCTTGGAAAACACTTTAAACAAGTTTACAAGCAATATAAAAAACGTTACTGCACCTTTAAGAAACACAAATTTTTGCCAAAATTTGAAATAACAGTGAAAAAAGGCAGTTACACTAACAAAATTTTTACAGTGTATGTAACAAGTTATCAGAGCATTGCACCCACTTGCAAATGGATGATTAACCCCTTAATACCAAACACAGAATAATAACTGACAAAAACGTTTTTTTTTTTTTTTTTTTTTTTTTTTTTTTTTAAATAGTCACAACAACTGCCACAGCTCTACTGTGGCTTGTTACCTCCCTCAAAAACGACTTTGAAGCCTTTTGAGCCCTCCAGAGATATCCTGGATCATGCAGGAAGAAGCTGGATGTCTGTGTCTGTAATTTTTGCTGCACAAAAAAAACCCTCCCACTCATATTACAACAGTGGAAAGTCAGGAAACTGTTACTAGGCAAAATTCAAGCCAGCCATGTGGAAAAAAACTAGGCACCAATAAGTTTTATCACCAAATATATATAAAAACGATTAAACATGCCAGCAAACGTTTTATATTACATTTTTATAAGAGTATGTATCTCTATTAATAAGCCTGATACCAGTAGCTCTCACTGCATTTAAGGCTTTACTTACATTAGTTCGGTATCAGCAGCATTTTCTAGCAAATTCCATCCCTAGAAATATATTAACTGCACATACCTTATTGCAGGATAACCTGCACGCCATTCCCTCTCTGAAGTTACCTCACTCCTCAGAATATGTGAGAACAGCCATGGATCTTAGTTACTTCTGCTAAGATCATAGAAAACGCAGGCAGATTCTTCTTCTAAATACTACCTGAGATAAACAGTACACTCCGGTACCATTTAAAAATAACAAACTTTTGATTGAAGAATAAACTAAGTATAAAACACCACACTCCTCTTACGACCTCCATCTTGGTTGAGGCTTGCAAGAGAATGACTGGATATGACAGTTAGGGGAGGAGCTATATAGCAGCTCTGCTGTGGGTGATCCTCTTGCAACTTCCTGTTGGGAAGGAGAATATCCCACAAGTAATGGATGATCCGTGGACTGGATACACTTAACAAGAGAAAGTTCCTTATTTTTGCTCTTATACTTTAATTTTAAAAGAAGCAAATATGGGTTTCCATTTATATTATGTTAGTTGTATCCCTTTATTATATATTTGGTGTAATAGGGATATTTCAGTAATTAATAACTGTCTAGTATGCGCACACAAAAAAGCTTCTTATTTTTGCTTTTATATTAGCCATTGAAAATAAGTTAATATATATTTATATATACTGTGTATATATATATATATATATATATATATATATATATATATATATATATATATATATATATATATATATATATATATAATGTATCCATCTATCATATATTTGGTGAAATAGGAATATTTTACTAACCAATAACTGTGCATCATGCGTATGAAAAAAAGTTTATTATTATTGCTATTATGTTAGACTTTGTAAAGAAGCAAATAAGAGGAAAAGTTAGGTATGTAATCATAAGTATTTATTAATAATAATAATAATTTTCAGGTTGCTACAGCTATGTTTGTATGGACTTGGGTATATCACAGTGATTATTTTAAAAAATCACTTTCATGTGTATTTAAGCCAATGGAATTGCATTGTGAATTTTAAATGTAAGGTTTTGATATACAAAAAGAGAAAAGTGCTCAACCTAGGAATGAACAATAGCATAAAAGCTTGTTCTATGGCTAGTTACCACCCAAGAAGCATCCTCTTTTTGCTCAACATGTTCCTTTCACAGAGAAGAACTTAACTGTAGAATATCAGTCTTGTCCATACTAAACAGTACAGTCCAGAACTACCAGGCAAACCCTCTCTGAACAAAAGAAACGGCAAAAACGTACATTTCGCCTTGTGTGGGGCTTGTCAATGAGGTGCAGCCGTATCCCTCTAGGCACATTGAGCAACAGATCCACGTCTGGTTTCCCGCATTACCCTTAGAGAGACTATTCTCAGGGTCATAACCTGCATATACAAAAAGAGAGAGGCGCTCAACCCGGTAAGGTAAGGTTTTGAGCCTGGTAGTACACATAGTTAAAGACTTGGTGCCAAAATATATCAGCGTGTATTTTTAAATATGATAAATAAAGCATTGATTTTACAAGTAAATGCAAGTAGTTTCTTTGCAAGAAGTCACTTTCTTTTGGTTTGTAATTTACATTTCTAAGGCTTTTAGCGTCCTTCCAGTGAAACAGACGTTCCTCCAAAGCTTACAGGTGTTTGCCAGTGATTGATTTGCCTTTCCGTCAATTGTCTGTGAAGGAGGAGGCTACATGACCCCAACTTGTTGCAAGTGATTAGGAGTAAAGATACCTTGTCTGTTTGTGGCTCTTGGATCGGAATGGCTACCTGAAAGAGGGGAAGAGGGTTTAGCCTACACACCGCACTACTGGAGCCCAAAAAAGGAAACTTTGCAAAGTGCTGGTAGCTGTGCTAGGTGTGTATGCCCCCCTTGAAGACCGGGTAAGCTGCAGATTCATTGTTCTTGCACGTCTCCTTTTGGACATTAAACAATGATTTTAAAGGGACAGTCTACTCCAGAATTTGTATTGTTTAAAAAGATAGATATTCCTTTTATTACTCATTCCCCAGTTTTGCATAACCAACACGGTTATATTTACCTTGTATCTAATCCTCTGCACACTGCCCCCTTATTTCAGTTCTTTTGACAGACTTGCATTTTAGCCAATCAGTGCAGACTCTTAAATAACTCCACAAGAGTGAGCACACTGTTATCTATATGGCACAGATGAACTAGTAATGTCAAGCTGTAAAAAAAACTGTCAAAATGCACTAAGAGGCGGCCTTCAAGGGTTTAGAAATTAGCATATGAGCCAACCTAGGTTTAGCTTTCAAAAAAAATTACCTAAGAGAATAAAGCAAATTTGATAATAATAGTAAATTGGAGAGCCGTTTAAAAAATTATGAAAGTTTAATTTTGACTAGACTGTCTTTAAGCAATCATATAACACTGGCCATTCCGGTATCTTTGAGACAGTTATACTACAATCATTAGTTGGAATAAGTGGGATTCTGTTTCAGTCTGTCTTGAACTGGGCTACTCTGTTTGGCATTTTCATTACCCATATACACCATTTTATTAGTGCTCCTTTGGGCAGTTTCTAGTTTATATATATATCCTTCTGAAGAAGGGCTATGTGAAACATAATAATCATTATCATCAACATCGTCAACACCTTTATAATAGTGAGTAACAGTCACTACCTTGATAACTTCTTTTTGTACTCAGCAGCATTACATAATTCCATCAAAAGTCCTCTTTTCTTCTATGTATTCCAAGCTTGTCAACCTCATTTTAATAAAAAAAAAACTTAATTCTCTCTTCATCATTTTAATTTTGTACTGTTTTTAGTAAATTGTACTAGTTTTGTTTTCATACTCTGTGCTCCAATGTGAAATCCACTTTAAAAAAATTGAAGAACTCCTGAGCAGACATCAGGGCCGGCTCAACCACGGGACCAAGTGGGTCCAGAGGACCCAGGCGGCACTTGACATGGGGCGGCACTTCAGTGACTGAGTCAGCAACAGTCAAACCCACACCACTCCTGTCTTCCATCCCCTTTTGTGGGGAAAGTCCTCTCCTGTCCTCTGTGAGATAAGGCCCAGGCTTTCAGCAGATTACCACATCATGCACAAAGACACAGAACCAGTCAGGGGCAACATTCAAGGTGGGACAAGCACATCACCCTAACTTGCTTCCCACTTATTGAACAATTGTGAATAAGCAGGCTTAGTAAGGCCAGGCTAGTGGGTTTATATGCTAATCAGTAATTATTCTGTTAGGGGGAGTGGTTGTCATTTAATTCTCGGAATCAGGGTGCACAATGATTAGAGCCGGCCCTGGCAGACATTAAAGGGACATTTAACAGCAAAAGATTCTTGTTGAAGCCAATGGGAGCTGGAAAATTATAAATGTGCATACAGTTTGTGGTTGTTAAATGGACATAAAAGAACAAAAAGAAAATGATCTAATGTATTATTGCACTATTGTTTACATATAACTATGGGGTCAATTCCAATAGTTTGAATATTCTTGTTCTATAAACAAATGGGTTTGATTGCTATATTTTTAATCTTCTTATCAAAATGATCACAAAGTCAAACATAGTCAAGGCTGAAAACCAAAATGGGTCAATGGGGTTAATAGAGTCCATGTGTATGTTTTACAGTTGGATAGAGTAGTATTTTTGATAAGAATTAAACAATCTGAATGTCATTTGTATAAAGCCCCAATGGTTTTATTAGGATTTGTTTTACTGAAAAAAACTTAGTTTTCCATTTTGGAAAAAATTGAAAATAATATCAAGGAGAACGGTGTGGGAAATTGGTTACGTAAGAAAAGAAAGTGGCTGCAACTTATCTTTGTAAGAGGATTTTAACATGTAGGTAAACCTCATAAAAAAACAGAAGCCAGTGTCAATTTACACAGTTGGTGCTAGTTTTGAGGTGTAAAGCATTAAACCATTTGTCTGGTGTAAACTCAGTCTACATTACTATTCATATTGTTTGCCAAAATGCATTCATTACCCATAATCCTCCTTAGCAATAATTGAAGCATGTAAAACTGTATAATAGGTTGGGTTTTAAACTTGTACATGACTTAAAAACATTATTTTTTCTATCTACCTTTACTACTATAAAGGAATAAAAACAAACCACCACTGGAAAACAAATACTTAAAATGATGAAAGGGCTTGTTTCTTACCAAATAATGAATATAAAACTCCTAAGATAATATCATTTGTTTTTGATATTGATGATTGAAATTCAGAAAATTCAGAATGATTCCCCATCTGCAAGAGAGAAAATAAGATTTTATTTTACATTTATTGACTCTTGATGGCTATTCATGTTCATTACAAATAGTAAATACATCAATAATTTATACTGCAATTTAATAAATATTATAATTATATATATATATATATATATATATATATATATATATATATATATATATATATATATATATATATATATATATATATATATATTATAATTATAGATATATAAAAAATATATATATCATTTAAGCCACTCAGTTTAGAGGACAATATAATAATAATTTCTAGTTAAGAAAAGTAAACAAAAAAAAACCCCATAAGAAATAGGTGCATCACCAGCTGTTCAAGAGGATTTCACAAGATTTTTTAGAAACCTTCCATAAAATAAAAACATATGCAGGCAATGTATAAGTATCACATGGTAGATAATGAATTCAATATTCATTATGACATCCTGATGTATTTGAATGTTGGTTTTTAACTTAAAGGGACTGAATGCATTAGGTGAGCCAATAACATGAGGCATATACTGTATGTGCAGCCACCAATCAACAAATGATAAGAAGAAAGCAAACAAATAGGTAATAGAAGTAAATTGGAAAGTTGTTTAAAATCACTTGCACTATCTAAATCATGTAAGAAAACATTTAGGTTTAATGTCCCTTTAAAAGAAAATTGAACCTTTTCTATTCCTCGTAAAGGACAAGATTACAAGTGGAGTGCAAATGATCTTTGACTTAGTACTGTGCTAAGAATAACACACAATGTATAACAAGTGGATGATTAAAACGTATAACCAGAGCATCTTAACATGGCTGAACGTTTCTTAAAATTCCCTATAATTGTAATGGATAGCTCAGGGAGTATTAGTGCACTCATTGTGCTCATATTACAAATGGAGGATTAAGTGTTGTGCTTGAGCTAAATAAAAAATACATCTGTAAAATGTAACACTTTTTGAGACCTGAAGTAAACCATTATTATTAATAGTATAACACAGCACTACATGATGAACTGTCAAGCCATTGGCTTAGCTCTTGAGCGATAAAACATAACATGGACTTATAATATGAGTGCACAATTGATTGGGCTCGAGCAATGCTATCACACTAATATTTGTGTGCTCTGCCTGTAATCCCTAAGTTTAATTATGCACACTTAAAAAACATTGCAATGCACTTTCATTATTTATTTTCCTTGTTTTGCCTGTAATTTAACTGTGGAAATTGAGGGTTTCCCCTTCTATCAGAGGGGATGGAGTGCATTCCATGGACTGAAGAATCCAGGCACTCCAACATACTTCTTAGTGATTGGTTGATATTTGCAGGGCCGCCACTAGAAATTTTGGGGACTCTGACTTAACCATTGATCAGGGCCCACACACAAACACACTCACAGACACTCAGCACTTGTTTACATTGACCTGACAAGTAATAAGGTAGACTACAGTTTTGTCAAAAAAGGAGATTTACAAAACAAAATATGAAGTTCCGATTATCTTTATGTCAAGGAAGATGCCAACTAAATGATGACAACAGCATGCAGTGGCTGAAAGGAAGGGCCCTGAACTGCCTAAACAATAATTGAAAGGTTAAATTGTGTATTGGTGACTTCCGGAAAGGTCTCAGTCTCAAAGTCTGTAGAAAGATGTGAATAATCAGTAGTAAGGTCAAAATGTCCTAAAAAGGAACAGACAATGGACACACACACACAAACTCAAACTTGCACATACACCCAAGGAAACACCGACAGAGAAAGCTTCAGAAAACACACAAAGACACACACACACACACACACACACACACACACAGAGACACCCATAGAAAAACAGAAAGACATACACACACAGAGAGACAACCACATAAAAACACAGAAAGACATACATACACACACACCCTCACTGAAACATCCACAGAAAACACACAAATACATACGCACACTCTCATAGAGACACACACAGAAAATGCACAGACATACACACATCCTCACAGAGACACCCACAGAAAACACACAGACATACACACACACCCTCACAGAGACATTCACAGAAAACACAAACATACATATATATATATATATATATATATATATATATACACACACACACCCTCACAGAGACATCCACAGAAAACACACAAAGACACACACACCCACCCTCACAGAGGCATCCAGAGAAAATACGCAAAGACATACATACACACACCCACACAGAGACACCCATAGAAAAAGCACAAAGATATATGCACACACCCTCACAGACATCCACAGAAAATGCACAGATATATACACACCCACCCTCACAGAGAGACCCACAGAAAAAAATGCATACACAGTCATAGAGACACAAACAAAAGCACAAAGACAAACACAGACACCCACAGAAACACTTGCACATTGCATCCCCTAAATTAACAGTGTGTGACATGCATGATAAAAAAACATGCAGAAATTAAGAGATCACTTTTTAAAGAATCATATTTGTAAATGTGCAAACAAAAATAATTCTGTGAATTCAAAAGTACTTTTTTTTTTATCTAGCCATCTACCCAGATCATTAATGTATAACGATCCGGGTAGATGGCTAGATAAAAAAAAAGTACTTTTGAAAGGTTGACATATGTTTGTTTTTTCCCCATTTTCCCCAACCAAGAGCACCACTTCAAATATGATGTACAAATGTTCCCATCTGTCAGCTGTACTTATGGATTTTGAAAATGCTGTACTCTATATGGTCTTGGTGAAACCATAAGCTGTGGTACTCATACCATTAGATCTGGTTAAATGCAGGATTTAGGCTTGTTTGTATGTATTTCAAATTAAGTCAGCTGTAGTGTAAACTGAACAGTGTTAAGTTAACCTGTCTCAATTCAAACACTGAGCAATCTTAGTCTGAAAGTATAACATTTTATGCAGATATAAAAACCTTAGATAAAATGCCTCCTTGCATCTGGAAAGTCTTTGCATAAAGGGGCAGTAAACTGGAATATAAATAACATATATAAATATATTAATAAAAAAAACTCATATCTGCCAAAAAGGCACCTGCCATTTGTGTATTGAGGACGAAACATTTCTGCATGGCTTTAAATATAGAATTTCTTGCTAAAAGAAAATTATGGACCCATGGCCCCACCATACAACTACCACACTGAAGTTACAATCCAAAACTGCACAAATAAATAAAAAAACATTTACTAAGTAAGTCCTACCTCCTCTGCAAATGAAAGTGATCTGCCGTCTGACTCAGGCACTGTACAAACTTAAGTGCCAAGTCTCTCACACTGTGCATAGTGGTTTAGTGCACACTCAGAAATCCTCTCAAATGCTAATGCTTTACTCATTGTAATAACATTTCCCCCGCTCAATAGCACTCTGCTGTAGTACCCTCTTGGTGGCTGCCAAAATTTTTATTTTTATTTTTTTAAATAAGTTGTTCTTGCCTCATGGGGCCCCCTGGCCCATTGGGCCCCTGACAGGAGTCACCCCTGTCACCCCCTAATTGCAGCCCTGGATATTTGCAAGAGCTTTTTCATATCTCTCCCTAAGTGTCACAAGCAAGCAAGATAAACAACATACAAATTATTTCATGGGGCACATCCTGAAAAACAATGCAACATTTTCTAGCAAAATAAAAAAGTGTAAATACTTTTAAAAATTTATTTTGAAAATTTCACTTAGTTTTTAATGTCCCTTTAGCCAGTTTATTTAACAATTTCAGATTATTTTGAGAAATACATTTTAACTTCAAAACATATAATTGCAATAAATAAATGAAGACTGTAGTGAACAAATTTAATTTGAGTACACATTTTGTAATTTAAAAGTATTAGTTATACATTTTCTATTAAATAAAAAATGATGGTGTTTATGAACAGGCGCTGAACTAAACAGACACAAAAATGCATTAGCATAGAAAAAAGGCTTCTCAATACAGGCCAGGCTGGGTTTCAATAGTTCAAGGGTGATGAATTTGAAAAGGCCAAAACTCCTGTGAAAAGTGAGAAGTAAGAAATGAAGCACTTTGCAGGGTATTCTAATGAGTTGGAATGAGGTATTATTAACAATAGTTCCTCTTCCGAGTGACAAACAATTTCAATGCACACATCCATCTTTTCGGCAAAATCAGCTGTTTATATAATGTCACATTTACATACAGTAACTATAATTACATAGTTACAAGAGAATTGTGACAGCAGACCAGAGCGTACATCATTTAATAAAGAATGGAATGCTCTCTTCAGAGTGACAACCACAGCTACATTTTATTCTCGATGCATCTAAAATGGGTTTCTGTTGCAGTACTTGATTAAGGTTACATATTTTAGCCTCTTAAATAATTAATAAGTTCCAAATGACTTGTTATACTTACTGCAGAGTACTACATGCATGGGAAATTGTTTCTTTATGTTTATTTTTGTATTCAAAATAGTTCTTCTTGCTCATTAAAAACATCACATGCACATAATAATCAAGGACATAATTCATTCATTTATTCAATTATAGAAATTTGTGTTGACCCATAATATTTTTACATTTAAAGACCAATACTACATGCAAAATCAAGGTACAGGAATGGGTACAGTTTGTGCCCCTACATATGCCAACCTGCTGCTTGGAATTTGGGAATTAACAAATGTATTCACTACAGACATGGAAACATTTACAGATTTAATACCATTATGGGTCAGATATATTGACAATGTTCTATTTATAAGGGAAGACACAAAAGAAAAACTTGAAAGATTTGTTCAAACATTAAATATTAAAGGGACATGAAACCCAATTTTTTTCTTTTATGATTTAGAAAGAGCATGTCATTTTAAGCAATTTTCTAATTTACTTATATATTGTAATTTGCTTTGTTCTCTTGATATCCTTTGCTGAAAATCATATCTAAATAGGCTCAATAGCTGCTCATTGGTGGCTGCATATAAATGCCTCGTATGATTGGCTAACCCATGTGCATTGCTATATCTTCAACAAAGGATATCTAAATAATGAAGCAAATTAGATAATAGAAGTAAATGGGAATGTTGTATAAAATTATATGCTTTATCTGAATCATGAAATAAAAATCTTGGGTTTAATGTCCCTTTAATGAAAAAAACATAAAACTAGCGTATAAGCAGATTTAACATCTATCAATTTCTTAGGTCTAACTATCACAAACAAAACCACAGGCACTATCAGTACCAAAATGTATCACAAACCTACACAGACAACTTCATTACTGCATAATACAAGTGCCTACCATCAAAGCACGTTGAAAGACATACCATCTGGGGAGTTTCTAAAACTACGAAGAAACTGCTCCAATTCTCAAATGTATTTACAAGAAAGTAATTTCCTGGCAGAAGGACTGATCCAGAGAGGTTACAGTAAACTAGCAGTCAAAATAGCTAAGATGAAAGCTTCCCAACAAAGGAGAGAGATACATTATTGCAACCCAAAACTAAAAATCTAGATGACCCAAGATTAATTACCCGTATAATCCTCAAATGCATCAGGTAATTAAAATCATAAATGGAAATAGTCATATCTTGCAAAGTGATTCCAAGCTAGTCCTCATGATAGGCAATAGGATTATGACTGGGTATAGAAGACCAAGGAATTTGAAGGCTCAATTAGTGCAAAGTCACAATACTTATAAGAAAAAGAAGAATTCGTCAGCACAGCAGTAGAATTTTAAAAGACACTTTATTCTTGTAAAGGGCAAGCACTGGCAGGTACAAACATGGAATGACGTCTGACGCATTTCGCGCCCCCTAGTGGTGCTTCATCAGAGACTACAGATAGTACACCCATGACACTGTTAAATAGAGATCATGGGTGAACACATATTAAACAATTAATGTCAGACATAAAATATTAAAGAACCAACATTAAACTTTTACACAATATGTGATAAAAACATATACAATATGTCACCATCTTAATCACCCAGCTAATTAATTAAGTGCAGACTGTTGCTAAAGCAGAAATTCTCCTCCAATTCTCCTCAAAACGCGTCAGACGTCCTTCCATGTTTGTACCTGCTTGCCCTTTACAAGAATAAAGTGTCTTTTGAAATTTTACTGCTGTGCTGCCGAATTCTTCTTTTTCTTGGACATTTCATGCGGCTGGTTCCCTGCACATTGGGCATTGCACCCTTTCACTAAGTTTGGAGATCAGCATCTCGTAGGCTGTAGTTGCGGTAAGGTCTGACTACGTCATACGTGTGAGACGCATACTGGATGCCGACAGGCGAATTTGGAGCGGTCACTGCTCACTTTGTCTTCACAAAACTTATACTCCAATAAAAGCTGACTTAGATCTTGGAATGTATCCCTGTGGCACTTGCTTAGCATGAACTTACGTAACAAAAATAAAACAAATCACTGATAAAACAGGGAAAATACATAGATTATACCAAAACTATACATGTTGTTCTTCAGGTGTTATTTATGCTTTAACCTGTAAATGCCCCAAAATCAATGTGAGCATGACAACCAGGGAAGTAAGAATATGGGGTCTATTTATGAAGCAGCGGATGCTGCCTCAGACCCACTCCGCTTCAGTTCCGGCTGAAGCGGAAGTTAAGAAGCAGCAGTCCTAAGACCACTGCTCCTTAACTCGTCCACCACCTCTGAGGTGGCGGAAAGCAATCCGCCTGATCGAATACGCCCCCTGCTAGCGGCCAATTGGCCGCGAATCTGCAGGGGGTGGTGTTGCGCTAGCAGTTCACAAGAACTGCTTGTGCAATAATAAATGCAGACAGCGTATCCTGTCGGCATTTATCGATGTGTGGCGGACATGATCCGCTATATCGGATCATGTCCATCCGCACATTAACAAATCGACCCCTAAGAATCCTACAACATGCCAAAAACATTAGAAATGCCAACAAAGATTAAACTAATGGAAAAACAATTACTTCGACTTCACGTTCGCATTGCAGGGAAGCTTTGGTTTACAAGAGCGTGCTTCTATAGGCTCCAATGGGAGTCTCATTCTCATGCTGTGAGATACAGCAGAGAATGTAGCGCAGCAAAGGGGTTAAGTCGCACAGAGATGGGCAACAAAGTTTAATATTTATGTATATTAATATATACATATATATATATATATATATATATATATATATATATATATATATATATATGTGTGTTTCAATGTGTATTTACACATATTAATGCATAAATATATATATGTATATAAGCATATACAAATATATTTACAGTGATAACACAATCCCCCATAGACCGCTATATAAAGGCACTTTTCAGTGCAGTTGTTTTTCTAATACCCTACACCCGTTTTACTTTAACTCCTAAAAACTGCTTCATGTAGTTTTTTTAAAACAAAATAAAGATGCTAACATTTATTTCTAAACACTATTTTGTCGGGCAAAGGTCTGACGTCTGGTTAATTTTCTGAGCGCTAATTGCTTCAGCAAGCTCACAGTATTTACTGTGAGCCCATAAACGGCGAATTTGCCAGTTTATGGGCACACAATAAATTAGTGCTCCACTTGTAATCTAGCCTTCAGTAATTAAAAAAATCTCTTTAGGAATAAGAGGAGGTCAAATTAAAAAATAACTCCTACAAGCAGAGCATAAATAGATATATTTACTCAATGCAAATGATCTTAATGACAATAATAACTTATTTATATCTTTAATATACTTTATATATGATACATTGTCTTCCAATAAAATAATAATGGAATTTCCATGCATTTCACATTTTTATCAGGTGGCTTAATCAAGTAACTATTTTTGCACTTTAAATGGTAGAACATATCATCACTTCAATTAGTAATTAAAATAATTAATCATAGTGACAATGTAGTCAACACCAAGGAATATCAAATCATCACATGCACGTCTTTAAAAAACAGCTAATATAGTCATATTGAATTTATGTTTCTAGCACCATTTAAAAATATTGCACACAATTTTTATTTAATTTAGCAATTTCTTTAAATATTAGTTTAATTTATTTAAACACAAATTACAGGTACAGGTATTGCACTTACTATGCAATAAATCATCTCCTAGCACAGCATTCATTAGGAAATAGATTAACCGAAGGCAATATTTTAAGTAAAATACAAGCATTTCATTATATCCAGGAACACCAATGTATCTGTTCATTCCTCTTTTGATAAAGATTTAATGTATGAGATAAACTGCAAATTTTAGTAACAGTAAAATACAATACAATTAATGATAATTACATTTTTAAAAAACCTCAAATAAAAGTGAGTAAAATATCTATTAAAACCAGAAGTCTTCTATAATTTTCTGATAAATCAATACCTTAAACATATAGCCCAGAAGTATAATAAATCATTAGCTTTATTGTTAGCCAGTAATGCAATCTAATACTATTAATCAAATTCAGCTAGATAACGAGTTGTGCGTTACGTTTTTAACACTGAAAAAATGGCCATTTCAGCGTAAAAACAGTAACGCAGCTATTACGAGTCGTGTCGGTATAGCTATACCGCATGCATTTTAGCCTGTAACGCAACGTCAATCCCGCACTCAAAAAAATTACGTTTTTGCGTGGGATTTCCATAGCGTCGGTATTACAGGTTGTTCGGTGAGGCTAAAATGCTTGCGTTACAGCCTATACCGACACGATCCATTCCGCCATCTCAGACCAGTAGTTATGGATTTTGTGTAACTTAAGTGTTACAAAGTACACAAACACCCATAAACGATCTTTTAACCCCTAAACCGTCGTCCTCCCACATCGCAAACACTATTTAACCTCAAATTAACCCTGCACTTTGCAAGTAATAAATTAAACTATTAACCCCTAAACCTATCACCCCCTAACTTTAAATTAAAATTACAATATCCCTATCTTAAAATAAATAAAAACTTACCTGTGAAATTAAAAAAACTTAAGTTTAAACTAACAATTAACCTAACATAACTATTATACTAAACTAGTATACTAAAATTAAAATAACTAACAATTAAAAAAACTAAATTACACATTAAAAATAACTAACGCTACTAAAAAAAATTAAGTCTAAAATTACAAAAAATAAAAAATACTACATTACAAAAAATAACAAACACTAAATTACAAAAAATAACAAACGAAATTATCAAAAAATAAAAACAATTGCACATAATCTAATAGCCCTATCAAAATAAAAAAGCTTTCCCAAAATAAAAACACCCCTAGTCTACAATAAACTACCAATAGCCCTTAAAGGGACCTTTTGTAGGGCATTGTCCTAAAGAAATCAGCTCTTTTACCTTAAAAAAAAAAAATACAAAGACCCCCAACAGTAAAACCCACCACCCAACAAACGCCCCAAAATAAAAAAAGCTAACTCTAACAAAAACCTAAGCTACCCATTGCCCTGACAAGGGCATTTGTATGGACATTGCCCTTAAAAAGGCATTCAGATCTTTTACATTGCCCTGAAAAGGGCATTCAGCTCTTTTAAAAAAAAAGCCCAAATCCTAATCTAAAAAAAAAAACCCACCCAAATTTTTTTAAAAAAAACCTAACACTAACCCCAGAAGATCCACTTACAACTTCTGAAGTCCGGACATCCAGGTGGCGAGAAGTCTTCATCCAGGCGGCAACTTCTATCTTTATCCCGGCGGCATCTTCTATCTTTATCCCGGTGGCGTCTTCTATCTTTATCCCTGCGGTGCAGAGCAGATCCATCCTTGAAGACATACGGCGCGGAGCGTCCTCTTCATACGGTTGCCGCCGTAAACTGAATCTTCAATGCAAGGGAGCCGTTTCAAAATGGGGCGTCCCTTGCATTCCTATTGGCTGATTTAATTCTTGAAATTCAAATCAGCCAATAGGATGAAAACTACTGAAATTCTATTGGCTATTCAAATCAGACAATAGAATTTCAGTAGCTCTCATCCTATTGGCCATTTTGAAACGACTTCCTTGCATTGAAGATTCAGTGCACGGCAGCAACCGTATGAAGAGGAAGTTCCTCTCTGGATGTCTTCAAGGATGGATCTGCTCTTTGCCGACGGGATGAAAATAGAAGATGCCACCGGGATAAAGATAAAAGATGCCGTCTGGATAAAGATAAAAGATCCCGTCTGGATAAAGATAGAAGATGCCGTCTGGATGAAGACTTCTCGCCTCCTGGATGTCCGGACTTTAGAAACTGTAAGTGGATCTTCGGCGGTTAGTGCTAGGTTTTCTAAAAAAAAAAATTTGGGTGGGTTTTTCTTAGATTAGGGTTTGGGCTTTTTTTTTTAAAAGAGCTAATGCCCTTTTCAGGGAAATTTAAAAGAGCTGAATGCCCTTTTAAGGGCAATGCCCATACAAATGCCCTTAGGTTTTTGTTAGAGTTAGGTTTTTTATTTTGGGGGTTGGCTGGGTGGTGGGTTTTACTGTTGGGGGATCTTTGTATTTTTTTAAGGTAAAAGAGCTGATTTCTTTAGGGCAATGCGCTACAAAAGGCCCCTTTAAGGGCTATTGGTAGTTTATTGTAGGCAAGGGGTGTCTTTATTTTGGGGGGATTTTTTATTTTTA
The DNA here is from genome assembly GCF_027579735.1 of Bombina bombina. NCBI lineage: Eukaryota > Metazoa > Chordata > Amphibia > Anura > Bombinatoridae > Bombina > Bombina bombina. The sequence continues at coordinate 1,069,880,846 of NC_069499.1, forward strand.
TAGGGCTATTAGATTAGGTGTAATTGTTTTTATTTTTGATAATTTTGTTATTTTTTGTAATTTAGTATTTGTAACTTTAGACTTACATTTTTTTAGTAGTGTTAGGCTTTATTAATGTGAAATTTAGTTTTTTTTTAAATTTGTAGTTATTTTAATTTTAGTATAATAGTTTAGTATAATAGTTATGTTAGGTTAATTGTTAGTTTAAACTTTAGTTTTTTTGCGATGTGGGGGGCTGGCGGTTTAGGGATTAACAACTTTATTTAGTGGCGGCGATGTCGGGGAGCAGCGGAATAGGGGTTAATAGCTTTATTATAGTGTCAGCGATGTTGGGGTGCGGGGGAATAGGGGTTAATAACTTTTGTTAGTGGTGGCGATGTTGGGAGCAGCAGATTAGGGGTGTTTAGACTTGGGGTTTATGTTAGGATGTCATCAATGTTTCTAACACTCTCTCCCCATTGATGTCTATGGGGAAAGTGTGCACTAGCACGAGAATGTATTCTCAAACCTTGGATTTTGTGCAGTATGAAGCTTATCGACACCATATCACACGCACAAGGATGCATTTCAAAAACTTGTAATGGCAGCGCTAGGGGGGTGGAATAACGCAACTTTTGTTGCATTCGTTTCGCACACCCTCTATAGCGCAAACTCATAATCTAGGCAATAGACATGGAAAAAATACTCTTACCATCTTGATACAGACTGACCCAAAATTATACAAATCTTTTCTTTACTTATAAAATGAGTCAGCAACTAATAAAGACAATGTTACAAAGCTGTCATAGTGCGATTTGTACAACAAGGATCAACCCAATGACAAGACATCCGGAAGCCGCATCAATAGACTTTTAGCTCCTATTGGGATCATGTGATTATATGTATTATATTGCAATCATTGGCCTCATACCCATAATTGACAACAGCATAACCCAATCAGAGAAGAATATCACTCTTATTCAACCTATCACAATGAGAGGATGGGATTTGTAAGCCAATAAATAAACAGATAGATATTCGGTTGGCATGCACCCCCCCCCCCCCCCGAGAAGCATTAATGTGAAACGCGCATCAGGGGAACATTTGGAGAGCTGTGTCTCTCTTTTTAAAGGGGCATGAGACTCATTACTGAGTGTGTACCGTGAGTAGCTGAAATTAAATATTTGCATCACTCTCTTTTATGATACAATAAACAGCTCCCATCTTAGTAGGAACTTAGAATCACTTTAAGCATTGATGCATTACAGGGAACGATAACGATAAAAAAAAGCTCTCACCATAGAAGGAGCTTACCCGCAAAGGGCTAGATATTACAGCACTCCAGACTACATCTATCACCTAATTCATATTTGTAACTTTCTTTACTTTCTCTTAATATAACTGCTGAGCTTAAGTGTTTTTAATAAGCATATGTGTAGGTATGGCCGGATTTATGGAATCTAATAAATAATAAGAATTATTGAATGAACGATAACAATGTCTATAATTCTGTCTATACACTAATTAATCATTAACAAATTGTGGAAAGGCAGTTTTTTTTGCCACTAGTTGTAACTCATTTTGTGTGATTTATTAAAAACATCACCTATTATTTTTAAATTTAAATGGGCTGATCCTCAAGAAAGAGCAGATCTTTTTATGTTCTCTTTTTTTTTGTTCACAGAGTCTAATAGGTATTTAAATGCCAAGTAAGGCTGGAGGCGTTCAATAAGCAAAACTAGCTATTTCAGATACAAAAATATCGCTCTCTTTACCCCCACTGGGAGGTTAATTTACACTGTTATCTCATGTTTAAAGGGACACTCAAGTCAAAATAAAACTTCATGATTCAGATACAGAATCCAATTTTAAACAACTTTCCAATTTACTTCCATTAACAAAATGTGCACAGTCTTTTAATATTTACACTTTTTGAGTCACCAGATCCTACTGAGCATGTGCAAGAGTTTACAGCATATACGTATATGCATTTGTGATTGGCTGATGGCTTTCACATGATTCAGGGGAAGTGGAAATAAACATAACTTTGCAATTTTTTTTTAAAAAAATCTACTACTCATTTGCAGTTCAGACTAAGTGCTATTGCATTGTCTTCTTATCATGCACTTGTTGATTATGCAAATCTACTGTATTGACTGGTCCTTTAAATAGCTTTAAAACATACAAACATATTCATATTTTCAGTATAAGTGGCAGATTCAACATTCAAAAGCAGCTATTTCAAATGACAAAATAAAGGAAAATGAGCTGTTTGCAAACAATGTAATACACCACAGCAGGTAAAATGGAACTTTGGGAACACATTAAAGGGAAGGACACTTTACAGAACAATGTCCCATTAAATATTAGAGGTGGGTCCAAAGTAAACCGCAAGAGACAAAAAACTTGAAACTTAACTCAAAAGAGGACTCTATGATTACTTTTCTTACATCTGAGGGCTGAAAAACAACCCCTCAGAAACTACATCCCTGGTCGCCAGGATTATTCAGTGTATCCTTTTACTATGTTCAATCAATCAATCTGCAATGTTTTCCTTAAAATGTTATCTGATAATATGTTAGAGTTTATTTTTTCCCTTTAGCTCTGAGATAAGTCAATATGGGATCATCAGCAGTAGAAGTAACAATATCTCAGACTTGCAATATGACGTATGTTAATCTCATGTACAAACGCTGCGCCAGTAGCAGCCTTTTTCGCTGAATGTTAGAGGTTGATCCCAATTCCAAGGGTCATTATTTTGGTCAATTGTTTTATTTATATGTTAACTTAATGTTATTAATGTGTTGTTTTTTGTTGAAGAATGTCAGAACTCTGGGAGACCCACCACTAGACTTCAGGTATTTTATACCTCACATACCGGTATGTAACAACCAAACCTACACACCCGACCTAAAAGTCAGGTATATAAGCTACCTCCATTTGAACAGGTAAATAATGCACACATTACATATAGTTTCACATAATGTTAAGGGACTGAATACAGACATTAAGAGACGCACTGCAATTAGCCAATACAGTTCCATCGGAGAGGATATTCTGTTCCTTCAAGAAACCCACTTTGTTAAACCTCAAATACCACGATACTGGGCCCACCGATATACAAAACACTATCATGCTACAGCAGAAGCTATGAAAAGGGGAGTTTCTATTCTCCTTCATGCCACGGTAAACTTTACCCATGAGTCCACGACACAGAGGACAAAGAGGGCAGATATCTTATAGTGAAGGGACAACTTAATAACACAGAGATAATAATGTGCAATGTTTACACACCCAATGAAGGCCAACATGTGTTCTTTGAGAATATTGCTCACATTTTGACACAATGGTCTCAGTCTAGAATAATACTGGCTGGGGATTTTAATGTCTCCATGTCTAAATCATTGACTATATTAACTAACCCCTCCTCCAATAAGGAGCTTAGACACATCAGTATAGTTAAGTCAATACAGAGCTCTCTCTCTTCACATTCTCTGCTAGACACTTGGGTCCATTTAAATGGCATAACATCCGATACTACTTTTTAGTCAGCAGCACACAAGACATATGTTAAGTTAGACCACATATATAACAGTCAGATACTATTACCCGTTCTTGTCTCCTCCACCATACACCCATGTGTCTGGTCAGACCACTCTATACTATTACTTAAACTCCAAGGGGTAACTGATTACAACAGGGTCAGATCCTGGACATATGACCCTACAGTCCACAAAGACCCAATTTCTTTCTCTAACACATCCCAACATCTCAATGAATATTGGCAGATAAACACAGACTCTACTTCCAACCCTATATATTTGTGGGCGGCTCACAAATCAGTCATTAGGGGACTACTTATTCAGGAAAACCCCCACAAAACTAGACAAAATAAGACTCAGCTTGCCCAACTATACAAAGACATAGATATATTAGAGAAACAACACAAAATGACCAAGAGGGAATCCATCCTACTAACCCTACAGAATAAGAAAGGGACCCTAGCAAAACAACTGAATATTCAAGCCAGTAGAGCTATTACCAGACTTAAAGGCCAATATTTTATATATGCCAATAAACCAGATAAATTCCTGGCACATAAGATCAGAGAGCGCCAAAAAGCAGCTGCAATATCAACCATAGAAAAATCAGACAAAACATATACTTCCCACCCGCAGACGATAGTAGACACCTTCGCGGAATACTATGGGGAATTATATAATGGGCGTAAAGTTAAACATACCCCTGAGATGAGAAGCATTACCAGCGAGTTCCTAACTACTACCTCTCTGTCTGTTATTTCAGAGGAAGACAGGGAATCATTGAACGCCCCCATAACAAAATTGGAGGTGATATTGGCAATTAAGAACCTTTAACCAGGAAAGGCTGCGGGCCCAGAAGGCTTCCCGAGCAAATATTATAAATTATTTAAAACTATCCTGGTGCCGCATCTTACCAAATTTTGCAACCATATTATGGAGGGATATCCTATCCCCCCCCGAATTATTACAAGCCAAAATTGTAGTCATCCCCAAACCTGGTAGGGATCCCAAGAAATGCTCTAACTATAGACCAATTTCCCTCATACATCAAGATCTAAAAATATTTACCAAAATTCTGGCCAATAGGCTTAAACATGACCTGCCCAAAATGATACATATGGATCAAGTGGGATTCATTAAAGATAGAGAAGCTCCAGATAATATTAGACGACTAGTAAATGTTATCCAGTTTCTGAATGAGACCCGGATGCCTTCTCTGCTTCTAGCACTGGATGCGGAGAAGGCGTTTGATAGAGTTGATTGGCAATATATGCAGATGTCCCTGTCGCATATGGGATTCAAGGGTTCATTTTTGATGGCCCTGAAAGCAATATATGATTCACCTACTGCCCAAGTTTCCTCTGCAGGTAAAAAAATCACAGTCATTCCCCATCCTAAGTGGTACAAGGCAGAGATGCCCTTTGTTTCCTCTTTTGTTTGCGCTGCATGTTGAGCAGCTGGCGGGAAGACTCAGGGCACACCCAGATATCTCGGGAGTTAAGATAAAATATTCTGAATATAAATTGACCCTTTTTGCAGATGATATCTTACTCACAATTACTAAGGCGCTTGTCTCCCTCCTTAACTTATTTGAAGTGCTGACCAAATTTGTAGACATATCTGGCTTTCACGTTAATATAGACAAATGTGAAATGGTCCATATAGAAATACCTTCTCATACCCAAAAACTACTAGAGGTAAACTTTGAAATCAGAACAGCTAAACAATCCCTAAAATATCTAGGTATTCACCTAACAACTAAAATTCAGCAATTATATAAGTTGAATTATACCCCTCTATACAAGTCAATTAGAAAAGACATACTAAATTGGAAGAAGTGCGGTTTCTCCTGGTTAGGGAGAATTTCTGCGATTAAGATGAATGTCCTACCATGCCTCCTCTACCTTTTCAGGGCCCTCCCGATTAAAATCATACATCCAGAACTTGCAAGCATACAATCTGATATTTTAACATTTATTAAGTGGAAGAAAACAGCTAGGATGACGACCCATAGATCTCTAGGAGGCCTGGGAATCCCTAACCTACTTGAATACTATAGAACAGCTAGACTGGCCCAAGACATTCTGGTTGCAAGGTCAAAACGGGAAGCTATATGGATTTAACTAGAAGCGGAGATGGAGGGAAGAGAATCTAATGATGCTAGATTATGGGATAAGATAACCCTAGTGAATAAAACAACAATTAGATCTTTAGTGATGGATAATTCTACCCACATATGGTCTGAATGGGCTATGTTTCTATTCAAATATTTAATTCATCTATGTGCATTTAAATTTTGACTGGAATGTCCCTTTAAGCTACAAGAGTAAATAATTTTCATCTTGGTTTGGTTTCTAGATTTAGAGAAGGAAGATACCTGCTGAGTCAATTATGTTTTATAAGGAATTTGTGCAAGACATGCTTAGGCATTACATACACACGTGGTATGAGTTTAATTAATTGGAAACTTGCTAATAACACCAACTTTCAATCACATCATTCTATTTAAAATTCCAAAGATCACAGAATTTGACAGACATAAAATTATACTTTTGCATCAGCAAGACCACTCTCAAAGAGAAATCAGCAAACAAACTGGATACTCAAGATGTGGTATTCAAGTTGTTTTAAAGCAATTTGAAGAATCAGGAGAGGTCAAGAACAAAAAAAAGGACTGGAAGGCCAAGAAAACTTTCAAAATCTGATGAGAAGTTTCTTAGAGTTAACTCAGACCTAACTCAGCATCTGGCAGCTTCATCTGGATGCCAAGTTGACCCTTCTTCAGGCTGAAGAAGCTTGATCAGAGATAGTCATTGTGGAAGGGTAGCAGCCAAGAAACCACATTTTCTGAAGGGAAACAGGGTGACAAGGCTAAGTTATGCTAAAGCTCACAAAGATTGGAATGAAGATCAGTGGAAAAGAGTATTATGGAGTGATGAATACAAGTTTTTGGGTCCAATTGTCGATAATATGTGGGAAGAAGAGTTGGAGAGAGATGGAAGAATTAGAGCTTACGGCCTTCAGTGAAACATGGTGGAGGGTCTATCCTGGTTTGGGGCTGTATTTCTGCTAGTGGTGTTGGCAATATTGTCCTAATTGAATGAATTGAATGCTGAAAAGTACAGATAGGTTTTAATTCCTCATGCCATTCCTTCTGGAAAGCACCTGATTGGGAATGGTTTTATTTTTCAGCATGATTATGATCCAAAGCACATTGCTAATGCAGTAAAATCGTATTTGGAGAGAACAACAGCTGATAAAACACTGACAGTCATTTACTGGCCTGAACAGAGTCCAGACCTGAATATTATAGAGGTAGTATGGGATCACCTAGACAGAGAAATACATACAATACATTTATTAAAAGTATAGGTTGTGTTTGAGTGAAGTCCCTTCTCTGGTTAAAACATGCTTTACCACAAACTAATGTTAGCACAGCCTAGCGAAATAGCGCGTATGGCAACCCACGCTATCATTAGCACCGCGCTTGTAATCTCGCCCAGTATTTATAGAAATGTGACAATTTAATTGACGTCTAACATGAAGCACCAACTAAAAGTAAAAGGCGTAGACATGACAGAAACCCAGGGTTTTATAAATGCTGATGAATATTTAAATCAATAAAGCCAGATAAAATAATGAACCATAAATACCATTACGTAGATTTTAAACCTAAAATCAATGCAAGGTAAATGACACATAAATGGCACAGAATGAGATCAGAGATTATAAGACTAAGAGAACAGTAACATGTAGTAAACTTATATAAACAAAAATAGCTTAAAGAGGTTTGAATAACAACCCTGTCTAAGCAAAAAGAAGAATAATAGATGCAAGAGTCAAAGGGTAGGAGGAAACAAAGATAAATAATAATAAAGATTGTTCTTAATCTCCCTTCTCACTGCCTACAGGCAAACATCTTGCCCAGTAATGACCCTAATTCACATGAATAGAGGGGCAGGGCCTACCACAGCAGCTTAGCACTGAACACTAGGGTGCAAAGAATCCCAAGGTTCCCCCAATTTTACAAAATAAAATGGATTAACCTCTAGAGCAGTGATTTTCAACCTTTTTTTTTGCCACGGCACATTCTTTTACATTAAAAAATCCTGCGGCACAACACCATCCCAAAATATTACAAAATCCCACATTGTAGCCTAGTACAGCATATATATATATATACATACACAGTATATAAATTTAGTCAATTCAATTAAGCTTTATTAGCATGACAGTCACTACAACTGTATTGCCAAAGCTACAGGCACAATAATAACAATCAAAAGTTCCACGTATTGAGGCTGTTAGAAGGGTACCAGTGATGAAAATAAATTCTTAGGTGATATGCAGAAGTTCCATGCAAGTAAAAGTTCTGCTTGTTAGGGCAGTAAGCAGTGCATAAGTACTGGTCCCAAAAACAAGAAACTACTGGGGCCCAAGTGATCCTACTGTTATAGTCCCTAAGCTTTGGGGGCACCAGTATAAGAGTTTCACAATCAGTGTAGGATAAGCATAAATATGGGGCCCAAAAGAGCATCAGGGCTTGGCAATCAGGCAATGATGAGAGTAAACTGAAAAATTACAAAAGTTAAGCCAGGAGGGCAAATTGCATAAAATGCATATGATGGTAAACAGAAAGGTCTCACCCAGTTAAAGCAGATGTCTTCTTCTCTATTTTGGAACAATATAATTAATATCCAGGGTAATTCTCCCTGAGCTTGAGAATCCAGGAAGGGGAGGTAAGTGGATCTGTAAAACTGCGACTGTTGGAGTGTGTAGGCCACAAAAGACCTCCGCAGACACAGAAAGAAAATGGCGGCCGTTCCCGCCACTTCAGCCCACTCTCCTCTATTCTTCAAAGTGACTATCAATCCGGACTCCGGTAAATAACATGTACCTCCTGGCCAGTTACCATTACCGTTCGGAAGCTTGGGAACAAGTGAATGTAGGCTCCTAGGCCTCAGAGTAGGCCACAGTGATATGTGAGCTGTCAGCCCCCGGCACTAACAGGCCTCTGCAACAAGGGGGGGGGGGGAGAAGAAAAAAAGGACTGAAGCTGTTTGCTTGACCTCCGGAGGAGAGCCCCGACCCTCCAGTGTATCGTACATCTTTTTATTATATCTCTCAGTAGTCATTATGGCTATCGTAGCAGATAGCAGATGCCTTCAAATACATGTGCCGCCACCCAAATGCGCACTGGCTTGACGGGTCTTCTCTTGCTCAGATCTCCTTGATAGGAACTTTTGTAATGCAGCTGAGGCGAGTGAAATCTCTGGAGCGTAGCCCCGACCCTTCAGAGAACTGTGAGTTGAGAGAGTTCCTGCGTGTCCGGGTGAGTGCATAGGGTAGCAGCAGCTACCGGCTTCTGTTCCGCTTCAGGAGTGCAGTTAAGCAAGAAGGGACAAATTCATGGCAGCACACCTGACGATCTCTCAAGGAACACTAGTGTGCCGCGGCACAGTGGTTGAAAATCACTGCTCTAGAGTGATAAACAAACACCTACAAATGTTTTTAAATAGGAAATAATATCAATCATTTGTTTCCAGGTCAGGGCATATAGTCATATACAGAAACTGCTAGAGTTGTAAAGAAAGAGAAGAAAACAAATTGCTGTACCAGAGGAGATAAAAAATAAAAAAGATTGATGTACTTTGGTCTTTTTTTGCCTTGCTGTGTTATTGATTTTACAGCTTATACACATCTATCTCTGTGCACGTTCTACATTAATTTATTCTATCTTACAGACAGAAAGTTACAGACAAAAAGGAAACAATTAGAATACATTGTCTGTGCTACATTACAGTGAAAAGAGACAATTATCAGATGAATACATTTTAAAAAGGCAGAGGAGTTAGCAATCAAAAAGGAGTATGCTGATTATATTATTATAATTTTTTGTATAACGCTGCAAAATCCCGTAGCACTGGGTACAGAGTTAGAGGTATATAATGACAAAGATTTTTGATAAGATACAAAGCAAAATGCAAGTGAAACTAAAAACATAAAAAACAAAAACAAGATAAACAATGTGATCTAAAGGATAAAAAAATCCAATAAGCTCCTTCTGGTGTCTGATTACTATAGTCTCTATAGTAACTCTCAAAGAGAAAAGGGAAAAAACACAAAATAGTGCAATACTGTCACAAAATTCTAACAAGGTTCTTGAAATGCCAAGTTAGTACTCACATGGAACAGAGCAATAAATATGATCTGTGTATCAAGTGAATCTTATGATTACAAGCTCATATGCTGCCTCTCTCCTGTATATTGCAGATATAGCTGGGACAGAATGTATATTGAACAAATTTATTAAAATACTATACGTATATAAAACAACAAAAGCAATATAACAAACAATAATATAGGGTCAACAAATACATCTTTTGCCAATAGTCACAAAAGGAAAGTCTGAAACAATATAGCCTACTGTTAAGTCTACCATTTCACCCTTCTTGCTGTGTTGCGGTTAGGGACTTAAAGACAGTTTATATGGGCTCCAAGTTTGCAGATCCGTCCAAAATGGCATGATTCAATAATGTCATGAGTGTCCAACATGTGTTTCGCCATAATGGTCAGCTTTACAAAATCATTACAGACTAAGTACAGGAGGAGCTTACAGTCTACAGGTTGAGGGTGCAGATACATAAGGTTTAAGGTAGCTCGGCATGTGGATTGTAATTGCAGTAGTGACTCAAGGCAGTTCAAGATTTATTTTGGGTAGGATGAAAAACAGAGGAAACATGGTGGGCCTCTCTGAATAGGTTTGTTTTCAAAGAGCGCCTGAAGCTATACAAGGTAGAAGACAGTCTAATGGAGCGGATAGAAAGATCCAGAGCATAGGGGCAGCGTGTGAGAGGTCTTGAAGGCGAGAGAGGGGCATAGATATAATTGGAGTGGGGAGACATATGTCAGAGGTTAATCAAAGAGGACGGCTCTGGGAGTATTTGGAGATGAAAAAGGAAATATAATTTGCAAAGAGGCTGTTATGTGCTTTATAGCTTCAGGTAAGTACTTAGAATTGTATTCTAGAGTATATTGGGAGTCAACTTAAAGACTGGCAGAGCGAAGCAGCTTATGTAGATCGGTGACTTAGGTGGATGAGACTAGCTGTAGCATTCATAATAGATTGGAGGAGGGAGAGACGGTATTTGGGAAGGACATTAGGAAGTAGATTGCTGTAGTCAATGCATAACAAAATGAGGGAATAAATTAGTATCTTTGTAGTTTTGTAAGTAAGGAAAGGTTGAATTCTAGAAATGTTTAGTAGGTGTGCATGGCAGAATTTGGTAAGAGCTTGAATATATGTGGTGTCAATGTGAGTTCAGAGTCAAGTGTGACCCAAAGACAGAGAACCTTGGGTGAAGAGTTGAGAATAGAGTCTCTAACTGTAAAGAAATGTCAGGTGTTTGATGTCTCATGGGGAGGGGGCAAAGCACCTTAGTTTTAGACAGATTGAGTTGGAGGTAGTGCAAAGACAATAGGAAATTGCCCAGAGACAATTGATAATCTGGTTTAGTAAAGCGGGATGGATATCAGGAGAGGAAAGATAGATTTGGGTATCATCAGCATATTATTGATACTGGAACCCAAAGGAGGATATAAACGTTTTCCAAGGGAAGATGTATACATAGAAAAAAGCAAGGGACCAAACACAGGGCTTTCTGGTACTCCCACTGAGAGAGGCAAAGTGTCAGAGGATATGCTGTTAAAGGAAACCAGGGTTGTTATGTAACAAGAGTTGTAAATAAAATACTATGAGAGTGGTGAAGATGTATGAGACAACTTCAGTTAGAACACAATACAAAATGTATGCTTGCCTGATAAATAAAATTTTCCAGTCCCCCCCAGGAAGATGAAAAATCACCCAACATAACAGAGTTTTTAAGATCTCCCATTTTGCCATAATCCCTCAGTCATATGTATGGCCAGCTGGATGGAGGAAAACAGAAAAGCAGGAAAGAGAAAGTGGGGGAATATGAAGTGCAAACAAGTATTGTTTGCAAACTGTAAGAGAGAATGGGGCTCATACTCTCAACATCATGAACAAATTTATTTTATCAGGAAAGTATAAATTGTGCTTTCTTTCGTAAGATGGTGAAAGTTCACATGTGCAATCCTATACAGAAGCAGTGAAGTCCATAAGACCACCATGAAATAGGGCTGGTCTTTGCTGGTCACTACAACAATGGCCAAAGACGACCCCTGAACAAGGGATTGGTGAGTCTGAGATTATTTCATCTTGAAGTCCAACAGGATCTTCTGAAATAGATCCTATAGATTTCCATTCCACTGGCTCCACAATTGGAGAGGCCACAGATGAAATCTAGCAAATGGGACTACATCTGAAGCAGCAACCACGAAGCCCACAACTTCCATGCATTAAACAAGGGAAGGAATAGGATTGAGTTGAAGTTGAGCATATGCCTTTAACAGCTTGAGTCTCCGTTGGTTTGTTATTAATAGCCTCATAGTCTCTGAGTGAATTATAGTCCCTAGAAAGGATGCACGGGTCTCAGAAGTTAAGGAGTTATTTGGTAGATTGATTTTCAAACCATTACTGCTTAAGAACCACTTGTATGTGCTTCATTGTCAGTTGAAGAGAGGGTGCCTGCACCAGAATATATTCCAGGTATGGAGATACAGAGATAGCATGAGCTTGTACCACAGTCAATAGTCCTTGAAATGTTTGTAAAGACTCTGGGCACTGATTCCAGACCAAAAAATGGAAGCACCACAAATTGATAATGCATGTTTAGGAAGGCAAACATCAGGAACCTAATATGATCACTGTGACTAGGAATACATAAATAGGCGTTGATCGTAGACATAGTATGATTTGTTTCCATCTTGAAAGTTAGTACTTTTAGAAACTTTTTTAAATTATTGAGATCCAAAATAGGCCCAAAGTACCTTTCTTCTTTGGTATTATGAAAAGGTTGGAGTAGAACTACTGCTTCATTTATGAATGCAGAACTGGAGCAATTACTCTCATTATTTCCAAGTTCTTTGCACAAGCCAGAAAGGCTTTTGACCTTTAAAGGGGTATTGAGGAACTTGAGACAGGAGGAATCTTCCTCAAGGAGGTTTTGATCAATGCCAATTTGATACCCCTGGGAAATGATTTCCAACATCAAGGATCTATAACTCACATCTCCCAAGCCTCCTGAAAAAGATGCAGTCTACCCATACCAGAGCTTCGTCTGGAACAGGGGCTGCAACTTCATGTGGTATTTGAGGCCGGAGTGAACTTCTTGGTTTTGGAGAAGATACAGTTTGTTATTCTAAAGTGGTTTTGTGGGCCCCTGTGCTCTCAGTATCAGTGGAGAAAGTGTTTTTATTCCCTTAGATTGTGGGAGAGAATGTATACAGCAGACCTAATCCTGCCTTTACTCTTTTTATATTGTGGCAGGAAGGCTCCCTTACCTCCAGTTACTGTTGCAATAAGTGCATCCAAGCCTGTCCCAAGCAAAATCTTTCTATGAAAGGGAAGAAATAATATTCTGCTCTTAGAGACCATGCCAGAAGACCAGGGCTTGAGCCATAATGCTTGTCTAGTAAAAACATCCATGGCATTGATTTTTGCATTAACAATCATCATTTTTCCAGCTGCATCATGTACAAGCTGTTTGTAGCCCTGATTATGCAAGCCAACTGAGAGCTGGGTCTAAACATAAAAGGCTGCCAGCTAGAAGATCTTCTGTAAAAGCCTTCAAGTTTTATATCCAAGGTTTCCTTGAAAGAGGAACTATCCTCTAAAAAAAATTTGTAGTCCATCTAGTAAGGGGGGGATATTGCTCCATCTACCTTAGGAATAGTTAACTATACTTCCAGTTTGGCACAAGGGAGAGGAAACATGTTTTGAACTTTGCGTATAAAAAGAACACTGGTTTATTCCATTCTTAGTAATTAAATCACAAATTGATTTACCTAATGGGAAGGTAGACAGCTGTTTTGGAGCTGTCTTAAAGAATTTATCAATTTTTTTTAACAAGCTATCGGCTAGATTACAAGTTTTGCGTTAAGGTGAAAAAGCAGAGTTAACAGGTCCTAAGGCTGCTTTTTCATGCCCGCTGCTATTACGAGTCTTGCAGATTTAGGGGCACCGCACACTTTTTTTGTCCTTACCGCAAATCAACTTATGCAATTTGTGTATAGTCTATTTTCAATGGGACTTCCATAGCGCCGGTATTATGAGCTTGTCCTGGAAGGCCAAAAAGTGAGTGGTACACCCTATCCCGTCAAGATTGGTAACGCATTTTAAAGTCAGTAGTTATGAGTTTTACGCTACAAAACAGTAGCATTAAACTCATAACTAAAGTGCTAAAAAGTACACTAACATCCATAAACTACCTATTACCCCTAAACCAAGGCCCTCCCGCATCACAAACACTATAATAACATTATTAACCCCTAATCTGCCGCTCCAGACATCGCCACCACTATAATAAACATATAAACCCCTAAATTGCCGCACTCCCACCTCACAAACATTAGTTAAATATTATTAACCCCTAATCTGCCATCCCTAACATCGCCACCACCTACCTAAATTTATTAACCCCTAATATGCCGCCCCCAACGTCGCTGCCACTATATTAAATTTATTCACCTCTAAATCTAAGTCTATCCCTAACACCCCCCTAACTTAAATATAATTAAAATAAATCTAAATAAAACCTACAATTATTACCTAAATTATTCCTATTTAAAACTAAATACTTACCTGTAAAATAAACCCTAAGCTAGCTACAATATAACTAATAGTTACATTGTATCTAGCTTAGGGTTTATTTTTATTTTACAGGCAAGTTTGTATTTATTTTAACTAGGTAGAATAGTTACTTAATAGTTATTAACCATTTAATAACTACCTAGCTAAAATAAATACAAATTTACCTGTAAAATGAAACCTAACCTAAGTTACACTAACACCTAACATTACAATTAAATAAATTCCCTAAATTAAATAAAATTAACTAAATTCAATAAAATTAGCTAAATTACAAAAAAAAACACCACTAAATTACAGATAATAAAAATCAAATTACAAGATATTTAAACTAATTACACCTAATCTGATAGCCCTATCAAAATAAAAAAAGGCCCACCCAAAATTAAAAAAACCCTAGCCTAAACTAAACGACCAATAGCCCTTAAAAGGGCCTTTAGAGGGGCATTGCCACTGTTACAGTATGAGTAATTTGCTAAATATGATCCAATTCTATATATGTATTTGTGAGTGTGTATATATATATATATATATATATAAATAATATATATATATATGTATGTGTGTGTGTGTGTGTGTGGTGTGTGTGTGTGTGTGTGTGTGTGTGTGTGTGTGATGTAACTACTTGATGTCCAGCTTGCTGAAAGTCTCTCAAGGACTCACCTGTTTATGTACAGAGAAAGGGCAATAAATTCCTTTAGTTAAATAGTTTAGTGAAAAAGTCCAGAAGCCATGTGCGCAGCTGTCCAAAAGTTAGAAATAGCATCAGGGGCGTATTAAGGCATAGGCCAACAAGGCCGGTGCCTAGGGCAGCAGATTTTTAAGGGGCAGCAGAATTTTGAGTCCCTAGGGCCACTCTACTGAACTCAGGGCCGGGTGGCTAAATTAACCAATTACTAATGACTTAAATGGCTGGCCCGGCTATTGTTATCCTATGGGATTGTATGTGGATGCGCATGACGTGGTGACAGTGGAGGCGGAGCTCACTTGCGCAGCCTGGCCTGGACTGAGAGGGAATGCGGTATTCTTCCTGGCTCCACCGCGTGATTGAGACTCACACAGACTACACAGTGCAGTGTGCACTACAACGTGACCACTGTGAAACAGCATATGCCTTTCTCCCTTCAATACATCTTCATTAGAAATTAAAATACTTAAACGGATTAGTCACTAAATACTTGTTACATTTACTGTTTTGTCTATCTGTACATACATGCAAAGAATAAGTATTTATTGCTGAATCTATACAACTATGTGACTTAAAACACAACTGAAAATATGTTGTATGCATTTAATACATTCAGAAACAATACAAGTATATACTTTATTATGATTGTATCATGTGACTTTATCCCCTAGGATACAATTCCTAAACCTATCATAACTACTGTTGTATTTTTTAAGTACTTTTAAAGGCCAGTTTGTATATTCATTACATATTTATCCAAGCAGATATTTTGCTTAAATAACTGTCAATCACCAAAGGAGATGTTTAAGGTTAAACAACTACCTACTGACAAACTATCATACAGTGAAGGATATTTTTTTCTGATATAAACACTTTAATCATCTGACTTGCAAAATAATGTCTTTATATATATATATATATGTGTGTGTGTGTGACCAGAGTGAATGCAAGCCCTGGTGAACATCTACTTAACAAGACATTATTTTTTTTTTATTTTTTAAACCCTGCCCCAAAAATATTATGTCTAAAAAAAGGCCTTAAACCTGGGGTGGGGTGGGGGGTGGGGGTGGCAGCACAATTTTGAGTGCCTAGGGCAGCACAAAACCTAAATACGCCCCTGAATAGCATAGAGGAATAGGTAAAGTGCAGAGATACAAATTACTTTAGAAACAAACATATACATTCAGCTCTTATGAACCAATCACACTCTTAGCCAACTCAAAGCATCCACCATTATCCATTTTTGGGTTGTATTAGCTGAAGAGTCCTGTCATTATAGGTATATAAGGTATAGGGAGAAGAGAGAGTAGAGGAGAAGAGAAGGCAGGAGAGGTAATTATATATTGCACTTACTTTATAGCTATAAGGTTGTTTTTATGTCTGTTTGCATTTAATGTAAGAATTGTATACAGTTATGTCAATGTGTTTTATGTAATGTATTTAATGTAACCGCATATTAATGGTACCATATAAAGAAGCATAGAATACTATATCGTGTGATCTAAGATTTTGGGTGCTGTGACTAATAAAGTTGTTATATTAAGCTGTCTTTCTCACAATCAAATTCTTTCATAAATAATAGTTATTATTATTATTATTAATATAAATATTATATTCCAAAATGAATAATTAATCTTCAATAATTGGCGACCACAAAGGTATTAGAACTTGTCGTGTCCATTAAGGTATAAGATCCGGCATGCATGCTTTATACATATGATGAGGCTTTTAGATGTTTTGGGCTTTTTTTTAGTCATCACCAATCATTGCATATTCTGCTTATTGTTCTAATAGTAAGTTATATCTTTTTGGAACGATTACTTCTAATCAAAGAATCCTCACAGATTAAATTTGGTTATAATATTTATTTTATTTTAATATTTATTTGGGTTTAAATATACATTAATAATGTTTATGCAATAGTCACACATTGTGTGTGGAATAAATTCTAGTCATTTTACTTGTAAGCTGCACATGTTGCTTTGATATAGAAATATCTTGTCCCATAATATAGAAATATTGTATTGTGGCCCCTCTGATTAAAACAATAAGCCAGAATTTATATAGTTATATCATGCATGGTCATGTACTGTAAGTATATACTTCTGATTAATTAGTATTGAATTGTTAATTTTTCCAATGAGCCACAGGAAGCTATGTAAATAAATAGTTAAAATCTTGTGGACATAAGCTAAATTGTCACCTTGAAATAAAACAATTACTATTGCATTAATATATATGCCTAAAGTATTGTATATTATGTGATTTGCTGTTTTGAAACTGTTCTAATAAATAATTTTGTCTGTGAGAAATTAAGCATAATTTTGAACAACGCCTATCTCGGTAAGGAAGAAAACCTAACGGGATAGGATATTAGGTGATGGAAAGGATTTAAAACCTACCCCACAGTAACAAAATCACGATATAGTTCTTTGTTTAAAAAGTGTTTGATTAGAGTAACCCTTACGACTAGTGAACATAAGGGAGAGGATCTACACTGAAAAGTAAAATTTCCCAAATAATATTTTAAAACATATAAGTATATTAGAAGAACCTGTAAGTGCCGGCCAACTTACTGGGAGGATATACAAACAATAAAGAAAAAGGGAATCAATTAATTTTAAGTTTTTTTTACTCAAGGTGGCTACATTATCTGCTTTGGAAAGCTTTGTAGCTACATGAATCACAAGCCAATAAAAGTAATGATTATGCTTGTGATTTTTATGACAAAGAGAATCCCTGGAAATATGTCAAGGATGTACTTTTGAAAAAGGGATTAATATCTCACAAAAGTCCAAAAAGACAAAAGGAAAAGCAGAGTTGCAAGTATCTTTGGCAGCATGCTTGGCAATGAATGCCAAAATAGAAACATTGAAAAATGAACTGTAAAGTTCCAAAAATATAATAAACAAAAAAGAAAAAGAGATGACAAATTAGAAATTCAAGTGCAATCTCTAACATCCCTCAATTGTGAAATTAACAAATCCAAACAGGAGAGTGATTAAAAACTGCTTAAATGCAGAAAAAGAATTAGAGATTTGCAAAGAAAATTTATTTGAAACAGAAAAAGAAAAGGATCAAATATGTAATGCATATTCTGTGGTACAAAATGAATTGGGAAAAATATTAAATTGGGGAATTCTGCTGAAAATTCCAAGTGCTTTAATGTGCTGCAGCAAAGCACTTCAGTTATTGTGCTAAAAATAATGATGATTCCTCCCACCTTCACATTTGCATGTTTAACAGAGAATAATGATACAGTAAGAAGTGGTGGGGAATGCATTTCATCTAGCCAATTCAGCTAATGATTTACCTCTGGCCACAAGTAAGCTAATAGCAAACTCACAGGGACTGTTCCATTATTATGGATACAGTATATAGTGGCAATGGATAATTTAAAACATAAATAAATCCCCTGCTGTTGTAATATCTGTGTGTCCTCCTACTGGTGGACAGAATACACAGTTAGAAAAATATAAGTGTGAGACATCTAACAGCATGCCTGATATTTTTAAAACCTTTGACACACAATCCCCTTAAACACTCATGGTTGTGGGTAATTCAGTGGAATCTTTAAATATTCTTAGTGCCAATCATGTCAAAATCATCCATGTTCTGGGAGCAAAATTCCAACACAACAATTCCGCAAATTAAAAAATGCAAATAATCTACCAGAAAAAGGCCTAGAAATGTCAAATCCTCTAGAGATAAATGCTTTAAAAAATAATGTACAGAGCAACAAATGGGTAAACATAATGGACACAGTCAATGGTTTTACACTGATGCTGTGTAAACACTCATCCACACTGTGAATGTATTTTTCTACATTCTTTGGAAAACAATAAATTCACATGGTGCTTGGATGTATCACATGGTCACCAGAATTAAATGCAGAATATAAGATCATTCTCACTAAGCTGTCTTCCCCTAGAAAGTATGTTTCAGGCTCCACATGAAAAACACTCAGGAAATGGAATAAAACAGCAGCAAAGACACTGCAAACACTCATCTATGGACATAAAAGAAATAGGAAGTATGCCTTCAACTACGGTGAGTGCATTGATATTGTTGTCATTCATGATAGTAATATACCATTTGGTCCCAAATATATTTAGCTATCCCCATTTCTTTAAAGAAAATTGTTTTAAGCAACAATCGTGCCCATGGGGGGTGGGGGGGGGAGAGGGTCACTTGCTTGAAACAGAGTGTTCCCATTTGGGCACTCTTATTTGCTAAACGTTAAGAAAAAAATAGTCTGTACCTGAATTGAGTATTGTAAAACTTAGGCCATTCAAACACCATTTTATTTTGTAAGAAAGATTCAGGACAGACCAAACCCCAAGTTAGTTTAATGTATATATTATATTATTTACATTTTATATTTTTCTTTTTAACAGGTATCACAAAAAGAAATGACTGATACCAAAAGCAGAGCCATGACTGACATCAGATACCAGAGGCACAATTGCATCTAGAGAATCTGCATATTAAAATAACATAACTAATGTTGATTGCTATAATTTAGTTTGTAATAGAACATAACCATATAAAGGTTACTAACAAGTACCTTTACAATGAGTCAATTAATCCTTGTTCCAGCATTTACTGAAAACTCTCACATATCTATGATGATTAAACTACTGTTCCTATATGTAAATGTATATTTTTACAAAATGTATATAGGTACCATAGTATACCCCTGCAGGTTTTCATTGTTCATCATACTATTCCATGTAAAATCACAATAGGTGCTACAGGGACTCAGGTAAACTAAGCAGAATTATATACCTTATAGTGTAATAGTCTAAATTTGCAGATTATTATTTTATCTTTAGAATTTCTAGGTCTTAAGATAAAATAATTAAACAACATAGTTTTAAAATTGGTAATTATTTCTTGCTTATTTAATTCAAGAAGGGTATCCTTTTTAAATCATCATTGCTACAGGTCCTGTTAAATAATTATGTTAAGCTATTTACCTGTATTTTCAGTAACTGTTGAATATATATGACAATCATATCTAATGGAATACAGTCAGTGTTAAAGATGCAATAATTCCCACTTTAGAAAAATAAGATATACAGTATGTAGATGTAGGGATATTAGTGTAGGTATTAAATAGCCTCTATTGTAATTATTAACTGGTGTCTATTTAGGTACAGGATATATGCATGAATGTATGTGTTTGATTTATACAGTTTCTGTAGAGTACCAAATGGTGTTCTGTTCAATCCTAAATTAGGAATGAGGTGAATGTGACTAGGAAATTCTCAGGAGATAAATATAGGGGTTTTTTCCCCTAACATTGACCACATAGACTCTGACACCACATTCAAATATAATCCTCAATCTTTTGCTGATAAAGAAAAATATTTCTCACAAGTTTTCCACTATTATGACAGTAGATGCTCATCCATCAGCCTTCAAACTGGTGACAACAAGAAACCCACAGACCAGCTCTAGACCAGAGAGAAGTGTACTGCCAGTAGCGACAACAAGAAATACACAGACCAGCTCCATATAAGAGAGTAGTGTACTGCAGTAGTGACAACAAGAAACCACAGACCAGAGAGAATTCTACTGCCAGCAACAAGTAATAAGGCTACTCCAAAAAGATGACTGCAAAGCCAAAAGTAAGAGAGTGTTCAAAAGGATGCTGCCTGCAAAATCAAAGTCCTCACCATCTGCACAAGAGAGAAGCATATTAGCTGGGAAAAGACTTAGAAGAAAAGCCCAGACCAACTGTATGTGAGAGAAGTTTCCAATATAATTGCTGCATCAAACAAGAGCCTCTGTGAAACTACGGAAGTCATTAAGGAGAAAAGCTTTCTGAAAAGTAAAAGGGAGAAAAAAAAATATGCCAAGATACAGCGCTACACTACCCTCAGATGAGGGTTGGGTTGCTAAAGATGGTTTCCACGACTAGGAATGTGTGTACATAAAGGTTAATATATAATATTGTGTTACAAAGAATATATATAAAACCATGTGAAAAAGTACTTAAAAGGTAAAAGATTAAAACAAAATATATATATATAGGATGTGATATTAAAATGTATTAAACAAACATTTTATTAACATAAACTGACAGTTAAAAATACAGTTAAAAATAGATTCAAACAATCTAATGGATTGCCCATACAATGTCCAAGAAGTTATGTCCTATGTAACATACAAGTGTTTAAGTCCCATACCAAAATGTCCCAAAAGCAAATGTTTCAAGGTTAATCTCCAAAAAAAAAAAAAAAAAAAAATGATAATATGTCCAAAGTTGGTGTAAAAATCAAAAGGTGAAAAATGTAAAAAATATAAAAAATATATTAAATATTTTTTGAAAAAGATGAAAAAAGGAATACAAATATATAAATATATATGAGTTGTGATCAGCAACCCATATGGAAGGAATATAATATATGTGATAGAGAATAATTCTCGTGAGGTGTACACCTAAAAAGTGTGTATAAAAATGTGTGTATATAAAAGGGTGTGGTAAAAAATGTGTCATAAAAAATGTGTCTAAAAAAGGATTCAAAATCCTGGTGAATATATTAAAGTCCAAATTGCTCCATTTCTACAAAGGAAATAATACCAACTAGCTTCATATATGTTTGGAATGATTCAAACTAGCCCATATATGTATATATATATTGAAATAGTACGCTTTATATTAAATAAATAATTGCTGCAGTTAATAAATATATGAAAAATAGATTCAAACTGTAATAATCCCATGGTCTAATTCATATATATAACATAATTTTTCTATTTTTCAGATGGAGTGGCCTGCATGGGATACCTGAATCATGTCATATGATTATATACTAGATGGTTATGAAAGTTTAAATACGGCTCTGAAAACATATTAGATATATAAATGCCATAAATATCAGAATAGTTGATATTTGATATCAAAATGATTAGAGAGGTGATACAAAATTGCCTTCATCTATGATTGATATTATGAGGGATTCATGCAAGAAATTATGGCAATTATTACATAGTTTAAAGAAATTATTTTTTTTTTACTGTCTAGAAATATTGCATGTATTGCTGTGCTGTGCTGTCTGCTGCCACCCCAGTTGTTATGATGCGGGAATTGCATCCATGAGATGATTGGATGTTGCAAGGATACAATTTCCTTGACCACATACATTTCCCAAATGAACCAATGCATATTCAGTTGCAAAGAACCAATCGAGGACAAGGCTTCCGTGGGGCGTTTCCAATACTCACAATGATAGATAATAATCAAAAAGGTGAGGGGTAAATCAGATGATTTAACCCCAAGCATAGGGACTGAGAGGGAAGGCTGCTGGCTAATTCTGGGAGGGATAACTACTGTGGTTATTATTAAAGCACACGGCTACTCTTGGACTCCATCATGCGATATCCCTAATTTTTTAAATTCTGAGGTGAAATTGAATCAGTTGAGAAACATTGGAAACTGAGACATCGATTGGTTTATTTGGTAATGATATACAGGTTATTGGTAATATAAGTTATATGCATAGTCACTACAGTTAAATTATAATAAGCAGATTTAAGGAAATAGTTTATATTTCAAGTTAGGCCTTTCAATAGCCTATGTATTGTTAAAACTAATCCCAATCTTAAATAGTTTATCTATGCAAATATATAATAATAATTCAGAAGTGCATATTGTATTATTGTTTAAATTTGTAATCTGGTAGACTAAGTAACTTATCTGTGAAAGTCAGATGTTTTAAATCAATATTGTATTAGGATAGTATTGCTTGGATGTTAAAAGTTAAAGGTTTATAGCCCCATTGTGTTAACTGAATGAAAGGCTATTGTAAACTAAGGCTGATTATTGAAGGTAATTTTTTCTGGGTTTTGTAAGAAGGCTAGCAATATCTTAAACAGTGTGTTTTAATGGTATAATAGGTGTTTCATATTCTGGTATTACAAGTATATTTCAATATGTTCATGGATATTAACTAAATAAAAGAATTCAGGTATTTATATTAATTGTATGGTTTCTAGTAGATGCATATTAGTTAAGGGTTCCTATTTTTAAGGATAATTATTAAATATATTGTGTTATAACCCTGCCATAAGCTGATATATTATTTGGAGAGCACTACTTAGATTTTCATAAATATACTGACAGTGTGTGTGTGTGTGATGTAACTACTTGATGTCCAGCTTGCTGAAAGTCTCTCAAGGACACACCTGTTTATGTACAGAGATAGGGCAATAAATTCCTTTAGTTAAAATAGTTTAGTGAAAAAGTCCAGAAGCCATGTGCACAGCTGTCCAAAAGTTAGAAATAGCATAGAGGAATAGGTAAAGTGCAGAGATACAAATTACTTTAGAAACAAACATATACATTCAGCTCTTATGAACCAATCACACTCTTAGCCAACTCAAAGCATTCACCATTATCCATTTTTGGGTTGTATTAGCTGAAGAGGCCTGTCATTATAAGTATATAAGGTATAGGGAGAGTAGAAGTACAGGAGAAGAGAAGGCAGGAGAGGTAATTATATTATGCACTTACTTACTTTATAGCTATAAGGTTGTTGTTATATCTAGTTTGCATTTATTGTAAGAAATTGTCTGCAGTTATGTCAATGTGTTTTATGTAATGTATTTAATGTAACTCATATTAAATGGTACCATATAAAGAAGCATAGAATATTATATCGTGTGATCTAAGATTTTGGGTGCTGTGACTAATAAAGTTGTTATATTAAGCTGTCTTTCTCACAAGCAAATTCTTTCATAAATAATAGTTATTATTATTATTATTAATATAAATATTATATTCCAAAATTAATAATTAATCTTCAATACCCCAAGAAATCAGCTATTTTACCTGTAAAAAATACACACAACCCCCCAACAGTAACACCCACCACCCACAAACCAACCCCCCAAATAAAACCCTAACTAAAAAAACCTAAGCTCCCCATTGCCCTGGTAAAAGGGCATTTTGGATGGGCATCTGCCCTTAAAAGGGCACTTTAGCTCTATTGCGGCCCAAAAGCCCTAACCTAAAAATAAAACCCACCCAATACACCTTTAAAAAATCCTAACACACTAACCTCCGAAGATCCACCTTCATGGGAGAAGTCTTCATCCAAGCGGCAAGATTCCTCAACGAAGCCAGCAGAAGTGGTCCTCCAGATGGCAGAGGTGGTCCTCCCAGATGGGCAGAAAGTCTTCATCCAGACAGATCTTCTATCTTCATCCTTCCGATGCGGAGAGGAGGGTCCATTCTTAAGACACTCCGGCGGGGAGCATCCTCTTCCAACGACGACTACCCGACAAATGAAGGTACCGTTAAGTGACATCATCCAAGATGGCATCCTTAGATTTCCGATTGGCTGATAGAATTCTATCAGCCAATATCGAAGTAAGGATGAAAAAATCGATTGGCTTTGGATAGGGCTATTAGATTAGGTGTAATTAGTTTAAATATCTTGTCATTTGTTTTTATTTTCTGTAATTTAGTGTTTGTTTTTTGTAATTTAGCAAATTTTATTGAATTTAGTTAATTGTATTAAATTTAGGGAATTTATTTAATTGTAGTGGTAGTGTTAGGTGTTAGTGTAACTTAGGTTAGGTTTTATTTTACAGGAAAAATTTGTATTTATTTTAGCTAGGCTAGTTATTAAATAGTTAATAACTATTTAGTAACTATTCTACCTAGTTTAAAATAAATACAAACTTGCCTGTAAAATAAAATAAAACCTAAGCTAGCTACAATGTAATGATTAGTTATATTATAGCTAGCTTAGGGTTTATTTTATAGTGTAAATATTTAGTTTTAAATAGGAACAATTTAGGGTACTAATTGTAGGTTTTATTTAGATTTATTTTAATTATATTTAAGTTAGGGGTGTTAGGTTTAGGGTAGGTTAATAATATAGTATAGTGGCGGCGACGTTGGGGGCGGCAGATTAGGGGATACATAAATGTAGGTAGATGGCGGCGATGTTAGGGCGGCAGATTAGGCGGTTAATAAATATAATGTAGGTGTCAGCGATGTCGGGGACGGCAGATTAGGGTTAATAGGTTGTAAGATTAGGGGGTTCATGTTAGGTGTGTTAGGTGTAAACATAAATTTAGTTTCCCCATAGGAAATTAATGGGGCTGCGTTACTGAGCTAAACGCTGCTTTTTTGCAGGTGTTAGACTTTTTTTCAGCCCGGCTCTCCCCATTGATGTCTATGGGGAAATTGTGCACGAGCACGTACAACCAGCTCACCACTGACTATAAGTAGCGCTGGTATTGTGGAGTGCGGTACGGAGCACAATTTTGCTCTATGCTCACTTCTTGTCTTTAACGCCGGGCTTGTAAAAACCTGTAATTACCAGCGCTGTAGGAAAGGTGAGCAGTGAGTAAATAACGTGCAATGTTAGCACCGTACCCCTGTTACTGCAAAACTCGTAATCTAGCCGCTTATTTAGAAAATAAGTGCAATTTTACAAATAAAGACATGATGGCGGTTTTCCCACCTTTCTTATACATTTAACTACACAAGTATGATGATATTTTTTATACAATGATGAACATGGAAAGAAGTTGTAAATTTGGGAGTGGACTAATCAGTCATTTATCTTCAATATGATAATACATTTTCTCTGTTGTTCTTAAGAGAGTTTGTTCAAAGTCTTTCAGTCCATTAAAGTATACTCCATTGGGCTTTTAATTTTTTTTTTTATTAAACTTAAACGGTTCACACATAAAAACAATGGTACAATATGGATAATTGTAGAATATAAAGAAGAATAGAGGGGTGCCTCATGTGCAGGATCATCAAAAACAAATAGAACTTGATATATAGGCCAAATGAGGTACTCACATATTAATAGAGCACACAAATGTGCAAGTAGGTGCAGGCTGTAGAATTATCGGGTGTAACAGTTCAGCCACAGCTGGGATTTTTCAGTGTGCTGCAATGGATATAAAGCATAGATAGAAGGCACTACATGTGCAGGTCAATCAGAGTATAACCATATATTTTGCTAATATCAAATGGGTACTCACATATTCACCAAGCACACCAATGTGCTGGATGCAGACTGACAGATTTATAGCAGGTGAGTCAGCTCACCCACTGTGGTTCTCCCAATGAGCAGGATCCAGGTGCAGGGAAGTGCCAATAATAGTACTCCAATAGGAACTCAATAATCACAGGCAGGTAAGGTCTTTCCACTCTTTGGATTTTTGTAAAATATAAAATCTTTGGATTTTTGTAAAATATGGTATTTATTAAAAAGGTTTAAAAACAAATACAGAAGTGGAATAAGGGTATCCAAATTTCCCCTATACATGCAACGCATTTCTCGGCGCTATCTATGCCTGAGGTTACGGCCTTATTGCGCCCGAGAAACGCGTTGCATGTATAGGGGACATTTGGATACCCTTATTCCACTTTTGTATTTGTTTTTAAACCTTTTTAATAAATACCATATTTTACAAAAATTCAAATTGAGTGGAAAGACCTTACCTGCCTGTGATTATTGAGTTCCTATTGGAGTACCATTATTGGCACTTCCCTGCAACTGGATCCTGCTCATTGGGAGAACCACAGTGGGGTGAGCTGACACACCTGTGATAAATCTGTCAGTCTGCATCTACCAGAACATTGGGGGTGCTTGGTGAATATCACACTGAAATTCCCAGCTGTGGGTGAGCTATTACACCCCGATAATTCTACAGCCTGCACCTACTAGCACATTGGTGTTCTCTTTTAATATGTGAGTACCCATATGGTCTATATATTGAGTTCATATTTGTGTTTGATGATTCTGCACGAGGCGCCCCTCTGTTCTTCTTTATATTCTACAGCTTTAACCCAGATCAATCGGTGAGGAGGAGGCAGGGCAACATATGAAAATGTATTTTAAGGAGGATTCTCCTATATCCAAGAAGTATATTCTGTTCACTTGGGACATTTCTTTGTAAAATCTGTATGTATACTTAATATGGTTATTTGTATATTTACATTGTATCAGACATACTGTATACTGTCAGCTATTAAGCAGTTTTACTCTTTTAAAAGTGCCCCCTTAGATTGTATTATATCAATATTGATAATTTGTCAATATTTTTATTCTTGTAATGTAATATTTTAATGTTTTAATATTTTCATAGTTTCAGGGAGGCTTATATGTGATGCCTTAAAAATATGTATGGATTGTGGTATATATTTGTGTTTTTCCGTGTATATTTTTTTCTGTGTCGAGGCTTTTGGGTTCGCCTAGTCATTTCTCTATATGGAAGTGTTGGCGTATGCAGCGATTAAGTGTTGCTTTGTGTTGAATATAGGTACTCTTCCAAGAAGAGTTTTACTGCACAATAAAACATTTGTGTTGTGTTTGGTAACAGTGTGTGATATACCTTTAAGGTATATCACCTGTTTGGCCTCTAACCCTATTAAAGGCTTCCTGTTCCTGTATCTCATTGCCTGAATATTGAAGGACATACACTGCTGTGAATCTGAGTTTCTAAATTGCTCTGATTGTTCTGCAGTGTTTCAAACTTTCTACTACAAGTTTTGTTACTTAGTTCTAATTATTATTTTGCTAAGCAGTATCGTTACTTATTTCTTTTGCATTATTGGGCAACCTCTTCCACAGCCTTTTTCCAGGAAACTTTCATTTGAAATTACCGTTACGCTGACAGGCGTCAGCTGTCTGCACAATCTCTCAGCGAGGACACAGCGTTTGCAGGACCGGAAGTCAGTCACGCACATACCCGCTGCTGTGTAAACGCTGAACACGCCGAGGAGGTCAGGTATCAAAGTGTTTACCACTTCAAGCATATTATTTATCTCATCAACTTATGTACATACAAAACCTTGTATCAACTTTTGCCAATACAAATACCGGAACTCATTCTATGACTGTTTACCTATACTTTACCTCAGTATTGCTCATTGCTGGATTCCTCTCAATAACTGTGAGCTTCTGTGAGTGTATGTATTGTACGGGTGTGTGTGTGTGTGAAGACAGAAGGACTCAAACAGATTATACCTCATCATTTGTGTAAGGATTCTTACTGCTTTTATTACCAATTCAAACTACTAATCTCCTTGCTAAGCTACTCATATCAGAGTCAGCCCACGCTGAGAGAAACATCTTTAAGCATAAACTCTGCTCTCATTTATACTGAAATTACTTAACATCAAAACTAGCTCACTGTGTTGTTACCTAGAGTAATCAGTGACTCTTGGGTATCATTCACAAAAGAGCAACAAAAAACTCATTTTTATAACAAATATTGTAGCGATTATATCGTATTTGTTACATAATATTCAGGCCATATAAACATTAGTATCTGGTTATCAAACCATGGATCCTAATGAAATTAAAAAGGAATTTAATAATGTGTACCAGAAGCTTGATTTCTTAGCTCATACATTAAATGAAGTCAAAGCTGAAAACACAGCTATTAGAACCTTGATAAAGGATTCATTAACCCCTAAGGAACCACAGCTTCCTGAGCCACATATACAAACACCTACACCCTTCTCAGGGAAAAGGTCAGAGTTCCGTGATTTTAAGAATGCATGCTTTCTCTTATTTTCTATGAAACCACGTACCTATCCTTCAGATAGAATAAGAGTCTGCACAACTATCTCTTATTTGATTGGTGAACCGCGGACTTCGGCCAATAGATTTTTTGAGAACAATGACCCAATATTAGATTCACTTCAAGAATTCTTTTCTGCTTTAGCTAGTTTATATGAGGACTCAAACAGTCAACTAAATGCAGAGACAAATTAAGAGCCCTCAAACAAGGGAAAAGAACAGTGGAAGAATACGCCACTGACTTCCAAATGTGGGCTTCTGAATCTCTTTGGAATGAGATCAGCCTGAAAAATCAATTTAGGTTGGGACTCTCAGAGGCTCTGAAAAACGAGCTCTCTCGTCTGGAAATGCCTGAGACACTTGCAGCATTGATTAAACTCAGTACAACACTTGACCGCAGACTGAGGGAAAGAAAGGCCGAAAAGGGGTTACTATGATCCTACCCCCAGACGCATGACTCAAACTACCCAAGGTCACGATAGAAACCAATCCACACCCATGGAAATAGGTACTATCAAGGGACCACTATCTGCAGAGGAAAAGACCAAGAGGAGACTGGCAAATCTTTGCCTCTACTGTGCTCACAAAGAGCACACAGTATCCTCATGCCCACTATTGGCCAAACAAAAGAAGGGTAAGATTAAGACCTCTATATTTGTGTGTAAAACAAAAACAGCTACTCCAAACCAACTCACTTTATCCATTTCTTTACAGTGGGATCAAACACATACCCAGACTGACGCCTTAATAGATTCCGGAGCATCTGGGATATATATAGATGCTGATTATGTATATAGAAATAAAATTCCTATTGTGTGTAAAAAGCAACCAGTCTTTGTCAAATTAATTGATGGTTCTTTAATACAAAAAGGGCCTATAACCCATCACCACCATTCCTTTACTGACAACAACACTAGATGGACATACTGAATATTTAGTCTATGATATATTCCTATTGATAGGCATGAAATAATTCTAGGGTACTCATGGTTGAATACACATATCCAAACATAGATTGGTCTCACAACACCATTTTTTTAACTTCGGATTACTGTACTAAAAACTTGTTTTCCACATTGTTCAATATCCAGCCTGGAGACTGGTTTACCATTGGCATATTCTGATTTGGTAGATGTGTTCGATCTCAAAGAAGCCAACAGTTTACCACCTCATAGGCCCTTTGACTGTCCGATAGACATAATTCCTGGTTCACAAATCCCATATGGGAAAATCTACCCACTATCTCAAACCGAACTCGAACACTTATGCACATATCTAGATGATAACCTCAAAAAAGGTTTTATCTCACATTCCACCTCACCAGCAGCAGCTGGAAATCTTTTTTGTAAAAAATAAGGACCACTCACTATGACCCATAATAGATTATAGAGGCCTCAACGCAATTACCATAAAAAATCGTTACCCACTACCCCTGATACCAGAATTGATAGAAAGATTGACAAACGCAACAATTTATACCAAACTAGATCTTAAAGGAGCTTATAACTTAATTCGCATCAAAAAAGGGGATGAATGGAAAACAGCCTTCAGGACACGCTATGGCTTATTCCAATACAACGTGATGCCATTTGGTTTAACTAATGCCCCAGCGACTTTTCAATATTTTATTAACGAAATATTCCACGATCTCATAGACGTATGCGTCATCATCTATCTAGATGATATTCTGGTATATTCCAAATCCCTTAAACAACATGAAAAACATGTAAGATGGGTCCTGACACGGCTACGAGAGCACCGACTGTTCGCAAAGATGGAAAAATGTAATTTCCATGTTCAACAAATAAAATTTCTTGGATATATCATTTCACCTAATACAATCCAAATGGACCCAGACAAGATCATTGCAATAACTAATTGGCCACAACCTAAAACCCTGAGAGCACTCCAGAGGTTTCTGGGATTCTCCAATTTTTACAGAAAATTTATAAATAAATTTTCAGACATTGTGAAGCCACTCACACTACTTACTAGAAAGAACTGTAACTACAAATGGAATGACGAGGCTCAAAAAGCATTTCTTACTCTAAAACATTTATTCACAGTATCACCTGTGTTAACCCTGCCTGATTATACTTCACAGTTCATTTTAGAAGTAGATGCTTCTAATTATGGACTAGGAGCCGTCTTATCCCAGAAGGATAAAACTACTCAGGAATTACATCCCATAGAGTTCTACTCCAGATCTTTGCTCCCAGCTGAAACTAAACTATAATGTGGGAGATAAAGAACTTTTAGCGATTAAAGCTGCTCTAGAGCATTGGAGGCACCTTTTAGAAGGATCTCCAGAACCTTTCCTGATATACACTGACCATAAGAACTTAGAATACTTGCGGAAAAACAAGACTCTCTCGGCCCGACAAGTTCGCTGGTCTTTATTCTTAGACCGTTTCAATTTTTAATCACCTACAGACCTGGAAACATTAATACTAAAGCTGATGCACTATCTCGAATACCGAATGTCAATTCGAGTCTGGGATACCCTCAATCCGATTATTCCTCAAGAAAAATTCTTGGGATCCCTAACCTCTCTTGAAAGTGAGATCTTATCTGAACTCCATAAAGAAACAGAGCAACCTAGTGACTGTGAGAAAGACGAAATCACTGGACTTTACCTTCACAACAAGAAAATCTATGTTCCCAAAACACTCAGAGAAGTCATTCTACATCATCATCACGACAATGTTTTAGCAGGACATAAAGGCATACAAAAAACCACAGAGCTAATTAAACGCTACTTCTGGTGGCCTCAAATGGAACTTTCTAAATCTCCTATATAAAAAAATGTGATATATGTGCAAGAAACAAAGTTATACACAAAAAAACCAATTGGATATCTCTCACCACTACCAATACCGTCTATGCCATGGTCCACCATCTCCATGGATTTCATAGTAGATCTACCCTCATCTCAACACTTTACCACAATATTAGTAGTTGTTGATCACTTAACAAAACTTGCACATTTCATCCCTCTCAAGAATCTACCTACTGCTATGACTACAGCTAGAGTATTTTTGGAACACATAGTACGCTTACATGGCATTCCCACTACATCATTTCTGATCGGGGTACACAGTTTACCTCAGCTCTCTGGAAATCACTTTGTAAACTCCTACAAATAGAGACTAGGTACTCAACTTCATTCCACCCTCAGACCAACGGGTTGGACTGAACGCCTAAACCAGACTTTAGGAGCAGTTCCTAAGATGTTACATAACCCACTTACAGGACGATTGGATTGAATACCTACCTATGGCAGAATTCTCTTATAACAATTCGATATCAACTTCCACGAAGATGACTCCATTCTTTGCCACTTATGGATATAATCCATCCACTATAGCCATATTGCATGCCCCCGGTCTCTTGTCCAAGTATTACTGATTTCACCTCAACACTAAAAGACAGACTAGAGATACTCAAACTTCACTTAAGTGAGGCTAAAGACCGTCAGAAAAAATATTACGACTATCATCATTCACCAACACCTCTCTACAAAATAGGTGACTTAGTGCTACTCTACCAAACATCTAAAGCTTTAGCTCCCCAGCAAGAATTAGCTAATCAATATATCGGACCGTACCCCATTATTTCCATAGTGAATCCGAATGCTGTAAAGTTGAAATTACCCATTGATTGTAGGTTGCACCCTGTATTCCACGTCTCCCTACTTAAACCTTATGACTCCCTTCATCAATTATCTCCTCTCCCTCCTGTTTTGCTTCAGGATGGCCCGGAGTATGAGGTAGAGCGAATTCTTGACTCCAGGGTACGGAGACGTTCTCTCCAGTATTTGGTTAAGTGAAAGGTTATGGTATGGAGGAAAACTCCTGGGTTTCTCACTTGGATGTTCATGCTCCTTCTCTTCAATCTGCATTCCACAGACCTTACCCCCAATATAAACCTTCCTGATTTGAATTTGGGGGCCTTGAAGAGGGGGGTATGTGATATACCTTAAGGTATATCACCTGTTTGGCCTCTAACCCTATAAAAGGCTTCCTGTTCCTGTATCTCATTGCTGAATATTGAAGGACATACACTGCTGTGAATCTGAGTTTCTAAATTGCTCTGATTGTTCTGCGGTGTTTCAAACTTTCTACTACAAGTTTTGTTACTTAGTTCTAATTATTATTTTGCTAAGCAGTATCGTTACTTATTTCTTTTGCATTATTGGGCAACCTCTTCACAGCCTTTTTCCAGGAAACTTTCATTTGAAATTACCGTTACGCTGACAGGAGTCAGCTGTCTGCACAATCTCTCAGCGAGGACACAGCGTTTGCAGGACCGGAAGTCAGTCACGCACATACCCGCTGCTGTGTAAACGCTGAACACGCCGAGGAGGTCAGGTATCAAAGTGCTTACCACTTCAAGCGTATTATTTATCTCATCAACTTGTGTACATAAAAAACCTTGTATCAACTTTTGCCAATACAAATACCGGAACTCATTCTATGACTGTTTACCTATACTTTACCTCAGTATTGCTCATTGCTGGATTCCTCTCAATAACTGTGAGCTTCTGTGAGTGTATGTATTGTATGGGTGTGTGTGTGTGAAGACAGAAGGACTCAAAGAGATTATACCTCATCATTTGTGTAAGGATTCTTACTGCTTTTATTACCAATTCAAACTACTAATCTCCTTGCTAAGCTACTCATATCAGAGTCAGCCCACGCTGAGAGAAACATCTTTAAGCATAAACTCTGCTCTCATTTATACTGAAATTACTTAACATCAAAACTAGCTCACTGTGTTGTTACCTAAAGTAATCAGTGACTCTTGGGTATCATTCACAAAAGAGCAACAAAAACTCATTTTTATAACAAATATTGTAGCGATTATATCGTATTTGTTACACAGTGGTACTTTTCAAGTGAAAGTAGTTTTGTTATGTGTTGTCTTCATTCTTGTTTGTTCGTACGGTAATCTTTTTCCAATATCTAGGGATCAATTGTCTGGCACCACTAATCATAAGGTATGTAAGCATTTTTGGTTAAATTTACATTTCAATTTAGGTTGCTTGTTAAATAGGAGGATCAAGGGGTCTAATGATAGTTTTACTAATTTTTGCACCAATGTCTTGCCATTGGTCAAGGTATTGGTCAAGGTGTCTGTTTGGCCACATCCTCTCCAACAAGAAGCATCTGTATTTGGGTATATGTTAGCAAGTCTGCTGGGGTTTAGGTACCATCTGCATAGTACTTTCATATTTGTTTTAGTGACGTTCATTGATAAAGGTACTTTCCCATGTGCCTAAAGATAGTGTTTCATTCAGGTGTTGTGATCGAGAGATGTAGTTCATCCTCCCACGCTTTGGTATAAGCAGGCAGTGGTACAGAGTGTAGGTCTAGTAGTATGTTATATATCTTCGACAAATGCCCTCTAATGGGGTTTCGAGATGCACACAAAGCTTCAGGTGTGATTAATGGTCTAGTAAGGTGTTGCTTATATTTATTGTGATTGATGAAGTGGGAGAGTTGTAGATATGCGTATCACTTACTGAATACAGGGATATCTCTATCTGCTAAGTAATTTTTTGTTTTGAGTTTCCCTCCCTCTAGGACTGTATAACAGGGTAGGTACGTGTGGATGTTAATGTTATCTAGTGGGGGGTTTATTATAATGGATAGGAAGCTCAGGATTAAAGAGGAGCGGAGTTAGTGGCGATGGGATCGTAGATATGCCTCTTCCTTTGGTTACCACTTTGTCCCATGTTTCAAATGTGTCCTTGACTAATGTGGGGGTCAAATGTGGAGGCTGTCTACTTTGTTTGTTAAGCCAGCAATCACTGCCCAGATGAGGAGATTTAGTGAGGTAGTGTTCCAGCATAACCCATTCTTTAGTGTCGGCATGTTTGTCCCAGTCTACTATTCTCACCAGCTGTGAAGCCTGATTATTGTAAAGAACATTAGGAACCCCCAATCCTTCATTGTATCGATTGCGATACTTTGTGTGCTTAGAGATTCTAGGCATTTTGTTGCCCCATATAAAAGAGTCACCTTTTGCAGTGTATCTATGAAGGAGGGTGGTAGGTGAATTGGTATAGTATCGATCTTTTTTACGGATTGCTTGTCAGTAGTAGGAAAGTCCTCAACTTCCAAAACAATTAAAACCTCCTGTAATAGAGCGTGAATACGCTGAAGACTGAAATGAAGTACACTTAACTAGCGTCTACTTTAGTAGTTGTTCCAGAGTTTCTAAAAATTAATCTTCACAAAGAGGAATCTTCAGATTCAAATCTACTCCTCTTCTCTGTAGGTATTTTGATGGGTCATTCATGAGGGATGTACCTGATGGGCTAAAGAAATGTGAAGGATCACCTTCTTCCCCTTGAATGTCTACGTGTTTAACTGCTAGAGGCAGGGCAACCATCAACTCAGTAATCAGAGTAAATATATTCTTTCCATTTTAGGGGTTAGTCCTGTGGAACTCCCTGGACATAATCTCAGTGGGCTGCAAACCCCTGAACAGGGCAGCATGGCAACACCCTGTCTAGGATTAGACATAGACTCAGAACATGGGGTATACTGCTGAGCAGGGACACACACCAGAATAGTTTTAAAAAGTAAACATAACTGTGAAGGGGTTAAATTAACAGTGGTTTGCCCTTCAAGGGAGTGAGAAAATCGCCCAGAGCTGCACCAGTTTGCTCTATAATAAATTAGAGTGTACAGTAGGGATAGATGCTAAATATCTCAGACAGATAGAAGCACAGAAACAGTATAAACGGTACACAGATTGTTAACCACAGAGGGGGAATAGAATAGAAATGGCAAAATGTAAAACTAATATCCCAGTAAGGGTTACAGTAAATGTGTAATGTTACTTTTAAGGGACACAAAACCCAAAGTTTTTCTTTCATGATTCTAAATGTAGCCCCCAATCAGCAAGTGCTGAACCAAACCCATTTTTTTTTCTTTTTTCTTTATTATTTCTTTATTGAAATTTTCAAGAAATACAATATGCAGGCATCAATGGGTTACAATAATTCTAATGAACAAAAGTCAATTCTAATACTCTATTCTGTGTTCTTATACAGCTATATCTGAGATAGATTGTTTAATTATTAATAAGGGGCCAAAAAACGGGAAGTCACAGAAGAACAAAGCATAATTAACTTATCAAGAATAGAGCTAAATGCTGACCAATACAAGGTTCTATCTAATGGACTTGGCTATGCACCTACCAGTGACTTCAATCTATTTGATACATTGATAGACTTAAATAAGTTTATGAGAAAGGTGACACTAAAAAAGCATTTCAGTCATTTACCAAATACTAACAATGAGAGTACACAATCCATCAGTACACAAATTAATTCTCTCCCTAATGATATTGAATCTTTAAACTTTAATGACCTATGTGATGTAACAGATCTAGTAACACTCCAGAGAGATAGCATACGTAATAGTGAAACAAATCTAGTAATACCAAAAAGTGATGTAAAATTTGCTAATAAACACTTTTATCCCTCACAGTCACGAGGAGAAAATATAGATATCTTTCATACCATAGTGGAACAGGAACTCACAAAATTACATCATTTAGAACTTAGCAAAAGTAGAAAGAAAGATAATCTGTCTGCTAAAGAGAGACTAGCTTTAAAAAACATCCAAAAAAATGAACAAATAGTGATTACTAATTCTGACAAAGGCGGTTCGATTGTAATCCTTGATAGAACTGCTTATGTAAATGAAGCAATGTCACAGTTAAGTGATACAGAGACATATAGGGCACTTACGTTTAATCCAACAACCAAGTTTATTGAAGAATTAGACCTGTTGCTGGAAGAAGGCAGGAAACTAGGTATATTTGATGAAAAAACAGTAGACTCTCTGCTTATAAAAACTCCAGTTATATCGACATTCAAACATCTGCCAAAAATACATAAACACCCCACTAGACCCCCGGGAAGACCAATAATTTCTACCATAGGCACCCTGGGAGAGAGATTAGGAGAATGGGTTGACGGCCATTTACAACCGGTGGTAGTCAACATGCCAGGCTATCTTAGAGATACCAAGCAACTTCTTAGAAAATTAGAAGGCTTTGCATTAAATGATACTGATATCCTTCTAACAATAGATGTAGTATCTTTATACTCATGTATACCACACCAACAAGGAATCTTAGCCTTAGAAGAAATTCTAAAACTATACACCAATTATGACACTGTCTTCATAAGCTATCTTACAGAAGTTGTGACCTATTTGCTGACACACAATTATTTTGTATTTGAAGGCAAAATGTTCTTACAAAAGCGAGGGACAGCCATGGGGGAAAAATTTGCCCCCTCATATGCAAATATCTATCTGAGTTATTTTGAATTCTTTAAAATCTTTGGAGAGCTAAATGAGCATAAACAGTGTATTAAATTCTATACAAGATTTATTGACGATGTGCTCATTATATGGAATGGTAGTGTCCAGCAGATAGAAAGTTTTGTTAAAACCTTAAATCATAATAGCATGAACCTTAAGTTCACCTGGAGCTATGCTAAAGATAGTATTAATTTCCTAGATCTCAAAATTAAAATTGATAAAACTAATATGACAGTTATCATGGAAACTTACAGAAAAGAAATAGCAGGTAACACAATCCTTAGGGCAGAATCCAACCATCCTAGACACCTAAAAGGAGCAATACCCAGAGGTCAGTTCATGCGCCTACGCAGAAACTGTAGTAGCATAGGAGACTATAACATACATGCAGAACAACTTAAAAAGCGACTCATAAATAGAGGGTACAATAAGAACCAACTTGAACACACACTCAGAGAGGTGCGCCTAATGGACAGAGAAGATTTATTGAAAGACAAAAGTAAGTGTCCTAACTCAGAAAATAAAATAGTATTTTCCACACAATACAGTAACCAATACCCCAAAATTTGTAATATAGTAAAGAAATACTTACCAATATTAGAAAAAGAAACAGCACTTGACAATATTTCTGTAGATGGTGTAAAATTTGTCTCAAGGAGAGCAAAGACAATAGGCCAATTTGTAAATAGAAACTTCTCTGATTCTATTGCAAATAGTAAAGACAGAGTAACTTGGTTAAATCCAAAAATAGGCACATTTAAATGTGGTGTAAGACCCTGTAAAAGCTGTCATTACATAAAAATGGGGGAAAATTTACATCACATACTACTGCACAAGAATTCTCAATTGAATCTCACTTCAACTGCCAGTCAGACTATGCAGTATATTTGGTTTCATGCATTAAATGTGGCAAGCAATATACAGGTCGTACAATAAGGGCTGTAAAGGAACGAATACGTGAACATCTTTTGTCTATTGAGGCAAAGGAACCCAAAACTCCTGTAGCTAGACACTTTGCAACACATAGACATGGAACCAATTATAATAAAAATATGCAAGAAGAGATACTTAGAATGTTTCAATTTCAAATCATAGATAGGGTGCCAAATAGAATCTCTGGAGGAGACAGGTTAGCAAAACTAAATAAAAAAGAGGCTTTCTGGATACATAAGTTAAAAACAGGATTTCCCAATGGGATGAACAAGATATGGGACTTACAGCTATATACTGGCAACTAATTGACCACAATGAGAAATCATATTCAAATAGAAAGTTTTTTACATTGATAGCCTAAATTAATTTTATCATAACTAAAAACCTGTTTGTAATACTTCGAATCAGCAGATATTTGGTGCCGAATATATCTATGGGATTAATATGATCATAAATTTATTATAGTCTCCATAAACTAAATGTGACATTTTGTGTTTTGAAACTTAGAGCTAGCTCCCAGTGAAATAATCACTATATATAAACCTGGGTACAAATTCACTTGCCAAATAAATAGATCAAAGTTACTACTATAATATGTAGAAAAAGCTCCTAGTGCAACATTCAGGGGCCACATCTATACTACTTTAAACTCAAAATTCAAAAAATTGTATAATACATTACTAGTGACTATAAAGTTAGTTCATAGGGTAATAATTACACAAATTACCTGTTCCACTGCTACTAATAAGTAGTCACTGAAGTTTGAACATAATTCATTTGAGTTTATAAAGTGTACAAATAAACACATTGTGCGAAACACACAAAGGAAACCGAGTTGGTTCGTGTATCTGCACAGAGTATATTTCACAACACATGAACAAATTAAGTACACATGTATACTTTGTAAATTTACCATATAGACTCCATAAGCTACCTATGTGGACTAAAAAAGACACAAAAAGATATAAAAGTACCTTGACTATCTAGAAAATGCCTAACGTAAAACTAAGCACTTTCCACTATCTATGTAATTACATCTATCCTTCGAATTGCAAACGAATTAAAAGGTTACAATTGTTTAATGTAAATATTGTATAAACTTATGTATCATTTATGTTATGAAAATGTGAGATTTATTGGAGCTGAGGACTCACGACCCTAGTTCAGTAATAACATTTGTTGAAAAGCTAAACTGAACATGTTTTTTCAAAGTGTAGTACACTAAGGGTTAAATTCTTCGACTCCAATAAATAGTCTAGAAGGGAGACACCTGCCATCCCTGATGAAGTGCTCAGTCTGAGCAGGAAACGCGTCGGAAGGCAGTCTTTCCCCCTGTGTGTTTGGGTAACAATTGTTTCTGTACTTGTATCAATTTTAAATGATTTAATAAACTTCACTAATTTTTAACTAAGTTGTGCTGCCTGCATACACCTCCACTAACTTCTTTTGGAATCTCTTGTTTAATTATTGACAGTCCGGATGTTAGGTATTCTGTAAAGTTCTTCTTACACAAGTACTTCCTGTGATGTATGACAATGTATTATTCAATAACATTTTACTAAACATAAATAAATTAACATCACTAACCATAACAACTACTTGCAGTCTGTGAATCATTTCTGTGCGTTAAAGGTGAAGATAAATCATCATGTCAACACATTTGTTAGCTTCAAATTATGCTTCCTAACTTGGTTTAAGAGTCATTTATGAGTAGCCATCTCTCTATTTTCTTGTTAAATACCCGCATATGAATCCCAGTAGAACATCATATCCTGAAACATTGCCAGTCTATTTGTTTTAAGGTAGAAGTATCTCTCTAGCATCAAGGCTCCCCTAACTTTTTCTCTCCAAGACTCCATTGTAGGGACCTTATCAGATCTCCACATGGAGGCTATAAGCTGTTTTGCTGTGTTTAGCATGATGTGTATAACATTTCCTCTAATAGCACATTGAACGTCTTTCAACATATTGAAAAGACAGACTAGTGGGTCATAAGAGATATTGCAGGACATTGCAATGTTTATTTCTTCAATTATTTTTTCCCAATAAGTTTTTATCTTCTCACACGACCACCATATATGGCCCATATTACCTGCTTCCTGTTTACATCTCCAACATTTCTCATTGGCAGATGGAAACAGATGTTTCATTCTATTAGGTGTCAAATACCAACGAAATAGTATTTTATAATTTGTTTCCAGGGCAAATGTTGTGTGGGCAGAGTGAGCTAAGCCATGAAAGATCTCGTCCCAAACCTTTGGACTCTGTGCCCCTAGTAGTTCCCTTTCCAACCCTTTTGTGAAATTGTGTGGTCTTGGGGTTGTTGCTGTAAGTAATAATTTGTATATGGATGAGATTAACTCTTTTTGTGATATATTTGATATACACATCTGTTCCAAGGGTGTTACCTGTCTCAACAAATTATTCCTGTCTCTGTGAGTCATAATGTAATGATTTACCTGATGGTGCCTAAACCATTGGTCAAAGAAGCCAACTCCTGTCTCTTGTATTTCATTTCTCTGGTTCATTTTCCCTGAGGTAGTTATAAGTGTGATGGGGATAAAATCCCTCAAACCATATCCACCACTTGGCTGATATCCTTGACCTTCTTTAAATTCAGGATTCATCAATATTGGAGTCAGGGGAGAGTAAGTGCTAGAAATGCCTCTATAATTATCACGTATGTGTTTCCAATCTGATAGGGAGTTTGAAACCGTGTGTGTGGTGGTACTCTGTATCTTGGATAGTAATTTGGGTATCCAACATACCCCCCCCAGTTGTGGCACGTTACTGATGTCACATTCTATCTGAAATCAATGTTTTGGTTCATCCAAGCTATGCCTACACCATTCTACTAATCTCTGTAGTGAAATAGCCTGTTTGTATAATGCTATGTTAGGTACTCCCAATGCCCCCATGGTCTTATTAGCATATAAGGAGGATTTATTTACATGCGCAGGTTTTTTTTTCCATATAAAGCTGACCAACACTCTTTGTATTTTTTGAAGGTATAACTGAGTATGGGGAAGTGGTAACGTCTGTAATATGTACAGAATTTTTGGCAATAATACCATTTTTACTGTGCTTACTCTCCCTATCCACGATATGTTTTTAGATAGCCACGAAGAGGCCTGGTTAGTAATACTGTTCAGGAGTTTGGAGAAATTAAAGGTGCGAATTAGATCTAAGCTGTGCAACAGATATATTCCTAAATACTTAATATGTCTTTGTGTGGATTGCAAAGGGGACTGCTCTTTTTGATATTAATCAATTCTGCTGGGGGCATGTGTAATGGAAATAGTTCTGATTTACTGGGATTTACCAGTAAGTTTAATACTCCTCCATACTTTAACATCTCTGATTGTACTACCGCGGAGAGCGATTCTAAGGGACATGACAATGACATTAAAACATCGTCCGCGAACATCGATAATTTTGTATTCTCTATTTTAATAATTATGCCCTTTATGTTGTTATTTAACCTATTCTGCTGCTAAAGTTTCTAGGGAAAGGATAAATAAAAGTGGGGAGAGCGGACATCCCTGGCGCGTGCCGTTTCTATTTCGAATTGTTCTGAAAGCGTACCATTTATCTATCTTGGGCAGTGGGGAAAGGATATAGGGGCCATGATTCTATTATAAATGGGAGAGGAAAATTAAAATTTATTTAGAGTTGTCTGTAGAAAGGTCCAATCTAATCTATCGAACGCTTTCTCAGCATCTGTGGAGAGTAATATTGAAGGAACTTTGTTGGTATTAATATATTCTAGAATATTCAATAATTTAACAGTGTTATCCCTTAGCTTCCCTCCGAGGTACAAAACCCACCTGGTCTGGGGAGATCAAAGCTGGGAGCAATTTATTAAGTCTGCATGCCAACACCTTGGCTAGTATTTTCAAATCTATATTCTGTAAGGATATTGGTCGATAGTTCGCAGGGGTGTCGAGTTTCTTGCCCGGTTTAGGGAGAACTGTGATATAAGCCTGTAGCATGGTGTCTGGCAGTGTACCTCCGTCATCTATTTGGCTAAAGGTGTTAGTAAGTGAGTGTGTCAAAATATAGAGAATGTTTTGTAAAACGATCCGGTAAATCCGTCTGGGCCCGGAGGTTTTTTCAGTTTTAAAGATTTAATAGCTACTGTGATCTCTTTGTTGACTTATGGGGGGCTTGTAACATTGCCCTATCAACCTCAGACACTTCCGGGACCTGCACGGTTTCTAGGTATTCTAGACATTTAATTTCATGATCTGTATTAACCTCCTAGGAAAGAGGTTTACAAAAGCATTGTAATATTTTTTAAAGTATCGGCTACTTTTTTTTGTGTCTTCTACTCTCTCCCCCCGTAGGAGTTTTTATAGAATGTATATAAGTTTTTGCTTGCTTAGACTTGAGTAACCTAGCTAGGTGATGCCCCGGTTTGTTAGCTTCACAATAGTATTTCTGCTTAAGTTTGAATGCAGTCGACTGTGCTTTTATATGTAAATGTGATAGCATTTTAGCTCTATAAAATTTAATTGTTGTAGGATCCTATTCATCTTGTGATGAAGTTTATGTGAAAGGTCTAGATGCTCAATCTCTTTAGCTATGTGATCATATTCCTCCCTTAATTGTTTATTTTGTTGGCCCTAATTTTAATTAGTGAACCCCTTATGAAGCTCTTATGGGCTTCCCACACCATAGCTGGTGCTATATCCCCTTTAACATTGTGAACAAAAAATTATTGGGATTTCACCCTCTAGCTTTTCACATACCCCAGGATCCAATAGTAATGTCTCATCGAGTCTCCAATTAAAATCCCTTATTGGGGCTGAAGGCCAGGTCACAGAGCGTTTGACCATGGAGTGGTCTGACCACGCTGTGTGTGAAACGTTGCTAGTGTTGCGTTGGATAAAGGTTAAATGGTCTAACAGAATATAGTCCTATTCTCGAATAGGATTTATTGGGATTAGAGAAAAATGTATAATCCCTTCTATCAGGACTAGCAACTGTCCAAGGATCATGTAATCCAAATGCATTTAAAAAGTGCCAAAGTGACCTCAATGTATTCTTTGCAATGTGTATATTTGCATTTGAGCTATCTAATTGTTATGAGCTGCTTAGTATAATTTCATTATTTTTATATGTTTAACCAAACTTTTCCTTTTCTTTTACTGAACTCTTCTCTGAAACTGTAGATATATTACTTCTGTATTTTCTAATAAGTGATGTATCTTTAACAGCTTACTTTTAGCCTGATAAGTATG
Organism: Bombina bombina; assembly: GCF_027579735.1. NCBI lineage: Eukaryota > Metazoa > Chordata > Amphibia > Anura > Bombinatoridae > Bombina > Bombina bombina. Next base: position 1,069,923,870 of record NC_069499.1, read on the forward strand.
TATCAGTACATCTTAAAGTTATGGCTTCTTCTGCCCCTACAAAGTTTTCTAAATATCTGAAACTCAAGGCAAAATCCAAGGCTTCTCTGTACAGTATCAACTTCTCAATCCAATTAGCCAACTAGCCTCTGGTCACATTCCAAGAAAACATATCTCCCAAATTTTAACATAGAGGACCTGTTTTTTCCCCCCTTTCCTAGTAACCCACTAATCACGTGAGATTTATTGGCCAATCATTATCAGCCAATTAGCTCTCTGCTTTGTAAGGGAACTGTAAGTAGTATTAAAATGCATGTATATGAAAATGTGTTAGTCTTGCGTTACTGTTTTTGTGCTGGACACTGTTTGCAACAGTGTAATAAAGATTACCTCTCCTGAGGTGAGCCCTTGTTTGATAAATATCTGGTCTGGACCTCTTTATTACTGCACCTGAGACGAGCTCACTCACGACAGTAACTTGGCGATTCTGGGTGGGACGTGCTTCAGTGACGACCTTATCCGTGCCTCCCTGGATGGGAACCAACATCTGCCGCGCACCCATCTGATTCAGGTCTATAGCTTATCTGTGGGAGGTTTTGTTCTTGTTGGCCAGGGAGCCGCGGGGGGGTGATAAGGGAGTACGTCCTGAGAACAGACCACAAACAACGGAACGCAATCTACCCCTTGGACCAGTCTGTGAGTGTCTTCTTGTATTTTGTGATCATGTACGTGTAATATATGTTGTGGGTCTTTTACCCTGTTTTTTGTTTTATATACTGGATCACTATTAAATTCAGTGGGACATCTGTCTGGCAGTTAAACACCATTAGGGTGCCAGCCTACTATAAAATAAAGTTTCAGGTGGTAGGGATTTTACAGAGGCAGAAATAGTGATCCAAGACATATTGTTGACTTGAGACTATAGTGCTCAATCTCTCCCGCTAAGCAGGGATGTTGAGGTAGTGTCCGTCCGGTAACTGCAGGGACTTGACTATAGTGCTAATCTCCCCGCTAAGCAGCGACGTTAAGGAAGTGTCCGTACGAAAACTGGCAGGGGACTTGATTAGGGATTAAGGTGAGGTGTGGAGTTTGAGGAGTTAAAGTGCCCCTGTTTTTGTTGAATTTTTGTAGACTGGGCACTTTGTCCATCAAAATTTTACATTCACTTTAATGGAACAGGGATATAATAATGGGATCCCGGTTGTCTAAAGTAGACAAAGACTCTCCCCTTGCTAAAGTATATGAAAATTAGGGAAAACTCAGTACTGCTTGGTTATAAAAAAAAATAGAATTTATATTTTGTGCACAGAGCTCTGAGTTTCCTATATTCTCAGCCTTGATCCTGAATTAAGGTGGCCGAGATTTGGGTCCTTTGAGCTCCCTAAATTAATTGCCCTCCGCAATCCTCTGTTGATATATGCCCTGACCAGATGGACTACTATTATCTGTTTGAGAATAGTAGGGTTGCGGACGTCAAAACCCAAATGAAAATGTGTTTTCTGTATTACTAAAAGTTTCATGTATGTTAACATTGCTTTAGAATAAATGCTGGGGAGTGAAATAGTTGAGGTATACGAGTTTTATATGAATTCTTGTGTACGATCGCTGCAAAAGAAAGCTGGCCTTGATGTTTGAATGCAGGCTGGAGCTGTGTGCGTGTATCAGGGATTCTTAGCTAAGAAATTTGATGACATAAGGATTTGCTTGTTATTGCTGTAACTTGGTTTTAAAGTTATATGTATATTCTTAATTTTGTGCGCCAATAATAGCATTTTTTTTAGTTTTAAGTGATATTTGTTTTATGTATGGGCTGATAAGAGATTTAAATGTGTTTCCATCTGTTTGAGGCATATAAAATTAATGCAAGTGAAGTAACTAGAGGACTTTGAAATGCGATGGTGTGTGTCATTTTTGTCACGCTTTAGTAAATATGAGAGTTTTTCTTGTATATGATTAATGGGTTAAGTATGTTTGTGGAAAAGATAATAAGGTAAAAAAACTTGTCTTGTTTGCCATTGGAGTTCTGCTTCTTTGATGTATTATGGACTGGGTGTCATTAGATGTATGTATTTGGGTCTGTTTCTTTGCAATAAATATTTAAGTATATGCAGGTTGTGATGCAGTTGGGAGGTAGAGTTTTAATGGTAATATACATGATAAATGGTCCAGCCCTTATGGGGACAGTACACTGTAAAATTGTTTTTATAATTAATGTATTTTCAATGACTTGTTATGCAAGCTGCATAGTATAAAATAAGGAGAGAAATTGTATTTGCAAGTTTATTTGTATATATATATGAAATAGCTGGTTTTATTGCTTTCAAAAACACAGTTGATTGCAATGGGGTTGAATTTTAGAGAATAAGAATATCTCATTGTGTTATATTTGTCTGTAAAATCAGAGCTCAGTGCTTAGACAGAGCAATGTAAAATTGTCATTTTATTACTTAAGGCAGTGGCGGCTGGTGAATTTTTAGGATGGGGGTGCACAAGACCCTGCCCCTATTAGAAAGCCATGCCCCTTGGAAAACCACGCCCCCTTTTTAAAAACCAAGCCCCTTTTATCAAGCCACACCCATGTTGGTAAAAGCCACACCCCTTTGCTAAAGTCACGCCCATCAAATGGCCCCACCCATTTGAACCAGCAGTGTTTTTGGTCATCGTCTTATTGAGATATCCAGCCCCGGCCTGGGGGTAACTGCAACTGAAGTTTGTGACTGATTCCTCAACATTATTCTCAAGTATCTGCTGATATTAAGTGGAATCCATGAGACCCTCACAATATTCCCAGTAAGTACAGGTCTTTGGAGGTGGTCTGTGGGCTGTTTTTGACTGTTCTTATCATCCTTTGCCTATCCGATATTTTACTTGGCCTGCCACTTCTGGCCTTAACAAGAACTGTGCCTGTGGTCTTCCATATCCTCTCACCATGCTGACTATGTTTCCTCACAGTGGACACTGACATCTTTAATCTATGCAATCGTTTTTTGTAGCCTTCCTCTAAACCATGATGTTGAACAATCTTTGTTTTTAGGTCATTTGAGAGTTGTTCTGTGGCCCCCATGTTGCCACTCTTCCAGAGGAGAGTCCATAGAGAACAACTTGCAATTGGCCACCTTATAACCTTTTCTCATGATTGGATACACCTGTCTATGAAGTTTAAAGGCTTAATGGGCTCACCAAACCAATTTTGTCTTCCAATTAATCAGTGCTAGTAGTTCCAGGTATTCAAATCAACAAAATAACAAGGGTGCACAAATGTATGCACCTGTCTAATTTGTTTTGATGCATATTGCACATTTTCGTTAATCCAAATAAACCTAATTTCACTACTGAATTTTTACTATGTGCTTCATTTATTTGATAGATCAAAATGAAATTACTGATCCAAACAGCCAATTATTTATAACTGAAAATCATGGAAATTGTCAGAGTGCCTAAACTTTTACATACAACTGTATATGATTTCATGCACACCAAACTGTATTAAGTAATGTACTCAGATATGAAATATATTTTTATGAAATGTAACATCAATTATATATAAATACTATGCTCCTATACAGCTCACAGGTAGGATATCTAAAAAATATACAAAGGGAACATTTGTTAAAGTTTAAGCTTCAAAGATTCTTTACTTCATAGCTTAATGAGATTAGATCTCTACAAACAAGATAACCATGTTACCTCTCTGGGGTGACAGAGAAACAATTCTGTACTGTTAGTTCAGATATGCTCAATCTTCAGGAAAGTAAGTAATTATCCCTTCCCCTTTGTATGATATACAAATGATGAGGGACTAACAATACTTTTGAAGGGTGTGAAATTGAATCCACATATACGGTTTTCTAGCTCAGAATCGATGCAAGCATATAGAAGACAAAATTTCATATGAAATGACTTGTACATAATTTCATATAGTTTTATATACTCCTATACTTTATTAAGGAATGACGTCAAATATGGAATATATTTATATTTAAGTGGGGATAATAAGGAAATAGTAATATTGTTACAATAAATTAATCACTACAGAATTCTAATTAAATGCAATGTAATATCAGAATATGAAATGATTTATTCAATTGATTTCAATAGTTAATAGTATAGCTGATTATTAGTATCATATTAACTAAGTCTTAAATAACAATCCTTTTAAGTCTCCCAATATTTAATGAATGATCGCGTTCATCATGTCCTGGCTCGAAGTGAAAGCTCAAATGCTCCGGAAAATAGAATACAATTCATAATTTTGGAAAGAACATAACGATTTGTGGTTACTTGATCATTGTGATTTCTAACATTCAAACAATATGCACTGACAAGTTGTTGGTGAATATCAATCCTTCATAGCAAAATAAACTGAAATGGGGATTAAAATGTGATTGGTAGCAATTATTTAATTTTTGGAGTTAAATGTGATACATCGGCGACACCATAACTCACCCAACTTGAATCACCACTTTGTTTTTCAAACAAGGAGACAATAAAACGAAGATCCTGTTTGCAAAATGACTATTAAGTCAATCTCTTAAGATATTATCAATAGTATAAATATATGATATATATTTATATAGTATATATATATATATATATGTATAATATTTAATATTATGACCATGTCTAATATTTAAAGTAATATACAAGAATCCATACTCTTCAGTATACCCATGTCTAGTCTTAAAATATACATGCTCAGTGAAATTATATAATAACATATATATTAAACCAAATGATTAATCAAAGCTGCGAAATAATAAATTATCTTGAATGTAGAATTTATGAAAATATATATATTCCGGGATTTAAAGAACCTTCCACTTATAGAGAAATAAAACCACATCTCAATTATTGTTGCCACTAGCCCCCATTGTTCGATATTAGGGCAATACTACAGCCAAATAAAGGCCGTGGCAACATTAAGATAAATACACCAACATTTTTTTTTTTTTTTATAACATTTATTTATTTATTTACCAAAAGCAAAAATAAATGCCGTACAATTTTGCTTATCTTTCACCTCGCAGGGTATTCAAAACATAAATTTAGCCCAACATTTTAGGCTCACATTTCACCTCGCAGGGTGCTTACAATGATTATGCAGTAGTAGGGTACTAATTCATATAGATTAGGTCTTGACTTATAAATCAGCATCCTTGTATTCAAATGTATTTTTGCCTTTCTACTTAGACCTCTACCTCTTCAAATCATTCAAGTAGGCCTCTGATACTCTGCAACTACAAAGAAAACCCTTCTTGTAGAAAATTTTTAATATTGCAGGGATAGCTGAATTGTCTATAATCTTCCTCAAATCGTATGTCTTACTTTGGTCTTTTTTTCCTTTATAATAGACTATCTACAAACAATACAAATACATATATAAAAAAAACAAAAAAAACCCCCATATATAATTAAAACCAACTCCTCTCCCCCACTTCCCTCCTCCCTAATTATTCATGGTTCTCTTTATACATAGTCATATTGCCAGATGTTGATATTTATTTAACAAGGTTAACTGTTGAAATGTCTGCGAATCCTGAAGTGGTGAGATTATTTGTCTTTGTACATCACACGAATGGGAAAATAGAAACTTCTCCTCCATTTTAACAACTATGAGTTTATTTTACTCTCCAAGAAGATTAAGTGGTCTTTAAAATCTAGTGTCATTTGAAGTAACATTTCCTTTGCGAATGTAGCTATACTAGGTGCGTTCTTTGCTTTCCAATTTCTGAGAATTAGTTGTCTCGCTAACCAAGATAGCTGTGTTAATTAGTTGTTTATTGCGGATTTCTGTGTGTTGTGCAAGAAATATTATTAATTCTAGGCTTAACTTTATTTTATTCTGTATAAATTTGTTTATCCAATATTCTACCTTACACCAAAAATTATATATTTTAGGACAAGAAAAAAAGGGCATGTATCAAATCGGTATCTAGGGCACTACATCTTGTACATTTAATAGGTTGCACATTCTTCCACCTCGACATCGATCGAGGAGTAAGATATGCCCCTGTTTAATAATTTAATGTGGGATTCTCTGAATGAAATCTCTCGGGAGACGTCTTGTGATCAGGACTAAACTTTTTCTAAAACGATCTAAATTAATCTCCCTAACATCTTCACACCACTTCGCATGGAGGTATTCTAGTTTTGGCTTTAGCCTGTGAGGACATAATAGTTCTGTACATGTAAGAAATAGAATGATTCCCTGCACCATAAATTCTGATAAATGTGTCTATGTCTATCAAATTATTTGGACTTTCCGCTGTTAGATTATTACTATCAATAAAATGTCGCACCTGTAAATACGCATGAGAATTTGCCTTTTTTCCAACTTAAAATTCTTTGGCCAGGAGTTCAAAAGGTTTAACAGTCAATGTTTGATAATCAATTAGCTGAGTGATCCATACTAGTCCTTTCTAGTCCACTCACTAAATACACTTGATTCCATCCCCGCTTATAAAGTCAGGATTCCCCCTAATAGGGTAAGTACTGTGATATTTTAAAGTTTACTTGCAGGCATTTGGCATATTTTTTTCCATGCCACAGTGATGTTTTGAATTGTGTACTTATACTTAGCTTTTTTCATTGGTCTGGAAACTGGATAATATAATAAAGCTTTCAAGGATAGGGGGGGCTATCGCCTTTTCCTCATTTTGGGTAATTTGTTACATATTCTACCTCCCGATATCCAATCTAGCGCTATTTTTGCAAGACAAACCAAGTTATATACTTTTAGATTAGGGAGGGCGAATCCGCATCAGGTGTCAAATGAGCCAAATTTTTAAGTCCTATCCGTGGTTTCTCCCTTACCCCAGAAAAACTGTGAGCATTCAGAATTAAATTTTTGAATATCTTTAGCTCGGATAAACACTGGTATATTTTGCATGAGAAATAGAATTTTTTGAAAAAGCATCATTTTAATGAGTAATACTTTTGCTGATAGAGAAAGTGGGAGTTTAGCCCAGGTTTTTAAGGAATCAGTACATTTCAGCCAGATAGGTGCATAATTTAAGCTGTACCAGTAGTCTAAATTCTTTGATAGGATAATCCCTAGATATTTAACCTTCCTTTCTGCAAGTTTGAACGGGTTATCGACCAAACTATTTCTTTTTTTAATAATCCACATAATCTCGGATTTCTTTAAGTTAATTTTGTATCCTGAGAATTTACTGAATTCATCATTATTCTAGTTATCAGTGGTATATTTACTCTGGAATTACAAATGTAGAAGAGGATGTCGTCCGCATATAGAGACAAAACATTCTTTTATCACCTGAGTAAGACTCATTCTAATCTGTTCCTACATCTAATTGCCAGGGTTCTAATGAAATATTAAAAAGTAATGATGACAGTGGACACCCTTGTCTTGTTCCTTTTCTGGAGTGTAACCCCTGGAGAACTCTGGCCGTTAACTAGTATGTAAGAAATAGGGTCCTGATAGATTAGTTTGATGAAATTTGAAAAATTTCCCATTATCCCAAAACTGTTTAATGCTGAGAATAGATGATCCAGGTAATACTATCAAAAGCCTTATGGGCATCGACTGTCAGTAGAGCAAAATCTTAGTCTTGTTTTTTCCTTTTTACTCTTTCCAGTTATATGCCTGCTCTATTAAAAACATGGCAGTTCTAATATTTTTCTGTGAGGTCCTGCCTGGCATAAATCCAGTTTGGTCTGTGTGTATAATATCCCCTATGATACTTTTAAGTCTGTTTGCCAGAATACTAGCCATAAGTTTATAGTCGGAATTCAATAGGGAAATTGGACGATAAGAGTCCATACATTCTGTGGCCTTGTCTTTTTATGTATCAATGTTACATTCGCCGCTGAGAAATACCTAGAGGGTTTAACATTTTCCACAAAATAACTATTGAATAATATCAGCCGAATATATTGTTTGAAAATAGTTATGAAACTGTGATAAAATTTCTTTCGGAGAGATATATCTCTGATCTTTAACCTTAATGGCTCCAATAAAATTATTTCTTTTCTTGCTTTTACTAGTTGGCCATAGCTTTAGCTAATTTAGGTGAGAATCTCTTAAATCTTAAGTAGTTATCAAATCAGATTTTGATACCTGTTGATTTATAAAGGTTTCTCTCTCTAGCTTCGCATTCTGATAATTGGACCAATTTAGCTTACTCTGGGGTTTTCTAGATACTTTGCGTACTTGTTTTTTAGCTGGTTAGCTAGTTGAATCTCACTCTTGCCTATACTTTCTTTCTTGCTATCATATAGGACTTGATCTGTCCTCTAAAAAAGGCTTTTAAGGTCTCCAGAAAGTTTCTATCTCCATTTAGCTTGCATCCAATTCCTAAATTTAATATTAGATACTAAAAAAAATACACCAACATTTTACTTTCTACAAAAGAAGATTATTTCTATTACACTAGTGCTTAATAATTAACTTCAAAGGTAAAGATTAAAACAGAATGTTGATAACTCAAGTACAATTTTGTAAATTAACTCAATCCGCCTGTCTTTTTTTGAGGCAAATAAATCAATAACCTTTTGGTGAATGTAGGGCATGTCATTGATCAATTGTTTTCAATGGCTAGAGCAGTCAGTCTTTCCTCAGTCATGGTGCTCCTTAGAAATGTCTTAACTCATTTTAAAGTTGAGAAACATCTCTCAGCCTCCGCCGTTGTCACGGGAATAGTCGAAATAATTTGCAACAGTTTGTAGGTCTCCGAGAAAGTACTGTCCAAGTTATTTTCTATTACAAACTGTATGAAGACTGATGGCACCATTCATATTTCGGAAATCTGGTCTTCTGTAAATTACTCCTAGTTCCGTTTTCAGGCGATCTTTCTGTAAATATGTCATAAACAGCTGATGTTTGTTCAAGAAAGCCGATTTGGAAAATTTTTTCTCGTAATCTGCAAATTTTTCAGCTTGGAGGAGAGAAACAGCCGAGTAGTGAGTTATAAAAGAAAATCTATCTTTTACTTGATTCGTGATAACATCGCATATCTCTTTAGATGCCACAGTCTGAGTAATGTGAATATTTTCTCTTCTTCCTTTTCCTTGATGTTTCCTCTGTTCTGATATCGTCATGATCACTGTGTCCATTCTTTTCCTTTCGTTTTCCATTGCCTGCTGGAAAGTGTTAACATGTTTTCGAATAAGTGCCGCGTCTGTTAGTGTTTTCTGAAGTTGGTTTGTATAACACATCTACATGTGGCATAATATTGTTGAAAAATTGAAAAGCCAAAACACAAATACAGAGTCTTGTAACATACGCCGAATAGCCCCTGCTTGATTTATAGCTATTTCTTTTTCGATGTTGACTCTATTTTTTCCATACATTCATTAACTGTTCCCTGTTTTCAAACACTGTATTGACGGTTCGACTCTTTAAATTCCACCTGGTGACTGAACCATGAGGTATCCTTCTTCTAACAGTTTCATCTAGAATAGCTATCCGTTGTGGCGAGTTACTAAAAAAGTTAGTAATGTCACTTAGGGTTAGAAAAAAATACTCAAACTTGTTGATTCTGACTGCTTGCTTGGCTGACAATCAAATTGAGTTGATGTGCGTAGCAATGCACAAAATGTGCATTCTTGTAGGTACGTTTAATTATAGCCTGAACACCTGCATGCTGACCACTCATCACGCTTGCACCGTCGTAACTCTGGGATAATTCAATTTTTCTGGGTTGTCTATAACTTTTTCCAAATTATTCTGGATACATGTAGCTATTAGATTCTGCATCATGTCCAGCTGGATTAGTGAATTCCCAGAAGTCTCTCAACCGGTTTGACCGTTACCTATAATGTATCGAAAAACAACAACCAATTGGAAGGCAATGAAACATCAGTTGTTCATCTGCTATCACTGCTACAAAACTTGCTTTTGAGATTTCCTTTTTTTATTTGGTTCTGGGCAAACAGTAAGCATACAGTCTAATAAATCGTTTTTGAATTTCTTTTGACGTTCCTTTAAAAACAGTGGCACTAGCAAGATGTTCTTTTAGAGATGCATCAATTCTGCTGAGAAGTTTATAAGACCTCTGAAAATGCCTGGATTTAATGAATCCCTCGCGTTCGTCATGTCCTCGAAGTGCAAGTTCAAATGCGCCGCAAAATAAAATACAATTAATTATTTTCTAAGAACATAACGATTTTTCGTTACTTGCTCATTATGTTTTTAATATTTAAACGATATGCACTGTCAAGTTGTTGTCGAATATCAACCCTTCCTAACAAATTAAACTCTAATGTGGAGTTTAAATGTGATTGGGAGGCAACTATGTTTATTTATTTTTTTACTTAAATGTGATAAATCGGCGACAACCCAAATCTCACCCAGCTTGATTCACCACTTTGTTTTGCAAACAGGAGACAATAAAAACAAAAGAGCCTGTTAGATAATTCACAGCCACAAATCCATGGATATTTATCATATACCTCGGGTTTGAATTCTCTTCTGAAATCTGTAGTTTTACATTTTGTTACCTGGGTAAGGTTAAGCCTAGGTGTTGACCGGAGCATTTTAATTTCCATTTTTCTTTCCATGGGCAATGTTGAAAAATGTAATTGCTTTAGCTCAGACACACTAATTTTACTAAGTGCCATCTTAACTCTTAGTTTACACACAAAGAACAGTCCTTTGCTGTTATAAAATATATAACTTGTACGTAAGTAGTTTTGCTGTTATAATATATATATAACTTTTAGACAACGTAGTTTTGCTGTTATAATATATATAACTTTTAGACAAGTAGTCTTGATGTTATAAAATATAAAACTTGTAGGTTAGTAGCTTTGCAGCTGTTATAAATGATACAACTTGTAGGTAATTAGCTTTGCAGCTGTTATAAAATATATGACTTGTAGGTAATTAGCTTTTCAGCTGATATAAAATATAGAACTTGTAGGTCAGTAGTTTTGCTGTTCTTAAATATATAAGTTATAGGTAAAAAGTTTTGCTGTTCTAAAATATATAACTTGTAGGTAAAAAGTTTTGCTGTTCTAAAATATATATTTTGTAGGTAAGCTTTTTTCTTGTTATAAAATATATAACTATATGCAGGTTTAATGCCTATCTGCAGTCTGCAGCAGTTAACTACTTTGTAAAAAACTATGAAAATAATTAACAACTAAAATACTTTGATAGTATTCTAATTATAGCAAGCAGCAGCCGCGACAGCCGTCAACTGTCTAAAACTAGTAGGCCAGTCGTTTGGCTTTTTTATGGAATATATAACTTGTAGGTAATTAGCTTTACAGCTGATATAAAATATAGAACTTGTAGGTAAGTACTTTTGGTGTTCTAAAATATATAACTTGTAGGTAAAAAAGTGTTGCTGTTCTAAAATATCTAACTTGTAGGTAAGTAGTTTTGCTGTTCTAAAATATCTAACTTGTAGGTAAGTAGTTTTGCTGTTCTAAAATATCTAACTTGTAGGTAAGTATTTTTGCTGTTCTAAAATATATACCTTGGAGGTAAAAAGTTTTGCTGTTCTAAAATATCTAACTGTAGGTAAGCTTTTTTCTTGTTATAAAATATATAACTATATGCAGGTTTAATGCCTATCTGCAGTCTGCAGCAGTTAACTACTTTGTAAAAAACTATGAAAATAATTAACAACTTAAATACTTTGATAGTATTCTAATTATAGCAAGCAGCAGCCGCGACAGCCGTCAACGGTCAACTGTCTAAAACTAGTAGGCAAGTCGTTTTGCGTTTTTTATGGAATATATAACTTGTAGGTAATTAGCTTTACAGCTGATATAAAAATATCGCGACAGCCGTCAACGGTCAACTGTCTAAAACTAGTAGGCAAGTCGTTTTGCGTTTTTTATGGAATATATAACTTGTAGGTAATTAGCTTTACAGCTGATATAAAATATAGAACTTGTAGGTAAGTACTTTTGCTGTTCTAAAATATATAACTTGTAGGTAAGTATTTTTGCTGTTCTTAAATATCTAACTTGTAGGTAAGTATTTTTGCTGTTCTTAAATAGATAACTTGTAGGTAAAAAGTTTTTGCTGTTCTAAAAATATCTAACTTGTAGTTAAGAAGTATTTTTGTTGTTATAAAATATATAACTATCTATGCAGGTTTACTGCCTATCTGCAGGCTACAGCAGTTAACTGCTTTTTAAAAAACTAGGAAAAAAATTAAAAACTTAAATATTTTTATAGTATTATTATATTTACAACAAGCAGCAGCCGCGACAGCCGTCAACGGTCAACTAGTAAATGTAAATGATGTAATTAAAACTACTCTGCTGCTCAGGCCTCTCAGTCTCTCTGTGACAGTCCAGACTGTGTAAAATAATATGCTGACTACAGCACTGTACTCAAGATATCTACAATTAGTATGCTGGCTGTGTTATTTAAACTAGTAAATTTAAATAAGTTTTACAAAAAAAAATTCTAAACTGTCCACTCTCAACTCAGTCTCTCTATCTCTAGTCTAGAGTCTAGTCTAAAAAATTATTAATTAAATATGGTCTCCAGGCTCTCCCTGAGTCCTACTTAACTCCTCTCTACTCTGTCTTGTCTCAGTCTATGGCTGCTCTGCACTGAAGGCCTCTGTACTGTGTAGCTGGCCTGCCCCTGGCACCTTGGTCAACTTCTGGCTGCTGCTGCTGTAGTGAGCGTCAGAGCGCCTGTAAAAAACTAACTATCTATCTACTGCCTCCTGCCTCACCCTCAGGCCTCAGCCCGCCTGCTGCCCGCTAACTAATCTAAGTAACTAACTGTAAGTGAGTCCTCAAGTCAGCTAGTCGGATGAAACTGAGATGGGAATCCTGGGATGGATAATTCAATTGCTGGATAATTAATGCCAAATATTTATATAAGTATAATATGATATATCTCAGAGAGTCAGACTCAAAATATCGCCAGAGCGGGCAGACAGTGTCACTCAGAACAAGACAACACAAATTGAGCTCCTCTCAGCTCAACGACTATCTCCGCAATGAGATTTTGCACCGTTGAGCTGGGAGGAGCGTCTCAAGCGTCATCACGTGACTGTTAGTGATGACGCTCAGACTCGGCTCTTCTCCTGTGTCACTGGCTGCTGCCTAGGCTCGCTCTTAACGCCTCCCACCCCTCGCACAGGCTGAAGTGTGCGATCAGCCGTCTAAGGGGATGAGGAGGCTGGGAGCTGCGCAGCAGCCAAATTTAGCATGCGCACAGACACAGTGCCATAGATTCTCTATCGCACGTGCGCTTAGGGACTGGATTGATTAGTACAGCAGTACAGTGGCTGGGTGTGTGATGATGTGTATGATTGTTCAAACAGTAGGGGGCCAGGCAGGGCACAACAAATAATAATAATGTATTAAAAAAAAACATTGAAAACAAATTTATTTTTTTTATTCTGGGGGTAAAAAAATATATATATTTTTTTCAATAGGGGTTATTGAAAAATTATATATTTTTTTCTGTTTTTTTTTTTCTTTTTTCTTTCCTCTGGGCTGTGGGGGGCACGTGCGAGTGTGCTCCAATGGAGTAGCCTCCACTGCTTAAAGGACCAGTTCACTCATGGGAAAGGGGTTCATGAGTAGCAATAACACTGGATTAACAAGAAAAGAAGATAATACATAAAATGTAGTAGTTTGTAAAATATATTATTTTTTTTTACATTTTTTTATCTTCTTCTTTGCAGTTCAGCTAAATGTCCCTGGAATGCCCTGATAAAAGGGCAGTGCTGCAATGCTCTATTACCCCGCCCCATGGCCAATCAAAGTGCTTTAGTAAATGATATGCTAAAGGCAGTAAACCTCCAATGTGCACACACAATCAGCAGCTAACAAAATAAATTTAAATATCACTCCCCACACTTTACATTTAAAGGGACACTCAGGTTTTATAAAATTTTCATGATTCAGATACAGCATGTAATTTTAAAACAACTTTCCAATTTACTTCCAATTAAAATAATGTGCACAGTCTTTTTATATTTACATTTTTTTTGAGTCACCAGCTCCTACTGAGCATGTGCAAGAACTCAGACTATACTTATATGCATTTGTGATTGGCTGATTGCTATCACATAGTACAGGGGGAGTGGAAATATACATAATTTAGAAATGTGTTAGAAAATAATCTACTACTCATTTGAAATTCAGACTAAATGCTATTGTATTGTCTTGTTATCTTGCATTTGTTGATTATGCAAATCTGCTGTGTTTACTGGTCCTGTCTCTGGGAGCATAATAATTGCATAAGACCTGGATGATTTTCTATATTTTTACTTTAGTTTGTTTTACAATAGTTTGCTTACATAATCACCTTGTGCAGACCTTTCCTTGTATATATATGTATATATGTATATATATATAATATAAAATCTGTGAGACTAGCAGTGGAAAAAAAAAAAGTTACATTTGCTTTCCAGCTGATTGAGGCTTCATGCCGATGTGGATTTGACTTCTGAGTTGAATACATACAGGTCTGTGTAAAAGTCTGTTCAAATACTGGAGTGGAATTGCATGTTGCAAACGTTTTCTTTTTCTCTTCAAATAAGTTGCAAACTGAGAGATATCACTGACCTGAATGTATTCAAGCTCTAAAAAAAAAAACTGCTCACTGCTCAACACCGAGTCAGGGGGTGGAGCAAGTGCTATGCACAGAAGGCAGGAAAAAAAAATATTTAAAGGGGTATAGGCAAACTGATATAAAATCTGAGATTTAAAAAAAAAAATATTTACAGAGAAAGAAAATAAGGTTTATTGTATGCTCAACACTAGTATATTTAACTATGTCAAGCAGTTCAATTAAAAATTATTCTTAATTTGGGTAAACTGTCCCTTTAACTATCCTGCACCCCTGTGAGTGTGGTTTCTTATTACTGGCTTGTTTACTTAGGCTGATTGATAGATGAGACTCCAGTATAAAACTTTTACTATAGGTGGGTATACCACAGACTAAATCAGCTATTTCAAATGCCAAAATAGAGGAAAGGAGCTTGTACAGGGACATTCTTTACACATTTATTTGCCACACGCAGTACACCTCTTACTCAGTCAGACAAATACACAACATTTTTTTTAAACCAACGTCTCACTAGGTATGAGACATTGCTTTTTGTACCTTCTAATATCACTATCATCCACTGTACCTCTCTCAACCCAGCAACTTTGTTACCTCTGCCTGATGATGGTACCCCACACTATGACTCTTTATCTGTATCTCTCTTTTCCTCCAAACTAAGGGATGGCCTCTCTGATGTGCCTCTACCTAACCTGGATTGGACACTGTTTTGTGATGGAAGTTTGAGGATGGTGAATGTTTCTGCTGTAGTCATGACAGATTCTGTTATAGAGGCCGAGCCCCTCCCATCTCACTACAGTGCCCAAGCGGCTGAGCTACATGCACTCACACTTGCTTGTCAGCTCTCAAAGGACAGGTCAGTAAACATTTACACTGATAGTAAATATGCTTTAGGGATTGTATATGCCACTGGTCAATTATGGAAATTAAGGGGTTTTCTAACTTCTGCTGGTACCCAAATTGCCAATGCACCACACATTTCTGCACTCCTTGACTCAATCCATTTACCCACTTCCATCTCTGTCATGCATTGCAAAGCACACACCCACTCACAGGAACCCATTTCACTTGGTAATAGTTATGCAAATCAAATTTCTTAGCATGCAGCTTCTCTGCCATTTATCCTTCTCTCACCCCCACTCACAAAACTCACCCTTTTGACACTACATTGTCTTCTCTTTACACTTCTCTTCCTGAACAAACTGTTCACCTCTGGACTATTCTTGGTGTTACCTGTGACT
The DNA here is from genome assembly GCF_027579735.1 of Bombina bombina. Taxonomy (NCBI): domain Eukaryota; kingdom Metazoa; phylum Chordata; class Amphibia; order Anura; family Bombinatoridae; genus Bombina; species Bombina bombina. The sequence continues at coordinate 1,069,939,605 of NC_069499.1, forward strand.
CTTTTGGTATCTGGTCCACTCCAGATGGATGCCCTGCTCTACCTCAACCACACCTCTCTCTTATGCTATCCTTTCTGCATAACCAAACACACTGAGGTACCACACAACTTGCTGAAACCCTTAACAAGACAGTGGTTTGCCCCCCGCCATCAAGCTGCAAAATGGATTGTATTGAATTGTGAGACGTGCTCAATTCAATCCAAGGGGGGAACCTAAAGGCCCACCAGGCGGATGCCCATGGGCATTTCAAACTTTTGAATGTTTACAAATGGACTTTTCTGACATACCTCCCTGTAGGGGTTTCAAACATTTACTTGTGATAGTGGACCAACTTACTGGATGGGTCGAGGCCTTTCCTACAAGAACTGTGAAAGTCCAAGAAGTTGCCAAGTGAATGCTAAAAGAACTCATACCCAGGTTTGGCCTCCCAGAGTAATTGAATCTAACAGAGGAACACATTTCACAAGTAATATTATTCAGCAACTGACATTAGCCTTAGGCTTTACTTGGCATCTCCATACCCCTTGGTATCCAGAAAGATCAGGCCAAGTGGAAAGAGAGAACCAGACCCTAAAACAGACTATTGCTAAAATTTGTTCTCAAGCAAGCCTTAAATGGGTAGATGCTTTTTGCCCCTGGCACTGTTTGGAACTCGCACAAACCATAGGGGGACCCCTCAAGCTCTCACCATATGAACTGTTGTTTGGTAGGCCACTTCCTTTGTATAGTGCCAACACCTTACACCTGCCTGACCTTGCAGTAGGTGATGTATAATTAACTGCCTATCTTTTGCAACTGCAAAAGCAATTACATTCTCTCCACAGACATGCCTCTCTCTCTCAGCCCTTGCCATTGGATGCGACTGCACACCCCTTCCAGTCAGGTGACTTTATTTTAGTCCAGACCTATCAAAAAAAGCCACTGCAGCCTCTCTGGAAAGGTCCCTTCCTGGTTTTGCTGACTACTCCAACAGCTATCAAAGTTGCCAAGGTCGACTCTTGGATCCACTACTCCAGGTGTAAAAGATACAGCCCAGACAAAGAACCAGCCTGCAACAAGCCAAAGAAAGAAGAAGCTGGGGCAACCAAGGCCTCTGAAGAAGGGGTAACCAAGACCCCTGACGACTATTGGTTAATTCAGACCCTTCCGGGTTTGAAACTCAGACTAACCAGAAATAGTGAAATCTCACTAGCTGAATGAGTGAAACTGAAAGATCTGTTGATATCTTGAGTAACATCCCTCAATATGTCTCCTTTGTTTTGTGTCACACTTTTGACCATGCTCTCTTAGTCTATTTCCCAATATGTGTCTTCTGGTCAGTGTGTTTGTCCTAACCCCTTTACTAAATAATCTTGTTCTGGTAACCTTGTATCTGTGGCAGTTTTCCCTCCCACTACTAGCTGCCCAACAAGTAATTATACTCCAAGTTTGTATTTAAAGGTCCTAAGGGGTTTGTTATCCAGTCTATTTGCATAGCCCCACTAGTGAATGTGATTTGAAAATTATGAAGTGGGTAGCTGAGAAATGAAAGTCACCCCTTCTTGTTTGACGTTCCCCTGTAACTACCTCTGCCACAACCCCTATTTACCCCCATGATTCTTTCCCCCATAATGATAATTTACCTAATGCCCAATTGTCCACAGAGAACTATTCTTTAGGTGAATGGGGACTAAACTCACACGTTGTCCTACTCCAAACTATAGCCAATCAGACAGAGGGCAATTGTTATATTTGTGCTCGCATTGCTACTTATCATAAGGGGGGTATTCCTCTTATGGGTATTAATGTTGATTTGTTTACCTTTGATTTGTCTACTTGTATTCCTCCAGGTACACCATTGTTCAACCTATCAGGTAATTTTATCTCTTTGGGAAGCACCTCATATGGTACTATCTGCAGGGAAATTGGCCAAGGTACGGTGCGGTTGGGTGCCTCCCTATGTGAGTATGTAATCTCCAATAATGGCACTCATTTCCGGCTGGTAAATTCCTCTGGTATGATCCTAACTGTGAATTAAAATCTCACTGCACTTTTTTGTTTCCTCCAGGGTCCCAATTGTACTTTTGTTTCCCCATCCCTTGTACAATCTTTCCTCAGCAGACCACCCCCTGGGTTGTATTGGATATGTGGACAGACAGCGGTCTCAGTCCTCCCTGGTAACTATACAGCCATCTGCTTCCTGGGTGTGGTAACCCCAGCCATCCATGTTGTCCCCACGCTGCCCTTGGGCCCAATTCGCAATAAACGTGAATCTGGAAGCTCGCTGCTCCCCCTTGTCCAACAGTATGCTGGAGATTCAACTGGTCAAGCTATCCTCGCGGCCGTTGGTGTCTACCTGAATCATGAGGACATCATCATGTTATCTGTGATACTACAGACCTTCATGAATGAGAGTGCAGGAGTTGTTCAGAGTGTGGCCCAAGAGTTGAAACAGCTTAGACAACTAGCATTGCAGAATAGGATGGCCCTTGATTACCTCCTGGCATCCCAAGGAGGGGAGGGGGGGTGTAGTCTTGTGAGCAAAGAATGTTGTACCTATGTTACTGATCAATCACTTAATTTGAGTCACCATCTCACATTTATTAGGTCCCTATCACAGGATTTCGTAGATGTGATTGATGACAAATTTGGCCTTGGAGGTATTTTTAACCATCTCTTTGATTGGCTACCTAATTTGGGATGGTTACACTCCCTTTTTCTGTATGGCATTGTTATTATAGTATGCCTTATACTGATGTGTTGCTGTATACAATGTGTACCTGGTCTAATCGCTACATGCAAGAATGTTTTCACTGTGTCTCATTCTTCTCCCAAATACTTGTTTCCCTCTATCCGTTTTGAATCTCCCCACCATGTTGAGATCTCTCTTGACCCTGATTTCTTCTGAGTTCACCTACTTCTCTCCTACTCTATGTCTCTTTTGACCTCTTGATCTTACAATGTTATTGCCTACCCACCAGCTGTGCCCTAAAATTCCCTGTCTTATCCCTATGCAGGATGCACTACGTCCCTAGGATCGTCTAGGACTTTCCTACATTGGGAAACTGGCCACGGAGAGACCATGGACCATCATCTACCTTGATGGCCACCCCGGTCGTAGCCTGTATACCCATAACCCACTCCTTTTTCCCTCCCTGGTGGTTTCTATTTCTTCATTGTCTTTCTGTATTGTTTTATTTTGCTTTCATATTGCATTACCTTATACTTACACTCTCTATATTTCCTTCACAGGTGCAGAATTCCTTCACCTCCCAAACATGCCATGAAACTGCCTGACAACCCACTATTCGCCATCAACTCTGCAAGAATGATGGGGATTGTTAATTGTTGTTAATAAATCTGGGAGGGGATGTTTCTGCACTATGTCATGCCACACATATGTCATGCCACACACAGATATACAGCATAGGAATGTTTAGGTAGTTGTCTACTCCACCCGATGGCGACTAGTGTCCGGAAATAGCGGAATTGCCTACTACCTAATAACTTCACTCCTACCTTGTTTTTGCTTACCCTCTTGTAATCCTGTGAACCATCTTGGACGCGAGCACCCATGTACTAATAGCATTGTGATTGTCAAACCACCATGAGTCGCGTTTACTTTTTGTGATCGCGGCACTTTGACGTTTGCGATCAAAGGGGGGAATGTTATGAGCTGCTTATTATATTTTCATTATTTTATATGTTTAACCAAACTTTTCCTTTTCTTTTACTGAACTCTTCTCTGAAACTGCAGATATATTACTTCTGTATTTTCTAATAAGTGATGTATCTTTAACAACTTACTTTTAGCCTAATAAGTATGTATCAGTACATCTTAAAGTTATGGTTTCTCCCATACAAAGTTTTCTAAATATCTGAAACTCAAGGTAAAATCCAAGGCTTCTCTGTACAGTATCAACTTCTCAATCCAATTAGCCAACTAGCCTCTGGTCACATTCCAAGAAAACATATCTCCCAAATTTTAACATAGAGGACCTGTTTTTTTTCCCCCTTTCCTAGTAACCACTAATCACGTGAGATTTATTGGCCAATCATTATCAGCCAATTAGCTCTCTGCTTTGTAAGGAACTGTAATAGTATAAAAATGCATGTATATGAAAATGTGTTAGTCTTGCGTTACTGTTTTTTGTGCTGGGACACTGTTGCAACAGTGTAATAAAGATTACCTCTCCTGAGGTGAGCCCTTGTTTGATAAATATCTGGTCTGGACCTCTTTATTACTGCACCTGAGACGAGCTCACTCACGACATAATGAAGGGTTAATTGGCATATTAAAGTCACCTAATACTATCAATTGTCCTTTCTGTATATCCCGTAGAAGGGGTATTATAGATTTGAAGAAAATGGCTTGTTTATGGTTGGGTGCATAGATATTAACTATTGTTACTATTTTATTATATAAGATTCCGCTTATGGCAAGGAATCTACCTTCCCCATCTTTTTTCTGATTTATCAATGTAAATGGGGTAGATTTATGTATAAGGATGCTCACTCCATTAATCTTTTTCTTGTTATGCGCACTATGATAATGCTGCGGATAAACACCATGCATGAATTTAGGTATGGATCCACTTTTAAAGTTGGTTTCCTGGATGCCTAAAATTTCCCCCCCTTTGTATTCTAAATCTCTAAGAGCTAATGATCTCTTATGTGGGACATTAAAGCCTTTTACATTTTGTGTAATCATTTGAATACATGTATCAACCATTTAATTACCCTTTACCCTCCTCCTCTTTTCCAGCATGACACTTTACCTGTATGTAGGATGAAATGATTCTGCAAGATAACTCCTAAAAAATTTCTAACAACATAATCTCTAACAACATATAGAACTATTAACTGAACAAAATAATGGTAATTGTATGGGGAATGGCTAATCAATTCCAAACGGAATTTACTTAACCCACATATTTTTCATGTGTGTTTCATACCATTCACCTCTCATTACTTTCAATTTGTACATTAACTAAGCAGTCCAAACAAATGAAACATGAACAATTACTCTAAACAGTAAAGAAAATGCACCATAATGTTGACTATCATCTAGTCACTTCTCAAAAATTTGCTATATTCACATGGGTGCTATCATACGATAATCAATGAGCATTCAACTTGTGAAATAAAGAACTAACTTTTCCACTAATCTCACATGTTAAAGATGTATAACATACACTCTACCGCTAGTCTCACCACTGAAACGGAATATCCCATGACAGTCTATTTTCAACCCATTGGGGTCCCAGAGTTCAATGAAGATTGAGATGTTGTTTTCTGGGGTGTTGTTTTCTTAGTCTTGACCGTCTGCCATTCTCTACGCTGGGGCAAAGGAGCAGCACGGGAAGATGGAGCTGTAGTGATAACTTGTCCTGGATCTGGATCTCCAGGAGGGGGTGGGATTTCTAGTTTCCTGCAAAAGTCTCCAATTTCTGATGGAGATGTACATATTGCCCTCCTGTTCTTCCATATTGCCATTAAATGAAAGGGATGGCCCCATCTGTAACTGATGTTCTTGGTTTGCAGATGTTTCCTGAGCGGTGATAGTTCCTTCCTTCTAATGAGAGTTCTGTTGGACAAATCAGCAAAAAGCTGCAGAGTTGAACCATCTTTCTGTATCGGGCGTTTCTCTCTTGCCGCTGTCATGATGCTTTCCTTTATTTGATAGTTGTTAATCCTCGCTATCACGTCCCTGGGGGGAGCAGATTCTGGAGGTTTAGGCCTCAAGGCTCTGTGAGCTCGATCTATGACCACTTCCATGGTATCAGGTGTATTTAATAATGATGAGAACAGGGATTGCAGATATTCTTGTAGGTTAGTGACTTCTATGGCCTCAGGGATACCTCGTATCCGTATATTATGTCGTCTGGAGCGGTTTTCCAAATCTTCCAGTTTGTCTTCTAACTGTAGAATCACCTTATCTTGTTGTTCCATCTGGTCACTCATTTTGGTCAGATCCAAGGATTGGGCCTGTGTGGTTTCCTCTAAGCCTTCCACCCTGTTCCCTATCTCCACTAGATCTCTTTTAAGGTCTGCTATCTCTTCTTTTATGCACTGTTTAACTTGCACTATGAGAGTTGAGAAGTCTTTTTTTGATGGGATAGAAGAAATTACATTTTTTGGTACTGTTACCATGTCACTTTCATCATCAGATTCTGACTCCAGAGGATGATCCAGAGGAAGATTGGTGTCTTACTTGTGTCATATCTTTAGGTGATGGTAATGGGGTGGCTTTGAAATATTCATCCACTGTCAGTTTCATGGATCCCCCCCCCCTTTGCTTGATTCCCCCTTCTGTAAAGCTTTCCTGGGAGACATCTTCTGTAAACTCTAAATGTATTTTTTTTTTTTTTTTTTTAAAAAGGTCAAAAGTGAAAAGGATTACTCCAAAAGCGACTGCTGTGCTGTTGCCCAGTGTAGGTCTATCCCTTCTCCCTTGTATTCACTAGAAGTTCAATGTTGGGCTGAATCACCCTTTATTTCACATAGATTGATTCAAATGTCCTGTTGTCTCCTATTCTCCTGATAACCTTTATATATTTATTGAGGACTGAAGCATGTGTGTGATCTGCCCCCTGTTATCTTTTTCTAAGGATTTGAAAACTGTTCCCCCTCTGTCAGAGATGAGAACTTATTTTTAGTAAGAGGGACGTGATAGAACAGCTGTGTGTTAAACCAGTAGTATGTGAAAGACTATCATGACATTTCTGTAACCCCGCTCTTATTTAATGATCCATAACTACAGCGATGGCAAAGAGGTCACTGCTCTATCTGTCAATTTACCAGAGAAATAAAAAATAAAAGAAACATGACATGTAATCTTTGTTTGTGCAACAAGCCACCAGCTGCGTGACTAGTACATTAACTGTGCGGGGAGTTTCACAAGTAGACGCTGCTGTGCTGATCAATGTCTCTCTCTTTATAGTATGACAGGATTCCTCTGCTTAAGCTGTTGTGGAGGTAGCGTATCGATCTAACTCACAGATGAATCCCACGTTATATTTATGTCCCCAGATTGTGAACATGCTTTTCCATGTGCCTGTTGAGATTACAACTAATAAGCAGGGGCTCTCATATAGCACATAGATCTGAGCGGTGTATTCTATACTGCGTGTGCTGATTATCTAAAATGGCGCCCGGCACTTTTATGCAGCTCCATGTAAGTACTCTTGCAGGCGTTTCAAATTAGATGCTTTGCTCTTTTTGCTATTCCCGTTTCTTTATAATTTAGGGCTGTTTGTGGCACATGTTTATTACAGTGTTTTACTCACTGAGTCCTGTAGCGCCGTCTGCTATTATTGTTCTCAAGAGCAATAACGGGTGTCCTTTATTAATTTTGCAAGCCTCCCCATGATCAGCGTGTCATCCGGATTACAGGGGTGATATTGCTTGGTCTGTAGCGGGTGTTTTGGAGGTGCTGGTACTATCATTGTGGGCTAACACTCCGGAGCTCACCTAAAGTGTGGCCATCTTCAGCAAGCGCCGGCTCCGCCCCCGAACCAAACCCATTTTTAATTTCAGGATTCAGATAGAACATGCCATTTTAAGCAATTTTCTAATTTACTCCTATTATCAATTTTTCTTCATTCTCTTGTTATCTTTATTTGAAAAATTAGGAATGTAAGCTACATTTAGCCACCAATAAGCAAGTGCAACCCAGGTTCTGAACCAAAATGGTCCGTCTCTTAAGCATAGATTCCTTCTTTTTAAATGAAGATACCAAGAGAATATAGAAAAATTGATTATAGGAGTAAATTAGAAAGTTGCTTAAAATGACATGCTCTATCTGAATCATGAAAGTTTAATTTTGACTTTAGTGTCCCTTTAAGCATAAATAAAGCTGTTAGAAAACCCTTTTTATTCTATATAAAGTAACTTTGTGGTATGCTATAACCGATAACAGTAAATATAAAGTGAAATTAACCCATTTTTAAAATTTTATATTAAATTGCCTACAACTGTAGAGGTTGTGTAGTCTATTGTGTATGTCCCCAGGTTGTGAATCATGTGTACAGGTTCATGCTAATAGCCTGTGGGCTATAAAGGTGCATTATAATTACCTGTCATGACCTTTGGCTACCATGCTTACCTCAGCTGTAGATGACTGGTCCAGAACACATGCTCATCCGAGGCAGTACAAGCACAGTGGCAAGGATCTGAAAGCAAGGGAATTGGCAGATAAATCTACATTTCACCTGGGAGGTTTTCATTGCCTGGCTGGAAAAACCCTGTCTTCCCCTTTGTCCTCTTTGTAGACACTGTTAGAGGGAAATTGGGACTCAAATTGGATAGAGAAACCCTATTAACAACTTGTAGATCAGCACTTCAGAATTCACCATCTTGAAAGGAAAAAAATATGACTGAATTCAGGGAGAGTGGGAGTGATTTAAGCTCTGGTATGTAAGGGTGTTTTTGTCTCCTCCTAGTGGACTGGAGTGTCTTGTGGACAAAACCTTAAAAAAGCTTATAAAAATCTTACAAATAAATATGGACAAAATAGAGAAAGACCAAATGGCAAACTCATGGAGAAATATTACAGAGAAAAAGACATCAAACAGAGGAGTTAGATATTGGAGGGACAAGAAAGTATACAATGGAGCGATTTACCCCCCCCCCCCCCATAATGATTTAAAAGTTTTGCTCCATATTATTGTTAAAAGAAACAAAAACAATATTGTTAATTTTATATGTATTCAAGTCCAATATTATCTAATTTTGACCCTAACATACAAAGTCAGCCCTCACCAACACTGCACCATATCTCTGCCCTTGTCTGCAAATTCTCCACAACCGACCCTCCACTCTGCCCAAGACTTACTTCTCCCCTCACCTCTCATCACTTCCTCATACTCCCATCTGCAAGACGTTTCTAGAACTGCACCTATCATATGGAACTCCTTGCCTCCCTCAGTCAGACTTTCATCTAGTCTCAAATACTTCCTTAAAACCATATCTCTTCAAGGATGCATACGACTAGCTTTAATGTGTGTCTACTACTTGTGATTCTCTCTCTCTCAACTTCCCTATGTATTTCCTTTATATTGTAAGTTTGAGAGCCTCTCTAACTGTAGCTCACTTTGTATAAAAGTGCATCTACAACTGATTGTGTTCAGGGGCAGAGCGCTCCTCTCCTTGTGCTTATGTTTGTCATTGTACATTGTATAGGCTTACATAATGTCTCATTGTAAGTTTTTTTTTATTTTATTGTACCCCATTATTGTAATGTACCTTTGTATAGCGCTTTGTAAAGTGTTGGCACTTTATAAATAAACAATAATAATAAAATAATCATTTATATTTATACTTTGGACAAAAAGGCTTGTTTCTGTTTATAATTACATTTCCTTTAAGTTAATAAAATGCTTTTTCTGTTTGACAAACATGGCTTTGAGGCTATGTGCGAACCAAATTTAGTGACAAAGAATACAATTCAAAAATCAGTTTATGTATCACCTGTATAGACAAACAAACACTTTGAAAAGCGCCAAACACATATAACCTTAGAAAGCTGCTAAATAAGAAAAAACTAGGAATATTTCCCAAAAAATTGCATATAAGTTCCAATGGTATTAAAACATACAATACAGTGAAAATTGATAGTAATTAAGATAAAACTTCCTACTTTATTGCAGTGTATGTCTCTTTAAATGCTCGTGTGGCAATGTCCAAAAGTAGAAGCAGTTCTCTTTTTTCCCTTGTGCAGCTCCTTTTAAATCACTGGTGTGATAGCGATGAGATAGAAGCTAAAAAAAGAAAGATATGGAGCGCAAGGAAGAAAGCAGAAAAAAGATCATTGTGCAGTATATCAATATTAAAATGACAATTTCTTAATAGCAAAAAACAGACTCACAAACAAACCCTCAAACAATATGAGGTATGTGGCAGCGTGTTGTATAGATGTTACTATACGTATTCCCAATATCCAGTTTCTCCCTCCTGGTTAACCTGGCTATGTCCGTCCAGACTCAGTGTTTTTAGTAGGAAGTCAGGATATATGGTTTGTAGTCCTTCAAAAAAAAAACTTCCCTCCTGCGGTAGGTTAACCTGTGTAGCCGGCAACATATTCTCCTAACCTAGAGGGTTTACAACGTAGCTACAACGTGTGCGTGTGCTTGTGGGCGTGGCCTTACGCGTTTCGCGGGACTCCTCCCGCTTCGTCAGAGGCTTATGCCCACTCCTCCTTGTATTCCCCTTTTTATACTGTGTCTCCTATATTTTATGGAGTGGTTCTGTAATCCCATAGCTTGTCACATCAGTTTATGCGGGGGAATGTAATAAAAGTCCTTGTTCCATATATGTGGTAAATTGACTTAGTTCATCATACTTGAAAGTTTAGTTAATCCTTAAAAATATTTCATTGCTTATATCTAAACATAGATTCATTTATATACATATAAACACATTAAAATGCTACAATGATAAACTCACAAAGGGATATGTAAAGTCAGTTCATAGATATATGTATTGATAGATTTCATATATCCTCAAAAATTATGCTATCTGAACGGTAATAGATAAATAAACAATATATGAAAATATATGTGAAAATACAATCTAAAAACTTTCCTTTTTAAAAAATGTGTTCACTGCTTCAGTTGTTAAAACCTAATACATTACCATCATTAAAAAAATTCATTATATTGTTAAAAAAATTAATTGTTCAGACAAATGATCATTTCATAAATACAAAAAAGTTTCAGACAAATAATTCCTCATAGTTAGTTACTGTGCATATCTGCTATTCTTCTATAAATGCTGCTAAATCAATATCCCTATTGAGACCCACTGGTTCCATAGTTCCCAACTTATGGATCCAGTAGGTCTCACGTTGCCTGAGTTTGAGCAACTTATCCCCCCCCCCCAATCTCGTTCTTTACACATTCAATAGCCCTAATGCTAAGCCCTGTCCCATCCTTATTATGTACTTCAGAAAAATGAGCCGACAAACCATGTGTCGTCAGCCCATTTTCTATGTTCCTCAAATGTTCACTGAATCTTGTCTTCACGGGGCGTTTAGTACGTCCTATGTAAAACCTATTACAAGTACATTTCAACATATACACTACGTACTTGGTTTTGCAATTCATTAGATCTTTGATTTTAAATTCAAATTCATTTCCTTCTTTTCCAAAGTTCTTATTATTTTTGTCTATATGTTCACAGCAAGTGCAACCTGCTCTTCCGCATCTATAGAAACCACATGATGCTTTGTTTAGCCAATTCAACTCTGTTCCTACTTTTAACATACTGGGACTGATGTGATTCCTTAGATTCATATTTCTTTTAAAAACTACCTGTCCTCTATCAGTTACTGTATCTTTAAGGATGGGATCTTGCATGAGAATAGGCCAAAATTTCTTAACTGCTCCTTCAATTTTCTTAGATACTCTATTATACTTTGTCACAAGCTGTACTTCTCGTTTCTGACCTTTCTCTTCATGTGTAGTTCTTTCTGTCTTATTGAGGAGAGTGTTCCTATCCATCTTTTCTACTTTATCAAATGCTGTTTTAACCATACCTTCAGAGTAACCTTTCGCCAAAAATCTATTATTAATTGTTTCTGACTCCTGCATAAAATCTTGTATTTTAGAGCAATTTCGTTTGGCTCTTTGAAACTGCCCAAGAGGAATGTTTTGTATCCACTTCCCATGATGTCCACTCTGGGCATGAAGATATCCATTTGTATCTGTGGGTTTTCGGTAAAGTTTAGTGTACACTCCCCCATTCTCTTGGGCAATCTCCAGATCCAAAAAGGTAATTAGATCTTTATTTGCTTCCATGGTGAATTTGAGGTTCATCATGTTCCTGTTTACATACACTAAAAAGTTGTTTAGGCTCTCATAGCTTCCTTGCCACATAATCAGCACATCATCAATATAGCGATACCATTTTATGATGTTTTCTTTATAGGGGTTCTCTTCATTATAAACATACAGGTCCTCCCACCACCCCATATAAAGGTTTGCATAATTTGGGGCGAATTTTGTACCCATTGCGGTACCCCTTTTCTGAATATAGTATCTACTATCAAAAATAAAATAATTTCTTGTTAGGATGAACCTAATAGACTCTTCTAGAAACCATTTTTGTGTATCATTAATGAAACCACATTTATTCAAGAAATATATAACCGCTGTAATGCCTAAATCATGAGGGATAGAGGTATACAATGAACTAACATCCATTGTAACCCATAAATAATCATCCTTCCATATAATGCCTTCCAATAGATTCAAAATATGTGGGGTATCTCGTACATATGATCGCAAAACTGGAACTAGTGGTTTTAGAATGTGATCCACATATTCGGATAATTTTGTAGTTAATCCACCTATTCCCGATACAATGGGCCTCCCCGGTGGGTTGACCAACCCTTTGTGTACTTTTGGGAGGTGATAGAAAATCGGTAATACTGGATTAACCACTTCCAAAAATTTATACTCAATATTATCCAATACCCTTCCCTCTCTTCCTTCTATGATCAATTTCTTATATTCTTCCAAGAAGGTGTTTGTCGGGTTCTTACCTAAAACCTCATAAGTGGTACTATCACCTAATAGTCTAAGGGCTTCAGCTACATAGTCTTGCCTACCCTGTACAACTATTCCTCCTCCCTTATCTGCACTGCGTATTATTATAGATTTATCCTCTTCAAGAACCTTTAGTGCTTTTTGTTCTCTTATAGAAAGGTTCTTTGGATTCTTCTTCACTGTTCTATCTTTCTCACAGATTGCCTTGATCTCTTTTTCTAGGAGTGCCTCAAATACAGGTATAAAATTTCCTTTTGATTTAATAGGATAAAATGTAGATTTATTTTTCAATGTGGTATGGCAAATAGGTATATCCCTAGCTTCATTTTCTAACTCTTGTAGTATATTAATCAGTTCTTCACTATCTGGTTGCTCCCCATCTTCATCATATCTATTTGATGTTTCACTATTATTTATAGATTCATCCAGAATTCCTGTTTCATTCCCAGAATTAGATTCTACTTGTCCAGATGTTAAATTAAAATGTCTAATCAAGGTGAGTTTTCTAACCAGTTTTTTTAGTGTTGATAAATAAATCAAATTCTTTTGGGATATTATCTGGAACAAACGAGAGACATCTTTTTTTTTAAAAATATTTTTTTTATTGAGGTAATAAATAAATACAAAAAGACAGAAAATAAATCCACATGACATCAAACATATATAGTACAGCTTCACAGCACCCCGGCAGAGAGTAGGTTTGATCCAAAACTTTAAAGTAGCAATATTGCAATGATAATTGTCCTCATTTCAAAATATGTATACATAAAGATCTTAACCAGATATAGTGACAAGAGCAATATTAGGGATGTAATGTCTAGAGATAGTTGAGGGAGGATGTTTACGAGTATGGATCTAGAGGAATAAACTGTGTGAGGTGGGAGTGATGAAATGGGTTCTTATGTGAAGAAGAGGAATGGCTAGGACTAATAAGTATGAAACCTCTTTTGAAACCTTTGAATTGAAAAGTATTGAAAAAGGCCCCTCTATTACTATGGCGATCAAGTAATAATATATTTATTCTAAGGGATTGAAGTAACAGGGGGGTTAGTATGGTAGTTTTAATTAGGGGAAGGGATGTTCAGCGGGCCATAGCCGCTCTAAAAGGGGGAAAGTGGGGGGGGGGCGGAGAGACCTCTTTTTAAGAGTGTTATCTCATCATCCGTTAAGATCCTAGATGATATATTATAAATTTCCTGTTCATATCCTTTCAATATTGCCTTCCTCTGCCTTTTTTGTTCCTTGGCTCTATATGCCACTCCTCCTCTACATCCTGGTCTCCATTTCCTAACCCTCTTTTGGGTCTCCTGTTCCCCCCCTGGGGGGTCCCCCCCCGAAGCATACCCTAAAAAACGGTCCTGTACTTGTTCTTTTTTGTGGGGAAAATACCCCCCTATGTTCACATCTTGTCCCCTTCTCCGATCTTCTGATGAGTCTTGTCCCCCATTTGCTCTCCAGTTTTTATCTTTTGGTCTAGCTCCCAAAAAGTTATTTTGTTGATGATAGTTATTATGTTGGGCATTATGTTGTCTCCATGAGTTCCCACTATTTCCCTCACTTCTGTTGTTTCTATACTCATAATTGTAATTACCCCTATATCCTCTAGGGCTTTCCACTCTGTCTGTGTATTCCAGCCTTCACTAATAATTACCCCTTCTTTTATTGTCATTATTTTTTTCCCCATTAGTGTTCTCACCCTTATGTGAATTTTTATTTTTATTATTACTGTTTTTATGATTATTATTACTCAATTTTTTCTGTTGTTTAGGTTGACCATTAATATGTTGTCTCCTACTGTCATATATTGTATCTTCCTTCTCTGTTGATCCTTCATCCATAGGGTTTTCTTTATCTGTTTCAATATTGTTATTACCATTATTATATAGTAGGCTATTTAGTTTTTCTTTCTTATTTTTAATGATTTCTAGTTCAAATTGTTTTAGTGAAGATCTATTTCTTTCATCTAGCTCCCTATATAATACATCATCCCTATGTTCATTTAGGACAATCTCTATTTGGGATATTTCATCAGACAAACTTTTAACTTTTTTTATCCCTATATCTCTTTAAGATTGATAGGAATTTTTTGGAGCACTCCTCCATTGCTTCCTCCCATTCTGTGTGGAACTCTACTTCGTCTAGTTCAAAAATGCATTTCTTATGCAGTCGCAAACTTTTTGGAATGATCCCATATTTCTCAAAATTCTCCAATGCTATCAAATCATACCAACTATTAAATTTGTTGTTTGCTCAATTTCTCTAATCTTCGAAATAGTAACTTGGGATCTGTGTTTTCATTCTCACTTTCCCCATTAATGGACAAGAGTCTACTTCTAGTATCTGGACCAAAATATTTCCCAAAATTACCTCCATAGGCCATAGTGGCAAAATAATATGTACAAAAATTAACAACAGCAATAATTCCTTGCCAAAATGTGATATTAAGGGGTTAAATATATTTAAAAATAGTTTATAAAAATGACTCTATAAATAGGTCTCTAAATAAATAACTACTTATTTCACTAAATGATTGGTATAAGAACCTAAAAACTTTTTATATTAGGACTTGAAAGTGCTCGTAATACTAGACTTAATGTGGCTATATACATAAATCTGTATACTATTAATTTTATATATAGGGTAAGGCTGCTCTTCTATAAACACCAGGATTCAAATATATAGACAAACAAACACTTTGAAAAGCGCCAAACACATATAACCTTAGAAAGGGGGGGAACAGGAGACCCAAAAGAGGGTTAGGAAACGGAGACGAGGATGTAGAGGAGGAGTGGCATATAGAGCCAAGGAACAAAAAAGGCAAAGGAAGGCAATATTGAAAGGATATGAACAGGAAATTTATAATATATCATCTAGGATCTTAACGGATGATGAGATAACACTCTTAAAAGAGGTCTCTCGTTTGTTCCAGATAATATCCCAAAAGAATTTGATTTATTTATCGACACTAAAAAACTGGTTAGAAAACTCACCTTGATTAGACATTTTAATTTAACATCTGGACAAGTAGAATCTAATTCTGGGAATGAAACAGGAATTCTGGATGAATCTATAAATAATAGTGAAACATCAAATAGATATGATGAAGATGGGGAGCAACCAGATAGTGAAGAACTGATTAATATACTACAAGAGTTAGAAAATGAAGCTAGGGATATACCTATTTGCCATACCACATTGAAAAATAAATCTACATTTTATCCTATTAAATCAAAAGGAAATTTTATACCTGTATTTGAGGCACTCCTAGAAAAAGAGATCAAGGCAATCTGTGAGAAAGATAGAACAGTGAAGAAGAATCCAAAGAACCTTTCTATAAGAGAACAAAAAGCACTAAAGGTTCTTGAAGAGGATAAATCTATAATAATATGCAGTGCAGATAAGGGAGGAGGAATAGTTGTACAGGGTAGGCAAGACTATGTAGCTGAAGCCCTTAGACTATTAGGTGATAGTACCACTTATGAGGTTTTAGGTAAGAACCCGACAAACACCTTCTTGGAAGAATATAAGAAATTGATCATAGAAGGAAGAGAGAGAAGGGTATTGGATAATATTGAGTATAAATTTTTGGAAGTGGTTAATCCAGTATTACCGATTTTCTATCACCTCCCAAAAGTACACAAAGGGTTGGTCAACCCACCGGGGAGGCCCATTGTATCGGGAATAGGTGGATTAACTACAAAATTATCCGAATATGTGGATCACATTCTAAAACCACTAGTTCCAGTTTTGCGATCATATGTACGAGATACCCCACATATTTTGAATCTATTGGAAGGCATTATATGGAAGGATGATTATTTATGGGTTACAATGGATGTTAGTTCATTGTATACCTCTATCCCTCATGATTTAGGCATTACTGCGGTTATATATTTCTTGAATAAATGTGGTTTCATTAATGATACACAAAAATGGTTTCTAGAAGAGTCTATTAGGTTCATCCTAACAAGAAATTATTTTATTTTTGATAGTAGATACTATATTCAGAAAAGGGGTACCGCAATGGGTACAAAATTCGCCCCAAATTATGCAATCCTTTATTTGGGGTGGTGGGAGGACCTGTATGTTTATAATGAAGAGAACCCCTATAAAGAAAACATCATAAAATGGTATCGCTATATTGATGATGTGCTGATTATCTGGCAAGGAAGCTATGAGAGCCTAAACAACTTTTTAGTGTATGTAAACAGGAACATGATGAACCTCAAATTCACCATGGAAGCAAATAAAGATCTAATTACCTTTTTGGATCTGGAGATTGCCCAAGAGAATGGGGGAGTGTACACTAAACTTTACCGAAAACCCACAGATACAAATGGATATCTACATGCCCAGAGTGGACATCATGGGAAGTGGATACAAAACATTCCTCTTGGGCAGTTTCAAAGAGCCAAACGAAATTGCTCTAAAATACAAGATTTTATGCAGGAGTCAGAAACAATTAATAATAGATTTTTGGCGAAAGGTTACTCTGAAGGTATGGTTAAAACAGCATTTGATAAAGTAGAAAAGATGGATAGGAACACTCTCATCAATAAGACAGAAAGTACTACACATGAAGAGAAAGGTCAGCAACGAGAAGTACAGCTTGTGACAAAGTATAATAGAGTATCAAAGAAAATTGAAGGAGCAGTTAAGAAATTTTGGCCTATTCTCATGCAAGATCCCATCCTTAAAGATACAGTAACTGATAGAGGACAGGTAGTTTTTAAAAGAAATATGAATCTAAGGAATCACATCAGTCCCAGTATGTTAAAAGTAGGAACAGAGTTGAATTGGCTAAACAAAGCATCATGTGGTTTCTATAGATGCGGAAGAGCAGGTTGCACTTGCTGTGAACATATAGACAAAAATAATAAGAACTTTGGAAAAGAAGGAAATGAATTTGAATTTAAAATCAAAGATCTAATGAATTGCAAAACCAAGTACGTAGTGTATATGTTGAAATGTCCTTGTAATAGGTTTTACATAGGACGTACTAAACGCCCCGTGAAGACAAGATTCAGTGAACATTTGAGGAACATAGAAAATGGGCTGACGACACATGGTTTGTCGGCTCATTTTTCTGAAGTACATAATAAGGATGGGACAGGGCTTAGCATTAGGGCTATTGAATGTGTAAAGAACGAGATTGGGGGGGGGGAATAAGTTGCTCAAACTCAGGCAACGTGAGACCTACTGGATCCATAAGTTGGGAACTATGGAACCAGTGGGTCTCAATAGGGATATTGATTTAGCAGCATTTATAGAAGAATAGCAGATATGCACAGTAACTAACTATGAGGAATTATTTGTCTGAAACTTTTTTGTATTTATGAAATGATCATTTGTCTGAACAATTCATTTTTTTAACAATATAATGAATTTTTTTAATGATGGTAATGTATTAGGTTTTAACAACTGAAGCAGTGAACACATTTTTTAAAAAGGAAAGTTTTTAGATTGTATTTTCACATATATTTTCATATACAGTATTGTTTATTTATTTATGTATCTATTACCGTTCAGATAGCATAATTTTTGAGGATATATTAAATCTATCAATACATATATCTATGAACTGACATTACATATCCCTTTGTGAGTTTATCATTGTAGCATTTTAATGTGTTTATATGTATATAAATAATCTATGTTTAGATATAAGCAATGAAATATTTTTAAGGATTAACTAAACTTTCAAGTATGATGGACTAAGTCAATTTACCGCATATATGGAACAAGGACTTTTATTACATTCCCCCGCATAAACTGATGTGACAAGCTATGGGATTACAGAACCGCTCCATAAAATATAGGAGACACAGTATAAAAAGGGGAATACAAGGAGGAGTGGGCATAAGCCTCTGACGAAGCGGGAGGAGTCCCGCGAAACGCGTAAGGCCACGCCCACACGCACACGTTGTAGCTACGTTGTAAACCCTCTAGGTTAGGAGAATCTGTTGCTGGCTACACAGGTTATCCTACCGCAGGAGGGAAGTTTTTGTTTTGAAGGACTACAAACCATATATCCTGACTTCCTACTAAAAACACTGAGTCTGGACGGACATAGCCAGGTTAACCAGGAGGGAGAAACTGGATATTGGGAATACATATAGTAACATCTATACAACACGCTGCCACATACCTCATATTGTTTGAGGGTTTGTTTGTGAGTCTGTTTTTTGCTATTAAGAAATTGTCATTTTAATATTGATATACTGCACAATGATCTTTTTTCTGCTTTCTTCCTTGCGCTCCATATCTTTCTTTTTTAAGTTATGTATCACCTGACTTCTAAAAAGGGTCAAAAAGGGGCTTAAAGGGGTGGCATGAGTTTTAGAAGCTAAAGGACAGTGCACAGTACATTTTTCTCCCCTTTAATTTGTTCCCACTGAAGCATTTTTCCTGCTGTAGCGTATTAAATTGTTAACACATAGCTCCTTAACCTTTATTTTGTCGGTATTGGCTATATATTAGCATACATAGTATTAATTCATTAAAGAACTATTCATAGCTATTGTATAGGCTGTATACAGTAGACAGGGCACACATTTACATATGTATAGGTGCATATGTATATGTGTTGAGTACATGATATCCTGTACAGCTAAGGGGACCCGAATGAAAAGTCAAATCAGGACCCCAACATCTGCAAATCGCATGGAACAATATTGTGATTGTCATTAAGAGTACAGGCGTCGTCATAACTGGGCTGTAAAACAGGATTGCACAATTGTGAGTTCCAAAGGAACCTAATGCAATCCATTTCCATCCACAAGGCTAAACCATCTGAATGTCATTTGTGTGTTGGACATACTGGACACGATTGCTCATTAGCTATATTGTAACTTTTAATATTTGTCAAGTATTGTTTGCAACAATATTTATTTTAATTGTTCGTAAAAACACTGCTTCTTGTTTGGCATGATCTTAAAACAAGATGAGGACTACATGTTTTTATTTAAAGGATAATGATATCTTCTTAAACTGATTTTACTAGTACTGAAACAGTAAAGCATGAAACCGCTGCACAGCAACACTGTATCTGCATAGAAGACCCTCAAACGAGAATGCTCCTTTGTGACCATTTTTTTACACGGGGCGTGGCTTCAGGCACGCCAAGTACACACACAGTTTCTAATAGTGCGCTTCAAAGTGCCTGTGCCATTATTCAATTCACATTCAAGAAGGTGTATTCCCATTTAGAAGTTCAAGGCTGCTGCTAATATATTTAAGGTTTGGGGTGCTACAGTGATGAATGGGGTGCATAGTATCTCGCAGAACACCATAGCTCCATCATTACATTAGTATGAAATGAACAAGGTTATTGCATGTTCCCAAGATCAAGCAGGCCTCATTTGTCTCATCTCTAGCTGCTACTTTGTCACCCATCAAACAATCACCCCTTATATCTACTTCTCCTCCTATTGCCAAATTCATTTGC
The DNA here is from genome assembly GCF_027579735.1 of Bombina bombina. Taxonomy (NCBI): domain Eukaryota; kingdom Metazoa; phylum Chordata; class Amphibia; order Anura; family Bombinatoridae; genus Bombina; species Bombina bombina. The sequence continues at coordinate 1,069,959,579 of NC_069499.1, forward strand.
CTCTGCCTCAGTTATCATTCACCAAACTTAAACTCATTGCAATAATATCTGTTTTATCTACTGCAGCACACCTAAGTTCCCTATGTCCTTGATCACTAAGAAACAAAAGGTAAATATATAGCAATAAAAGCCCATCAAAAGAATTATAGAAATGTGCAGCACATCAAGAGCGTGAAGTAAAACAAGGAATAAAAAACGGATTGTATTTGGAAATGCATGTTTTTTTTTTTTTTTTTTGTACAAGCAAAAAAGTCTGCTGACTAGTTATGGTAATTACAGGTGCTAGTTCATGGAAGATGTAATTATAGCAGCAAATTGATCTAAGAGGGTGTGAAAGAAGAGAATGGAGAGGGGTGAAAGACTGCTCAGGAGATGGGGAAAGGCAGATAGTGGGCTATATTAATAGATGCTTGCGAGCCCCTGAGGAGCATCATTATATAGGTGAGACTAGTGCTGCACCGAAATGGAAATTCTGGCCAAAACCAAAACCAAAAATCCAGGATGCACTTGGCCAAAAAACGAAACCGAAAATGGATTTAATTTTTTCAGAATAATTTTAAAATATTTTTTTTTTTTTTTTGCACGATTAGACTATTTAATTAATAAATCTAAATGAGTCAATAAAATAAAATAAACACACTTTCATTGAATGTAACACATTAAAATTAGACAAAAAATATCTTAAAACATTAATATGCTACACAATAATTATACCATGAAAAAAAAAACAGGCAAAAAAAAAATAAAAAACGAAAAAAGTTTAATGCCATTTTTGGCCAAAATGTTTCTGAGACCGATATTTCAGTGCATCCCTACTTAAAACAATTTTAAATATCAATATACTGTATTATTCTTTATTTAGTTCTGTGTAACAGAATCAGATTTAACATTTTTTTTTTTTTACTAATTATCCAAGTATAGTCCTAGAATCAAGTAATGAACTTAAACAGCAGCTCTAGGCTAGTATCAAATTTTAAATATGCTACACAAAAATTTTACCAAAAGAAACAGGCAAAAAAATTAAAAACTAAATAACCAAAAATGCCATTTTCGGCTGAAACATTTCCGTAGGCGAAATTTCAGTGCATCCCTAGATGAGACCATTTTCAAAATTCATTGAGCATCGCTTCACCTAGATTTTCCACAGTTTCATTAGTGAGCTTTCCTGCTTTAGCAGTTATAATCAAGTGAGCTGTCCAGTACATATCTCACACATTAAATGTGAACCACAAACAGCTCTAATTACAACCACAACACTTCAGATGCTTTATTTAAATGTTTGTAATTGTGAAATATCATGTCTGTTTTGTTATGTGAAAGTAGCTTGGTGGATGGAACGACAGATGTCTAATTTATCTCATAGCCACAAACGAAGGGGCTGACAATAGGCGTTCTGGTATATTTTAGGGGCCTGGTTGGGATTTTTCACCAACACTTAGACCCAGCAAGTGAAATTCATAAAGACTCTGTTGCCCCTGTAAACTCTCATCTCACAGTTGTGACTCACTATTTCAGAGCTTATGAGGTTGTCTTGTTTTAGTTTTCTTTTGTCTCAGAATTTTCTTTTGTGCATATGTTAGAATGAACTGTTTTATAGCAAGAGTTTTTTTTTGTTCCATTAATAAGTTTTGCAGAATTTTTTTCCCTCAAACAGATTTTATTGAATCTAGGCCAACACTTTTTAAGACATTAGAGAATGTATCAGAGCTTTAACCCATTGAGTCGTCCATTCATCAGCTCTCAACAAACACAACACTTACAATACTAATTACCTTAAATAAGAACAGAGACTTAAATTTTGGATAAATATCTGGCCACAGCCTGTTTATTAAATAACACATAACTTTAAATAACACATTTAAATTAAGCACTGTTATTAAAACACAATAATATGATGAAAATCAACCACCAATTTCTTTGTTTGCGCCAGCACCAATATAATGTAATCTTCCACTTTCAAAATTCACAATTATGATTGACCAGGCCGTATTTTAAGTTCCACTGGACATAGCAAGGTGCTGAGTCCGTTCCTTATTTTACTCTTTTACTCAGCTCCAAGGGACCCCGTGACCAAGTAGCCAATTACCCAGCTCTGCCACCCCTTGGGGAGGCTAACAAATAAACCCCGCTTTTTGCCATGGTCATAAAATTGTTGATGCCTAGTACACTGCCACAAACTGGAAGGATAACCTCCATCCAGTTCCGCCACCTTTCACATCAATAATTTGAATTTTTCCTGAATATTGAGAATGAAGAGCCGGAGCCCAAATTCATTCAGATGAACGCCATCACACCTGTAAAACTCACCAACACCCACATCCTCCAAATCATTGTGGTAAACCACAGCTCCCCCAACTTTCTTTACAAAAGAAGCCACAAGCTTGTTTACCTTCCGCCTGCTGTTATCCAAGCAGCAGTGATCCCAGGCTGCCCGCCAAATCAAACGCAGCACTATATTGGACCACACAATCAACATTTTCGGAAATAAAGCCTGCAGCCTTGCACAATCTTTTTGATTCGCCACACAAACTCCTTCTGGGGCAGAAAACCCAAGTTGTTTCCACCAGCGTGAATAACCAAAACCTGTGGAGGAGGAAAGGTCCTTGCACAGTCCAAAACCGTAAACAAAAGGCTGTCCCATCACAGGCCCCTTATTCCAAACAAATGGAAAACAGCCTGCTCTTTTTCAAAACCCAGCTGTAGGCCCTTCTCCTTCGCCCAGTAAATAAAAGAGTGGCCCACCACCCATACTTGAACCAGATCTGAAAATAATAAGAGAAAAACATAACAGGAAACTTTTTACACTCACCACTGTGGGTGAACATATGAATGGAAACATTTTGACTGCCATCTTCCAACACCCTTGATGATATCCTCACCTAGACACAACCCCGCAGCCTCAGTGGCAGCACCAATTCTGAAAGAATGCATACTGAAATCCCTGGGATTCAGGCCGAACTTCCAAAGAGCCTTCCCTAAAACCGCCTTAAACTGGTACTGAGAAAGTGCCCTGCCGTCCAAATGTACCAACAGCGAGCCCCCCACAGGAGGCCTATAACTTAAACTTTTGCAACACAAGGCACGGGCATATTTCCAACCCCATAGGGAACAACAGCACAGTTGCGCCCTTACCCAACTGATCAGTCTTTGACCTACTCAAATATATGGACACCTGTTTGTCCATAATCACTGCATGTGAAACACTCAAGCCACCTTGAATAGCTTGCGATCTACTTATCAGCTCTGAGATGCGAAAAGCAACAGCAAGAGTTCGTAAGGTGAATCACACACAGCCGCAAACGCTTTCCACAACAATGATAATATAGAAAAAGTAATTGGGCGACGGCCGTCAGACCGTTGCCTATTACGTTTTAGGCCTTTTATGATCTGACGGATACAAAAGGATTTAGTAATATCCACAACGTTCAACAACTTGAAGCGGAATGACAAGCTAACCGTCTGTCCACCAATGAAGGAGACAAATTATCAAGCTTCCAACTCCATATCCATTCCAGCAGCAATCTCTGACAGGCTTCATCTCCCTCAACCACCTTATGCTGCAGGATGAAAGCCTCCCACAACACCCAAACCTTGGAGTATGCCTTCCACGAACTCGGGGCAAAGGAGGATCTTACCAAATCGACAACTCCTCCATACCAAGGGTCCACAATGTCTCCAGAACATCTTTCCCCACGTGTCCACCCATGGTGCCAGCTCCTGAAATCACCTCCATTGCAAACGAGAAAGCGCATCAGCAATAGAGTTCTGCGCACCTGGTAAATGTTGTGCCCTGACCAACACATTCAATTTCATACACTGCAGGACAAAGACCCTTAACAACCGGACCACTGGAGGAGAAGAGGAACGCATACAGTTAACAGCAGACACCACTCCCAAATTATCAGTTGAGAACAAAATAGACCCTGCACTCCAAAGAAAAAGGGCCACCAGGATAGGGAATAGCTCCAAAAACACTACATTTTTGATCAAATCCAATGCCTTCCACCAATCAGACCACTCTGAGGCACACCATTCATGTCCGAAGATGGCCCCGAAACCCTTGCTCCCATCAGTGTCCGTAACCAGGCCCAATTCCTCAGTCGAGGCCCTTAGGGCCTGGATTAAGGCGTACCATTAAAATGTGTGAGGAAAGCCTTCCACACACCCAAATCTTTTTTAAGGTGAGCGGTTAACCTGATGAAGTGATGAGGCAGTCCAATCCCTGCTGTAGCAAGGGAAAGCCTCCTGCAAAATTCCCTTCCTACCGGAATGATACGGCAAGCAAAATTAAGTTTACCCAGCAATGATTGCATCTCCAACAGTTTCACCTTTTAAAAGGAAAATAAGTTATCGATTACCATAATTAAATCTTCCACTTTGTTAGGCAGTAGCCTACATTCCATGAGATCAGAATCCAATATGATTCCCCAAAAACTTAAAACTGTCACCGGGCCTTCAGATTTATCGAGTGCAATTGGAACACCAAATTTCTCAGCAATCTTGTAAAGTGTATCCCTCATAGTGGTGCAAACCGCCATGCCAGCAGGACCCACAAATAAAAAGTAATCCAAATAATGGACTACGGACGCGAGGCCAGAAAGTTCCTTGACCATCCACTCTAAGAAGGTGCTAAAAGTCTCAAATAAGGAACATGAGATTGAGCACCCCATTGGGAGACAGAGGTCCACAAAAAGCACCCATCAAAACAGCAACCAGCAATCTATGAGAAACCGGGTGAACTGGCAATAGCCTGAAAGCCGCCTCGATGTCCACCTTTGCTAGCAAAGCATGTTTCCCAGCCACACGAACCAGCTCAACAGCCAAATCAAAAGAAGCATATTTCACCGAAACTAGTTCCGGAGGAATACCCTCGTTGACGGAATACCCTTTCGGATATGATAAGTGGTGGATAAGCCGGAATTTACCTGGCTCCCTTTTTGGAACCACTCCCAGAGGAGAGATCCATAACCCAGGGAACGGCAAAGCCCCAAACGGGCCAGCCATTCTACCCAAGCCCACATCTTTCAATAATTTCAATAACTCCTTGCGGACTTTAAATTACCATCAAAATGCTTCAAACCAACAACTGACGGTATAATGAAACCAAAAGTAAAACCGTGGAGCAAAACATCCGCTTTCTCCCGGAAACTCCTCTGATTGTAACTCGGACTTCCCTGAAACCTTTTCTTTTCTAAAACATTTAGTGAATGCGTGTGCACCACCACAGTCAGAGCATTTGTGCCTGAATTTACAGGTACTTCCCCATTTGCATTGACCTACGTTAAATGCAAAGCAGAAGCCCTTTTTTCCTGCTGCCAATGGACTGGCTGCAGCCGAGCCACTGTCCGTAGAATGAAAGGGCTGTGAAGCCCGTAAAAGGAGTCATCACTTTTAACCAAAGACCCATGTCGCGGTCATCCCATTTCATATCAGGCTTGACGGTGAGTCATTGATGAAAGTTCTCATCGTAGGTCCACTAAGCCATCCCCCCATATGTCTGCTAAGCAGCTGCAATCTCATCCAAGTAGCAAAACATTGGAGCCCCTTGGTCCAGGAACCTGTCTGCCATCACACTGCATAGATCACAAACGCCTGGAACCAATTAGTGAACGTTCTAGGCAATTTGCGATACCTTTTCTTTTGTTCATCCTCCTCCTTTTTACTAGCCTCCTTCTTAGTATCATCTGATACCTCGAAGGACTGCCCCAAAGGCAACAAGGAAAAAAGTTCTATATACTCCCTCCTGCAAATCTTCTCCTTCGTTTCCTTGGGTAAATGCAACCCTAAAGGACTAATAGAGCAGAGACAAGACCGCAACTTTGCGGTATCTGCCACCCTAATGTCCCGGACCTCGGCCGTGGCAACTAAAGGCCCTCCCTGAACAGCACCCTGGCTAGTCGCAGGCAAATTTTAAGTGCCATCACCAACAATGGGAATTGTAACTGGAATGCCCGCTTGAGAAACTGGAACTGCTGCCCCTGACATTGGGGCCCAAGCCCTGGCCACCGATGGTTGAGGAGCAATGGGGGCTGCAGAGGCCTCCACCTTTTGCAACAACTCCCGCAACCCCTCCAGTAAGCTCACAGATACACTATTTGACCCTGAAACATTTGCAATGCCACTTGATATCCCCCCCCCCGACCTTGACAAGTTTGTAATCTCACCTGCCAATGCCATCACGTTTCGGGTATCCAGAAGGCCAGCTGAAACACGCATGTCCCCTGTGGATGCTGGAGGCCCCCCGACAGAATGGGAAACACCTGAAGGCGCCTGCAAAAAATTATGAAGATAACCTACAGGAAATGCGCCATGACCCACAGGAGCTGGATCCGAGTACCTCTGAAGCAATACATCACCACCCAACCCTTTTGCCCTTTTTGACCCGTGCAAAACATAATTTAATGGAGTCCTCTGCAGCACCTCCCTACTTCTAACTTCGCCCCTAAAATCAGAGGCCCTGTCAGCTGTGACGACATCTCCTGCCACATCCTTGCGAAACACTGCCCCAACCCTTAAGTCAGTCCTATCAGATGGCTGTTCCCTCCCATTTTCTTCCAATCTGCCCCTAGATGTGTGTACAGCATCACCTACCGCCAAAGAATGGTAGGCCTCACCAGACGCTGGTTCATCACCGGGGTCCAGATGAATCGATTCCGTCCAAGAATCCGCCAGACGGAAGGAGTCCTCCTCTCTGCCATCAACGGGACACCTCTCAGACTGCTGCTCCAAAAATGCGCCCCTTGAGGCCAAGTGGAGAGGGAACATTAGCACAAACATCTGACACATTACTTCTATACTGAATCCTAGCAGAAACGTGTTCCCCCCCCCCAGTAACATTAATATGCTGAGCCTGAACACCCCTATGTGATTTCAAACTTAATCTATCCTTATGCTCAGCTAAACAGGGGGAAGGGGCTACCACATCCTCACCCTCAGATGAGCTAGGGAAATCTTCAATAACCACAGGGTCAGAGTACACACTAGGGCCCCACCTCCTACGTGCACCTCTCCCTGCAACAACTCTCCTCTTGGCCCTAGGAGGCCTACCACCACAAACTTGGGACCCAGACTTGCAAAAAACAGAGTAAATCTAGCATTAGGGTGGACCTGTAACTGTTTAACCCCTACTTGACATACTTGGGAAGGCCTAGCCCACCAATAGGTGCTGGCATCCCCATACCGTCATTAACTGGGGCCATAATCCCACCCTCCCCAGGCCACAAGTCTAAAACCATAAATTCATCCCCTAGCTGACTGGACCCAGCCCTGGATTGGCCTAAATGTCTAACCGGATCCCCACATACCACATATACCTCTGGCCTTTCAATTGCCCCCTCTGTTTGCACCTCCCCAGGCTCCCTTAGGCCGTGCTGCCCCTCATGTTCAAAGTGCACCCCTTGTTTTAATCCCTGATGCACATCAACCCTAACATGCATTCCCTCTTTTTGCGGATCCCCAGATCCCCTAAGGCTGTGAAAACCTTCATGTATCACTTGTCCCTTATGTTTTGAGCCTTGAGAATAATGACTGATATCTGTTATGTCCAGGGGCCGCCCCACCACCATGCGCTCACCCTCATGTACCACCTCTGACCCTGCTGAGGCCATTGTCCCAGCCGCCTTTTCACCTGGAACTCTCCTACTGCTGCTGGGACTTCTCTTCCTGCGACCACTTGCTGTACCATGCTCAGGGCTGAGCCGTTCCAGAGGTTGGGAGCGCCGCGTGGGTCTAGATCTTTGGACTGGAACCTCCTCTTTAAGTTGGGCATCCTCCTGCAGAAGAACCGCCAGCTGCGACCGCATCCATTCCGGACCTCTGACTCCAGAGACGTCCCGCAACCTGCTCATCAAATCTTCCAGCTCCATGGCGCTGGCAGCAGAAGCCTGAAAACGAAAATGATTGCAACACCACTCCTGACCGGTAAGTAAAAGAAACAGAAATGGTGCCAACTCCGGCTTCCTGGGACCTTCTCCTGCCTACTCCTCCCACTAGCCCTGACAGAGCCTAACTCCTCCCCCTGGGTCAAAGGACCCCTCCACCTACGTGCCGTTTGCGGGGCCTGGCAATCTAAAGGCTTAACCATTACGAAATGTCTTTTGTGGTAAACATCTGAAAGTGTTTTAGTAATAAATTATTACTTACTCTTGGCATATTTAAAACATTTCATAATACTTTATACACCATAACCTCATTGTATTACGATCTTGATTTTAATTACAATGGTTTTTAGATTAAAATAGACAAGTCTGATGCATTTCTTTAAAAAAAAAAAAAAGCTAAGCATTTGGTATGGTTTTATGGCATGCAAATTATACATGTTTAATAAAGAACTACTAAAATTAAAAACAACCCTCAGAGAGACAATTGCAAAGCCAGCATTCATACATAAAATAAGTAAATATGCAGGTTCAGTTGATTTGTATTAAGGGTTTTTCCCCTGGTATTAAAGTCTGATCAGCCTGCAATACGGCTGTTAAATTTATCGGGTGATCACAAGGAAAACTCAATAAGTTTGTTAAAAACCTGCAGCCGCAAACAAGTGTTATCACAAAGGAGTAATCTCATTTGAAGGTCTTCTCGAAAGATACAATGTTGCGAGGGAGGAGGTTGGTGCTTTATAGTTTCATTAATATTAAAATCAGTATACTAAGATATTATAAGTTCTTACAATAGAAACCAGTAGTACCAATCTTGTTTTCAGAACACTCCAAAATAAATTACATTCAATCAAAGAAACATAAAAAATAAAACAAAATCAAATCAAACAGAAAAACACATGAAAAAGAAAGAGAAAAAGAAAAATAAATTTATATGAATACATACATAAGTGTGCATATGGGAAAAGATGATTAAACACCGACTAGTGTAAAACATCAAGAAAAGAATTTAGCATGTGAAAGTAGTACATATACACATACTCACATATATATGTAAACACATATGCAAACATACATGTGTATGTTCTAGCTCCCAATCAGTATATGATTATTATGTTAATATAATTTTAAGGGACAAAGGCCATAATATATGTTAAATTGTAGACTTAATATACAAAAGCAAAAAGTAAATAATCATGAAGGGCCAGTGTCTGACCTAATTAATGGTTGTGATAATAATAATAATTTTAACCATAACTATAATCACATATGATGGTGGGCCAAAATTGAATCATTAGCAGACTGGACACCAGGTACATAAAATAATAATCATTAAGAGAGTGTAGATGGATGGAAGAAAATAGAGTAAAACGGCCAAATAGATTAAAATAAAAGAGAAGAATCTTCACTCCCAATAATTAATTAAATCATATTCAGCATTTAGGCCCAAAGGGACTTTAGTTGATAATTTAAAGATCCATAACATCTCACGTTTCTCTAGTAGCCACTGTCTATCTCCTCCTCTTTTAGGATGAGGTATGTGGTCTATAGCAAGCCATCTGAAAGATGAGACATCTTGATTGTGTTTTGTACAAAAATGTTGTACTATCGGTGATGATGATTTGCCCACATTAATAGTGGACAAATGTTCTCTAATACGGGACCTGATGTCCCTGGTTGTGAGTCCTACATATTGAATCTTGCACAAAGTGCAAGTGATCAAGTAAATGACAAAATTGGATGTACAATTTAAACAAAAGTTGATGTCATATGTTTGATTGGTAACAGTAGATGTGAAAGTGTCAGATATGATTATGTAGTCACAGGCCTTGCACCGGTTGCTCCCACACCTAAACATACCTTTAGATGTCAACCATGAGCTCAATGTGGCACGAGGGTTGCTCAAAACTGTAGGGGATAAGTAATTGCCCAATGTCTTATTGCGGCGATAAGAACACCTGATCCCTTTGGATACACAGTTTATGAGCTTGTTGTCAGCCACAAGAAGCTTAAAGTGTCTCTTGATAATGTCACATATCGACTGATAGTCAGAGCTAAAGTCAGTGACAAAAAAGACTTGATCAGATTTTTTGACCTGTGAGTGTTTACTTTTCTCCACAAGCATAGAATTACGGTCATGTTTTTCAACTTCTCGAACGGCCCTGTTAACAACTTTCTTGGGGTAACCCCTATTGTCTAACCGGGTAAGTAAATCCCTCTTGTGTTTCACAAATGTTTCATGAGTTGAGCAATTCCTCTTGGCTCTGATTCGTTGGCCTTTGGCTATGGAGTATGTCACATTTTTGGGGTGACAACTCCTGGCATGTAATACAGAATTGCCAGAAATAGGCTTCCTGTATATACTGCTTTCAATATTGCCTTCCTTAGTTCCCTGAAGGGAAATATCAAGGTAATTAATGGTTGTCTCATGCACCTCTGAGGTAAATTTCAAATTACAGTCATTGCAATTCTTCCTTGTCCTCCTTGGTACCTGTCCAGATAAACAAAAGGTTGTCTATGAAGCGACCATAATAGTAAATGTTGTGTCTGAAGGGGTCCAAATCTCCATAGATGTGGAACAGTTCCCACCAACCCATGTACAGGTTGGCATAGGAGGGGGCGAATTTCGCCCCCATTGCTGTCCCACATCTCTGGAGATAAAAGACCCCTCCATACTCAAAATAATTGTGACATAGTAAAAAACCTGTAACCCTGATAACATACTTTTTAAAGTTTTCACTCAGGGTGGAATAATTGGTGAGGACAAAATCCAGAGCCAAAAGGCCCAACTCATGGGGGATAGATGAGTATAAAGCAGTTACATCGACCGTCATCCAACTCATGGTAGACTCCCACTTTAAATTGCTCATCACTCTGAGAACATGTTTTGTGTCTTGTAGATAACTTGGTAACATCTGAACCAAAGGACACAGTATTGCATCAAGCCATTCCAAAACATGTTCAAAGAGAGACCCAATTCCACTTACAATTGGACGACCAGTCACCTGGGACAGGGACTTATGCACCTTCGGGAGATGGTGGAAATCGGGAATTCAACATATAGGTAATCCATGGTATCTTTGTCAAGAAAACCCTGTTCCAAACCATCATCCAGAAGGTGCATAAGTTCCACCTGAAAGCACTTTGTGGGATTGGAAGGAAGAATGGAATACTGTGTGGAGTCAATGAGTTGACGCAAAGCTTCCATATTGTAATCTTGTTTATCCAAGACCACAACAGAGCCCCCCTTATCGGCAGTACGGATCACAATCTGATCATTATTTTGTAAGTCTTTAAGGGCTTGTCTCTCTAATCTTGAGAGATTGTCATGCAATCTTTCATTTTTGGTTAGGGCAAGATTCTTAAGATCTTTTTCAACCCTATTGTAGAATTTCTCAATAAGGGGGCCCCTGCTCTGAATTGGATAAAAAGTTGAAGCTTTTTTAAAACCTACAAACCTGTTGACATATTTCATATCTACATCAGTAAGACTCTCTTTAGCCATATAATCTAGTTGTATTACATCACATGTCTCTGAAAAGGATAATTCAGTATTTAAATTTATCCTTGCTATAACAGAACCAGATTCCTGTTGTGAGGTAGATGGAAAATCTGTATTACAATCTGAAAAATGTTTCTTCAGAGTGATGTTACGAACCAAACGGTTCACATCCAACATAGTTTTAAACAAATCAAACCCAACAACAGGTACAAAGCCAAGACCCAAACTTAAAAGCTTTATTTGTTGGTCATTCAATACCAATTTAGACAAATTGATTACACTGAGGGTGTGTACTTGTTGATTGGTTTCATTGCTCTCACAGGATAACGGTTCTGATAACCTTGGGCGGTCCCTTCCCCCTGAGGGTTCCTCGGGACCACTGGAAAAACCTGATCTAGATGGCTACTATTGTGACCCTGACCTGGAATAGATGTCATACGTGTTTCATTGTGTGATGTTCTGTCAGTATTAGCAGTAGCTGAAACATTGTATTTATTTTTGTTCTTGTTTTTGTTCTTATCTGTTGGTAAGGGTGCTTGTCATATGTGCATTTACTTTAAAGGGACAGTAAACACCTTGAGATTTGTATACAAAATGTTCAAATTTGTATATAAAATAGTAATGCATAAATAAACTACCTTGCAATATATTTTTTATTTATTATCTAGTTTGCCCCCATTTAATGAAATTCAGCTTTGAAAATTCTGCAATTTCTAATTCCCAGAACTTAAACTGTATCCTGCTGACTTCTCAAGACTAACTTTGCTATATATCTTTTCCTAATTGGCTTTATCAGATAAGAACTGCAAAACAATGCTCTTTATATTAATACTATAGGGGCTAGCCTTATTGTATTAGGACTAAAGCCCAGATTGGCTCCTCCAAATAAGGCAAATTGTGGATGGAGTTTGGCTATTGATAAATAATTGCAGTAAAACGGATCTTAACTTATTTTAAAAACTTTAAGACAAGGCTGATATGTTGTTCAATAGTATCACACAGAAATGTCTTGTAATTACAAGGGGGCATATTTATCAAGCTTCGTATCTAAAGACTGCTGCTCCATAACCTGCCTGCTCTGAGGCGGCGGACATACATCACCGGAAATCAACCCGATCCAATACGATCGGGTTGATTGATACCCCCTGCTTGCAGCCGATCTGCAGGGGGCAGCATTGCACCAGCAGTTCACAAAAACTGCTGGTGCAATGATAAATGCAGAGAGTGTATGCTGTCGGCATTTATCGATGTGCAGCAGACATGATCTGCAATATTGGATCATGTCCGCTTGCAAGTTCTTAAAAAGACCCCATGGTGTTTACTGTGGGTATAAATGTTCATTGAGTTGTCAAAAGCTACCTCGACATGGGGCCCTGTGTTTTTTAGCTTATGTGGAATCTGATTAAAAATAAAGCAAAACAGTAATTAAGGTGAGATTTCTTCAGAACATACAGTGACTGCTTGGACATTATATACCCTTACCTGTCAATCCCGCATTTGATTGGCAATTATATTAGTAATTATGTAGGCTCCTAGATGATCACCAAAAACTGCAAAAAGGTGCTGAATATAGCTGCCCTTTAACTTCATCTAAGTTGCAAAGTTTGTAAAATGGTATGTTAGGGCTATATTACAATACTGTCTGTATTATATAATACAAAAAGATACTTAACAGTAGAAGTTGATTACTACAGTTTTCTTCTTTCCCCTCCCATATTTATTTGTATTTTATGTCTATAAAAATCACACATATTTAAAGGGACAGTATACACTCATTTTCATATAACTGCATGTAACAGACACTACTGTAAAGAATAAGATGCACAGATACTGATATAAAACTCCAGTATAAAATGGTTTAAAAACTTACTTAGGAGCTCTCAGTTTAGCTCTATTGAAAAGGTAGCTGGAAAGCCCACTGCAAGTGGGAAATAAGACACTCCCTCCCTCCCCCTTCTTTTGCATATGAAAAGTCCCTTTACACAAACAGGAGCAAGCTAAAGTAGGTAGCTGACGGTATTCTCATAAAACTTTGGGGCTTGGTTAGTAGTCTGAAAATCAGAGCAATGTTATTTAAAAAAAACAAAAAAACTTTATGGTCTATATAAAATAATTTAGGGGGGATTAAGATAGGCAAAATCCCTGTTAAACTTCTACTTTACGCAGATGACTTGATTTTACTTTTAAAGGATGCACAGATCGAAATTCCCAAAATTTTGGAAATTATAAAAAATTTTGGTTCTTTCTCAGGTTACACAATTAACATATCCAAATCAGAACTACTCTGGTTGAGTAAGCATCACCAAAATCAATACACACCCCCTTTTAAAGTAGCCCCGCAATACATCACATATTTAGGAATCCAGATCAGTGCCAATCCAGAAGAATGGTTTAGTTTAAATTACCCACCCCTATTTGCAAAAATCAGATTTGAGATGATGAAATGGGATAATCTTCCACTCTCAATTACCGCAAGAATCAATGTAGTTAAGATGATCGTCTTACCTAAAATATTATATTTAATGCAAAATATCCCTCTAATCATACCAAAAAAATATCTTAGCAAGTTAGACCAACTAATGAGACGATTTATATGGGGGAGGGGTGCGAATCGAATATCATTATATAAACTGTCACAACTAAGGCAATATGGTGGATTGGCACTACCCAATTTTGCTATTTACAATAGTGTAAGTCTTGCAAAAATTGCAATGGACTGGATTACGGGCGGGAACTATATTGCATTTACAGAAGCAGAACAAAATTTAGTATACCCTCTTTCATTAAATGCGCTTCTGCACTGTCCTAAAAAAGTAATTCCAAAAAGTATTAAAAATAAACAATCATTATATCATATTATAATTGCATGGCAAGACATACGACGCAGAGTAGATAGTGACCCTCATTTTTCAGATCTACTTCCTATTAGAGGTGACCCACGCTTTCCACCTGGTATTAGCAGTCAAGTATTTAGGAAATGGGCCACAGCAGGACTTATTTATTTAACACAACTTAGAGAACCCAATCTACAGAGTATATTACCATTTGAGACTCTTAAAGAGTCTTATAATGTACAGAATGTGGATTTTTTTGCATACCTTCAAGTGAGACATTGGTTCTTTAAAGCTATGGAAGATAATAAATTTCCATGGACCCACTCAGGAATGAAAATGGGGCTAGCATTATTTAAGGCAGGCAAACGTTCTATTAAATACTGGTATAATATGATTATTACTAAGACAGGGGAACTAAACATTGTACAGATCTGTTCAAAATGGCAAACAACGATTGTAGATCTAAAAAGGGAACAAGTAAAACAAAGTATAATTCTCTTGGACGAGGCCACACTCGCGGCAAGCTGGCGAGAAATGCATATAAAACTCTTACACAGAATATACTTTACGCCTGCTAAAATAAATAAATGGTCGACACAAGGTTTAAGGGTATGCCCACGTTGCTCTTCAGCCGATGCTGACTTAACCCATATGTTTTGGAGTTGCCCAAAAATTAATCAGTTTTGGAAACGGGTACAATTTTGGTTAAATAAGGTGACAGCTACAAATCACATATTAGAACTACAACACATAATTTTCCTACTAGACACATCAGACAGACTGGTAAACAGAGCTTTCTGTAATACGGTAATTCTGGGTGGAAGATATCTCATCCTTAAAAACTGGCACCAAAAAAAGTCACCGACTATAAATAATTTAACATTTTTATTACAAAGACAATATACAATAGAACAATTTGATAATGCAACTAACTCTGAACAGCAGCATAATAGATTTAATTCAAAATGGTTAGATTTTGTTAAACACTACAAAAACATTAATTTACAGAACCAGTTATTATCACCATTAGAGAATATAAGTTAAGACGCAAACCTCTTTTTTCCCCTTCTTTTCCCCCTTTTGGGGTTTTTTTTTTTTTTTTTTTTTTTTTTCTTTTTCTTCCCCCCTCCTCTGCCCCCCCTAGAGAAATTTAAAAGCTAAAAACTTTTCCTTGAAGCCGGTCAGGATTTTGATATTTAATTTGCAGGTGGCTCCACCTTTCCCAATAATTTAAAGGTTGAAATTATTTAAAATTTACACTGGACTACCCGAACTTATTATATATCACAGTAAAGACCTGTTTTTTTGTTTTTGTTTTTTTTCTTTGTTTTTTAAGGTTTATAATAATGAAGCTAGGGTAAATCCCGTGTTAATGACTAATGTGATAAAGGAAGAAAAGTGAAATATTTAATATCTGAAAAGGTTATGATTTTATTTTCATGTATATCTTATCTGTATCTCTGTTCCATGTTTTCTGGTTCCAAATGACATAAGTGTATCATTGATTATGTAATTTTTTGTCTTTGCCTTTTCTTTCTTATTTCTGTATATTCTTTTTTTTTTTTTGACCTTTAATAACAATAAAAAAACATATCAAAAAAATAAATAGATCATCTACAAAACAATTATGAAAAGAAAAAATGAGTGTATAATGTCCCTTTAAGAGAAAACTGCTAGGGAACGTGGCTTTATAAATTAGTAAGTATGTCAATTTTGATGCTAAACTTCCAGTATTTTAAAAATTTGATTAAAAACAGGGGCACTTTAATTCATCAAAATTTACATTTCACTTGTTGTGAAGAAATACTTGGCTCCGGTCGTTGCAAGCCATTTCTGACGTCAGAAATGATGGATAGGTCATCCTCCAATCACGGCTTCCCCCCCCCGGGGGAATCGGTGTCTGATTCAACGCCATGATTGGAGGAAGCCAGATTCCTCATTTTAGACCCAGGAGGGTGGAGAAAGCTGGAGCTGCTGTGAAGATTAAAAGGTAAGTTTTTTTTCTCAACAGAAGTGAAATGTAAATTTTGATGAATTAAAGTGCCCATGTTTTTAATCAAATTTTTAAAAACCAGGCACTTTAGCATCAAAATTGACATTCACTTTAAAGGGGCAGTATACATCAATTTTCATATATACACAGATACTGATCTAAAAATCCAGTATAAAACCTTTTAGAAATGTACTTAGAAGCTACCAGTTTAGCACTGTTGATGAGGTTAGGCTGGGGACACCCATTAAAAGGGGATGATAAAGTAGGAAGAGCAGACCCCCCCCCTCCCTCCCCTGCATATGAAAAGACCCATTATTCAAACAGGAGCAGCAGGAATCTGTAGACTTGAGTCTACATCTGATTCTTTGGGGCTTGATTGATAATCTGAAAATTAGTAAAATGTTATTAAAAAAATAAGCAAAACTATACATTGCTACAAAAATACTCCCATGGGCTATATAAATGGGTCATCTACAAAACATTTATGCGAAGAAAAATCTATTGTACAATGTCCCTTTAAGGCCTCTATGGTTTAATAACATGGTCATACAATGGTCTAAAAAAGCAACCCATTAAGCAAAAAGTGCAGAACTTTGTTCAAGGTTGGAATTTCTTTTAAAGACTGCTACTTGTTAGTATTAAGATAAGCATCAAAGACAACAATCTATTTGTCTGTTATTGATTTTTTTTTCCTGTGTGAAGTCAATTATTTTCATATTTCGTGACCCAATATTTCTTGTGCAACTGTTTCCAAGAGCAAGATAAATCAATAGAAATTGTTGCATAGGCAATTAGCACATCTAGGCAAGTATCCGCACTTGCCTTTACACAGTAAAACTTTATATACATTGTTACCAATGCACAAGAGGATGCTGTGTGAATATGCTAATTAGATATGCAACATCTCAGGCTTTTTGCTTCACATACTGTGTTAACACACAGTGGTCCCCTAATGGGGTGAGTGCAGCAAAAACAAAAGTCACTACTGGACAGATGTTTCAATCTTATTAGAACTCAGCAGCAGTAGAAAGATTATTGTGCATTGGTAACAATATATATGGAGTGTTTTTTATGGTAAAGACAAGCAGGGATACTTGCCTAGATGTGCCAATTGCAATCATTTCTATTGCTTTACTTTTGCGATATGGAGGATTTTAATCTCATGTTTTTATCTCCACATCATGTTATTGTTTATTTTGTGGCTGCAGCCGTCTTCTTATTTGAAGTCATTACAGTTGCCAGTTGGTAACGCATCTTCACACTGGACACTGCCATGTTGGGTTCTTTATTCTGTGACAGAAGTGGTGCATAGTCACAGATCAGTGAGGTTGACAGCTTTCTGTGCACTTCCGTTAGAATGCCTGATACAGTGAATATTATTTCTGAGGGCTTTTTATATACTTCTGCTGAATTTGTGCCTAGCAATTTATTGTACCTTTCTGATGCAGTTGTAGTGGGCACAAAGTCCAGTTACCAATATTGCACAACAAATAATAAAAGGGAAAAAACATGCATATAAAAAAGCAGTGGTAGCGGGGGAACTTACGGGCAGCGGCCATGATCAGTCGCATTGCTGCATGCTGCTACAGCTTTTCTTTAGCAGATTGATTCATGTAACATTTTATGAGAGCTGTTGTATACTTTGGAAGCCATAACTATTGTGCCTGGTATCACAAGAATTGCTGCTGGCATCGGCGCCTGGAGCGTTACAAGATCTCTGCCTTTACTATACCCCCAGCAGGGCGCCTTTGGCCCTGTCGTTAAGCAGCACTTTGTGTGCTTTACCCAAGAAAGGAGCTCATATCTTTATTACCTGCATAATAGCGATTGTAAAAGTGTATAATGAAGGCTGCTAAATATATACTGGTGGAACTTAGCAGCCTGCTAGATAGCTATCAAGTCGCTATGGATGCCGTTTGCCTATACCAGAGATTGCGCTTCTGTACAGCCTAATCATTTGAAGCCTACCCAAATACAAAGAGTGAAAGGTGATAACTGGGAGCGTGAAGAGAAGAACAATAAGTACGAGATTTATGGAAACAACATGGAGGAAACTGAAGTTGTGCTAGAACCTCGCAACTTCCGCATAACAACAAGCTGGTCAACTCCTATTTTTATTCAGAAGGCTACGAAATATACAGTAACCGAGACTGACGCTAGTGTTCTTTTACAAACCACAGGTGACAAACAGTTTTTAACTTTACCCTTATTAGGATTTGGAAATGCTCTAACCGCACATCGTTCCGCGGCTGATCTGCCATGCATTTCACAACCAACTTCTACTCCTCTTTGCCTGGAGTTAGAGAAATAGTCTTGGGTCTTTGGAATTTGGACCTTACACTTGGCGGAGACTTCTGAAGGAGATCGTATATTGAGCAACACGCTCTCACTTACCCAACAGCTTCGATTGAGGTTAAAATCTCTTACATCTCTAACCAGTGTGAACTATGGACTGTACTGGAGGATCATCCTGGCAGACCGCATTGGAGTGGGCTAGGCATGCTAGTATGGTCGCTAAACTCACTTTAATTCTTTATTATAGTTTTGCCTTCACTACTCCCTTAAGAAGCAGCAGTACATACTTGGTTAAAGGGTCTTTACAGTGAGCGTGAGTCTGCAGACCGAATATGTAGCTTTATAGTTGAACAAGTTAAATGTTTTGTTAAAAGTTTATTTTCCTATGAAGACATTCGCCTCTAGTTATCAAGCCGTCAACCTCAAATACGCTGGAATTCCGCAGCGTATTTGTGGCGAGGCTGATTCGCCTAAGTTATCAAGCCCTACACACCGGCAAAAGTAGAATTTTGTGATGTAAGCTACGATCCGCCGGACTCAGTCCGACACAGATCGATTCTTATGTCACTCCAGATGTTCCGAACGCAAGTTCGGCACAATCTGACTACTTTTGCTAGTTATCACATGACTAGCAGGTACGCTCGGCACTTTTACGGCCCAGCGTACCTGGTTTTCAATCCGCCACCCTGGAGGTGGCAGATCCCATAGGAATCAATTGGAGTCTGACCATAGCGAAAGTTCATGTTCGCTGCTGCCCGACATCCCATTGATTCCTATGGGAATGTTTAGAACTAACATCCTAACATGTACCCCGAGTCTAAACAACCCTAATCTGCCCCCCCTACACTGCCGCAACTAAATAAAGTTATTACCCCCTAAACCGCCGCTCCCGGACCCCGCTGCGACTATATTAAACATGTTAACCCCTAAACTGCCGCTCCAAGAGCCCACCGCCACTCTAATAAACTTATTAACCCCTAAACCGCCGCTCCCAGACCCCGCCGCAACTATAATAAATATGTTAACCCCTAAACCGCCGCTCCCGGACCCCTCCGCCACCTACATAATACCTATGAACCCCTATCCTGCCCCCCCTATACCGCCGCCACCTATAATAAATTTATTAACCCCTATCCTGGCGATCCCGTACCCTGCCAAAACTAAATTGTTTAACCCCTAAACCGCCGCTCCCGGATCCCACCGCCACCTATATTAAACTTATTAACCCCTAATCTGCCCCCTACACCGTCACCACCTATAATAAATGTATTAACCCCTATCCTGCCCCCCCTATACCGCCGCCATCTATATTAAACTAATTAACCCCTAAACCTAAGTCTAACACTAACCCTAACACCCCCCTAACTTAAATATTATTTCAATAAATCTAAATAAAAATTACTCTTATTAACTAAATTAATCCTATTTAAAACTAAATACTTACCTATAAATAAACCCTAAGATAGCTACAATATAACTAATAATTATATTGGAGCTATTTTAGGATTTATTTTTATTTTACAGGCAAATTTAAATGTATTTTAACTAGGTACAATAGCTATTAAATAGCTATTAACTATTTAATAGCTACCTAGCTAAAATAAAGACAAATTTACCTGTAAAATAAAAACTAACCTAAGTTACAATTACACCTAACACTACACTATCATTAAATAAATTATCCCTATTTAAAACTAAATACTTACCTGTAAAATAAACCCTAAGATAGCTACAATGTAATTAATAATTACATTGTAGCTATTTTAGGATTTATATTTATTTTACAGGTAACTTTGTATTTATTTTAACTAGGTACAATAGTTATTAAATAGTTATTAACTATTTAATAACTACCTAGCTAAAAGAAATACAAAATTACCTGTAAAAAAACTCCTAACCTAAGTTATAATTAAACCTAACACTAGACTATCATTAAATTAATTAAATAAATTACTAGGCAATACCTACAATTAAATAAACTAAACTAAATTACAAAAAAAACAAAACACTAAACTAAAGAAAATAAAAAAATATTACAAGAATTTTAAACTAATTACACCTAATCTAAGCCCCCTAATAAAATAAAATAAAAATAATAAAAGTCCCTACCCTATTCTACATTAGCAAGTAATAAGCTCTTTTACCAGCCCTTAAAAGGGCTTTTTGCGGGGCATGCCCCAAAGTAATCAGCTCTTTTGCCTGTAAAAAAAATACAACTCCCCCAACATTAAAACCCACCACCCACATACCCCTACTCTAACCCACCCAAACCCCCCTTAAATAAACCTAACGCTACCCCCTGAAGATCTCCCTACCTTGAGTCGTGTTCACCCAGCCGGGCCGAAGTCATCATCCAAGGGGTGCTGAAGAGTTCTTCCATCCGATAGAAGTCATCATCCTAGGGGCGCTGAAGAGGTCTTCCATCCGATAGAAGTCTTCATCCAGGCGGCGTCTTCAATCTTCATCCATCCGGAGTGGAGCAGAGCCATCTTCAAACGAGCCGACGCGGAGCCATCCTCTTCAACCGACTACTACCCTACGAATGAATATTCCTTTAAGTAATGTCATCCAAGATGGCGTCCCTCGAATTCCGATTGGCTGATAGGATTCTGATCGGAACAGCCAATAGATGCGAGCTCAATCTGATTGGCTGATTGGATCAGCCAATCGGATTGAACTTGAATCTGATTGGCTGATTTAATCAGCCAATCAGATTTTTCTTACCTTAATTCCGATTGGCTGATAGAATCCTATCAGCCAATCGGAATTCAAGGGACACCATCTTGGATGACGTCACTTAAAGGAATATTCATTCATCGGGTTGTCATCGGTTGAAGAGGATGGCTCCGCGTTGGCTCATTTGAAGATGGCTCCGCTCTGCTCTGGATGGATGAAGATTGAAGACGCCGCCTGGATGAAGACTTCAATCTGATGGAAGACCTCTTCAGCGCCCCTCAGATGATGACTTCTATCGAATGGAAGAACTCTTCAGCGCCCCTTGGATGATGACTTCGGCCCGGCTGGGTGAACACGACTCAAGGTAGGGAGATCTTCAGGGGGGTAGCGTTAGGTTTATTTAAGGGGGGGTTGAGTGGGTTAGAGTAGGGATATGTGGGTGGTGGGTTTTAATGTTGGGGGGGTTGTATTTTTTTTACAGGCAAAAGAGCTGATTACTTTGGGGCATGCCCCGCAAACAGCCCTTTTAAGGGCTGATAAAAGAGCTGATTACTTGGTAATGTAGAATAGGGTAGGGACTTTTATTATTTTTTTTATTATTATTATTTTATTAGGGGGCTTAGATTAGGTGTAATTAGTTTAAAATTCTTGTAATATTTTTTATTTTCTGTAATTTAGTTTTTGTTTTTTTTGTAATTTAGTTTAGTTTATTTAATTGTATTTAATTGTAGGTATTGACTAGTAATTTATTTAATTAATTTAATGATAGTGTAGTGTTAGGTTTAATTGTAACTTAGGTTAGGATTTATTTTACAGGTAATTTTGTATTTCTTTTAGCTAGGTAGTTATTAAATAGTTAATAACTATTTAATAACTATTGTACCAAGTTAAAATAAATACAAAGTTACCTGTAAAATAAATATAAATCCTAAAATAGCTACAATGTAATTATTAATTACATTGTAGCTATCTTAGGGTTTATTTTACAGGTAAGTATTCAGTTTTAAATAGGAATAATTTATTTCATGATAGTGTAGTGTTAGGTGTAATTGTAACTTAGGTTAGTTTTTATTTTACAGGTAAATTTGTCTTAGTTAATAACTATTTAATAGCTATTGTACCTAGTTAAAATAAATTTTAATTTGCCTGTAAAATAAAAATAAATCCTAAAATAGCTCCAATATAATTATTAGTTATATTGTAGCTATCTTAGGGTTTATTTTATAGGTAAGTATTTAGTTTTAAATAGGATTAATTTAGTTAATAAGAGTAATTTTTATTTAGATTTATTAAAATAATATTTAAGTTAGGGGGGTGTTAGGGTTAGTGTTAGACTTAGGTTTAGGGGTTAATTAGTTTAATATAGATGGCGGCGGTATAGGGGGGCAGGATAGGGGTTAATAAATTTATTATAGGTGGCAACGGTGTATGGGGGCAGATTAGGGGTTAATAAGTTAAATATAGGTGGCAGCGGGGTCGGGGAGCGGCGGTTTAGGGGTTAAACAATTTATTTAGTTGCGGCGGGGTACGGGATCGCCAGGATAGGGGTTAATAAATTTATGATAGGTGGAGGCGGTATATGGGGGGCAGGATAGGGGTTCATAGGTATTATGTAGGTGGCGGAGGGGTCTGGGAGCGGCGGTTTAGGGGTTAATACATTTATTATAGTTGCGGCCGGGTCTAGGAGCGGCGGTTTAGGGGTTAATAATTTTAGTTGCGGGGGGCTCCAGGGGTGCCGGTATAGGGGGTAAAACAGTATAGTGTGAGTGCTTAGTGACAGGGGTATCAATAAAGCTGTAGAAAATTCGAAGAGCAGTGAGATCGGATGAGTGATAACTATCACAGTCCGCTGCTCATCGCCCCGTACTTGGTGCGTGGTTTTTTGACAGATTTATTGATAACTTTGGCGAGCGTTTTCAGGTCCGCAGCGGCGATGTGAGGCGAGCTTAGGCGAGCGTATTGGGGCCAGCGAAGGCAGGTACGTACGGAGCTTGATAACTAGAGGCCATTGTCACTAACTGGCTAAATGGTTTATTAGCTTTCATTCACCTATAGTATGCAAGGGGTTCAGCACTGAGATGCCATTAGAGACAGAAGCATATATAGTTATTGCTACACTACATTACGCTGCAATGAAGATTACCGGTTCAACTACCTATACTTACCCTTTTACTCTGTCCCAGACTAATTTAGGTGCACTTTCCCTAGCTAACGTTCCTTTAATGGTATATCTATACTATAAAGACTTTAACATCTCTTGAGATATTAAGCTTTAATTCCAGGTTACGCTCTAAAACATTTTGGCCTAGATTTAGAGTTTGGCGGTAGCCGTGAAAACCAGCGTTAGAGGCTCCTAACGCTGGTTTTAGGCTACCGCCGGTATTTGGAGTCAGTCAGGAAAGGGTCTAACGCTCACTTTTCAGCCGTGACTTTTCCATACCGCAGATCCCCTTACGTCAATTGCGTATCCTATCTTTTCAATGGGATCTTTCTAACTCCGGTATTTAGAGTCGTGGCTGAAGTGAGCGTTAGAATTCTAACGACAAAACTCCAGCCGCAGAAAAAAGTCAGCAGTTAAGAGCTTTCTGGGCTAACGCCGGTTCATAAAGCTCTTAACTACTGTGCTCTAAAGTACACTAACAGCCATAAACTACCTATGTACCCCTAAACCGAGGTCCCCCCACATCGCCGCCACTCGATTAAATATTTTTAACCCCTAATCTGCCGACCGCCACCTACGTTATACTTATGTACCCCTAATCTGCTGCCCCTAACACCGCCGACCCCTATATTATATTTATTAACCCCTAACCTGCCCCCCACAACGTCGCCGCCAGCTACCTACAATAATTAACCCCTAATCTTCCGACCGCCACCTACGTTATACTTATGTACCCCTAATCTGCTGCCCCTAACACCGCCGACCCCTATATTATATTTATTAACCCCTAATCTGCCCCCCTCAACTTCGCCTCCACCTGCCTACACTTATTAACCCCTAATCTGCTGAGCGGACCGCACCGCTACTATAATAAAGTTATTAACCCCTAATCCGCCTCACTCCCGCCTAAAAAACCCTATAATAAATAGTATTAACCCCTAATCTGCCCTCCCTAACATCGGCGACACCTAACTTCAATTATTAATCCCTAATCTGCTGACCGAATCTCGCCGCTACTGTAATAAATGGATTAACCCCTAAAGCTAAGTCTAACCCTAACCCTAACACCCCCCTAAGTTAAATATAATTTTTATCCAACAAAATTAATTAACTCTTATTAAATAAATTATTCCTATTTAAAGCTAAATACTTACCTGTAAAATAAACCCTAATATAGCTACAATATAAATTATAATTATATTATAGCTATTTTAGGATTTATATTTATTTTACAGGTAACTTTGTATTTATTTTAACCAGGTACAATAGCTATTAAATAGTTAAGAACTATTTAATAGCTAAAATAGTTAAAATAATTACAAATTTACCTGTAAAATAAATCCTAACCTAAGTTACAATTAAACCTAACACTACACTATCAATAAATAAATTAAATAAAATACCAACAATTACCTACAATTAAACCTAACACTACACTATCAATAAATGAATTAAATACAATATCTACAAATAAATACAATTAAATAAACTAACTAAAGTACAAAAAATAAAAAAGAACTAAGTTACAAAAAATAAAAAAATATTTACAAACATTAGAAAAATATTACAACAATTTTAAACTAATTACACATACTCTAAGCCCCCTAATAAAATAACAAAGCCCCCCAAAATAAAAAAAATGCCCTACCCTATTCTAAATTACAAAAGTTCAAAGCACTTTTACCTTACCAGCCCTGAACAGGGCCCTTTGCGGGGCATGCCCCAAGAAATTCAGCTCGTTTGCCTGTAAAAAAACACATACAATACCCCCCAATATTACAACCCACCACCCACATACCCCTAATCTAACCCAAACCCCCCTTAAATAAACATAACACTAAGCCCCTGAAGATCTTCCTACCTTGTCTTCATCTCACCGGGTTTCACACCGATCCGTCCTGGCTCCGATATCTTCATCCAACCCAAGCGGGGGCTAGACATCCATCATCCGACGGCTGAAGAAGTCCAGAAGAGGGTCCAAAGTCTTCATCCTATCCTGGAAGAAGAGTAGATCCGGACCGGCAACCATCTTCTTCCAAGCGGCATCTTCTATCTTCATCCGATGAGGACCGGCTCCATCGTGAAGACCTCCAGCGCGGATCCATCTTCTTCCGGCGACGTCCAACTGAAGAATGACGGTTCCTTTAAGGGACGTCATCCAAGATGGCGTCCCTCTAATTCCGATTGGCTTATAGGATTCTATCAGCCAATCGGAATTAAGGTAGGAAAATTCTGATTGGCTGATGGAATCAGCCAATCAGAATCAAGTTCAATCCGATTGGCTGATCCGATCAGCCAATCAGATTGAGCTCGCATTCTATTGGCTGTTCCGATTAGGAAAAGGAACCGTCATTCTTCAGTTGGACGTCGCCGGAAGAAGATGGGTCCGCGCTGGAGGTCTTCACGATGGAGCCGGTCCTCATCGGATGAAGTTAGAAGATGCCGCTTGGAAGAAGATGGTTGCCGGTCCGGATCTACTCTTCTTCCCGGATAGGATGAAGACTTTGGACCCTCTTCAGGACTTCTTCAGCCGTCAGATGATGGATGTCTAGCCCCCGCTTGGGCTTGGATGAAGATTTTGGAGCCAGGACGGATCGGTGTACCCGGTGAGGTGAAGACAAGGTAGGAAGATCTTCAGGGGATTAGTGTTAGGTTTATTTAAGGGGGGTTTGGGTTAGATTAGGGGTATGTGGGTGGTGGGTTGTAATGTTGGGGGGGTATTGTATTTGTTTTTTTACAGGCAAAAGAGCTGAATTTCTTGGGGCATGCCCCGCAAAGGGCCCTGTTCAGGGCTGGTAAGGTAAAAGAGCTTTGAACTTTTGTAATTTAGAATAGGGTAGGGCATTTTTTTATTTTGGGGGTCTCTGTTATTTTATTAGGGGCTTAGAGTAGGTGTAATTAGTTTAAAATTGTTGTAATATTTTTCTAATGTTTGTAAATATTTTTTATTTTTTGTAACTTAATTCTTTTTTATTTTTTGTACTTTAGTTAGTTTATTTAATTGTATTTATTTGTAGATATTGTATTTAATTCATTTATTGATAGTGTAGTGTTAGGTTTAATTGTAGGTAATTGTAGGTATTTTATTTAATTTATTTATTGATAGTGTAGTGTTAGGTTTAATTGTAACTTAGGTTAGGATTTATTTTACAGGTAAATTTGAAATTATTTTAACTATTTTAGCTATTAAATAGTTCTTAACTATTTAATAGCTATTGTACCTGGTTAAAATAAATACAAAGTTACCTGTAAAATAAATATAAATCCTAAAATAGCTATAATATAATTATAATTTATATTGTAGCTATATTAGGATTTATTTTACAGGTAAGTATTTAGCTTTAAATAGGAATAATTTATTTAATAAGAGTTAATTAATTTCGTTAGATTTAAATTATATTTAATTTAGGGGGGTGTTAGTGTTAGGGCTAGACTTAGCTTTAGGGGTTAATACATTTATTAGAATAGCGGTGAGCTCCAGTCGGCAGATTAGGGGTTAATGTTTGAAGTTAGATGTCGGCGATGTTAGGGAGGGCAGATTAGGGGTTAATAATATTTATTATAGGGTTAGTGAGGCGGATTAGGGGTTAATAACTTTATTATAATAGCGGTGCGGTCCGCTCGGCAGATTAGGGGTTAATAAGTGTAGGCAGGTGGAGGCGACGTTGTGGGGGGCAGATTAGGGGTTAATAAATATAATATAGGGGTCGGCGATGTTAGGGCAGCAGATTAGGGGTACATAGGGATAATGTAAGTAGCGGCGGTTTACGGAGCGGCAGATTAGGGGTTAATAATAATATGCAGGGGTCAGCGATAGCGGGGGCGGCAGATTAGGGGTTAATAAGTGTAAGGTTAGGGGTGTTTAGACTCGGGGTACATGTTAGGATGTTAGGTGCAGACGTAGGAAGTGTTTCCCCATAGGAAACAATGTAGCTGCGTTAGGAGCTGAACGCAGCTTTTTTGCAGGGATTTTTTTCAGCTCAAACAGCCCCATTGCTTTCTATGGGGAATCGTGCACAAGCACGTTTTTGAAGCTGGCCGCTTCCGTAAGCAACTCTGGTATCGAGAGTTGCAGTGGCGGTAAATATGCCTGTACGCTCCCTTTTTGGAGCCTAACGCAGCCATTCTGTGGACTCTCAATACCAGAGTTATTTTAAAGGTGCAGCCAGAAAAAAGCCAGCGTTAGCTACGCGTGTCGTTACCGACAAAACTCTAAATCTAGCCGTTTGTGTATCTGTCTTTTTAGTAGTTGCACAAATGAGTTCATTTTTTCCTATGTCTTTAAATACTAACGTCTTAGTACTCCACGCATAAGGTTTGATACAGTACTAGCCATCAAAGGTTGTTCATGTGTGGCCTATTACATGTTTCACATTGTTTTATACACGGTCACCTAATGTTACACCACTACTTACAACCCTAAAGGTGCGGTGCCCTTTATGATCTAAGGTCTATTACTTTCTTGACATTTTCTATTGTATCCCCATATGATCCTTCATTTACTATACACAGAGGTAGCTCAGTTGTTGGCGGCCGAGACAACAGAGCTCATCTAGATTAATAGCAGACTGGAGATAGCAGAGTTAAGAGGAGACCTTTCCTATATAGCATTTGTTACACACCCAGCATCCTAAATACAGACACAAACATTTATGCTTTTGTTGACCTGAGATATATAGCTTGTTTTTTACACCGACTATATGTGTATGTATATATGTATATATGTGTGTGCGTGTATATATATATATATATATATATATATATATATATATATGCGTAAATATTTGCTGTTCTTTTATTTTCCACTTTATATTTAAGTATTCATTTAACCCAAGTATTCGATATAGATCTCATTTATAGATATACCTATCTCATCAAACTCTGATAACAGTTCCCTTTAAATTGTAGACTTGGTTATCTACCATATACCCATGCTATACTTCTAACATATAACCTTCTGCAGAAGCTTCCAAATACTCCACATGGCAGGTGATTCTGTGGCAGGTGATTTTTTAAAAATATATGCTCCCCCTATTATATTATAAAAATGGGTTTCTCATCCGAGATCCAAAAGTGGTCTCCTATGCTCGAAACTACTTCCTGTAGCTTTAAAATTTTATTTTCAGAGGTCCAAGAGTGGGCTTTTATGTCATTTTGGAGGTTTCCATACTGATTGGCATCCTACCCGAATACTGTTCGCATGATACTATTTTCTTGATTTTCATTTTTTTCCCATGTTGTTGTATCTATTCAATGTCAAATTTATATTTTGCTTCATGTGACATACGTTTTATTCCTACAATGTTGAATGCCTTAAAATGAACCTCAATAAAAAAAAAAGCAGTGGTAAATTATCTTATATCTTACTATCATCCTTTCCCGCTTTCCTCTTCCTTCTCATTTTTTTGCTCAATGAGCTGCAATTTGTGTCCTTTGCAGGTCCATATTTGTTATTCTTGGGTGGGTCTCCTTTCTAAAATACGTTAGAGGTCCTTTAACCTCGACTGCACATACCCACTCTCATTTCTTATGCCAGATTTAAGGTCCTCATGCTATAAACTCTGGGACTCCAGTTTAAAAAAGTAATATTGATAGTTGTATCTGAACTGTGTATTTTTGTACAACTGTAACAAATTTTGACATGTCCGCTGTTAGTTGAATCTAAAAAAATATTGAGTGTAACATGCATCTAACACATCTGCAATTGCCAGATTGATTTTTGTCATTGCTCTTTAGTTTAAGATAACTGATTTGCACTACAAAGGAGAAGGAACTGGCAATTACTGGCAAGTTAAATTATTGAACCGAAAAGTGGCAGGTTACCTCTCAAACAACACTGGGAAGGCAAGGGAAATGCTCTTATCTTCCATTCAGATTTCATTCAGAAACCAAAAATGCAAAAAATATGAAGATTTTCATACTGATCTGGATGCAAATTGTTTTGCAAATGACCTAGGGCTAAATTACAAGTGGAGCGGTAATTACGGCTCCCGCTCGCACGCTTACTCCACTCGACTTCTGCTCTTGCGCTCCTTGGGTAGCGCGAGTATTACAAGTTAAAAGTAAATATTCTTTGCTCACACGCTAACCCAACGCTTGCAAAGAGCAGAAGTTTGAATATTGCAACCGCGTTAACATACTTTCTAATTGACTTCAATGTAGAGAGAAAAGTTGAAAAAAAAAACACCCATACTCTTGCCCTAACCCGAATCATCATAAGACTCTCTAAATATCCCTAGCCCGCAGCATAGCCCACTGCAAAGTCCCCACTACACTATTAAACCCTAAGCCGTCACAACCCCAACCCCAAAGTAACCCACTACACTATTAACCCCTAAATCACCACAACTCCAATCGCAAAAGTACCCACTAACATTTAAAACACCCTATCCAGCTAACTCCCCTAACCTAAAACCCCTTAAATTACTCCCCCCCCAAAAAAAAAAAAAAAATAAACTTACCTGTAAAAAATAAAAATAAACTAACAGTACCTTAAAAAAATAAAAATAAACTAACCTTACCTTAAAAATAAAAATCTTAACTTGAAAATAAAAAAACAGGGGGTTACCTGGTTAGGGGGTTTAGATAAATAGTTTAGTGAAGCTGTTTATAAAAAGTTTTAATGATCGCATTTACTTTCAACTTGCAATACGAGCAGACTTTTCCACTCATCGTCGCCCATAGAAAATATGGAAAGCATAAAATTACCACGAGTTCGCACAAATTACTTTGCAGTAATTTAAACAGTGCACTACATGTAATATGGATTTGAGTGTAAAGAACACTGAGATCTTGCGATCCCGTTTACTCTCCTCTCAATAAAAATGTTTCTAGCAGGAGCTTTTAGCCAATGGTGATCTGCCTGCTATGGAGTTAGATGAACTTCTCAGTAGAATCTGAGAGGTGGCAGGAGAGAAAGGTCCTTCGTGGCTGGGGGAGCAGCTGTCTGGAGTCCTGGGTCCTGAAGAGAAAGTCAGCAGTGTTAAGATCTCACCCCAGTGGTGAGCCCAGAAGAACAGCCTGTTGTGGCTCGGTGGCAGTAAGGAACACGCAGGAGAACCCGGGTCTTAGGCCTACAGAGGGAGGAGCGGCCCACCGTCTCAGTAGTCATGAAGATCCATGCGACTTAGGTGGCAAGTTTTCCATGTGAGGAAGGGGTGCGGGAGCCAGTACACAGCCCTATTGGGCCTGAGGCGGAGCATTGCTCTGCTGCAGCTGGACCAGACTGGACAGACAGCTCTGTGGAGCCTGATAGGCCGTTAAGGCCTTCTTCAGGGGTGCTTCAATTTTAGAGGAGGAGTTTGAGGCTTTAGATGGCTTGTCTGTGGAGTGTATAAGAGTTATGAATCCCTTTATGTCCTGGGAATAATGTACGCCCTTCTATTGATGGTGGAAATGCAATCTCTGTTTCACTTCCTTTGGTGGCTGGGATAGCTGGTGGTTTGAGGGTTTTGGGAGGGAGACTGTTCCTAGAGCCAGGGGTCCTATTCAAGCAGTATTTGGGGTGTTGGTTCCAGAGCTGGGCAGTCCCAGACTAGGGGTCCTTCTTCCCTCCCCTCACCACCCGAGCATAAGGGCATTTTGGGTAAGAGCCCGTAGGGGCAGGGTGATCCTGGTGTGTACCTAGATTATGCAGTCATTACATTTTTTACAAGCTCCTCAGGGTGTAAGGTCTGTGTTTCTGATATTAGTGATTGGACAACGAGTGTAAGGGTGGCCACTTGGTTGGGGGCCATCCTAATACGGAAAGAAATAATTTGAGAGTTCTTAAAAGCAACATTGCTTTTCCACTGCAGGTACGTCATTTGGCTCTCTGAGCTTGCCATACAGGGGCAGTCAGCTTTGGGACATGTGAACGGTCGAAAAGATGAGTCCTTCTGTCTGGCAGATTTATGGATGGAGTCTATTTGCTTGGATCCTGAAGATGACCCTGTGTCGGGCGAGGCCCTCACATCTGCAGTTGTGGTAGGTGGTAGTGCTCACATGGGCCTGGGAAGGGTAAGGGTTGTTGCAAACAGGAAGAAACCTGTCAGGCCTAGGAGGAAGGTGGGAGCAACAAGCTTGGTGGCTTTTGTTTCAGAGAGGCAAGTGTCTGACAGGTTAGGTTTGGATCGAGTTGAAATGGTTACCAAGTATAATAAGGAAGCCTCCCATGTGGCAGGGGGAGAGAATGGGTGGAGGATATTCTCATGGAAATGAGCGTTTCTGGCAAATAAAGAGTAAAAGGAGGTTTGGTAACTTGTATGGTTGAGGGAACAAGGGATTTGGTAAAGGGAAAGCTAATGATTCCATATTAAAGAGAACCACAGGCTGCTGTATTACAGTTGCCGCAGGAGCTATCACAGTCTCTGGTGAGAGACCCGATCACCGCTGGGACAGCTCAAGACCAGACAACTCTCAGGGCGGAGCAGGATGCAACAGCAGTGGCAGTTGAGAAAAGTTAGGTTGCCCAGTAAAGGAGTTTTGCAGGAGGCATGAGTGGTGTGATGCCTATAAGTGATACTGTTTTTGTGAATCTGTTGAGGGGTCTGAGGGAGTTGTTGAAGAGGGTGGAGTCCTCTATAGCTTCTTCAGCATACTAGCTTCCAGCCGCTAGGACATGTGCTACTTTATCAGGTGGGAAATTGTTAGGGACGGTCTCCAGTCTAGGTGGTGGCCAGGTGGCTGGGTCTGTGCAGGTAGAGGTGAGGTAGCACAAAACCCCTGTGAGTCAAGGAGATGTGCGAGTGGTGGGCTCAGATAAAGTAGTGGTTAATCTGGAGCTTAGGGTGGCAGACATTGCTATGCTCAGATCATGCCTTTGTTCCACTGGTCCCTTAGGACTACATTTTACTAAGGAGACCAGGGAAAAGATTTTAAAAAAGAAAATATATAGAGCTCTTTTCTTTGCTGCCTTTAGAGCAATCTTTTGATGTACCTGATGACACCAAGAAAGAGGCGACCAAAAAGGAGGATGAACGCAAAAAGCATAACTGAAAGATTCCTTTACAAAATGGTTTCAAGCTTTCGTGATCTATTCTTGAGTTATGTCAGAAAAATTTCCTGAGCACGGCACTCCTCTTTTCTGTTATCTAGACGAGATAGCAGTGGTTTATCACACACATGAGGGTATAGCTTGGTGGACGTATGACAAAGATTTCATCAGCATCTTGCCATTAAGCCAGATTTGAAGGGGGCGACAGGGATATGAGGCTTTGGCTTAAGGTGATGACGCCACTGAGTGCCTAGATACCCCTATGGGGCATCTGCCAGCGGATTGGCAACAGACAGTCAGCTACCTATTAGAAGGTATTTTGCTTCGCAATCAACAAAGTACAATAAAAGTGCTGTTCCTCATGCAAGTTTAGGCATGAGTTCTCCAGTTGTGGGGGCTCCCACATCTATGCCAAATGTGGCAAGAAAGACAGAACACCAGGTAAGCCTGAGGTGCATGAAAAAGGGGGTAACACCAGTAAGAGTGAAAAGGATGTAGCCCTGGTTAGGTCACTACACGAGTAAAAGGGGTCATAGGGAGAGGGCTGCTGTACTTTTGCATGGATTTTATTTTGGTTTTGTCATTCCATCATTAGGGGGGTTCTGAACATTTTTATTGCAACCTGATGTCCACTAAAGAATGGCCTTTGGCTATCGCCCTATTGCGCTCCTTAACTCTGATTACAAGATACTTACATCTATTTTAGCCAAGAGATTACAACTGGAGCTAGGAAGCATTATACACAAAGATCAAGCAGGTTTCTTATCCAAGCGCAATTCGGCAGCCAAGATTAGAGAGGTTTTTCTTGTACTGGATCACTTCTATAATCTTCAAGAATTAACGGGGCAAGATTATGTAGATTCTGCGATTATCGCAATCGATGCCGAAAAAGCATTTGACGTGCATTATCACCATCTTTTAGACATGCTTTCTCACTTTGGCTTAAAGGATAATTTTGTATGTTTTGTTCACAATTTGTATGAAAAATCTACAACAAAACTAACACCTAGATTACGAGTCTTGGGTTAGCCTTAAAAAGCAGCGTTGAGAGGTCCCAGCGCTGCTTTTTAATGCCCGCTGGTATTACGAGTCTGGCAGGTACAGGTGTACTGCTCACTTTTTTTCTGCGACTCGAGCATACCGCAAATCCCCTTACGTCAATTGCGTATCCTATCTTTTTAATGGGATTTGCCTAATGCCGATATTACGAGTCTTGGAAAAAGTGAGAGGTACAGCTTCTCCTGTCAAGACTGATACTGCATTTAAAAGTCAGTAGTTAAGATTTTTATGGACTGTAACATAAAACTCTTAACTAAAGTGCTAAAAAGTACACTAACACCCATAAACTACCTATTAACCCCTAAACCGAAGCCCCCCGCACATCGCAAACACTTAAATAATTTTTTAACCCCTAATCTGCCAACCGGACATCGCCGCCACTGTAATAAATATATTAACCCCTAAACCGCCGCACTCCCCCATCGCAAACACTAGTTACATTTTATTAACCCCTAATCTGCTGTCCCTAACATCGCCGACACCTACCTACATTTACTAACCCCCTAATCTGCTGCCAACAACGTCGCCACCACTATATTAAATGTATTAACCCCTAAATCTAAGTCTAACCCTAAACCTAACCCCCTCTAACTGAAATATAATTTAAATAAATCAAAATAAAATAAGTACAATTAACTAAATTAGTCCTATTTAAAGCTAAATACTTACCTATAAAATAAACCCTAAGATAGCTACAACATAACTAAGAATTACATTGTAGCTATTTTAGTATTTATTTTTATTTTACAGGCAACTTTGTATTTATTTTAACTAGGTAGAATAGTTATTAAATAGTTATTAACTATTTAATAACTACCTAGCTAAAATGAGTACAACTTTACCTGTAAAATAAACCCTAACCTAAGTTACAATTACACCTAACACTACACTATAAATAAATGAATTACCTAAATTAAATTAAACTAATTACAATTAAATAAAATAAAATAAAGTACAAAAAAGCAAACACTAAATTACAAAAAATAATAAAATAATTACAAGAATTTTAAACTAATTACACCTAATCTAATCCCCCTAATAAAATAAAAAATCCCCCCAAAATAAAAAAAAGCCCTACCCTATACTAAATTACAAATAACCCTCAAAAGGGCCTTTTGCGGGGCATTGTCCCAAAGTAATCAGCTCTATTACCTGTAAAAAAAATTACAATACCCCCAACAATACAACCCACCACCCACACACCCAACCCTACTATAACACCCACCCAATCCCCTCTTAATCAAACCTAACACTAACCCCTTGAAGATAAACCTACCTTGAGACATCTTCACCCAACCGGGCAGAAGTGGACCTCAAGACGGGCAGAAGTCTTCATCCTATCCGGGCAGAAGAGGACCTCCAGACGGGCAGAAGTCTTCATCCAGGCGTCTTCTATCTTCATCCATCCGGAGCGGAGCGGGTCCATCTTCAAGACATCCGATGCGGAGCATCCTCTTCATCCGACGACTAAATGACGGTACCTTTAAAGGGTCATAATACCCAAATGTTTAAACACTTGAAAGTGATGCAGCATAGCTGTAAAAAGCTGACTAGAAAATATCACATAAACATCCCTATGAAAAAAAAGAAAAAGATATGTTACCTCAAAAGTTCCTCAGTAGCCACATCCCATTGTAAAGGATTTCTAAGCAGCATATTAGTATGTCTGTCACGAGACAGCTGAAAAGATGAGCCTTGTGCACTCTCATGTTATTTCCCTATTCAGTTTAGGGAAGTTTACAATGAAATCTCATGAGAGTTAAGTCAAATCTCATGAGATCACAGTAAAAGAGTTCATGACCTCAGCACTGCTGATGCTGATTGGCTGCTGTTTATTTCTTCATTTTTTTTCCCCTGCAGCTGAGTATAACTTTTTACACAGAACTGAGCTGAGGAGATTGTGAGGTAAGATATCTTCCTTTTTAACATAGAGATGCTCAGGTGATATTTTCCTGTCAGCTTTTTACAGTTATACTGCATCAGTTTTAAGTGATTTAGCATATGAGTATTATGTCCCTTTAAGGAACGTCATCCAAGATGGCGTCCCTTCAATTCTCATTGGCTGATAGAATTCTATCAGCCATTCGGAATTAAGGTAGAAAAATCCTATTGGCTGATCCAATAGGATTGAGCTCGCATTCTATTGGCTGATTGGAACAGCCAATAGAATGTGATCTCAATCCTATTGGCTGATTAGGATTTTTTCTACCTTAATTCCGATTGGCTGATAGAATTCTATCAGCCAATCGGAATTGAAGGGACGCCATCTTGGATGACGTCACTTAAAGGTACCGTCATTTAGTCGTCGGCCGTCGGATGAAGAGCATGCTCCGCGTTGGATGTCTTTAAGATGGACCCGCTCCGCTCCGGATGGATGAAGATAGAAGATGCCGCCTGGATGAAGACTTCTGCCCGTCTGGAGGACCACTTCTGCCCGTCTGGAAGTCCACTTCTGCCCGGTTGGGTGAAGACGTCTCAAGGTAGGGTGATCTTCAAGGGGTTAGTGTTAGGTTTGAATAAGGGGGGATTGGGTGGATTTTAGAGTAGGGTTGGGTGTGTGGGTGGTGGGTTGTAATGTTGGGGGGTATTGTAATTTTTTTACAGGTAATAGAGCTGATTACTTTGGGGCAATGCCCCGCAAAAGACCCTTTTAAAGGCTATTTGTAATTTAGTATAGGGTAGGGATTTTTTTTTTATTTTGGGGGGGGCTTTTTTATTTTATTAGGGGGATTAGATTAGGTGTAATTAGTTTAAAATTCTTGTAATTATTTTATTATTTTTTGTAATTTAGTGGGGTTTTTTGTACTTTAGTTTATTTTATTTAATTCTAATTAGTTTAATTTAATTTAGGTAATTCATTTATTTATAGTGTAGTGTTAGGTGTAATTGTAACTTAGGTTAGGGTTTATTTTACAGGTAAATTTGTACTTATTTTAGCTAGGTAGTTATTATATAGTTAATAACTATTTAATAACTATTCTACCTAGTAAAAATAAATACAAAGTTGCCTGTAAAATAAAAATAAACCCTAAGCTAGATACAATGTAACTATTAGTTATATTGTAGCTATCTTACGGTTTATTTTATAGGTAAGTATTTAGTTTTAAATAGGTATAATTTAATTAATTGTAGTAATTTTATTTTAAATTATATTTAAGTTAGGGGGGTGTTAGGGTTAGACTTAGGTTTAGGGGTTAATATACTTATTATAGTGGCGACGTTGAGGGTGGTAGATTAGGGGTTAATAAGTGTAGGTAGGTTGCGGCGACATTGGGGGCGGCAGATTAGGGGTTAATAAATATAATGTAGGTGTTGGCGATGTTGGGGCAGCAGATTAGGGGTTCATAAGTATAAGATAGATGGCGGCGGTGTCCGGAGCGGCAGATTAGGGGTTAATAATATAATGTAGGTTGCGGCGATGTCGGGGACGGCAGATTAGGGGTTAATAAGTGTAAGATTAGGGGTGTTTAGACTCAGGGGTTCATGTTAGGTGTAGACATAAAATGTATTACCCCATAGGAATCAATGGGGCTGCGTTAAGACCTGAACGCTGCTTTTTTGCAGGTGTTAGACTTTTTTTCAGCCAATTCTGCCCCATTGATTCCTATGGGGAAATCGTGCACAAGCACGTTTTGCCAGCTTACCGCTACCGTAAGCAGCGCTGGTATTGAGATCCAAAGTCTTTTTCCAGCAATACAAAAATTTAGCACTAATATAATTATTTCTAAACTACACAGGCCAATAGGACATAAATTTAAAATACAATATAATCACCAGCTTCAGTTAAACTATAGTAACAATGAATACCTTTGCTTTAAAATATTAAATTACAAAAATCACCATACATTACCAAATACCATATGTGAGTTCAGCTTATTTCAATATTCTGTTGGTCATACGTGAAGGAATATTCCACTATTTGCCAGGGTACAGGCCTCAAAGTTATCTTTCTTATCCTAAGAAAGGTTCACAACAAAATGGAGTCAGAGAAACTAGCGCAATGTGTGTATCTGTTTTAGCCCAGTTAGTGTGTGCCAACCAAGTTAGTCTGCAGCCAAAATGATCTCCAAGAGGTTTTGTTTCTATGAATCTGTTTGAGTCTGTATCAGTCCCTCCTCACAGCTAGTGTAGCAGCTTTTATCAGTGATAAGCCACTCCTTCACTTCTAATCATTCCAACAAGAATTTGGTTACACCCTTAATTGAAGCTTGTCCCTCATTGGCCCTTTGAGAATATACATGGCTATTTTAAATTCCTTGATAATCTAAAATACCTTTAGGTTGCAATTCTCGCACAAAACACTGGGACGACGACAAGTAAACTGGAATGCATTTTGATTTCATATATAAAACATTCTGTTCCTTAGTACATATTTTTATTAAATGTCTATACTTAAATATATCCAGGCTATGATTACGGGTAACACCCGAAACGCGTAAACCATTGTGCTACGCTACTCAGTGCCATTTTTGGATTGACGGCTTGTTTGAATTTTTAATGCTACAAAATAAAAGCTAATTTTTATATATTTGGAACGGAGCGTGTCACCTTGTTCTTTCTTCTTTTGGATATCCTAACCGGCTTTTCACGCTCCTCCTGGAGTGTCAGCAAGTACCTTGGGATTGGTAGCTGATAGTTGGGCGTCTGACGTCACATTCCCCCCCCCCCCCCCTTTCGTGGCAGAGCAAGAGTGAGAGCAGGAGTGTGCTGAAGCAGAGATACAGACCAAAGTAAACAGAAGCCGTTTGGTCACAGAGCAGACTGCTCCACCACAGGTACAAAGACTGTAATAAGATATACAACAGTTGGACAGTTGGGAAATGTATTTAAGGTATATTAAGTCAGTCACCTAGTCCACACCGTGTGTGAGAGGGAATATATCCCAGGGTGATAACGCTGACTACCGTTACACAGCCCACAATTCTCTAAGCACCGCTACTCACATGCCATTTGTTTAATACAACAGGGGGGTAAACTACATTTGAAATGAAGATACAATCCTCAGAATTTTCATAGACTGTCACAGATCTTTACAGACAGTTGCATGAGACTTTGTTTTCTATAATAGTGGGACCTGCACCTTTTGACTATACTTAAATATACTCATATTTTCTAGTATTAATAAACTTTCTGGTCAACATATGTGTGACTATCTGGCTTAATTGAGCATGATGATTTTAATACCAGACATGAGTATATTTAGAATATACATATGATAATATTTACTCATATTTTATATTTTAAAAGTCACATTTTTATGAGTGGACTAGTAGTATAAACCAATAATTTCAGTGTGACATCAGTCAACCTTTCAGGAACCCTAACAATATT
Organism: Bombina bombina; assembly: GCF_027579735.1. NCBI lineage: Eukaryota > Metazoa > Chordata > Amphibia > Anura > Bombinatoridae > Bombina > Bombina bombina. The sequence continues at coordinate 1,069,998,281 of NC_069499.1, forward strand.
TCATATTTGGAATATCACTGGTTTATCAGAGGCCTGAAAGAAACAAAGAAGATGGTATTTATTCTGGAGTAAGTTGGTTAAACATTTTAAATTCATCAATGCAGCTAATTATTCAATACAGTAGACATGTATTCAATGTATATAAATTATATATATATATACACACACACACACCGGTGTATGTATATATATATATATATATATATATATATATATATATATATATATATATATATATATATATATATATATATATATATATATATATTTTCAATATCATCTGAGTATTTTAAATTATTATGAAGATTAGGCACAAATTATTTATTTGAGCTTTAGCTTCCCATGTCATATCTTGAGCTAGCAAATTTTCCCAGATGTATATGTGGATTGGACCTTTAAAAGGAAGACCTATTGAATCATGTTGATTATCACATGTATCTGTTAACTTACAATACCCTGGGATTTTGAGCATATCTCCACTAAAGTGCAGACTCTGCATCTTTCTCACCCCAGGTAGCATCCTGATCTAGGTACCATGTCAGGGCAATTATTTTAATTGAGTTATATAGATATACATCACAGTGTAATCTGCATAGAGAGTAGGGAGAAAGGGTCTAGTCTGAAAGGTTTGATTTCAGGTCTTTTACAATTTATGCTGTGGCTGTAGCCAAATCAACTCATATCAAGTAGATATTAGCTCAATTGAATTATTAAATTATGTGATACATATGTAGTTTATACAATGCCATTCAGCAATACCTCGACAATACCTCAATAAACACTGAAGCTTGCTATTACTTTGTAAATTTACAGTATAGCATTTCTTTGCTCTCAATAGATGCCATAAACAGAGATATAAATTATCAGGCATGGTCAAATATTTGGATCCGGCATTTGTTTTGGTTATTTTTAGGAAAAGTGCAAAACACAAATATCTGAATTTGCACAAATATTTGTTTATTACACAAATACATCTTGGACTGAAAATAGCCAAATGTTGCTGCATGCAGCCAATACGAATATTTGTCCATGCCCATTAATTAAAGGGACAACAAACACCTTGAAATTTTAATATTAAATATTTAGTTATGCATAGTAAAACAACATTGCAATATACGTTTACTATTTATTTTGCCCCCTTTTCATGTCATTAAAACTGTAGATTTTTACATTCCCAGAGCTAGCAATGCTTACTGCTGACTTCCCAAGGCTAATCCTGTTACATATATTTACCTAATTGGCTTTAAATAGCAGATAACAACTGCAAAACAATTCACTTAATACCTTGATATCTATAGGCTCAAGCACAGATTGTGTATACTGTCTTATTTGGAGAAGCCAATGTTAATTAGTTTTAAAATTGTTTAGACTTGGCTGATTTGTTATTGTACATCAAGAAAACAGAAATGTCTTGTAATTGCACTGTTGATATTTAGTTTTCTATAAAGCAACACATGAAGAGACAAATAATAACACACAATTAGTAGAGTAATCATTTTAGATTACAAAAATCTTGGGGGGGGGGGGGGCAAAGCCAGCAATTTTCTTAAGGTCATGCAAAGGTCTGTAAGAAAATATTCAACAGTTGGTTCCCTTGTAATTTTGACATTATCACAACACTTGCAAGCACATGCTTACTACAAATTAGGAAAACAATGGAATTCTTTGTTTATCTACATGGAGAGAGAGGAGTGAGGTAGAGTTCTTGTGACTCAAACAGCCCCTTTTTATATTAGCTTATTTGTAATGTAACACGTGCATATTAATCTGGAGACTCAGAGGTAACTGAGGTCTATATTATTGCTAATAAAACTAAGAAACAAAAGAACATAAAAAAAAAAACTAATAAGACAGAAGTAAGAGATATTAAAAGTTTACATGGCAGAAATGAGGGCTGACTAACTAAATCGTAGATTACAAGTAGCACGAACATTAGCTTCCGATATAAGAATATCGCAGGTGCGTTATATTAATTTGTGTACGTATTATAAGTTGAAAGTAAATGCAATGACTTGAGCGCAATCTAATTTAACACGCATCGCATTAGCGCAACTGAAGACCTCCATAAAGGGTTAGGGATAGAAAGTAAATGCCACCAAATACAACAAAAATACATTAAACTGTACTGTTACACTCATGTAAAACACTATCTGATAAAAAATAGTCATGCACATATTCATAAGAAATATTTATAAAGTTTAACAGGTATATGGTATGTGGCCATGTATTTGACTGCAAAGGGGCTATAATATGAATGTATATGTGTGTGATATATATATATATATATATATATATATATATATATATATATATATATATATATATACACCTTAATAATAATATTTAATGTGTTTTACTGTGTATCTACTGTAAATATTAAACATGCCAATGTTCTTCACATATGGGAATGTTATTTTTATTGTAAATACATATTTACTGTATATAATATATATATATATATATATATATATATATATATATATATATATATATATATATATATATATATTTATTAACAAAAATGAAAAAAAAAAATCAATGTGAAGAACATAGGAATATAAAAAAAGCACAACGTGCTTCGGGTGTCGCAATGTAGGTCTATTCCTGTGTCGGATTAGAGCACATGAAAACTTATCTTAAAAGGTGCGTTATTAAAATATTAAGTATGGGGGCGGAGCCAGCAGTGAAGCAGTGCAGTCGCACATCTCAGGAGCTCCAACGACACCACATATAAAGTTTAATTTTAAAGACCGCTCCAGCCCAAATATTGGTCCCTAAACAAAGAATGATGGACTTGGGGGATCTGTGTATCTAATCCTTGAGAGGACTACACTAAATTGATGAGATCTAGTGATTCTAGAGCACATACCACTGTTAAGCAGCCTCGCAGTCAGCCATCTTGGATCCACCGCTATTGTGTTTTTCGTAAGCTGACTGCCTTCTATTATTTGCAACTATGTCAACTGGAGATCAGATATTAGAGGAGATGCACCTCTTTCTAGATGGATGTAGGGGCTTGTTTAATCGACTATTTACCTTATCGCCCCACCAAACAGCTAGTAAGTTTGCGGCCCAGATTACCCACGTGCCTGCTGACATGGCTGCCCCTGGGGGTGGTGGCGCTTTGGGGCCCCGGCGCTCCTCGCCTCCTGGGCATGCTGTGTTGGGAGCGCAATCAGAGGCTATAGCGCCTCACCTGCCCTGGAAGGAGCCCGCGAGCAAGTTTTCCCATGCAGGATGCTTGACACCCTCAGACAACTCAGCTTTTGTCTACATACCGGCAACCGGGAGGAGATGCTGTAGCCCAGCGCAACAGATGCCTTTTGCTGAGTCCGGTGAGTGCAAATGGGGATTACTATCGGCAACTACAGAAACCTTGTGTACAGTTTCCCTGCCGCTCACAGAAGTCTATCTACCTGTCGCTGCAACAGCAGAGAGCTATACAGAGCTATCATTGGGCCCGGAGTTGGTGATTCCCAGAGTTCTGCGGCGGAGCCCGGAGCTGTCAGTGGTGACAGGCCTCTTTCCACACGATGCGGGACATTACCAATTTTGGCGAGAAGGTGTGGGATGAGGCTGAACAGCTGGTGAGATTTTGTGTCGCTGCATCACTGATCTCTACTTTTACATTACATCTCATGTCTGAAAACTGTCTAATTATACTCCAGGGTCTCTGCAGCTGACTCATAATAAGTAATGGACATTAGTTTCTCCGTTGTACCTAGCTGTTACATGCACACAAAGTTCTACAGAGGGGGATTGTTTGCTTCATTTGCAGAATTATATACTCTCTAAAGAAGTTATGATTACCATATCTAGCTCTGTTGCCACATATAGCTTAACTGAATACATGGTCATATACCTAAAATGTCTGCAGCGAGTCTGTTGTTACTATTCTACTAATGTTTCAGGGTCTCTTAGCATACTACTTAGAGCTAGTTGACTGACGTTTTTTTTCTGTCAAGGACTCTGGCTTGGATGTGTATCTCATTACAACGCGGTGGACTGCTGTAGATGTAAATTAAATATGCCTAATTACCATTGAATTTATCACGCTTATCATAATACCAAGCAGTTTACTCGTATCTTTGTTACTACTGCATTTTACTGATATGCTATACCTTGCTATAATATCTATCAGCTAAGTTCTCTTGTGGCACACAAACAGTATTTATTTACCCCAAGCAATGTTATGCACCCGGACTTCCTGCATGTTTAGAGATTTTTGTAGCTAGTATATACAGACATGAACGTACTACTTAACAGTTTGTTTATATATTTGAGCCGCTACTGCAATATATGGCTATCTTATGCTCTGTTATAATATTTACCTGCTAAGTCCTCTTAGGGGATGCAAATAATTTTTATAAACATTGGTGACAGATAAGGATGTGAAGATTTTCCTACCTCAGGGCCCAAGGTTTCTCCCACATAGTTCAGCCTTATGTCCAAGATGTTCACAGCTTTTTTAAGTCTATGAGCATATTATTGGCAGTTAAATGTAAAATCATCCCTATTCACTCCTGTGTTCATTTTTTTATAAGACTAGATTATCACCTCCTTAAGTAATTAGAATCTCAACATTCTCATACTTTCTGTTTTTTATCCTCTGCCTCATACTAAAACTGTGCACTTGTTTTCAGTATTCTATTTACAACTGGTGTAGATTTCAATATTAACTTTATTTGCGGGTGTATATGGGAGTGCTGTAATCACATGGCCTACTAATATCTACCCCATAGGTGAATTTCCAATACCCCAAGATGCCCTGTTTTCCATCGCAGGCTGGACCTGCAATAACACTAAACTGTACAATTTCTCATCCTTATATTTAGTTCTAGTTATACATGCACCAAGTATAGTATCTACTCAATATATAATTAGCCTACAAGCTATCTACTATGCTTCAACAACCACCTCCTCCCTCACTATATTATAATGTACCTTCATATTTGGCATATACTCTACTCATAGTATCTATTTTGTCTCCTAGCTTCAGGAGAATTAAAAAAGCAGTTTCTCTTAGCTAACCTACCACCCCCACCACTCCCCTTATAATGTACCTCCTAATGTTGGAGGGCTATCTATATGGCTTATCTTGTTTATGCCATACTCTAACTATTTATACCTACATACTTTACCACACTATTTACACAGCAAGTTTATATATTTACTCTTATTATTGCTTCCAATGCCTATTCCTAACTATTCTAAAAATTAAAAAAATTTGAGGTTTATTAATGATATCCAAAAGTGGTCTCCTTAGTTACAATTTCCTTCTTTCGCTCCATTACTACCTGTTGCTTTTGTTGGCCCAAAAGTAATTTATTATGTCATATAGAAGGTTCCTGAAGGATCAACACTCTATCTGTATAATGTTTACAAGCTATGCAACTTGTTGGCTATACGTCTCTTTCATGTCTCTTTTTATTACTCCTGTAACATTGAAGCCTTATTTCATGTGACATAAGAATTTGTTATGACGTTTTATGCATGCCTTTAACTAAACCTCAATAAAAATTATATTAAAAAAAAAAAAAAATATTAAGTATAAAAATATAATAATAATTAAAAATTACTATAGATACTGTAAACAAAATCTAAATAATCCATAGATTAAATATATATATATATATATATATATATATACATACACATACATACATACATACATACATACATACACACACACCTATATACATATATATATATTTATTAGCAACATAGAGAAACGCACTCGCCGGGTCTTATAAATATGGTATTTTTTAATACTTCATGTAGTGACATTTCGGGGTCGTTAGCCCCATCCTCAGACCTTTACAATAGAAACCAAAATCAATACAATATATACATTACCCGCCACCATGACCAGCGAACAACTGGAAGTGCCCTAGGCGTCCTGCACAGGTCTGCCGGTTGCCATAGCAACAGGAAGTCGCTACCCTGTCAAATGGAACAGAGAAACAGCATAAGCATTTACAAGACCATTAATGTATCTACAGTGTCAGCATTATTTACACAGTCAGCATAAATCTACAAGTATTGATATACATATTACAGTCTAATATACCGTAAATCATTGGTCCCAATCACTGAGTCATCATTATTGTGGGAGAAGAGGCCACATCCAGAAAGCTAAGGGTCCCCAAACATTATCCTCACATTTTATATTTTACTTTATGGGCCAATTGATCTAAAATAGAAACACAGAGTTAGAGGTGCCAATCTAGGTAGGTTTTTAAACCCTTAGTAGCCAATGTGTTTAAAGTGAAAATCCACTTTGATTATTTCTGTAAAAGTAGTTTGGCTCTGTATCCCCCTCTGCTTGATTTAGGAACATGATCTATAATAATGTATCGGAGATCAGCGGCCGTATGGCCAGTCTTGGCAAAATGCCTTGCAACTGGCTGGTCTGATTCCTTTCAACAAATCACCAACCTAATAGCAGCGCAGTGATTGGCCATACGGGTGCGTAGGGTATCCACTGTCTTTCCTACATAAAATAAACATAAAATAAACCACAGGGGCAATGCAAGAAATATACAATATATTCTGTGGTGCATGTAACCCTATGTTTAATTGTGTATTTCTTGTTCGAATGTGGATGTACAAATGACTTGGTGTTATTTATTCCATTGCACGTTGTGCAACCAAGGCACCTATAACATCCCCATTTAGGTTTTTTTTTCCAAGTACTCTTCTTGTAGCTCTCAATCGGATCCACCTTGACCAGAGTTTCTCTGATTGATCTAAATCTCCTATAGCTCACTCTAGTTGGACCCATCTCTGTGAAGGGGAGAGTAATATTTGTATTCACAATGTTCCAGAATACAGATATTACTCAAAACAGAGGGGGAGACAGAGCCAAACTATTTTTACAGAAGGAATCGAAGTGGATTTTCACTTTAAACAAACACATAGGCTCCTAAGGGTTTAAACACCTACCTAGATTGGCACTGTTTCCTCTAACTCTGTGTATCCGTTTTAGATCAATTTTCCCATAAAGTAAAATATAAAATGTGAGGATAATGTTTGGGGACCCTTAGCTTTCTGGATGTGGCCTCTTCTCCCACAATAATGACCAATGATTTACAGTATATTAGACTAATATGTATATCAATACTTGTAGATTTATGCTGTGTAAATAATGCTGACACTGTAGATATGTTAATGGTCTTGTATATGCTTATGCTGTTTCTCTGTTCCATTTGACAGGGTAGCGACTTCCGGTTTCTATGGCAACCCGGCGGACCTGCGCAATATTATGTGCAGGACACCTTGGGCACTTCCGGTTGTTCGCTGGTCATGGTCGCGGGTAATGTATATATTGTATTGATTTTGGTTTGTATTGTAAAGGTCTGAGGATGGGGCTAATGACCCCGAAATGTCACTACTTGATGTATTAAAAAATACCATATTTATAAGACCCGGCGAGTGCATTTCTCTAAGTTGCTATTATTGTTATTTTTTATGCACCCTGGGCATTTTGAACATTGGAGAGTGTGTGCAGGGCCCTTACAGAATTTATATATATATATATATATAAATGAAAGAAAGCACTCTCTGGTCTTTTGAGTGAAAATTTAATAAATCAAGCGTGACGTTTCGGGGACACACTCCCATTCCTCAGGACACCTGCCCCTTTATCAAGCTACTCACTAATACAATTAACAAGCCTTATCTAGGCTCAGTAATAAAACAGGTGACCAATAAAAAGCATGGGAGTAGTTAAAAGGTTTGACATCATCACACATCGTTTCATTGGATACTAGAATGTTAAACACACACAACACAAAAAATATTTTACCCCTTACATCCTATTGAAGAATTGGAGACCTGATTAAAAACAAATGCAGCAGGTTGCCAACCATACACCATATCTGAAACATGATTAAATCACTTCATTTTTAATACCTAAGTTTCAAAGAAAATAAATGTCATATAGTAATTAAATTAAGGGTAAGAGATCAAATTATCTGTTAAGTCCCTTTGGGGACATTGTGTTAAGTAGCCAAATCCATTTGGCTTCTTTATTAAGGAGGTCCGTGACTCTATCGCCCCCTCTAGGTTTTTTGGGGGCACTATCAATGATCATGTACCTCAACTAAGTGACCTGATGGCCCATTTATGCAAAATGTGCTGGAATAGGGAGATGTAACATTTTATCATTGCAAATGGTCAACTTATGTTTGCAAATGTGGTCTCCTATCTTTTGGGTCATTTCGCCAACATATAATAGCCCACATGGGCATTTTAACGCATAAACATCATAAGTCGAATCACAGGTGTAAAAACCTTTAATATGATATTTTTTCCCAGTGGAAAGATGGGAAATGATTCCTCCCTTAATGATGTTATTGCATAGGGCACACCCCAAGCATGGGAATGTGCCCAGCTTGGGGGTCCCAAAGAATTGGTGTTGGGCACTACTAGTTATCTTGGCAGGCATGGCATGGACCAACTGTCTGCCTATTGTGTTGCCTCTACGATATGAGGCTCTAGGAAATTTCTGGAACTCCCTAATCTCTGGACATGCCTCTTAACAAATACCAGTGTTTTTTAATTATATTTAACACTTTTTTTACTCATAGTATTATATGAGCTCACAAAATTCAATCTCTTTGAATAGGTGTATTGCTTTTGACTGGGCGATTTTTTAGAGAGTTCTTTATTTCCTCAAGTTCCTGAACATTATAACCCCTACTGACAAATCTCTTCTTCATGTCATTGGAATTGACCTGTCTGGTTTCTGTATCTGACACTATCCTTTCCATTCTCAACAGCTGTGATTTGGGCACACTTTGATAAACCTGTGGTGGATGAAAACTACTCCTATGTAAAAGGATGTTCCTAACAGTAGGTTTCACAAAAGATCATTGACCAATCCACCATCCTTTTTTGAGAACATTGTATCTAAAAATTCTACCCTTTGTTTATCCATTTTACTACTAAATTTCAAAAAAGGGACTGCATTTTCAATGCTAAGTCTAAATTCCATTAGTGGGGTAGGAAGGGGTGCTGAACCGCAATCTGGAAATGTATATAACTAAGACCTTTGCATTAATTTATATTTAGTTGGGGTAGAGAATACCAATATTAAATCTTTTATGAGGTGTGATGGTAAAATAAAATAAAATAATAAAATATAATAGAATAATCTTCTATCTTTTAGTTGGGGTAGAGAATAGCAATAATATGAGGTTCAAGGTGTGATGATAAAATAAATTAGTATAATAATCTTCTATCTTTGCCGTGATAATACAATGTGTGCTGCGTAGAAAGCTACTTAGTGAAAGTGTTAATGAAAGTGTTAAAATTTTAATTAGGGTAGAGAATACCAATAATATAAGGTTCAGGTGTGATGATAAAAATAAAATAGTATAATAATCTTCAATCTTTTCAGTGATAATATAATGTGTGCTGCGTAGAAAGCTACTTAGACCTCCCCCGATAGGGGGAGTAAAAGGGATTAAAGTGCTCAGAATAGTACTACTTAAAACAACCTTACCATGGGTCCCAGCGGGCATGTCTTATTGTTATATTTTGTCAGGGTAATCAGGCAGGCCATATAGACCTCCCCCGATAGGGGGAGTAAAAGGGATTAAAGTGCTAAGAATAGTACTACTTAACACAACCTAGTTACCATGGGTCCCAGACCGCATGTCTTGTTGTTATATTTTGTCAGGGTAATCGGGCACGCCATATAGACCTCCCCCGATAGGGGGAGTAACAGGGATTAAAGTGCTAAGAATAGTACTACTTAACACAACCTAGTTACCATGGCTCCCAGACCGCATGTCTTGTTGTTATATTTTGTCAGGGTAATCATGCAGGTCATATAGACCTTCCCTGATAGGGGGAGTAAAAGGGATTAAAATGCTAAGAATAGTACTTCTAAACACAACCTTACCATGGGTCCCAGACCGCATGTCTTATTGTTATATTTTGTCAGGGTAATCAGGCAGGCCATATAGACCTCCCCCGATAGGGGGAGTAAAAGGGATTAAAGTGCTCAGAATAGTACTACTTAACACAACCTTACCATGGGTCCCAGACCGCATGTCTTATTGTTATATTTTGTCAGGGTAATCAGGCAGGCCATATAGACCTCCCCCAATAGGGGGAGTAAAAGGGATTAAAGTGCTCAGAATAGTACTACTTAACACAACCTTACCATGGGTCCCAGCCCGCATGTCTTATTGTTATATTTTGTCAGGGTAATCAGGCAGGCCATATAGACCTCCCCCGATAGGGGGAGTAAAAGGGATTAAAGTGCTCAGAATAGTACTACTTAACACAACCTTACCATGGGTCCCAGCCCGCATGTCTTATTGTTATATTTTGTCAGGGTAATCAGGCAGGCCATATAGACCTCCCCCGATAGGTGGAGTAACACGTATTAAAGTGCTAAGAATACTACTACTTTACACAACCTAGTTACCATGGGTACCAGACCGCATGTCTTGTTGTTATATTTTGTCAGGGTTATCATGCAGGCCATATAGACCTTCCCTGATAGGGGGAGTAAAAGGGATTAAAATGCTAAGAATAGTACTACTTAACACAACCTAGTTACCATGGCTCCCAGACCGCATGTCTTATTGTTATATTTTGTCAGGGTAATCAGGCAGGCCATATAGACCTCCCCTGATAGGTGGAGTAACACGTATTAAAGTGCTAAGAATACTACTACTTTACACAACCTAGTTACCATGGGTACCAGACCGCATGTCTTGTTGTTATATTTTGTCAGGGTTATCATGCAGGCCATATAGACCTTCCCTGATAGGGGGAGTAAAAGGGATTAAAATGCTAAGAATAGTACTACTAAACACAACCTTACCATGGGTCCCAGACCGCATGTCTTATTGTTATATTTTGTCAGGGTAATCAGGCAGGCCATATAGACCTCCCCCGATAGGGGGAGTAAAAGGGATTAAAGTGCTCAGAATAGTACTACTTAACACAACCTTACCATGGGTCCCAGCGGGCATGTCTTATTGTTATATTTTGTCAGGGTAATCAGGCAGCCCATATAGACCTCCCCCGATAGGGGGAGTAAAAGGGATTAAAGTGCTCAGAATAGTACTACTTAACACAACCTAGTTACCATGGGTCCCAGACCGCATGTCTTATTGTTATATTTTGTCAGGGTAATCAGGCAGGCCATATAGACCTCCCCCAATAGGGGGAGTAAAAGGGATTAAAGTGCTCAGAATAGTACTACTTAACACAACCTTACCATGGGTCCCAGCCCGCATGTCTTATTGTTATATTTTGTCAGGGTAATCAGGCAGGCCATATAGACCTCCCCCGATAGGGGGAGTAAAAGGGATTAAAGTGCTCAGAATAGTACTACTTAACACAACCTTACCATGGGTCCCAGCCCGCATGTCTTATTGTTATATTTTGTCAGGGTAATCAGGCAGGCCATATAGACCTCCCCCGATAGGGGGAGTAAAAGGGATTAAAGTGCTAAGAATAGTACTACTTAACACAACCTAGTTACCATGGGTCCCAGACCGCATGTCTTGTTGTTATATTTTGTCAGGGTAATCGGGCAGGCCATATAGACCTCCTTTAAAAATTCCCAATTAGAGATGTCACACAGTACCTTTATGTATAAAAAACGCTCCTCTGTATATTCTTACTTTTCCTGTCAGCGTTTTAATATATCAGCTGTCCGGTTCGGCAATAGAGTCACGTGGGTTCTTTGTGACTAATCAGAGGGTCTCCTTGTTTAAATTAAGTGCGCGCACTTCATTCCTTTTAAATATTTTTCAGTATGTGGCTCCTCTCGCTGTATAATAACTAACAGGGATTTCTTATTTCAAACCTCCTGTTAGGTCCTGGGTGCCAAGTTTGTCTGTAGCTGTTGAGCTACAGACAAACTTAATTTAAACAAGGAGACCCTCTGATTAGTCATAAAGATCCCACGTGACTCTATTGCCGAACCAGACAGCTGATATATTAAAACGCTGACAGGAAAAGTTAGAATATACTGAGGAGCGTTTTTTTTTACATAAAGGTACTGTGTGACATCTCTAATTGGGAATTTTTAAAGGAACCACAAAAAAGGAAAGACTGTGGGTAAACACCTGCTAGGAAAAGCCCTCTAATTAAAGCTTGCAACACTGTGTTTAATTAGACACACGCCACTTTGAAAAACACTTAATACAGACTATCAACACAGAAAAGGCTTATCATTTTTTTACCATTGGTTCATACTGGTGTATGGAAGCTAACTATACTTATCAATCTGCAATGGTTTATTGTTACTGTATCAACCTATGCTAGGAAAAGCCCTCTAATTAAAGCTTGCAACACTGTGTTTAATAAGACACACGCCACTTTGAAACACCTGTTACAGACTATCAACACAGAAAAGGCTTATCATTGTTTTTACTATTGGTTCATACTGGTGTATGAAAGCTAACTACTCTTATCAATCTGCAGTGGTTTATTGTTACTGTATCAACCTATGCCTCTACTAGTTTTCACTTTATTGTATGTCCATCTTCTAACATATTAGTAGCTATTGGAGTCTTTTCAATCAGTAGTAGTTTGGATAAGTAGTTTGGATAAGTAGTTGACCCAGAGGAAACTCAACTACTTATCCAAATAGGTAAGGCTGCTAATAACAGTGCTGTAATTATGGGAGATTTTAACTACCCTGATATAAACTGGGCCAATGAAACTAGTAATTCAGCTAAGGGGGATAGATTTTTAAATGTTCTCAGGGATAACTTCTTGTCACAATTAATAGAGGAGCCAACTAGGAGTAAAGCTATATTGGATTTAGTGCTATCAAACAATACAGATATAATATCAAACATAGAAGTTAAAGAACATTTGGGTAACAGTGATCATAACATGGTCACATTTGAAATCTCTTTTCATATGCAGTGTTTTAAAGGCTTAACTAAGACTTTTAATTTCAAGAAAGCAAAATTCAACGATTTAAGGAAATCATTAAATAATATAAATTGGGACAATGTATTTTCTAATAAAAATACAGAGGATAAATGGATAATATTTAAAAATTTGTTAAATAAATATACATATCAATACATACCATATGGTTATAAAAATAAAAAAAAGCCGTTATGGCTAAATAAAAATGTGTTAAAAGAAATTAGGAAAAAACGTAGGGCATTTAAATTATTAAAAGAAAATAGTACAGACTCAGCATACAATATTTATAAGGAATGTAACAAAGCATGCAAAAAAGCAATCAAATTAGCCAAAATTGAAAATGAAAAATTAATTGCCAAGGATTCTAAGTCTAACCCTAAAAGGTTCTTTAAGTACATAAATAGCAAAAAATCTAAGAAGGATAATATAGGTACATTAAAATATGTGGAGGGTAGCATGATAAATAATGACAGGGAAAAGGCTGAGGTACTAAACCAGTTTTTTTCTTCAGTATACACAAGAGAGGAACCATTGAATGATACTTTGGAACAGAATAGAACATGCCAGTCCATACCACTAACTGGGTTTTGTTTAGAGGATATCAGGAAAAAACTAAAAAATATTAAGGTAAATAAAACTCCAGGCCCAGATGGAATACACCCAAGGGTGTTAAGTGAATTTAGCACTGTTATAGACAAACCTTTACTCTTAATTTTTCAAGACTCATTATCCTCAGGCATGGTACCCCAGGATTGGCGTAAAGCTGATGTGGTGCCACTCTTCAAAAAGGGAAGCAGGGATGATCCAGGAAGCTATAGACCAGTTAGTCTGACATCAATAGTGGGGAAGATATTTGAAGGGATTATAAGGGATTATATTGATGAGCATATTCGTGTAAACAAGATTATGAGTTCTAATCAGCATGGCTTTAGGAGAAATAGATCATGTCAAACTAATCTAATTAGATTCTATGAGGAAGTAAGTAAAAATATAGATAAAGGGGAATCAGTTGATGTGATATACTTAGATTTTGCAAAGGCATTTGATACAGTGCCACATGAGAGATTAATGCACAAAATTAAGGGACTGGGAATAGCTGAAAATGTTAGCTCATGGATAAATAACTGGATAAAAGATAGGGAGCAACGAGTAGCAGTAAATGGATCATACTCAGATTGGACAAAGGTAATCAGTGGCGTCCCCCAGGGATCAGTACTGGGCCCTGTTCTTTTTAATATTTTTATAAATGACTTGGAGCAAGGATTAAATAGCGACATCTCTATTTTTGCAGATGATACTAAGTTAAGTAAGGTCATTAGGTCCGAGCAGGATGAACTCTCTTTGCAAAGGGATTTGCTAAAATTAGAACTATGGGCAAGTGAATGGAAAATGAGATTTAATACGGAAAAATGTAAGGTTCTACATTTTGGAAGTAAAAATAAGCAGGCTATGTATTTTTTAAATGGGACAAGACTTAGCCAAACACAGGAGGAAAGGGATTTGGGAGTAGTAATAGATAACAAGCTAAAGATGAGTGCACAATGCAGGGCAGCGGCTTCAAAGGCTAATAAGATACTAGCATGTATTAAAAGAGGCATTGATTCAAGGGAGGAAAGCATAATTCTGTCATTATATAAAGCCCTGGTAAGACCTCACCTTGAGTTTGGAGTGCAGTTCTGGGGACCGATTGCTAAAAAAGATATTGCAGAACTAGAAAAAGTTCAGAGAAGGGCCACAAAGCTAATAAGGGGATTGGATAAATTAACCTATGAGGAGAGGCTAGCCAAACTGGGTCTGTTCTCTTTAGAAAAAAGGTGCTTGAGAGGTGACATGATTACTTTATATAAATATATTCAAGGCCCATATACAGAGATGGCAGAAGCTCTTTTTATTCCAAGAAAATTGGTTCTGACAAGAGGTCATAATTTAAGGTTGGAGGAAAGGAGATTTAATCTCCTGCAACGGAAATGTTTTTTCACTGTAAGAGCAATAAAATTGTGGAACTCATTACCAAAGGAGGTAGTGAATGCCAATACCATAGATACATTTAAAAATAGTCTGGATAAATTTCTGTATATAAACAAAATTCATGGATATGATTGCTAGTATTAAATGGGTCACATTTTAATGGGGTTATTTAAGCTTAACTGGAGCTTTTTGTAAGTATTTTAGATTTGTATAGGTTGAACTCGATGGACTTCAGTCTTTTTTCAACCTTATCTACTATGTTACTATGTTAAATTAGAATTGTAGTTTTTTTAATGCATTTATAACACCGGTGTTATTACGTTTTTAGAATCTAATTTTTTAGAACATTACTGTTGTTTAATATTTTAACTGCTACTAATGTCAGTAAGGAATTTTTATTTCTTAGTATGAACTCACTTAATAAATTAACATTATTACATTAATCTGCTTACTATCCCTTTTTTCATTTTTAAATCAGGATCCATATTTTCTACCTAAAATTTAAAACTTGTGAGGAATCCCTAGTTCCCATTACTAATTTACTCACAACTATATTTAACTATATTTATTTTTATGCACCCCAACTTTTCACTACAACAATTATCATCCCCACCGCACGTATACTATATACACAGAAGATCTACCTGGTGACATAGAGTCACTTTAAACTTATACTGCTCTAACACTAATTTCACAACTATTTACTCTCACAATTGAATATAATCTTTTGCCCTACATAAACAAGGAGAAATTAGCATGTTTTAACTTTTATTAACACTTTCACTAAGTAGCTTTCTACGCAGCACACATATTATCACTGAAAAGATTGAAGATTATTATACTATTTTATTTTATTTTTATCATCACACCTGAACCATATATTATTGGTATTCTCTACCCTAACTAAAAGATTAACACTTTCATTAACACTTTCACTAAGTAGCTTTCTACGCAGCACACATTGTATTATCACTGCAAAGATAGAAGATTATTATACTAATTTATTTTATCATCACACCTTGAACCTCATATTATTGGTATTCTCTACCCCAACTAAAAGATAAAATAATATAATATAATAATCTTCTATTTTATTTTACCATCACACCTCATAAGATTTAATATCGGTATTCTCTACCCCAACTAAATATAAATTAATGCAAAGGTCTTAGTTATATACATTTCCAGGTTGCGGTTCAGCGCCCCTTCCTACCCCACTATAATCTCTTTTTTTCAAAAACTTTAGGTGTAGTCACTTGTGAGAGGACTACACTAGTGAAGGACTCTATATCTGGAGTGAGTTAGATTGTTCAAATTACCCTATCTATACTAAATTCCATTAGTGTTTCAGGGGGCCCCGCCACACAATGAACCAACCCTGACAGAATTGGGTAAATAGTGGGTTCGTATACACATGTCTCTCTTCAATGGGGTTCATTACCAAACAGGCATAGGATGGGGCCACATTGGACCCCATCGCTGTGCCCGTTTTCTGCATTAAGAATTGATTCTCAAAGAGAAAAAAAAATATTTGTTAATACCAAAAATAAGTAATTGGGTTAACCATTCCTGTTGTGCCTCATTATACAAATTACACAGAGTAAGGGGGACTTTTTAGAGAGAAGTCACATCCCAAGTGGCCATTATCAAATTGTCATCCATGTTTGTTATCTTTGTAATTTTCTCAATAAACTACATAGTGTCACTAATGTAGGATATGCCCTGTGTAACAAGCGGTGCCAAAATTTTGTCTAAAAATTGTGCAGTAGGACTTAAGAGAGAGCCTATTCCGGCCACTATCGGCCTACCTGATGGGTCAATAAGCTTTTTATGTATCTTAGGTACAACATATGACCAGCATAAATCTCTGCAAAAGCTTTTTGTAGCCTTCGCCTAAACCATAATGTTGCACAATCTTTGTTTTCAGGTCATTTGAGAGTTGTTTTGAGGCCCCCATTATGCCACTCTTCAGAGGAGAGTCAAAGAGAACAACAACTTGCAATTGGTCACCTTTTGTCATGATTGGATGCCCCTGTCTATGGAGTTCAAGGCTTAATGGGCTCACCAAATAAATTGTGTGTTCTAATTAATCAGTGCTAGGTAGTCACAGGTATTTAAATCAACAAAATGACAAGGGTGCCCACATTTATGCACCTGTTTAATTTCGTTTGGATGCATATTGCACATTTTTTTGTTAATCCAATAAACCTCATTTGACTACTGAAATATTACTGTGTCCTTCAGTCATTTGATAGATCAAAATGAAATTGCTGATCCAAACACCCAATTATTTATAAATGAAAATCATGAAAATTGTCAGGGTGCCTAAAAACTTTTCCATACAACTGTAATATATAGATATATAGATATATATATATATATATAGATATATATATATATATATATAGATATATATATATATATATATATATATATATATATATATATATTTTCACATACAAGAATATGTATTTACAATCAAAATAACATATACCTGTATGTGAAGAACATTGGAATGTGAAATATTAATAACTCCTGTCGGGTTAGTGCACGAGCGATAAGTGTTGTTTTTTCTTCTACTTGAAGTCTATGTGGCGAATGTGTTAGTGAGGTTGCAATATCTGAAGTCCTGAAGTTAGCGCGCGTCATGTTTTGCTCGTGCGCAAAACTTTTACTTTCAACTTGTAATAAGCGCGGGATAGAATTCACTAAATTCCTCAGAAATATTATTGTCTATTTTTGGCAATAAAGAGCTAACTAGCTGTAATGTAATTGGGCTTTTACAAATACATTGGATTAGGCAGCTAATAGCTAGGGGTAGCATGTATTATTAATATTATTTCTGGTCTTTCTAATGATGGGTCTCAAGTTATATGATTATAAGTAGCCCAAATGAGAGTTTTGTTCTCGATAAACTGAATCAGACTCCAAGGACTGGACCAATCCAATGGTGTGCATCTGCTCCCTTTCATATATCTCAATAAACACCAATTCTTGCTATTACTTGTAAATTGTACATTTACAGTAGGATCCAGCATTTCTTTACTCTCAATAGGTGACTGAAGATGTCACAAATGGAGATATTAATTATTAAGCATGGGAAAATATATGTATCCAGCATTCATGTCTATTTAGAGTTCTGGATTTATTCACTAAAAGTGTTGCCCTGTTACAAAAATAAATCAGAGTAAACAGTGGCTTCAAATAAACAAATATTTGCCCATGTAAATTATTTATTAAAAGGAGCCGTAAAAACCTTGAGATTTTAATATAAAATATTTAGTTACGCATAGAAAAACAACTTTGCAACATACAACTTATTTTCCCCATATATATCAATGGAGAGCACAAACTGAAAAAAAACTAACACCTATACTCACATCCGACAGGGATTATTAATAGTTCACATTCCAATGTTCTTCACATACTGTACAATCTACTGTCTATTGTAAATAAATATTTCTGTATATACTGTATCTACATATACCTATACTTCTATATCTATAAGTATAGATATCTATTTTATATTATCATATATATATATATATATATATATATATATATATATATATATATATATATATATAGTAACATAGTAGATAAGGTTGAAAAAAGACTGAAGTCCATCGAGTTCAACCTATACAAATCT
Source organism: Bombina bombina (assembly GCF_027579735.1). Taxonomy (NCBI): domain Eukaryota; kingdom Metazoa; phylum Chordata; class Amphibia; order Anura; family Bombinatoridae; genus Bombina; species Bombina bombina. The sequence continues at coordinate 1,070,016,813 of NC_069499.1, forward strand.
AAAATACTTACAAAAAGCTCCAGTTAAGCTTAAATAACCCCATTAAAATGTGACCCATTTAATACTAGCAATCATATCCATGAATTTTGTTTATATACAGAAATTTATCCAGACTATTTTTAAATGTATCTATGGTATTGGCATTCACTACCTCCTTTGGTAATGAGTTCCACAATTTTATTGCTCTTACAGTGAAAAAACGTTTCCGTTGCAGGAGATTAAATCTCCTTTCCTCCAACCTTAAATTATGACCTCTTGTCAGAACCAATTTTCTTGGAATAAAAAGAGCTTCTGCCATCTCTGTATATGGGCCTTGAATATATTTATATAAAGTAATCATGTCACCTCTCAAGCGCCTTTTTTCTAAAAAAAACAGACCCAGTTTGGCTAGCCTCTCCTCATAGGTTAATTTCTCCAATCCCCTTATTAGCTTTGTGGCCCTTCTCTGAACTTTTTCTAGTTCTGCAATATCTTTTTTAGCAATCGGTCCCCAGAACTGCACTCCAAACTCAAGGTGAGGTCTTACCAGGGCTTTATATAATGACAGAATTATGCTTTCCTCCCTTGAATCAATGCCTCTTTTAATACATGCTAGTATCTTATTAGCCTTTGAAGCCGCTGCCCTGCATTGTGCACTCATCTTTAGCTTGTTATCTATTACTACTCCCAAATCCCTTTCCTCCTGTGTTTGGCTAAGTCTTGTCCCATTTAAAAAATACATAGCCTGCTTATTTTTACTTCCAAAATGTAGAACCTTACATTTTTCCGTATTAAATCTCATTTTCCATTCACTTGCCCATAGTTCTAATTTTAGCAAATCCCTTTGCAAAGAGAGTTCATCCTGCTCTGACCTAATGACCTTACTTAACTTAGTATCATCTGCAAAAATAGAGATGTCGCTATTTAATCCTTGCTCCAAGTCATTTATAAAAATATTAAAAAGAACAGGGCCCAGTATTGATCCCTGGGGGACGCCACTGATTACCTTTGTCCAATCTGAGTATGATCCATTTACTGCTACTCGTTGCTCCCTATCTTTTATCCAGTTATTTATCCATGAGCTAACATTTTCAGCTATTCCCAGTCCCTTAATTTTGTGCATTAATCTCTCATGTGGCACTGTATCAAATGCCTTTGCAAAATCTAAGTATATCACATCAACTGATTCCCCTTTATCTATATTTTTACTTACTTCCTCGTAGAATCTAATTAGATTAGTTTGACATGATCTATTTCTCCTAAAGCCATGCTGATTAGAACTCATAATCTTGTTTACACGAATATGCTCATCAATATAATCCCTTATAATCCCTTCAAATATCTTCCCCACTATTGATGTCAGACTAACTGGTCTATAGCTTCCTGGATCATCCCTGCTTCCCTTTTTGAAGAGTGGCACCACATCAGCTTTACGCCAATCCTGGGATACCATGCCTGAGGATAATGAGTCTTGAAAAATTAAGAGTAAAGGTTTGTCTATAACAGTGCTAAGTTCCCTTAACACCCTTGGGTGTATTCCATCTGGGCCTGGAGTTTTATTTACCTTAATATTTTTTAGTTTTATCCTGATATCCTCTAAACAAAACCCAGTTAGTGGTATGGACTGGCATGTTCTATTCTGTTCCAAAGTATCATTCAATGGTTCCTCTCTTGTGTATACTGAAGAAAAAAACTGGTTTAGTACCTCAGCCTTCTCCCTGTCATTATTTATCATGCTACCCTCCACACATTTTAATGTACCTATATTATCCTTCTTAGATTTTTTGCTATTTATGTACTTAAAGAACCTTTTAGGGTTAGACTTAGAATCCTTGGCAATTAATTTTTCATATTCAATTTTGGCTAATTTGATTGTTTTTTTGCATGCTTTGTTACATTCCTTATAAATATTGTATGCTGAGTCTGTACTATTTTCTTTTAATAATTTAAATGCCCTACGTTTTTTCCTAATTTCTTTTAACACATTTATATTTAGCCATAACGGCTTATTTTTTTTATTTTTATTTTTATAACCATATGGTATGTATTGATATGTATATTTATTTAACAAATTTTTAAATATTATCCATTTATCCTCTGTATTTTTATTAGAAAATACATTGTCCCAATTTATATTATTTAATGATTTCCTTAAATCGTTGAATTTTGCTTTCTTGAAATTAAAAGTCTTAGTTAAGCCTTTAAAACAGTGCATATGAAAAGAGATTTCAAATGTGACCATGTTATGATCACTGTTACCCAAATGTTCTTTGATTTCTATGTTTGATATTATATCTGTATTGTTTGATAGCACTAAATCCAATATAGCTTTACTCCTAGTTGGCTCCTCTATTAATTGTGACAAGAAGTTATCCCTGAGAACATTTAAAAATCTATCCCCCTTAGCTGAATTACTAGTTTCATTGGCCCAGTTTATATCAGGGTAGTTAAAATCTCCCATAATTACAGCACTGTTATTAGCAGCCTTACCTATTTGCATTAGTAGTTGAGTTTCCTCTGGGTCACTAATGTTGGGAGGCTTGTAGCATGTTCCTAGTAATATTTTTTTAGGATTTTTCCCCCCACTCTTTATTTCAACCCACAGGGTCTCTACATTGTCACTTGTATCATAAATATCTTCCCTTATTGTAGGTTTAAGGTCAGGTTTAATATACATGCAGATTCCTCCACCCCTTTTATTATTCCTGTCCCTCCTAAATAATGTATACCCCTCTAAGTTAAAGGGACATGCCACCCACATTTTTTCTTTTATGATTTAGAAAGAGAATGCAATTTTAAACATCTTTCTAATTTACTTATATTATCTAATTTGTTTTATTCTCTTGATATTCTTTGATGAAAAGCATATCTAGATATGCTCACTAGCTGCTGATTGGTTGCTGCACATAGAAGTCTCATGTGATTGGCTCACCCATGTGCATTGCTTTTTCTTCAACTAAGGATATTTAAAAAATGAAGCAAAATAAATAATGGAAGTAAATTGTAATGTTGTTTAAATTTGTATTCTCAATCTGAATCATGAAAGAAAGATTTTGGGTTTAGTGGCCCTTTAACTGCCCAGTCATGTGAATCATCCCACCAAGTTTCAGTTATACTGATAACATCATAGTCCTCTTCTGCAACTAAGAGCGTCAGCTCCCCCATTTTACCTGTCATGCTTCTTGCATTTGTTGTCATACATTTAATTTTCATGTGCTTTCTGCTGCTACTTGGTGTACTTTCCTCTATACTTTCTAATGTGACATTTCTTAAGTCATCCCTTCCTTGAGATATTAATGGAGAGACATATTCAGACACTGATCTCTCTGTTCTATTTTGTTCAAATTGACCCTCCCCCCTTTGCCTAGTTTATATATATATATTTAATAATAAATAGTACATTATTTTCTATGTGAAGAACTTAGGAATGTAAAATATGTGTAACGTGCATCAGGCTTCATTATTTAGGACTAACGTGGGCGGGTAAGTGCACATGAAGAATTGCTAACTTCAATGTGTGTTCTTCAAATATTACATATAAAATATAAAAAAAACAATTAGAAATTATTATACAAATTGCAAAATATTCTAACTAATCCATAGACTATATCAATATTTTACAGTATGTATAATATTTTTTTTAATTTTATATGTAATATTTAAAAAATTTGCATTGAAGTTAGCAATTCTTCATGTGGGCTAAGCCGACCACGTTAGTCCTAAATCTCGAATGCGTTACGTATATTTTACATTCCAATGTATTTCACTTAGAAAACAATGCACTTTTGATTATTAAATATATATATATATATATATATATATATATATATATATATATAAGAGTGTGAGACAAAACAAGCGCCCAGAGGCACACTTCGTGTAGTACGTTCAAATAAATTACTTATACTGTAACAGTTGGAAAAAATCCGCTCTCACCTGGTTCAACCTCAACTTATGAGGTATGTAATAGGCTCTTCTGTTTATATACTCAGGTCCCGTATCGTCCTCCTATAAGTCCTCAGGTCTCCAGTTCTTCCTAGGAGTATGCAGAGTGTTCCTGGAACTCTGCAGCCTATATTTAGAAGGGGACTAGGGCATAGGAGTAGGGTAATGTGTAGTGTTTAAAATATACAACTACCAGGTGATAGAGATAAAAACAGGTGTTTTATTTATATACAAAAAGTAATTTTTAACAGTGCAAGATAAAAAGCCCCTGCAGGCCTTTCTTTTTAAAAAGAGAGAAAGATATTCCACGTTTAGCAGAAAAACACTATAGAGCTGTAGTCATACAGGTGTTACATCCAGCATGCAGTGCTAGAAACACTGGTGACTAAATCGCTCTGATAAACATATGAACAGGTATGGAGCACCAAAGGATATTCGCAGATCTGCTTTATATGAGTGTATATTAAAGCAGTCCAATCCTTTATGCAGCTCCGTGTAGATGTGTAGCCACAGCGTGCAATGTCAGCGTGTGGCGGGGGGCGGAGCCTAATGCGTTTCGTAACCAATGGGTTACTTCATCAGAGGTGTGGGCCGCCCCCCAACCTTGATCTATTTATACGCATTAGTGAGGCTAGTTTGCCTCCTGCGTGCCCCTCTAGCGCCATTTTGAATGAGGGCAGACGAATTTGTGCTTCTTTATGTATTTACAAAAAATGTGCAATATTATTTAGACACGTAGTAATATCCTCAACATATAATCCATTGTGTACATGGTCTACATGTTCTATCAGAAAATGCTAAAAGATATTAGTCTCCTCACATATTTATATCCTATGCCAGATTCCTTCAGCTGGAAAGCATACCAGCTGGAGAGTTAACATAAGACAACATAGTCTTAAAAACATAGTTACAAATTTTACACAGACAAATAAAAAGTAAATAAATACATAGAATCTATATATATATATATATATATATATATATATATATATATATATATATATATATATATATATATATATATATATATATATATATATATATATATATATATAGAGCGTTTAAAACCTTATAAAAGTATTTAAAACCTTTAAATAGTGCATTATGAAGAGGCATGTCAGAAAATTATATTTAATGTATATTTAGTAGGGTTGCCTGTTTTTGTTATTACAGGACCTCTTGAAAGCGCTGTTAGTTTGTGGATAGTTGGGGGGTATATTATTTTTGGGTTTCAAACTGTTTTTCTATATCTATCACAGCCTTTATATGTAAAAGCAGATGTTAGTTGTTATATTAGTTTGTTTTTTTGTTTCTATTGATACGAATTAGAAGTGGACACAATAGAATGCTATCTTGGATTTTACAGAAAAGCTGCAAGGTCAATATCTCTGTTTAACCCTTTGGGTTCCAGAGTTTGTAATTTGTGAATCCACATCGTCTCCCGTTTGCGTAATTCTAGGAGTCTACTACCCCCTCTTTTCCCTGGTAGTATGTGGTCTATTGCTTTAATAAAAAAATCATTTTTATTTTTTCCATGAACCTGAGAGAAATGGGTTATTAGTGGGTTTTTAAGTATACCTGCCTCAATATTTTTCATATGCTCAAGGCAGCGAATTTTAAGACCCCGTGTCGTGCGCCCAATATACCTTTTGGGATTGCTGCATGTGCATTCTAACATGTAGACCACAAAGTCTGATTTGCAGTTTAGTAAGCCTTTAATGGGGTAATTGTCTCCCTTTATCCCGCTCTCAATATATTTGTTATACTTTTTCTCTTTATGTGTGTGCACAGCAGACGCAGTTCTTTCTATAGCACTTATAGAAGCCTTGTAGATTCGTGATCTTACCACTACCTTTTTTCTTTTTCAGTTGTGTATCACTGGGTGCCAAAAAGTTCTTCAAATTTTTGTTTTTCTTATAGGTAACATTTGGTCTATTTCCTATAGTATCCTTAAGTATGGGGTCATTCTTTAGTATTGACCAGTTCTTTTGTAATATATTTTTGATTTTCCAGTGTCCTTCATTGAATGTAGTAACAAAATTAATTCTATTATCCCTTTTGTGTCTGACAGTACTTCTACTTATATTATTCATATTTGCAGCTGGCTGTTCTTGACTAGTATCCTTTCCTCGTATGAGTGTCTGTCTATCTAATTTAATTACTTTCTCATAGGCACCCTTAACTGTCTCTATAGGATAATGTTTCTCTACAAACTTATCTTTCAAAGTGTGTGCTTCTATTTTAAAGTTATTGATATCAGTGCAATTACGTCTCAGCCTTTGAAACTGACCGTGGGGGATGTTTTCTATCCACTTAGGGTGGTGGATGCTTCTTGCATCTAGATAACCATTTGTATCCGTAGATTTCCTATAGAGTTTGCTACATATCTTTCCCTCAGAAATATATAGTGTAACATCCAGAAAGTCAATAGAGGACTCTTCTAGTCTTTGGGTGAACTTTAGGTTCATACAGTTTGTATTTAGCTCTTGTACAAAGGTATTCCAAAGTTCAACTTCACCATCCCAAATAACCAGAATGTCATCTATGAACCGATGCCATCGGATTATATTTTTATATTTAAACTTAGAGTCTTCATAGATCATATCCTCCTCGAAAACTCCCATGTACAGGTTCGCAAAATTGGGCGCAAATTTAGTGCCCATTGCGGTCCCTGTACATTGTAGGTAAAAATTTCCTTCAAATCTGAAGTAGTTGTGTTTTAGGATATACTTAATGGATTCTAGTATGAAATTTCCTAAAGTTCACCCAAAGACTAGAAGAGTCCTCTATTGACTTTCTGGACGTTACACTATATATTTCTGAGGGAAAGATATGTAGCAAACTCTATAGGAAATCTACGGATACAAATGGTTATCTAGATGCAAGAAGCAGCCACCACCCTAAGTGGATAGAAAACATCCCCCACGGTCAGTTTCAAAGGCTGAGACGTAATTGCACTGATATCAATAACTTTAAAATAGAAGCACACACTTTGAAAGATAAGTTTGTAGAGAAACATTATCCTATAGAGACAGTCAAGGGTGCCTATGAGAAAGTAATTAAATTAGATAGACACTCATACGACACTCATACGAGGAAAGGATACTAGTCAAGAACAGCCAGCTGCAAATATGAATAATATAAGTAGAAGTACTGTCAGACACAAAAGGGATAATAGAATTAATTTTGTTACTACATTCAATGAAGGACACTGGAAAATCAAAAATATATTACAAAAGAACTGGTCAATACTAAAGAATGACCCCATACTTAAGGATACTATAGGAAATAGACCAAATGTTACCTATAAGAAAAACAAAAATTTGAAGAACTTTTTGGCACCCAGTGATACACAACTGAAAAAGAAAAAAGGTAGTGGTAAGATCACGAATCTACAAGGCTTCTATAAGTGCTATAGAAAGAACTGCGTCTGTTGTGCACACACACATAAAGAGAAAAAGTATAACAAATATATTGAGAGCGGGATAAAGGGAGACAATTACCCCATTAAAGGCTTACTAAACTGCAAATCAGACTTTGTGGTCTACATGTTAGAATGCACATGCAGCAATCCCAAAAGGTATATTGGGCGCACGACACGGGGTCTTAAAATTCGCTGCCTTGAGCATATGAAAAATATTGAGGCAGGTATACTTAAAAACCCACTAATAACCCATTTCTCTCAGGTTCATGGAAAAAATAAAAATGATTTTTTTATTAAAGCAATAGACCACATACTACCAGGGAAAAGAGGGGGTAGTAGACTCCTAGAATTACGCAAACGGGAGACGATGTGGATTCACAAATTACAAACTCTGGAACCCAAAGGGTTAAACAGAGATATTGACCTTGCAGCTTTTCTGTAAAATCCAAGATAGCATTCTATTGTGTCCACTTCTAATTCGTATCAATAGAAACAAAAAAACAAACTAATATAACAACTAACATCTGCTTTTACATATAAAGGCTGTGATAGATATAGAAAAACAGTTTGAAACCCAAAAATAATATACCCCCCAACTATCCACAAACTAACAGCGCTTTCAAGAGGTCCTGTAATAACAAAAACAGGCAACCCTACTAAATATACATTAAATATAATTTTCTGACATGCCTCTTCATAATGCACTATTTAAAGGTTTTAAATACTTTTATAAGGTTTTAAACGCTCTATATATATAGATTCTATGTATTTATTTACTTTTTATTTGTCTGTGTAAAATTTGTAACTATGTTTTTAAGACTATGTTGTCTTATGTTAACTCTCCAGCTGATATGCTTTCCAGCTGAAGGAATCTGGCATAGGATATAAATATGTGAGGAGACTAATATCTTTTAGCATTTTCTGATAGAACATGTAGACCATGTACACAATGGATTATATGTTGAGGATATTACTACGTGTCTAAATAATATTGCACATTTTTTGTAAATACATAAAGAAGCACAAATTCGTCTGCCCTCATTCAAAATGGCGCTAGAGGGGCACGCAGGAGGCAAACTAGCCTCACTAATGCGTATAAATAGATCAAGGTTGGGGGGCGGCCCACACCTCTGATGAAGTAACCCATTGGTTACGAAACGCGTTAGGCTCCGCCCCCCGCCACACGCTGACATTGCACGCTGTGCCTACACATCTACACGGAGCTGCATAAAGGATTGGACTGCTTTAATATACACTCATATAAAGCAGATCTGCGAATATCCTTTGGTGCTCCATACCTGTTCATATGTTTATCAGAGCGATTTAGTCACCAGTGTTTCTAGCACTGCATGCTGGATGTAACACCTGTATGACTACAGCTCTATAGTGTTTTTCTGCTAAACGTGGAATATCTTTCTCTCTTTTTAAAAAGAAAGGCCTGCAGGGGCTTTTTATCTTGCACTGTTAAAAATTACTTTTTGTATATAAATAAAACACCTGTTTTTATCTCTATCACCTGGTAGTTGTATATTTTAAACACTACACATTACCCTACTCCTATGCCCTAGTCCCCTTCTAAATATAGGCTGCAGAGTTCCAGGAACACTCTGCATACTCCTAGGAAGAACTGGAGACCTGAGGACTTATAGGAGGACGATACGGGACAAGAGTATATAAACAGAAGAGCCTATTACATACCTCATAAGTTGAGGTTGAACCAGGTGAGAGCGGATTTTTTCCAACTGTTACAGTATAAGTAATTTATTTGAACGTACTACACGAAGTGTGCCTCTGGGCGCTTGTTTTGTCTCACACTCTTCTAGATCACTAAGAGGAACCTTGCCCTGCGGGGGATCATTCTTCTTCTCTCAGACGAGCAGCCTACTCCTCCACAGCACACAGGAACTAGCATTGTGGATATTAATGAATAATACACATCCATAGACTTGCCACACTTGACTGAATGAGACTGTTTGCTGCCTAATTAGCAAGTGTCTTGCGTGTATATATATATATATATATATATATATATATATATATATATATATATATATTTTCCAGTAGTGGATGGGAAGATATAGTAAGACCAGCAGCATACTCATAAACTTCTAGCGCTGATTTCTATCATATATATATATATATATATATATATATATATATATATATATATATATATATATATATATATATATATATATATATATATATATAATATGTTAATGTAAAATACATATATATACACCTGTATATCTAGAATAGATATACAGGTATAGGTATATATAGGAATATGCATTTACAATAATTCCTGTAAGTGAAGAACATTGGGCAGTACATATACAGTAAAATACATTAATACTTTATATATATATATGTATTTAATATATATATATATATATATATATATATATATATATATATATATATATATATATATATACACATATACAGCACACACACTTATGCACACACTTTTGTAATGGGTGCCACACAGAGAGGCTATATAGACTAGAATTGTTTGTTTTTGACAGGAACTTAGGGGTTAATTAGATGTGTTTTAATTGATGTTATGTCATTGGACAGAAATCTGTATATTAAGAGCACCTTCACCACCTGTTCTCTATCAGTGAACAAGTGCCCCAGAGGCATGAAACGCGTATGATGTCACAGGAGGTGATGTTCCCCCTGTTCCAGTTCATCTATTGCTTTTACCATGTTGCTGTATGAGGATCTTGCTTTTATTTATTATTGAATAAAGACTGGCTTTTTACCTATCCCTGGTGTGCCGAGGAGTTTCCTTGTTTTTATATATATATATATATATATATATATATATATATATATATATATATATATATATATATATATATATATATATATATATATATATATATATATATATATATATATATATATATAGGGAGTGCAGAATTATTAGGCAAGTTGTATTTTTGAGGATTCATTTTATTATTGAACAACAACCATGTTCTCAATGAACCCAAAAAACTCATTAATATCAAAGCTGAATAGTTTTGGAAGTAGTTTTTAGTTTGTTTTTAGTTATAGCTATTTTAGGGGGATATCTGTGTGTGCAGGTGACTATTACTGTGCATAATTATTAGGCAACTTAACAAAAAACAAATATATACCAATTTCAATTATTTATTTTTACCAGTGAAACCAATAGAACATCTCAACATTCACAAATATACATTTCTGACATTCAAAAACAAAACAAAAACAAATCAGTGACCAATATAGCCACCTTTCTTTGCAAGGACACTCAAAAGCCTGCCATCCATGGATTCTGTCAGTGTTTTGATCTGTTCACCATCAACATTGCGTGCAGCAGCAACCACAGCCTCCCAGACACTGTTCAGAGAGGTGTACTGTTTTCCCTCCTTGTAAATCTCACATTTGATGATGGACCACAGGTTCTCAATGGGGTTCAGATCAGGTGAACAAGGAGGCCATGTCATTAGATTTTCTTCTTTTATACCCTTTCTTGCCAGCCACGCTGTGGAGTACTTGGACGCGTGTGATGGAGCATTGTCCTGCATGAAAATCATGTTTTTCTTGAAGGATGCAGACTTCTTCCTGTACTACTGCTTGAAGAAGGTGTCTTCCAGAAACTGGCAGTAGGACTGGGAGTTGAGCTTGACTCCATCCTCAACCCGAAAAGGCCCCACAAGCTCATTTTTGATGATACCAGCCCAAACCAGTACTCCACCTCCACCTTGCTGGTGTCTGAGTCGGACTGGAGCTCTCTGCCCTTTACCAATCCAGCCACGGGCCCATCCATCTGGCCCATCAAGACTCACTCTCATTTCATCAGTCCATAAAACCTTAGAAAAATCAGTCTTGAGATATTTCTTGGCCCAGTCTTGACGTTTCAGCTTGTGTGTCTTGTTCAGTGGTGGTCGTCTTTCAGCCTTTCTTGCCTTGGCCATGTCTCTGAGTATTGCACACCTTGTGCTTTTGGGCACTCCAGTGATGTTGTAGCTCTGAAATATGGCCAAACTGGTGGCAAGTGGCATCTTGGCAGCTGCACGCTTGACTTTTCTCAGTTCATGGGCAGTTAATTTGCGCCTTGGTTTTTCCACACGCTTCTTGCGACCCTGTTGACTATTTTGAATGAAACGCTTGATTGTTCGATTATCACGCTTCAGAAGCTTTGCAATTTTAAGAGTGCTGCATCCCTCTGCAAGATATCTCACTATTTTTGACTTTTCTGATCCTGTCAAGTCCTTCTTTTGACCCATTTTGCCAAAGGAAAGGAAGTTGCCTAATAATTATGCACACCTGATATAATGTGTTGATGTCATTAGACCACACCCCTTCTCATTACAGAGATGCACATCACCTAATATGCTTAATTGGTAGTAGGCTTTCGAGCCTATACAGCTTGGAGTAAGACAACATGCATAAAGAGGATGATGTGGTCAAAATACTAATTTGCCTAATAATTCTGCACTCCCTGTATATATATACATATACACACATACACACATACACATATTTAGAGATGTCTATGTATGCATATATATGTTAAAGTCCTTTGCATTCCTTTTCTCAAACTCCTTATCCCCTCTATCTTTGAGCTCATAACTTTTTTTTCAATATACATTTTTTATTGAGGTTGACTGAACTGAGTACATGCATATTAAAACAATTATGTCCCCTTGAGTTACAGCAGGGACCCGAGACATCTTATATTCTATTTTTATCCATTTACCAGCCTCTGATTTCTTCATATGTATTGTTGCATGCGTATATGTAATAACACAAACATCTGTGCCAACTATAACCAGCTCACCCCTCAAAATGAATTTTCTAAGTAGTAAAGTCCCTAGTCATTCCACATCCCAAATCTCTATTACCATTTATATTCAACAATCTTAGACAAGACAGAAAAAATACAGTAGATCGCCCTCTCTTACCAGACTCCACACAATATTGTAGAGACCTAGAATGCCATAGGGGAAAGATCCCTGGGAAGACATCCACATATGTTAATGGACTGGGTATCTCCTTAGAGACGGCTATGGAAATCATAGAATATATTGGTTTAATACCCTCTAAGCAGGGGGGGCTTAGGCAAACTAATCAGGACTCACCTTCCAGTTTACGCCTTGTCCAGGCAGGTGGAGTGGAGGAGGGAGGGGGGGTGAGTGAGGGTAGAGAGGGAGGAAATTAAGGAATGGGTAGAAAAGGGTAGGGGGAGGGTACCAGAATGGATAGGAAAAGCTTCTCTCATATGAGAAATTCTCAATTAGAAGCCCGTCAACCAGGGAGACTTAGTTAGTCACGGGCCAGCCTATGAGTCACCAGGGGATTTCTGTCTGTGGGCCCATAGATCCCAGATTTTCCAGTAGGACTCAATTTTGTTCAGATGATGATAGAATCCCCTTTCCATTGAAGCATATACTTCTAGAGTCTTTTGGATAGCAGTCAAAGGGGGCGAGCCAGTCTGCCTCCAAAATCTAGCAATTGAGATTTTGGTAGCTGCAAAGATAAAAATGGCTAGCTGTCTCTGAATTTTGGGTATTTTCCGTGGGAAGATATTGAGAAGGGCCACCTTATGCTCTTTCGGGAGTAATATCCCAGTCGATTCGCACAACCGAAAAACCCCCTCCCACAGCTTTTCCAGAACTGGACAGGACCACCCGATATGTAGGTCTGAGCCTACCTAACCACAGTTTCTCCAGCACGAGGACGAATGGGACGAGGCCATCTGGGCCAGTCTCAGAGGAGTGTAGTGCCATCTAAGACACACCTTAACATCTATTGAGTTGGCAGAGTGGAGAGTCTTTTTTGTGAGTAAAAACGTTTGCAACCAAGTCTTATCAGGAATTTGGATTCTTAGATCTTGCTCCCAGGCCCTTAACTGCCAAACCTCACCAGCACCCACATCTTTCATGATTAACATGTAATGCATAGATAGGGATCTCGACAGACTCAAGCCTGATTTCCATTTCTGCTCCCAAGTGGTTTGTTCTCTAAGATCTGAGGGTGGGAAACCCCAGCTGGAGACGAACTTGTGAAGTCTTAACCTTTCAAATTGAAACCATGGCGGAAGATTCCCCCCGAGGAAGCCGGGTCGGCTAACTGTAAAATATTCTGCTGATACTGGGAGACATGGGAGTCCGGAAAGCCACACAGCAGACCTGCGATTGAATGGATCAGGGAAGGATGAGGAGCTATTTCAGAATAATGTCTAATAGTTTTCCAGCAGTCTAGAGTTTGCTTAACTATTGGATTTTGAATAAGTAAACTATCAATTTTATAGTCAGGTATCCAGGGTAAATCCCTGAGAGTGATACCTGGTGGTAGGGAAAACTGAACGACCCTCTTCCAGCCCTTTCTAGGCTTTTTGTCAGAAAGAGGGTAATATCGTCTGCAAAAAAAGCAATCTTTTCCTCTCCTCCTCCCATCTCCTCCCCCCCAGTGACTCAGGGGAACACCCCGGATCAGGGTTGAATTCATAATGGCCTGAGCCAACGGCTCAATTGCCAGGGCAAATACAATGGGCGAGAGAGGACAACCCTGCCTCGTCCCATTAGTGATAGGAAAACTTGATGAGCAGAAGACCAGGCCTCTGACTTTGGAACTATATAGAGCCTGGATGGCCAGAACTACCTCCCTGGGGAACCCAAACTGAAGCAGAGCCTCCCAGAGGTATTCCCATCTGACCCTATCGAACGCCTTTTCTGCGTAAAGCGAAAGGGCCAGAATGGGATCCCCAGTCTATTCGCCTATGAAAACATGTTTAATAAGCGTCTGATGTTATCAGGACCTTCTCTGCCCCAAGTGAACCCCACCTGGTCCGGATGGAGCAAGGTGGGGACGATAAGGTGTAATCTGTTGGTCCACAATTTAGAATATAGTTTTACATCAATATTAATAAGGGAGATGGGACGATAGCTACCACACAGAGGGGTCTTGTTTAGGTTTTGGAATAGTAAGAACAGCTCTTATAACTTTTAAATATTTTTTTTAATAAAAAGTTATCAGACAGTGTTTATATGAGTGTAACTGTACCTTATCTTGTATTTATGTTGTGTTTAACCCCTTAGTGACCAGACCATTTTTTCAAGGTTCTTATCTTTAAAGGACCAGGGCTATTTTTACAATGCTGCAGTGTTTGTGTTTAGCTGTAATTTTCCTCTAACTCATTTACTGTACCCACACATATTATATACTGTTTTTCTCATCATTAAATGGACTTTCTAAAGATACCATTATTTTTATCATATCTTATCATTTACTATAAAAACAATTATAAAACAATGACAAAATGGAAAAAACACACTTTTTTTTAACTTTGACCCCCAAAATCTGTTACACATCTACAACTACCAAAAAAAATCATGCTAAATAGTTTCTAAATTTTGTCCTGAGTTTAGAAATACCCAATGTCTACATGTTCTTTACTCTTTTTGGAAGTTATAGGGCAATAAGTACAAGTAGCACTTTGCTATTTTTTTTTTTTTTTAAATTAGCAATAATTACACTGTAACACTGATATCTGTCAGGAATCCCTGAATAATCCTTCAGATGTATATATATTTTTTTAATAGACAACCCAAAGTATTGATCTATTCCCATTTTGGTATATTTTGTGCCACTATTTCACCGCCAAATGCGATCAAATAAAAAAAATTGTTAACTTTTTCACTAACTTTAATAAGTGTAATAAAAAGCAGGTATATCCGCTTAAATACCACCACCACTTTAAACAAACTGTGATATTACCCCCCTGTTTCCTGGCCAATAACAGACATCGGCTTCAGGTGCAAGGGGCATTACAAACAGAAGAAAATCACAAACGCGTTTCGGCCTTGATACCGGCCTTTATCAATGTTCAAATTATTTTAGAAAAATGACAAGCCGAGTGACTGGGTGAACCGCTTTAAAACCCTTTACTTGGAGGTAACCGACCAAACCACTCCCCAAGCACCATTACGGACTCCTGATTGCTCATATTTTGGGTGTGTACTACAGGCGCTTACCCAGTTGGATGATCCTATTCCACATTTACATAGCAACCCTGTTACTATGCGCACATAATCTGCTGTTAGCAGAGTGGTATACTGCCCCTTTAGCAATCCTCTTTCGCTACGATTGGGTCGTTTGAGGGTGTGTACTTGGTCGGACTTCTCTCATTGGGTCTTACACAAAAGGAGTAATTGTTTACATTACACGCCCGTATGATATAAATTATAGTGTGTGTTACGATAAGCGTATATATTCCTCACAATAATAACAGTTCAGACATACCGATCATGTATTCTACTAATGTCCTTGATAACATCACAGTGGGCTAAACAGATTATTGTGTAGACACTTTAATTATATTAACATTATAAACATAAAGGTTTAAATAAGTGGTTAGGATTATAAGCAATTGTAATTTACAAAGTGAAAAGAGCATCCTAAATAATAAAACGTCCTCCTAACTGTAATCATACGCTCATAAGATCCTAAAGAGCATAATAATCAGAGAACCACACTCATAGTATTATCTCTTTCTCCTCTCCTCTCACCATCTTAATATTAACCCCTACGTCCTCTCGTGTGATAAAGTGGCATATACAAGTATTCAGAAAATAATAAAAATTCTTTATATATATTCTTATATACCACCCATTTCTACAGGAACACCCAGTAATTGTTGAATTTATTCATGCCTTTCGGCATCACACAATCTAACCTAAAACTCCACTTGTTTTCTTGTTTCAGCAGGTGCTTTCCACAGTCACCTCCCTTAATGCCTGTTTTTAATTTTTCCAAACCCCAGCATCTTAAGGCTCTTGTCTAACCAATATTATGATGTTGCAGAAAATGTCTTGCAACACTGGTAATTTTCTTATTTTTCTCAACATCTTTTCTAGCTGTTCTGACATTGCTCAAGTGTTCTGTGATTCTGGTGACAAGTGACCTTGTAGTCATGCCAACATAAAAAATATTACAACTACAGGAGATACAATAAATAACATTTGTGCTTTTGCAATTTATGTGATCATTAATAAACCATGTTTTATTGAATCTATCCTTCATAGTCTTCTTTTTAACCATATGTTGGCAGACTTTGCATGAGCCACATTGGACTGAGCCTTTATAAAGAGTTTTTTTTTTTTTGCATTCCTATTAAAGTGACTCCTTGTAAGTTAATCCCTTATATGCTTAGATCTCCTAAAGGTAAACATAGGATTATCTGAAACCAAGGTTTTCAAATGTTCATCTGTCTTTCATACATGCCAATGTTTGGAAAATATATTTTTAATTTAAACCTTATGGGGTTAGTTGTGACATTCACTTTCGGTTTTAACAACTCACTCCTATCATTATTTAGGGCTTTTTTATATGCCCTGGCTAGGGACTTACGTGAGTAACCCCTAAGTAACAGTCTATCTCATAAGTCTTGTGCTGCTATTTTAACGACTCATATGTGGAGCAATTTCTTCTAATATGAAGATATTCCCCAACCAGTAACCCTTTTATTGTGGAAGGGTGGTGACTACTCTCTGCACATAGAATGATATTTGTTGCTATTGGCTTCCTATAAGGACCGGTTTCTAATTTATCATTAGTGTTTCGTATAACAAGATCCAGAAACTCCACTTTCTCTTTATCTGCTGTATATGTTAGAAAAAGTCCAAATGGGTTGGAATTTAATTCTTTAATGAAGTCCTACAACATTTCCACTGGTCCATTCCACACAAAGAGCACAACATCAATGTATCTGAACCAGTGGGATATGTACTTTGTATATTCTTTCAGAGACTCATGATTGACTACTGTTTCCTCCAACCATCCCAAGTAAATATTTGCATAGGTAGGGGCAAACAATGTTCCTATCGCTGTGCCCCTAACCTGCAAATAAAATCTATCATCAAAAATTAAATAATTGTGTTCCAATACAAATTTGAGCAACCTGATAAGGAACTCGTAGTTTAATTCTTCATATTAGTTTCCTTCTGCAGATAACGTGCTACTGCCTTACACCTCCACTGTGTTTGTATACTAGTGTACAAGGATAATGGTAATTTACACAAATTTGAGCAACCTGATAAGGAACTCGTAGTTTAATTCTTCATATTAGTTTCCTTCTGCAGATAACGTGCTACTGCCTTACACCTCCACTGTGTTTGTATACTAGTGTACAAGGATTCAACATCACAGGTTACTAAAATTGAATCTTTCGTAATATTGAGATCTTGGATTTTATTTAGAATATGCATAGAACCTTGAGTATTGGACGGGAGTGAATTAACAATGTGTTTTAACCTTGCATCTAGATATATGCTTGTTTTTCTGTCCCTGATAAGATGGGTCTTCCAATCCTTCGGTAAGGGCACCTTTAATGAGTCTTTCATACTGCTCAATAAATCCCTCTGTGGGGTTACCTAATAATTGTCTATAGTTCTTACTGTCAGTCAACTGTCTCATTGCTTCTTTCGTGTACAGGTCATTTAGCCATAGCACTATGTTTCCTCCTTTGTCACTGTTTTTTATCTGAACATTGGCCAAAGCAGCCAGTTCTTTCAATGCATCCCTCTCTGATTTATTTAAATTATCATCTGGAATTGGCCTATTGTTATGCATAGATAAAATATCATTACACACCAGATAAAGGAAAGTGGGGGCATTATGTGACACATTATTAGGAGGCACAAAGTGTGATTTTGCTTTCAGAATTTTTCGCCAACTATTGTCCGGATTACATATGTTAGATGGTTCAGATTCATCTAGCAAAGTGATTAAATCATCAAATGTCCCTAGATCATCCTTATCCAGTGTCCCAACCTCTGAACTACCTGAGAAGTATTTCTTAAGCAGTATTTTTCTAGTGAATAAATGTGCTTCTTTAATTGTCTCGAACTTGTCAAATGAAGTGATGGGTACAAAAGAAAGGCCTTTTCTAAGTACTGAGATTTGTGAGTCTGTCAGTATATGGTCAGAAAGATTAATAATATTGAGACTGTTCCCACTTATTGTTTTTTGTGTTGGGTTCTCTGGTGGAAGCGCACGTCTCCTCGTTTTTGGTCTGCTTCCCTCTGCCCCTCCGTGTTCTCCTCCTAAAGGGAGATTATCCTTGTCTTTACATAAATGTGGTTGAATTCCTTTTCTTAAAATGGGTTTTGGGAGGGTATTACCATCAGACCCCTCTGCATCTGTGTCTCCATCTTTATCAGAATAGTCTGAATCTACTCCCACTGTTCTATTCTGACCCCATAGATACACTTTGTTCTCTGAGTAATCAACTAGATCTCTATCTATTTTTCTTTTCAGAGATAAATCTGGCAAATTTCTCCACCTCTCCCTTAGCCTTATTGTATGATTTCTGAAAAGCTTCCTTTAATTCGTATTGTTTCAATTCTTTTTTCATGAACATAAGTTTTTTTTATTTTTATATTCTATACTTTCTTTATTAACATAAAAAAGAAAAAAAAACACAAACAAAACAATAGCAACAAAACACATAAGACAACATTTCCCCACATAATAAAGCTTCCAAATCAGTAATATATGATTAATCCTTTTCATATCCCCCTCCTTTCCCTTTCCCTCTTTTTTTGCAGACTGACTGATTAGTTTTTTTTTTTGTTTTTTAGGTAACCCATAAGTTTAGGTGAGCAGCCTGTCAACACTCCTTCCCATTTTGATTTAAATTCTGGCTTATAATCCTTAAATGCAGGAAATAATATAAGGCATAATCCTCTAGGGATGACATTATTATCCTTGTAAAAGTTATACATCCCTATATTCCATTGCCTTTTTATTTGCTTTGTACTAGTTTTTTTTAAACGACCCAATTGTAGCAAAAGAGGTTTGCTAAAGGGGCGGTATACCACTCTGCAGATTACGTGTGCATAGTAACAGGGTTGCTATGTTAATGTGGAATAGAATCATCCAACTGGGCAAGCGCCTGTAGTACATACCCAAAATATGAGGAATCTGGAATCCGGAATGGCATTTGGGGAGTGGTTTGTGACGTAAAATGTCTGGATTGGTCGGTTACCTCCAAGTAAAGGGTTTTAAAGCGGTTCACCCAGTAACTCAGCTTGTCATTTTTCTAAAATCATTTGAACATTGATAAAGGCCGGTATCAAGGCCGAAACGCGTTTGTGATTTTCTCCTGTGTGTAATGCCCCTGGCACCTGAAGCCGACGTCTGCAGTTATCGGCCAGGAAACAGGGTAGCAATACCACAGTTTGCTTTAAGTGGTGGTGGTATTTAAGCAGATATACCTGCTTTTTATTACACTTATTAAAAGGTTAAATTTTAACCTGTATATATTTGAATTAGAGTAAGAGTGCTAGATAAACCCTTAACTTTTTCTCTAATCCTTTCGGGGGGGGGTTTTGGTTGGTATATATACACAAGAGGGTAGCACCAATCTTGCTTATAATTAGCAGGTCCATTATTTCTCTATAACATCGTATCATAGTACCAGTTTAATCCTTTCCTGTTAAAGTACACTCATATTAACCGTGTCTGATAAAAATGATTTAAAAACATATTGCACAAAAAAGTTATAAGATCTCGGGTATTAGGAAAAAAAAGGCAGGAAAATGGCTTTAATATATATATATTTATATTTTTACAAATGCAACTTAAAGAGAAAGGATTGAACGTGTATCTAAGTCAATCAAAGCGGGACACAGGCTGCACAAAAGTCTATCAAAAGACTCAAACAGTTTGTTCAGGCCATCTACCCTCCACCCTATTCCTAAAACAGTGCAACTGTAACCCAATGAATTACATAAACATTAGAACAAGCCAGCCGGCTGACAAGCAAAAATTGCAACAGTTACAAAATTAATCAGCTATGATGTCATTCGGCCATAAAAATATGAACATTATGTCGTAATTGACTTCCATATAGTCCATATAAATTTTCACGGGGCCCCAAAAAATTGCAGTTGTCCTATTTATAAAAGAATATAAAAGTCCAGGCACTTAGTGTTTAAAACACGCTCTGGTCAGTATAACTCCTTCAGATATCAATGCAATGTGGTAACACCATTTCTGCTGTGCTGTATCAAACTGTGCATATAACTCACTCCATAAGCATCTTAAATCATTGGGATAGACAACGCACAATGTACCATGGCAGGACAGACCAGGCCGTCAACCGCAAGACTTTCCAGCCTTATCAAGAAATAGTTTCAGCTGTACATGTTTTCCAGTTAGATCAACCTGAAATATTCTTTGTTAGTTTCTGGCTTCTTCACTTGCTCACCGCCATGTATGCTTCAGCGTTGCTGTCCGGATTCAAATTTCGCTGGCTCGTTCACAGCTGTTCACCTCCTGTGCGTGCTCAATCATGATGCGTTTCTCCCCTCCCACATAGGGCTGAGTGTCGGGACCTCATCAGATGTGTTGATTGAGGGGTGTGTATCAGACTTTATACTGTCATCGGCTCAAAAGTCCACCCCTTGAACAGCATTTGTTTGCTTAACAGCTGATTTTAAACAAAACTTTTTTCACTACGGTTTCAAATTGCTCAGTATAGGAACTGATCATTAATACATACACTATTTAACTATCACATCATGGCTTTCATATGTACAGAATTATCTTGCAGCTTCACATTAGAAAATCGGCTATATCAACATTTTTTGTTGTTTAAACTTAACCCATTTAGTTACAATCATGAGTACTGGTAAAACGACATTCTTTTTTGCAAATCAGAACACATTATTTCAGACCTTTTTCAAAGAGACAAAAAATCCTTGCTCTTTTAATAATGACAATACTTGGTGTGCAACACATCTTGTGTCAGCATAAATATTAATGTATACCTTTATGTCAACATATATATCTTGTCGATATGCATTTGGAAATTTTTTTGAAGTATATTGCTAAAAACAACATTCTTAAAGCACACTTCATTCAAGAATTCTTTTAAGAGACAAACATCCTAGCCCTTGTCACAATACACGTAGTGGACATGTTACATATCTTGTGTCAGTATAGATATGATAATATCTTATCTATATGTCAGTATGATTCTTTACGCATCTAACAATATACATTTAAAGGATTTTTACGTCAAGAGATAATTATCACAGAAAGCATGCATACTCTATCTTTTCATTTAGACCTATTGGGCTTAATGTGTTTAGTCTAAAAATCCACCTTGATTCATGTTGCAGAATTATTCTATCAAGATGACCCCCTCGCTTATTTTGTTTTAAACACTCAATGCCCATAATTTGCAATTTGTTATGATCTGAGTGACGTATCATTAGATAATATATCCAGTGGCTATTGAGAATGTGCCTTAGCTTGTTCCAGTGTGAGTTGTACTTCGCAATTAATCTTACCTGTGTGTCACTGTTATTTTTCTTTTTTGAATATAAAAGGTCACTTCTACATGTCCTCCTTTCTGATTATGTTACGTGAATATCCTCTAGATAAAAATCTATCAGCCATTATTTGTGCTTGTTTTTCAAACACCTTTGGTGAAGAGCAGCATCTCTTCAACCTTAGAAATTGGCCTATGGGGACACCTTTTTTTTGGGCTCAGGGTGATGGCTACTTGCTTCCAATAAACTATTGGTTGCTGTTTTTTTACGATAGATGTTTGTGTGAAGTATGTTGTTTTGCTTAGAGATTTCCAAGTCAAGAAAAATGGCACTGTCAGAACTAATGTTATATGTGAGAAACAAAATTTAAATCATTTTTGTTAAGAATTTTCACAAATTCGTGAACAGACCCTTCATCTCCCTTCCAGAGAATTAAAATATCATCCACGAACCTGAGCCAAAGCACAATGTGTTTGTCGACCCACTCTGAAAGTTCGTGGAAGACATACTTTGTCTCCCAATAGCCTAGGTGCAAACATGCATACGTCGGAGCGCATGTTGCACCCATGGCTGTTCCTCTCAACTGCCTGAATAGTTTGCCATCAAAAGAAAAGATGTTATTCTTTAGAACAAATTCTAATAGGCATAAGATCCAATCTGTGTTATCCTTATACTCATCCCCCCTTAATTCCAAGAAATATCTGGCTGCATTTAAGCCCGCCTGATAAGGGATAGAGGAGTATAGGGACTCTACGTTGAGAGTCACCAATAGCAAATCTTGATCAACTGTGATTTTATCAAGCTTTTTTAAAACATCACTTGTGTCACTAATATAGGACGATAGGGACTCGAGAAAGGGTCTCAGGAAGTAATCAACGTATCTACTGATACCTTCGGTGGGTCCACCGATGCCTGAAATAATGGGGCGACCAGGTGGACATTTTAAGCTTTTATGCACCTTAGGTATACAGTAGAACGTTGGTAGAATTGGATAGGGGTTAACCAGTGACTGGTGTTCTTTTGTATTGATTAAACCCTCCCTTCTTGCTCTGTTTAAAAGAAAGATTAGTTCATTACATGATCTTTCATAATCCTGATGAGTTACTTTTTCATATTGCTCTTGTACTGACAGCTGTCTATTTGCCTCCTTTATGTAGGCATCTTGGTCCTGAATGACAATGTTGCCACCTTTATCCGATGGCTTGAACACCAAATCTTTCCTTTTCACAAGTTCTTGCAGGGCTCTTCTTTCGCTTTTATTTCAATTATCACTAACTACCCCGGTGACACCTATCTTATTGATATCTGCCTCTACAGATTTTACAAAGGTTTGTATACTAGGAGACAGGGACAATTGAGGCATAAACTTTGATTTCGGTTTGAAACCAGTTTTCATTGGATACTCTTTTTGTGCCTGTTCATTGTCCTGGTCTCCTAGCAAAGAAACTAAATCCTCCAAGGCTGACATATCTGCTTCAGAAATGTTAGGGTTTTTAGTCCCCTTATGCTTCCACATTTTTTTCAGAAGAATTCTCTGGAATGGAGATGAAGGGTCTGTTCACGAATTTGTTGAATTTAAATTTGTTTCTCACATATAACATTAGTTCTGACAGTGCCATTTTTCTTGACTTGGAAATCTCTAAGCAAAACAACATACTTCACACAAACATCTATCGTAAAAAAACAGCAACCAATAGTTTATTGGAAGCAAGTAGCCATCACCCTGAGCCCCAAAAAAAAGGTGTCCCCATAGGCCAATTTCTAAGGTTGAAGAGATGCTGCCCTTCACCAAAGGTGTTTGAAGAACAAGCACAAATAATGGCTGATAGATTTTTATCTAGAGGATATTCACGTAACATAATCAGAAAGGCTTGGGTGAGAGCAAGGAGGACATGTAGAAGTGACCTTTTATATTCAAAAAACAAAAATAACAGTGACACACAGGTAAGATTAATTACGAAGTACAACTCACACTGGAACAAACTAAGGCACATTCTCAATAGCCACTGGCATATATTATCTAATGATACGTCACTCCAAGGGTGCATATCGGAGTACCCGTTATTGACAGCCAGGAGAGCTCCCAGCATCAAAGATATGTTGGTTCATAGTGAATTCAAAAGGGATGAGATAAAAAACTGGTTAACAGTCAGACAACACAGAGGAGGTAGCGCACCGTGTGGACATTGCGTCTATTGCACATATATGAAGAGATCTAATATTTTTAGTACTCAAACAGAAAGCAAGGTATATTATGTGAGGGAAAGAATTACATGTACTTCTAAAAATGTCATATATCTACTGAACTGTCCATGTCCTAAGTTCTATGTAGGTAAGACCACCAGAAAACTGAAAAGCAGAATACGAGAACATAGAGGCGATATTAAAAATGAGGACATGGACAGCCCAGTTGCAAGACATTTTAAGTCTTTTCACAACTCAGATCATAACAAATTGCAAATTATGGGCATTGAGTGTTTAAAACAAAATAAGCGAGGGGGTCATCTTGATAGAATAATTCTGCAACATGAATCAAGGTGGATTTTTAGACTAAACACATTAAGCCCAATAGGTCTAAATGAAAAGATAGAGTATGCATGCTTTCTGTGATAATTATCTCTTGACATAAAAATCCTTTAAATGTATATTGTTAGATGCGTAAAGAATCATACTGACATATAGATAAGATATTATCATATCTATACTGACACAAGATATGTAACATGTCCACTACGTGTATTGTGACAAGGGCTAGGATGTTTGTCTCTTAAAAGAATTCTTGAATGAAGTGTGCTTTAAGAATGTTGTTTTTAGCAATATACTTCACAAAAATTTCCAAATGCATATCGACAAGATATATGTTGACATAAAGGTATACATTAATATTTATGCTGACACAAGATGTGTTGCACACCAAGTATTGTCATTATTAAAAGAGCAAGGATTTGTTTTTTTTGAGAAAGGTCTGAAATAATGTGTTCTGATTTGCAAAAAAGAATGTCGTTTTACCAGTACTCATGATTGTAACTAAATGGGTTAAGTTTAAACAACAAAAAATGTTGATATAGCCGATTTTCTAAAGTGAAGCTGCAAGATAATTCTGTACATATGAAAGCCATGATGTGATAGTTAAATAGTGTATGTAGTAATGATCAGTTCCTATACTGAGCAATTTGAAACCGTAGTGAAAAAAGTTTTGTTTAAAATCAGCTGTTAAGCAAGCGAATGCTGTTCAAGGGGTGGACTTTTGAGCCGATGACAGTATAAAGTCTGATACACACCCCTCAATCAACACATCTGATGAGGCCCCGACACTCAGCCCTATGTGGGAGGGGAGAAACGCGTCATGATTGAGCATGCACAGGAGGTGAACAGCTGTGAACGAGCCAGCGAAATTTGAATCCGGACAGCAACGCTGAAGCGTACACGGCGGTGAGCAAGTGAAGAAGCCAGAAACTAACAAAGAATATTTCAGGTTGATCTAATTGGAAAACAGGTACAGCTGAAACTATTTCTTGATAAGGCTGGAAAGTCTTGCGGTTGACGGCCTGGTCTGTTCCTGCCATGGTACATTGTGCGTTGTCTATCCCAATGATTTAAGATGCTTATGGAGCGAGTTATATGCACAGTTTGATACAGCACAGCAGAAATGGTGTTACCACATTGCATTGATATCTGAAGGAGTTATACTGACCAGAGCGTGTTTTAAACACTAAGTGCCTGGACTTTTATATTCTTTTATAAATAGGAGAACTGCAATTTTTATGGTCTATATGGAAGTCAATTATGACATAATGTTCATATTTTTATGGCCGCATGACATCATAGCTGATTAATTTTGTAACTGTTGCAATTTTTGCTTGTCAGCCGGCTGGCTTGTTCTAATGTTTATGTAATTAATTGGGTTACAGTTGCACTGTTTTAGGAATAGGGTGGAGGGTAGACGGCCTGAACAAACTGTTTGAGTCTTTTGATAGACTTTTGTGCAACCTGTGTCCCGCTTTGATTGACTTAGATACACGTTCAATCCTTTCTCTTTAAGTTGCATTTGTATATTAATTGGGACGGCTAGCACAGTTTAAAAGCATTGGAAAGTTGAGCTAATTGTGCACCACCACACATTTACATTTTTGCTTATTTATATTTTTATATAACACATATATATATATATATATATATATATATATATATATATATATATATATATATATATATATATATATATATATATATATACACACATTTATATATATGTGCATTATATATATATATGTGCATTAGAGCCCTTTGCCAATAAATGGATTATTCAGTCTAAATTAAACTTTCATGATTCAGATACAGCATGCAATTTTAAGCAACTTTCTAATTCCTATTATCAATCTTTCTATGTTCTCTTGTTATTTTTGCTTTTTGCTTTAATTTTGACTGGACTATCCCTTTAAGTAGCCGAAAAAATAATAAAACATATTAATGCAATATTCATATTTAATAAAGACTATGCATTTTCTGTAAATATTTAACATTTGCTAATGCGAATATGCAATGTTGTTTGCGCAATGGGCGTTTGTTTTTCCAACACTTTTTTCTTCCCCATTGACTTCTATGGGGAATGTGAAAATTTGATGGTGTTCTCGGGTGTTAGTTGTTTTTTTTTTTATACTTTTCTTCTCCATTGATTTCTATAGAGGAATTCATGCACGTGCATGCAAAAACTTAAAGGGACAGTCTACACAAAAATTGTTATTGTTTAAAAAGAGAGATAATGTCTTTACTACCCATTCCCCAGGTTTGCACAACCAACATTGTTATAATTATATACTTTATAACATTTAAACATTTCTGCCTGTTTCAAAGGCTCTATTGACAGCCTCTTAAACACATGCTTTTGTATTTGCTTTTCACATCAGGAGACTGATAGTTCATGTGGGCCATATACAGGGAGTACAGAATTATTAGGCAAGTTGTATTTTTGAGGATTCATTTTATTATTGAACAACAACCATGTTCTCAATGAACCCAAAAAACTCATTAATATCAAAGCTGAATATTTTTGGAAGTAGTTTTTAGTTTTAGCTATTTTAGGGGGATATCTGTGTGTGCAGGTGACTATTACTGTGCATAATTATTAGGCAACTTAACAAAAAACAAATATATACCCATTTCAATTATTTATTTTTACCAGTGAAACCAATATAACATCTCAACATTCACAAATATACATTTCTGACATTCAAAAACAAAACAAAAACAAATCAGTGACCAATATAGCCACCTTTCTTTGCAAGGACACCCAAAAGCCTGCCATCCATGGATTCTGTCAGTGTTTTGATCTGTTCACCATCAACATTGCGTGCAGCAGCAACCACAGCCTCCCAGACACTGTTCAGAGAGGTGTACTGTTTTCCCTCCTTGTAAATCTCACATTTGATGATGGACCACAGGTTCTCAATGGGGTTCAGATCAGGTGAACAAGGAGGCCATGTCATTAGATTTTCTTCTTTTATACCCTTTCTTGCCAGCTACGCTGTGAAGTACTTGGTCGCGTGTGATGGAGCATTGTCCTGCATGAAAATCATGTTTTTCTTGAAGGATGCAGACTTCTTCCTGTACCACTGCTTGAAGAAGGTGTCTTCCAGAAACTGGCAGTAGGACTGGGAGTTGAGCTTGACTCCATCCTCAACCCGAAAAGGCCCCACAAGCTCATCTTTGATGATACCAGCCCAAACCAGTACTCCACCTCCACCTTGCTGGCGTCTGAGTCGGACTGGAGCTCTCTGCCCTTTACCAATCCAGCCACGGGCCCATCCATCTGGCCCATCAAGACTCACTCTCATTTCATCAGTCCATAAAACCTTAGAAAAATCAGTCTTGAGATATTTCTTGGCCCAGTCTTGACGTTTCAGCTTGTGTGTCTTGTTCAGTGGTGGTTGTCTTTCAGCCTTTCTTACCTTGGCCATGTCTCTGAGTATTGCACACCTTGTGCTTTTGGGCACTCCAGTGATGTTGCAGCTCTGAAATATGGCCAAACTGGTGGCAAGGGGCATCTTGGCAGCTGCACGCTTGACTTTTCTCAGTTCATGGGCAGTTATTTTGTGCCTTGGTTTTTCCACACGCTTCTTGCGACCCTGTTGACTATTTTGAATGAAACGCTTGATTGTTCGATGATCACGCTTCAGAAACTTTGCAATTTTAAGAGTGCTGCATCCCTCTGCAAGATATCTCACTATTTTTGACTTTTCTGAGCCTGTCAAGTCCTTCTTTTGACCCATTTTGCCAAAGGAAAGGAAGTTGCCTAATAATTATGCACACCTGATATAGGGTGTTGATGTCATTAGACCACACCCCTTCTCATTACAGAGATGCACATCACCTAATATGCTTAATTGGTAGTAGGCTTTCGAGCCTATACAGCTTGGAGTAAGACAACATGCATAAAGAGGATGATGTGGTCAAAATACTCATTTGCCTAATAATTCTGCACTCCCTGTAGATAACATTGTGTTCACGCCCAGGAAGTTATTTAAGAGTTAGCACAACACAGTACTAAATGCAACTCAATAGATTTGAAATAGTCAAGATCATGTGATCCGGCGGCTGTCAGAAGATGCTTAGATACAAGTTAATCACAAAGGTAAAAAGTATATTAATATAACTGTGTTGGTTATGCAAAACTGGGGAATAGGTAATAAAGGGATTATCTATCTTTTAAAACAATAAAAATGATATTGTAGACTAGACTGCTATTCGGGTTAACTTTAGCACAAAATATGTTTTTTTATACTTGTAATACAAACGCAACCCGACTAGCGCAAAAAGCTTGACCCTAGTGGAGTTTTCATGATCGCGAAAATTACCCCAAAAACTTGCCACTTGTAATTTATGTCAAAATCGCTTGCGCTCTACAGTTAACGCGCCACTCATAATCTACCCATTGTTGTTTACACTTGGTCCCATCCCCTCTCCCAACTGTCCCATTTTACAGATGCACATTTCCAAAATGTGCACATTCGTTTTATAAGCACTCGTAGGCACCAGCTCCTAATCAAAAGACCACAGTATATATGTATGTCTCTTTTGTGATTGGATAATGACTGACACCTGATACAGAGGACAAGGAAATAAGTAGTAACTTTGAAATGTGTCATATATATAAATCTACTACCAATTTGAAATTCAAACTAAGTATTATTGCATTGTCTTTTATTATGCATTTGTTGATTAAAATAATTATTCTGTATTTTGTGATCCTTTAAAGACAGGATAGGGAGAAAGCCTTGTGAGTGTAAATTTAATGTGTTTGAGGTAAAATGTCATCCAGATAGCTAAACATATCTATCTTGTTTCCTCTGGTCATTAAGATAAATGCAATCAGTACCTTAGGAAAGGTTCTGGGGGTCTGTGGAAAATCAAAGGTTACCATACGTCTTATTAAAATGTTAGCATGCCTGCTGCAGTTTCTGCCAAAAATGAGAGAATCTCTATTTTTTATATTTTTAAACCAAGTTCCTGAAGCTTTAGACAGGGATTAAATTACAACTAATGGGCGATTAACAAGTGAGTGCATGTTAAAGTTTTCAAACCTTTTCTTTCCACTGGATCGCGGTTGCGATAATTGGTTAGCGCGCGTCTGGTTTCACTTGCATGCTAATTGTTTACTTTGAAATTGTATTAAAAAAAGCCTTCATCTAGTGAAATTAACACATGAGTGGGAGCGCAAAATATTGCTCCACTCGTAATCTACTCTGTCAGAAAAAAGGGTACAGTTAGGGTCTGTTTGTTAACACTTAGGGTACAACTGCTGTGGTTGTACCCTCAATGGATCATAATTACTACTTAAAGGGACAGTAAACCTAAAAAATAATGTTATATAATTCTGCACATAGTGCAGAATTATATAACATTATTTAGGTGCTATAGCTATAAAACCGTTTTTTCACTTTTAATATTTAAAAAACATACCTCTTTTACAGACCCGCTCTCTGCTCTCTGCTGAGCGGGTCTGTTTTTTTTAGTCAGCGCATCGGGCCAGCTGTATAGTCACAGCCCGGCCCGACCGCGCCATAAGACTAAGTGCAGCTCGCTCCTACTCTGTCTGACAGCAGGAGCGAGCTTCACTTAATGCTATGGCGCGGTCGGGCCGGGCTGTGACTATACAGCTGGCCCGATGCGCTGACTAAAAAAACAGACCCGCTCAGCAGAGAGCGGGTCTGTAAAAGAGGTATGTTTTTTAAATATTAAAAGTGAAAAAACGGTTTTATAGCTATAGCACCTAAATAATGTTATATAATTCTGCACTATGTGCAGAATTATATAACATTATTTTTTAGGTTTACTGTCCCTTTAAGGAACTAATATGTACAATTTACAGGTAAATAAGGTACAAATATGTTTCCAACTGTCAAATGGTCCATGTTTGTACCATTTAATCCCCCCAAAAAGGTACAATCACTTGTGTGACTAACAGGTTGAGGGGAGTGGGTGGTTCAAGGCTGCCAAACGCTGCAAGTACATATAAAATTTGTGCACCTCAATAATTCAATTAACACATGACTGTCAGTCACCAAAAATGAATTCAACATACATGTTGTACAGCAAAATAATTAAAATTCAATGGTTGTTGGTAATATGCAAGAGGTGGGCAAGGCAGCAAAAAATACTTAACAACCCATATCTCCAATAACACTGTGTTGCTGGTTCTAAATAGCACACTAGCACTTAACATGTTAAAGGTACACTAAACCCACAATTTTTCTTTCATGATTCAGGTAGAGAATACAATTTTAAACAACATTCCACTTTACTTCTATTATTTATTTTGCTATATTTTTTAGATATCCTTTGTTGAAGAAATAGCAATGCACATGGGTGAGCCAATCACATGAGTCATCTATGTGCAGCCACCAATCTGCAGCTACTGAGCCTATCTAGCAGGGGCGTATTTATGCCTAGGCCAACAAGGCCGGTGCCTAGTTCGACAGATTTGAGGGGGCGGCACTTTGCAATGTTGGCATTATTATTTTATTTATGATAAAAAAAAAGTTCCCATGCAGCGGTCACGTGACCCGGCTTTTGCCGAGGTCACGTGATGTTTTTCTCCTTCCACCCGCCTTCCTGTCTGCTCACAGTGCACACTGGCGCCGCACATGGATGGAGGGAGCCAGATGTGCATACGTGATGTGATCTCCTGATCTCCCAGGGCATTGGACTCCGTCTCTAAGCGGTAAGTGAATTGTCAAAAAAGACAGATCATGCGGAGGCTGAGCTGGTGGAGTGTGTGCGAGTCGAGAGCCTGGCTGAGAGAGTGACAGAGAGCAGACTGAGGACTGGTCTGGACTGGAGAGGATGGGGGTGACCGGGCGAGGCGGGCGGCACATAGCATAAATTGCAAGGTATTTTTTTTGGTGATTCGATTGTCATTGCGCCAGGTTGCTCCTCTATTCTCGAGTCTAGGCTCTAAGTCAAGCTGTAAATTTTTACAAGATCGATCAAGAGCCACTAATAGCTGCTGCTAGGCTAGCAGCAGCTATTAGTGGCTGTCGATCGATCTTGTAAAAACGGGGCGGGCAGTGGGCACTGCCTGGTGGTGGTCATGGTGAGATGTGACCAAGGATTCGGAAGGTCACGGAGGCATCTGGCTGCTGTGCTGCTGGCAGCATCAATATGGATATGATATGGGATATGGAAATGGGCTGTGTTGTGGCCTGTAGCCAGACTTTTTGAGCTTATGGTTACTGGTTACTTTTTTAGATGTTTTATGTATAAATGTGATTTTTTTTTTTTCTTTTTTTTTTCAGTGGCTGCATGAAGAAATTAGATTTTTTTTAATTAAACAAACTAAGTTGTTACTTAAAAATAATTTATGAAATTTACATCTAGGATAGAATGGGCTGGGTTGGGCTGTAATCAGTGCCTTCTTCTGTAAGTGATTGCATTATGAAATATAACATCCAGACTGTAGCTTAGGAAATATATTCCTGCTGCAGTTTACAAGTTCAAAACAGTAAAAATATTTAGAGCACATACAAAAATAACCCAAACTCACTGAAAATCTTATATTTTATCTTTGCTTTTGTCTATGACAATGGATGTGGTTTATATATAGAAAGGTCTAGTTTTTAATATTCTTAACAACTCAGTGTTTAAGGAAATATTTATCTATCAAAAGAACTACAAAACAAAATATGGAATTTAAATGTTAAGTTCTCACTCAAGCATAAAAAGTTGGGAAGCTGGTATTTGTCACATTAAAAAAAAAAAAATACTAGAAAGAATGATGTATTTAAAGATAAAATTAGCCTGATAATTTCTATTAGCTATTGAGAGGAAAATAATGTATCTAAAGTTTTATTCTCAAAGGGCCCAACGTGGGCACTGTGGGCACTAGGCAGTCATAGCTGTAGTGAAAGGTTTTACTTTTTTCTTTTAAACTTTAAATGTGTGCCTTGCGAGTCAGTCTGGAAAATTATGATATTGTAATGTAATTTTAAAATGCTGCAGAAAAAAAAAAATCACATTACTCCATAACCAAAAAAATGATATGGCCAAAAATGACCTAAATCCAGGGGGGTGGGATTCTGAGTGCCTAGGGCAGCACAAAACCTAAATACACCCCTGCTATCTAGATATGCTAGATATGCTTTTCAGCACAGAATATAAAGAGAATAAAATAAATTAGATAATAAAAGTAAATTGCATGCTCTGTCTAAATCATGAAATAAAAAAATTAGGATTCATGTCCCTTGAATGTTTATATTTAGGGCATCAAGATAACTCTTACACATAGAGCAAATACATTAACTTAAATTACAAAGGAAAAAAATCATTTTAAATTCTATAAAATAAACAAGAGCTGTTTAAGAACCTGTTTAAAAAAAAAAAAAAAAAAAATTGTAACCGTTCACCAGTCACATACATGGACATTGTGTAAAACGCCATAGTGCCATCTAGTGGTTGAAAGTTCCTTGACATGTGTAACACAGCTCCATCTATTGGTAGAAGGTTTATCACCAAAATCTGTACTGGGGAAATAGATTAATTTGCATAGAGTGGCAATTCAATGTATGGTTTTGAGTTTTATTGTTTTTCCCTCCCCTAAATCCCCCTTCCTTTTGTGAGAGTTATATTTTATTATTATGTTGTTTTCTATAGGTTTTCTATATTTTTATGTTTTATGTGGCATGTCACATGTTAAATAGGGTGTTGTTAGAGTGTAGTACGGAGTGCAAGATAGCTTTTTGAAAAACTTTTTTTTGAAACTGGTTGTTTTCTTAAATCTTTCTGGAATTTCAGGTAGTGGTCTTAGGACCTACTATTTGGCTACACTTGTCAAACTGCAGAGTAGCTATTGTATTTCTGTCTAAACAAGAACACAGAGGTTAAATGCCTAATTGAATGTTACATAATAAATTTGATGAAACAACATTATTAAAAGGGAAAATGAACCCAAATTGTTTCTTTCATGATTCAGATAGAACGTTGCTTAAAATTGTATGCTCTAATTTACCCTACTATCAATTTTTCTTCATTCTCTTGCTATCTTTATTTCTAAAAAAAAGACATCTAAGCTAAAGAGCCAGACAATTTTTTTGGTTCAGACCCTGGAGAACACTTGCTTATTGGTGGGTGAATTTATCCACCAATATGCAAGAAGAACCCATGTTGTTCACCAAAAAAATGGTCTGGCATCTAAACTTGCATTCTTGCTTTTCAAATAAAGATACCAAGAGAATGAAGACAATTTGATAATAGGAGAAAATTAGAAAGTTGCTTAAAATTGAATGCTCTATCTGAATCACAAAAGAAATTTTTTGCTTTCAGTGTCCCTTTAATATACTATGTTGAGTACAAATTTGCCATCATGATGTACAAAGGGCTTGTCACTGGAGCAGTACCCTTAAAAAGCCAAATTTGCACCATTCATTTTTGAGGGAACATTAACTTTATGGTACCATAGCATTGAGGTCCAATGTAGTCACAAAGGTACATATTTGCCTTTGAAAGGTACAGTCTGCAAGGGTACAACTTTGTTCCCATATTAAAGGGTTCAGCGGGTGTACCTTTGAGGGTACTGCCCCAGTGACAAGCTGTTGTACTCCTAAAAAGGTACAATTTTTGCACATTTTTTCTGACAGGCAATATTTACGTCATAATACAGCTTATACATGCAAACTAAAAGGTAGTTATATGTAATGTATAATACTTTTGTATACATAGTACCCTCAGAAAGATAGTACGGAACTCTAACCAGAAAGATAATATTTGTTGTTTTAAATAAATATAGACTCATATTTGCTTTTTAGAACACAAAAAAAAGCAGAGAAGACTTACAGGTGGGTAAAACATATATTTTTAAAATGTTTATTTTTACTAAAATAATTAAAAAGTTTGGATTTCAGAATAAGTTTGGGTTTTGGAATTTTAGATATGGTGATTTGTACTTATATTGCAAAGTTGTTTTTCTATGCGTAACTAAATAATTTTATATTAAAGTCTCAAGGGTTTTTACGGTCCCTTTTAATAAATAATTTTCCTTGATTTATTTGTGTAACAGGGCAACACTTTTAGTGAATAAATCCAGAACTGAAAATAGACAAAATGATTAATGTATCTTTCAGATTTTGGATAATTAAATATAACATATTCATGTGAAATATACACCCAGAATCACAAAACAGATCTTCTTTGTTTGACAGTAAATTTAGTATAATGATATTATTGTAATCTGAATCTGCATCCATCTCAGGGTCACATTTCTTATAATTTTTTAAAGAATACTTAGCATACATAGTGATGACAAAAATTAAACTCAAACATTTTCTTTTGTGGCTCAAATAGAGCATATAATTTTAATAAAGTTTCCAGTTCACTTCTATTATCAAATTTGCTTTGTTCCCATGATGGGCAAGATTACATATGTGGCGGTGACGCCGGTTTTTACTCGGTTTTGGTATCACATATACAGATCCGCATATAAATGCGGCACGTATATCACATATACAGATCCACATATAAATGCGGCACGTATATTTCACCCGTCAGCCACAATTTTTGTTCCCATAAGCTAACATAGAAATGCGGCGCAAATCGGTATCACATATTCAGCGCAAGGACTTATGCGGCAAAAATGGAGAAATGTTACTCTATTTTCACCTCGCCACTCATAGGCAGACGCAGCAAGCCTTGCGCTGAGTATACGAGCACCGTAACTCCCTTAAATGCCTGAAAATTTTAACTAACACCGAACGCATGCGCAATATCCATCTACCTGTCAACCGCAATAACTAATAAAGTATAAGAACCCCTAATCCGCCATTACCCCACATCACAATAAAGTGTATAATAACCCCTAATGCGACAATTAGAACACATTGCAACAAAGCTAATAAAACTATTAACCCCTAACCTGCCAAACCCCCAAAACGCAAATAACTAATTAAATTACTAAGACCCCTAACCTAACACCCCCTAAATTAACCCCAATTACCTAAATTAAAAAATACTAAGTTACAATTAAAATAAAAAAGCTAACATTGCTTAAAAATAAAAAAAACTAAATTTAAATTAATCTAAGATTACAAAAAATAAAAATAAAAAGTCTAATATTACATAAAATAATAAACCAAATTATCAAAAATAAAAAATGTAACCTAATCCCTATGAAAAACACCCCCTAATCTAATACTAAACTACCAATAGCCGTAAAAAGGGCCTTTTGTAGGGCATTGCCCTAAGTTAAACAGCTCTTCTCCTTTTATTATTAGTTCCGATGTGGGCTTGATGGCAGATATAGGGGGTTTTACGTGTCGGGCTTATTTTTGGGAGGCGGGTTAGACTTTTACAGGAGATTTGAGATACATAATATATATATATATATATATATATATATATATATAGAACAACAGCTCAATGGCTTGTTCTATGGCGATTTACCACCCGGAAGCAGCCTCTTTTAGACCAGTGTGCTTTTCACAGAAGAAAACTTTCCTGAAGTATATCAGTCTGATCCTGCCAAGTAAGGTCAGTCCAGCCCCGAAATACCAGGCAATTCTCCTCTGAACAAGGAACATGACAACCCCAGACGATCGTTTCGGCCTCCTATGGGCCTCGTCAGTGAGGTGCAGCCACATTCCTCTAAGCACACTGGGCAAGGAGTCCACGTCCGGTTTCCCCCATCACCCATAGGGAGACTTCCCCAGGGTCATAATAATTTGCATACAAAGAGAGAAGCGCTCTACCAGGAACGAACAACAGCTCAGTGGCTTATTCTATGGCGATTTACCACCCGGAAGCAGCCTCTTTTAGACCAGTGTGCTTTTCACAGAAGAAAACTTTCCTGAAGTATATCAGTCTGATCCTGCCAAGTAAGGTCAGTCCAGCCCCGAAATACCAGGCAATTCTCCTCTGAACAAGGAACATGACAATCCCAGACGATCGTTTCGGCCATCCTATATATATATATATATTTTATTTATTTATTTTTTTCTTAGGCGCCGGCAGTTTCTAAAGTGCCGTAAGTCACTGGCGACTCCAGAAATTTGTATTCATGAACTTTTCTGGACATCGCTAGTTTATCCGAGTTACTACACTTTATGAAACTGCCGGCGGGGTTTACATAATACCCTGATGTGCAAGGTGAAATTACGAGTGGTGTGGGTTTCAGCAGTTGCACTGAAGCTTGCGCCGTATATGTAATCTCGCCCGATATTCTTTTTGTTGAAGAGGCATTTTGAGTACTGCATGGCAGAAAATAGTACTGCCGGCATCTAGTGCTCTTTCAAAAGAATTACATTCTTGCAAAACTGCTGCCACCTAGTGCTCCAGAAATGGGCAGGCTCCTAAGCATACGTCCATGCTTTTCAACAAAAGATATCAAGAGAACAAATACAAATTGATAATAGAAGTAAAATTAGAAAGTGGTTTAAAATTGCAAGTTCTATCTGAATCGTGAAAGAAAAATTTTGCGTTTCATTTCCCTTTAATATTTTGCTCAAATCACACCCACTTATCAAAACAGAGACAGCTCTTTTGAAAAGAAAGAGATGCATAGCCCTGTGTCAATAATGAGCTTGTTTATAATTAACTCAATGTTACGAGAAGTATCCCTTACATAATTGCTATTTGTGCTTGATTATTTAACTCAAAGGATCAGATGTATAAAAGCATGCTGAAACTTGCAGGGACTTCTCTCTAAAAAAAAAGTCCTCCCATAAAAAGTAATGGAGTTTGCTGGAAAGGGAAATTTTGCAGGGGAGAGAGAAGATCGCAGGGGCCACCCTTTAAAAATGAAATTCTGCAGCCAATACAAATCAGATAACTCTGTTTTCGGTGTATAGTATCTTACACTTTCCTCTGTTTTTGTATACGTCTTTTTCCATTAGGGCAATAAGTGATTTGCAAATATTGACAAAATCTTGCCACCTTTCAGTTCATGAGATAAAACTGTGATATCATCAGAAGAAATGCTTACAGAGTATTCCAAATATGAAGGAGAACATTCAGCTACACCCATGGAACGCCCCTGTCCAGCCCGCTAGCAGAGGTAGGGACAATGATTTCCTATAAGGATAACAATATGCTTTGAATTTCATATTATTTCAAGACAAATTTTAAATTTTTCCATGAAACACGATTTCTAAAGCAGTTTAACAATACAATTTACTGCATCTTTTTATTTCAATATTTCATTCATAACATTTTTTTAACTTACAACTTTACGTTAGCCCTTTTGTTTATATCCGTCTTATTCACATACTTTAATGCAGGAAATGTCCCTTTGTGAGACACACTGTTCTCAAGGTTAAAAACTGTCTTTAGATAATTCCAACAGGGGCTTCATATTTCTTAGAGAATCTCACGAGCCCAGAGATGTCAAGATAAACAGTTCCTTTATTCCTTATAGGTTTACTGATATCAAACAGCCATTATATATTTTAGTCCGTTATTTTTTTTTTCACGCATCATATTCAAAATTACACTAACAGAGAAATACACAGGGCAGGAAATAAAAATAGACTGATAAAATTGTGTGGGAACAAGGAAATATATGAACAGATGAGAGGACTAAGACTATACTTGCTTCTCAAGACTTGTCAATCATTTTCCTATTCTATGGAGTCTACTCTTTAAACCATACCATACCTTAAGGAAACATAACTCGCTAGCCAGTAATTATAGGTAGGGGGTCTTTTATGGCATATTTTTGCACATATTTTGTGCAGATAACAGTTCCTTTTAAATATATAGATCCCAAATATTTCTGAGGAAACATACATGTATGAGATCAGTAATGCAGAAATGAGAATAAGATTAAATGCCTATGCACAGTAAAATTAAGATTACTTATTTTAATATTCACAGTGAGCAGGCTCCATTAAAGGGATGAGAAACACACAATTGTTCTTTCATGAATCAGATAGAGTATTACATTTTTAGCATTTTTCTAATTTACTACTATTATAATTTTTTCTTCATTCTCTTTGTATCTTTTGTTGAAAAGCAGGGACACATGCTTAGGAGACGGACCATTTCTGGAACACTATATGGCAGCAGTTTTGCAAGAATGTTATCCATTTGAAAGAGCATTGTATGGCAGCACTATTTCCTGCCATGCAGTGCTCCAGATGCCTACCTAGGTATCTCTTCAACACAGAATCGTTCATGGGAACAAAGCAAATTTGATAACAGAAGTAAAATGGAAACTTTTTTTAAAATGATATGATCTGTCTGAATCACAAAAGAACATTACTGGGTTTCATATCCCTTTAAACTACAAAGGGACTATGTGAAATTACAGACATTGAACCTAGGGGACTGTACAATTAGGCAGTTCCCTAGGTTTAATAACACTGGAATTGTGTCTTAGTGATTCTATTTAACCTGCTCTCCAAAGCAGACTATTCTTTCCATACTTAGAAAACTGTGTCTATTGAATAACATATAAACTGCAGATATTAAACATTCCTAGTGAATGAAGTTAAAAAGAGAAAAAGAATGTAAAGATTCTTAGGGGAAGATAGAAAGAATGTAGATGTAAAACAAAGAATAAGAGGGGAGACAGCTAATGACAGTAAAGCATGAGGCAGAGAATACGTGGGGCAGAGCGGGAGGTCAATGCGACACAATAAGAGAGGGCAGCACTAATTGCTAAGTATAGTTTATCTATGGAGAGTGCACATTAGCTGTATCTAGCTAAGTGATTTCAGTCATTTCATGTTTTTGTTTTTTCAATAGAACAAAAAGTAATGTGAATTTGTTTGTGCAAAAAAGAACATTAAGTTAGTAATTGAAAACTATAGTTGCAATATCAGTGCCCTCGGTGGTTGTAGCTTTCACCCTGAACCACTTATGAATTATGTAGGCCTTAAAATCCTCCTACGTGCCTTTGGGGAAACAGTTGTCTGCGGTATTTTTGTATTCACCATTGTGTTAACATATGAAAGCATTAATGTAGTCATACAAATAATCTGATGAAAGGGTTTATCCATTTATGACTTTTAAACATTTTGTTATTATCAGAATCTTCTATAATAAGTTCACAGCTTTATTCAAACAAAGGGTCCTCCTGCACTCATGCAATTGGTTTCTTGTGCAATATTAAATTCACAAGGTTGATGTAAACATTATGGAATCTATTCTTGGAAGTTAGATGTCTACTATAAAGAACAAGCCTATTGAAATGAGTCTTTTTTCCCCTTAACACTGAATAATGTATTTATATTTTTATACATACATTTTTAATATGCACAAACTAACTAATAACCTCAGTTTGTATTTGTTATGATAACTCAATACTCAAAACATATTTAAATAAGAAACATTGAGAACACTGATTTTAAATATCCACCAAGAGAGCTGAAAACCAGGAATATCCCTGATGTCTGAAGGGGGGATAAAATGTTGCTCACCCAGAAAATTTCCGCAGACACCCATACGTAATTCTCAGACAATATTTACTTACATTTGAATGCCCCAATTTTGTAAAAAAAATATTATAAATAAAAATGTCCCAAAACACTTCTTTTCAGTCAAAAGGATATTTTATTTATCATTGCAACCACTTGAATCAATAATTATATATATATATAAACAAAACACTTTTGTTACATGATTTGATATCTGGTCTTTTCTATATGAAC
Organism: Bombina bombina; assembly: GCF_027579735.1. Classification (NCBI taxonomy): domain Eukaryota; kingdom Metazoa; phylum Chordata; class Amphibia; order Anura; family Bombinatoridae; genus Bombina; species Bombina bombina. The sequence goes on from NC_069499.1 coordinate 1,070,056,610, forward strand.
TTTAATACATGAATATCAAGAGAAAAAAAAACTACAAATATAACAGTATTTGTACATTTTTAAATAGAGGAACATTAACATATTAGTGAGTATTACTGAGCTATCTAGACTCTTGATAAGTCCAACAGTTTTCCATTTTATAATTTAATTTTTGTAAAGCGGCGCCAAATTCCATAGCGCTGGATAATGATATTACATAAAGCAGTAAACTGATAGATCATAATGACGTTACATAAAGCAGTGAACTGATCATATATTTTAATAAAACACTCTTGTGTGTCACATATATAACATCTGGATTAGATTATCTGGGACTGAGAGCTCATGAATGATACTGTGGTGACAAGATTGTAAATAACCTGCATTCCATACTAAGAGGAGAAATCTTGCTGTAGTCACCTGGGAGGTTGCAAAATATCCCAGCACACAGGCTTAGCACTTCTTGTTTAAAAAATAAGACACAGTGTTTAGTGTCCCTTTATTGATGTCAGTTTCACCTCAATTTTAAATAACTAATTATATCTTTTTTTAAGCAAAGTATGTTTAATAGTTTTAACTGCTGTTCTTTCATATATGATAGAAAAAATTAGACATGGTCCCCTTTAACTTAGCTGTCAAATGTGAGATAATTAGAACATTTCTGGTTTTAGATGTAAATCTTAAACCCTTAGGGCTAGATTACAAGTGGAGAGTTATTAAATGCTCCCGCTCGAGTGTTAACTGTGCTAGAAGTAAGGTTTTTGTGCACATCGGGTAGCGCATGTATAACAAGTTAAAAGTAAACTGTTTTTGCTTGTGTGCTTACCTGGCAAGAGTAAAAAGCCGAACTTTGAATATTGCAAGCTCAATTACATATTCCCCCATAGAAGTTACTAGATTTTTAGCATTTTTTAGCAAAGTGTGTTTGTGGGGGGGGTGGGGGGGGGGTGGAGGAAACTAAACACCCTACTCATGTGCAAACACGATTGCATATTCTTAAATATGTTAACCTGACATGAAAATATGAATATTTAACATCCCAATGTTCTTCACAAAGCACAATATGTTCTATTTATTCATAAATACAAATTTCTGCATATATGTGATGTATTTTGGTACAATATATATCTATACCTCTATATATACTGTAGATGATTATCTGTAGGTATAGATATATACAGATATAGGAATGTCTATTTAAAAATACATATAACATATTCTGATATGTGAAGAGCATTGGAATGGGAAATATTTACAGTAAATACACACTATAACACTTTATTAAATATGAATATTGCATAACTATGATTTTACATGTTTCCATCTACTTAAAGGGACACTGAACCCAAATCTTTTCTTTCATGATTCCCAGCTCAGTTCTTGCTAAACTAATAACTAAATTAGTACTTTTATTTTTTTCTTTACTACACAAAAAAAAAAAAACAGTTGGACACCACTATACTATGTTAGTAGCAGTTGCCTCCACCAGTTCCTAACACTGGTTATATATGCTCATTTTATTTGGTCCTCACACCAACCGAGATCAAAGAGTGACACACACAGTAAGGAAAGTTCACTGGGAGAGTAATCCACCCATGCGGCATGTTCCCAGTGAGTACGGTTTTACTCTGCATAGTGTAAAAATAATGTGCACTCTCATTTAATTTAGTCAGGTCATCAACCTTCTTGTCAGCTTGTTCACAGCTCACTCAGCAGTGCAGCCTAAGGATGCGCTCCTCTCAGAGTTATTTATTGCCTTTTAGTAAGTGGGGAGAATGCATTCCAGAGCAGGGGCAGGATTAATAAATTGGGCTCCTAAACTTTAGTGCAAGTTTATGTGACAGCGTGTGTTTTTATTGTGCTCTAGATCTATATGGACAATGAAATGTAATATATAGTAAAATGTGTATGTATGTTTATGTGTAGTGGGTGTGTGCTTGTCTATGTGTGTATGCGTCTATGTGTGCATCTGTGGCTGTGCGTGTATGTGTGTTTGTATGTGTATACTGTATGTGTCATGTGTGTGTGTGTGTATGTGTGTATTTATACAGTGTGTGTGTCTTTGTGTAGTGTGTGTGTATGTATGTGTTTGTGTGTCTGTATGTTTGTGTCTATGTGTAGTGTGTAGTGTGTTTGTGTCTATGTGTAGTGTGTGTGTGTGTCTGTGTGTGTGTGCGCGCGCATGTGTGTGTATAGTGTGTGTGTGCGTGCTTTTGGCAGGAGGGGATGTGAGGCCAGTATAAAGTGCAGCATGTGTGTGCAGTTTGGAGCTCATGGAGGGAAGGCTATGTTAGGGGGTCTGTGTACCAGTGATTGCTTCTACAGTGGAAACATGCTGGGGACATCAATGACACTGCAGGGATCCAGAAATAAAAAGCTGCAGCATGAAAAACATATTTCAGCTAAAATGTGTTTTAGTGATTAGTTCTCTAGAGACATGAGAAAAATTTCCAAACTTTATTTTTTGCACTATTCTGTATCAGCGCCCTGGAGGACCTTGATATCTCTCTCTCCTATATTACTCTTTCCCATTATATATATATATATATCTTTATGTGTGTATTAATGAGTACTGCCACCTTTAAAAAAAAAAAAGAATCACTGTATAGACAGACAGCCATATTAACTGCCAAGTGATAATGAACATATTGCCTCTGTTAAACTGACTAAATGGTCTCACAACCAGCCATTACAGTCATTATATTTAAACTGTTAATTAAAAAATAACCACCTTATTATTAACTGTTTCAAGGTTAGATTTTATTTTTTAGAGACACAGTAAATTATCATCAGTAAACAAATAACTGCAAATTACAAAGTTCCTATGTTTAATCTCATTGTATCAAATCATAAACATATAGAGTAGAGACACAGCCTGCAGGGCATAAAAATTACAGTTCTTGTTTTTCCTCTCAAGGCTCTCATCTATTACAAAAGTATCAACTATGCACTTAAAATCAAGGTTGTCAAACAAATGGATTGGTTGGAAAAACAGCTTCTGTATTCAGTTTGCCTTATTTTTATTTGCTTGCAACAAGTGGCAGCCAGGATCAAATATATACTTCAGAGAGCAACATAGTGAACAAATTGTTTCTTTTGGATGTGCTGTGTGTAATAAAACATACACTACATTCGTGCTGGACACACAATTTGGAAGTTTAATAAGGGAGGGTTAATTCCCACCACTAAAATGATAGAGAACCTGAGGATCATTGTTAGGACTACTGAGCTGTGTTTGGTTAATATATTACTAGAGTCAATATTCATAAAATGATGCAGCCTTGTATACACCAAGTCAGTTCCCATGAACATATGCACCATCCCAGTGTTAACACAAACGCTTTACACAGTATCAGCATGATCAAATACAACATAGGGTAGTGACTAAATCAACAAGCAGACATAGAAATAGTATTAATGATTTACCGTACTAGATGTGTAACTTGCATCTGAGGGAAGGAAATCAATGACACAAGTTGAACAACTCAGACAGAGGTGAGCTCATGCTGTCTTCTGCTGCTGCAGGTCGGGGTCCCCTTAGGTTTCACAGAATATGTACGCTAGTGGCTCCTCAGTGTTTACAGCTGTTCCCAGAGCAATGCAGGGAAGGCTCCTCTTGCATGTTGGGATTCAATAATAAAAACGGAGGAACACTTAGGTGCTTCCTGGCAAAATAACAGTGACGAAGGTTGAAGTAAAACACAACAGACAAGACAGCACCAGGACGGTAGCTGCAGGATCTAAAATTGTGTCAGTAAACATCTAGAGACTGCAGAAAAGTGCCGGAGAGACAAGGCTGTGTGTGTGCAAAGCCCACTTGATCAGATGTGTGTGCTCTACACTGCTCCTCTCTTAATGAAGCAATTGGAAACAGCAGCAGCCTTGAGTGTGTATTGCATCCGTGGTTACTGGCACATTTTAATACGAATAGCTGTAGTTCCACTGCACAACAAAGTGCCAGTGCTAACAAATGCTGAGATATCAATTATTTTTAATTATGCTGTACAACATGTGAATATTATTAGTTCACCAAGTTAAAGGATTTAAGTAAAGCATGCATTTTTATTTGCATAAGTATCTTTCTGTTATAAAATACAAGTTTTTTTCAGAAGCATACAGTCATGGGACATAAAAAGTGCAAAAAGAAAATGCTCTGTGTTATATAACTACGTGGTTAATCCTTGCAAATGGGCATATGTGTGTAGCCACCAGTTAGCTCCCACTTTTGCATTTCTACTCCTGAGAATACCTAGAAATGTTTTTAACAAATGATACAAACAGAACAAAGTAAATTTGATAACAGGAGTAATGGAAAAGCCTCTTAAAACTGCATGCTTGAACCATGAAAGTTTAATTTTCACTAAGAGGTGAGAGGGCTGTATATACACACATGGACCTGGAATCTACCTGGTTGTTCACTATATACAGGTAGCCCTCAGTTTACGCTGGGTTTAGGTTCCAGAAGGAATGGTTGTAAATCGAAACCATTGTAAATTGAAACCCAGTTTATAATGTAAGTCAATGGGAAGTGATGGTGATAGGTTCCAGGCCCCTCTCAAAATTGTCATAAGTTACACCTAATATATTATTTTAAAGCTTTGAAATGCAGACTTTAAATGCTAGACAGCATTATAAACCTATTAAAATAATCACACAACACAGAATATATAATAAAACTAAGTTAAATAAACAAAAACATTTGCTAAACAGCATTATAAACCTAATAAAATAATCACACAACACAGACTTCACTTGCATTTTTCTGCAAACAGTTCTTTCTATGCATTTCAATCTATAAATGAGTTATAGACAGGATGATCTTGTTCCTTTGAAATCTGCTCAATAGCTCAGGTATGGTTAAACTGATTAATTTCAGCTTGCTTGGCTTTGCCGCAACACAAGTGGACAGCTCCACCTACTGGCCATTTTAATAAATTCACTGCTTCTCAATGCTTTTCAATAGCAGTCACATGACTGGAAAAAAAAGTTGTTATTCTGAAACGGTGTAAATTGAACCGTTGTAAAACGAGGGCCACCTGTACTATGAAAGAAGGAAGAAACTAAAGACAAATTTGTAAGTAGAAGGTGCATAAGGTCATGTTGTTTATCATACTTTGGGCTAGATTATAAGTAGAGTGCCAATGATATAGTGGGATGTGATAAGAAGTATAGGGGGACCTTGGTAAATCATATTTAGCAGATAATGGTTAGCACAACCAACATCGCTCTAGAGCAACCTATACTTTCAATGGATATCTCGACTGCGTTAAATAGCACTCATAGTAATTTACAAGTTGAAAGTTAAAGGATGCACTCGATTGCAAGCTGAAATTGAGCTAAAATATTTAGCACTACCTGAGACCTGAAATAAAGTGTCAGAGTTAAAAAAAAAACTATTACACACATATATATATAGGTTTAAATTAAAATATATCATTTAAATATTTAATTTTTTTAAAAGGGTTTAAAAAGAGATATGGTAAATGGCAAGGTGTTTGGCTTGAAAGGGCTCCAATGTATGTTTGTATATATATATATATATATATATATATATACTGTATATGTATGTTTATGTATACATATACTTAGAGCCGCAACAGCTAATCAATATAATCAATAGTCGATTATTAAAATATTTGTCAACGAATCTCATAATCGATTAGTTGGTCTGCGATTAGATGGTTTGCACACAGCACCATGTGTTTTATGGTTATGTCCTTAACCTAAAGGACGTCTACTGACATTTACTTTTCACATTTTCAGGACAGTATAAGTACAACTACTCCTGGCTTATATGCAACCCAGAAATAATAGGAGTCATCGTTTGGACTGTTTATATTAAATCAGGTGATTTGGGACTATGCTTTGCATGATATAGTGCCGACTGTATTACTTACACCTAGCTCTAGATTGATGCGAGTTATTTAAATTGATCTGCACTATTATCGCTTGCTATTGCTGATTATATGTACTGTATAGATAACTGTATAAGGCTTTGTCCTGTTATTGATACATAGGGGCCTATTTATCAAGCCGTCAACTGTGCTGCATTCACCGGCACCAATACGCTCGCCTAACATTGCCTAACATCGCTGCCGCGGACCTGAATACGTTCTCCATATTTAACAAAAAAGCTGTCAAAAAGCTGCGCACCAAGTACGAGGCGATGAGCAGCGGATTGTTGATAACTAACAGTCATCGATCTCGCTGCTCTTCAGCTTTTTCACAGCTTTATTTGTATACTGTCACTAAACACCCACACTAAACTAAACTGTTTAACCCCTATCCCGTGCTCCCGGACCCCGCCACAACTAAATAAAGTTATTAACCCCTAAACCGCCGCTCCCGGAGCCCACCACCACCTACATTATACTTATTAACCCCTAATCTGCCACCCCCTATACCGCCGCCACCTACACAAAGTTATTAACCCCTATCCTGCCGCCCCCGGAGCCCACTGCAACTAAATAAATGTATTAACCCCTAAACCGCCAGCCCCCCACATCGCCATAAACTAAATTAACCTATTAATCCCTAAACCTAACAACCCGCTAACTTGAAGATGGAGCCGCTCCGCGCTGGATGGATGAAGATAGAAGATGCCGTCTGGATGAAGACTTCTGCGGGCTTGGATGAAGACTTTGGCTGCTTCGTTGAGGACTTCTCCTGGCTTCTTGGAGGATGGATGTCGGATCTTGAAAAACTGTAAGTAAATCTTCTGGGGTTAGTGTTAGGATTTTTTTAGGGTTTATTGGGTGGGTTTTAGTTTTAGATTAGGACTTGGGCCTGCAAAAGAGCTAAATGCCCTTTTAAGGGCAATGCCCATCCAAATGCCCTTTTCAGGGCAATGGGGAGCTAAGGTTTTTTTTAGATAGCTTTTTATTTGGGGGGTTGGTTGTGTGGGTGGTGGGTTTTACTGTTGGGGGATGTTTGCATTTTTTTTTACAGATAAAAGAGCTGATTACTTTGGGGCAATGCCCCGCAAAAGGCTCTTTTAAGGGCTATTTGTAGTTTATTGTAGGCTAGGGTTTTTTTTATTTTGGGGGGGCTTTTTTTTTTCATAGGGCCCTTAGCTTAAAGCTTTGATAATTTCTTTTTTATTTTTTGTAACTTAGTGTTTATTTTTTTGTGTAACTTAGTGTTTGTTATTTTTTGCAACTTAGTTAGTTTTTTGTAACTTTGTAATTTTTTAGTGTAGAATTAAATTATTTGAGTAGTGTTAGGTGTTTAAATATATAATATAGTTATTTTCATTTGTAATTTTATGTAATTTAAGTATAAAAGTTAGGTTGGATTCATTATTAATTTAATGTAATATAGTTTAATGTAATTTTATTATAATAGTTAGGGTAGGTTAATTATTTAATTTAATATAGTTTAATGTAATTTTATTATAATAGTTAGAATAAGTTAATTATTAGTTTAATATAGTTTAATTTAAATCTAAAGATAAGTTTAAATTTATTATAAGCTAGGAATGAGTTAATATTTAATATAAAGTTAGTGGGTTGTTAGGTTTAGGGATTAATAGGTTAATTTAGTTTATGGCGATGTGGGGCGCTGACAGTTTAGGGGTTAATACATTTATTTAGTTGCTGTGGGCTCCGGGATCGGCAGGATAGGGGTTAATAACTTTAGGGTGTTAGGTGTAAACATAACTTGTATTCTCCCATAGGAATCAATGGGATATCGGACAGCAGCGAACATGAGCTTTCGCTGCTTTCAGACTCCCATTGATTCCTATGGCATTCTCGGCCTCCAGGGTGGCGGATTAAAAACCAGGTACGTTAGGCCGGAATAGTGGCGAGCGTACCTGGTAGTTATTTGATAAGTAGCAAAAGTAGTTAGATAGTGCCGAATTTGCATTCGGAACATCTGTAGTGATGTAAGCATCGATCTGTGTCGGACTGAGACCGGTGGATAGTATGTTACGTCACAAAATTCTACTTTTGCCAGTCTGTAGCCTTTGATAAATAAGGCGAATCAGGCTCGCCACAATTACGCTGCAGAATTCCAGCGTATTTGCGGTTGTTGGCTTGATAAATAGGCCCCATAGTCCTTAGCACTTTTAAATTATTATTTTTTTATATATATAAATTGGAATTTGTACCAAATTCAACCTCTATAAGTATATATTTGTTATTTTAAGAGCAGACTAGATATTTTTTCCCTAACCTTATAGCTGGTAATTCTAACATAAAAATATCTTAAAATTCTATATGCAATGGTAAATAAGGTCCAGGCTTACTTTATTGAGAGGCCCCTTGCTAAGGAGGAAAACCATTTGCATTGGTGGAGCTAACAACGATAAATATCCCACCTTGGCAAAATTGGCAAAATTGGCAAAACCATACTTATGCATCCAAGGCACCTCAACACCATCTGAGCTCCTCTTCTCTGCTGCAGGCAAAATAGCTGCAAAAAGACAGCCTCAGCCAGGAGCATGTGGTCATGTTTACATTTTTGCATTTCAATGCAAAGTTTCTGAAAGAGTGACTAACAGAATGTTATAAACAGTGATAGTCTATCTCTTTCTAATTCTACCTCTTTTCCAACAGTTTATTGTTTTGTTTTGCTTGATTATAAAAATGTGTTCTGCTGCTTAAAAATTAGACAAACAGTTGTGTTAATGTAAAATTTTAGACTGAATTTTATATTTGTAACACTCAGTATGTGGATTTTATATTAAATACAGGAAAAAGTTATTGATTTTTTTATCCGATTAGTCGATTAATCGAAAAAATAATCGATTAATAGTCGATTAATCGATTATGAAAATAATCGTTAGTTGCAGCCCTACATATACCACACATGTATTTATATGTTTCTATGTGTAAATATGTACATGCACACATACATATATATTTACACATATATAGACATATGTATATATATATATATATATATATATATATATATATATATATATATATATATATATATATATATATATATATATATATACTTTTGAGCTCTTCCCAGTCAAATACTTTGAAACCTGCAATATTTTTAAACAATTGTAATATGTTTTAGTGTGTTTTTTGGAATACTTTATATTCCTTTGTTCTGCAAATGAAAAGGAAAATACAAAATCAGGCAAACACAGAAATGAACCAACAAGCCTTTTTAATGCCAAATATCAACGTACAATAATGGCATTCAATCAGCCAATCAGAATTTAGTGGTTTCCCTATGTATTGGGGTTCTGTGCTTCCAGAATTTCAGTGTGCCGTGGCGACCGCATGAATAGGAGGGCTCATAGAAGAGAGATGAAGAAATAAAGATGCAAAGTGGTGGCAGAGAAAGAGGCTGCCGAAGCCTGCCTCCGCCACCACAAAGATGGGCCCCGGGAGCCAGGATGAAGAGGGGCCCCTGACATAGAATATTGCAGAGCAGATGCGGCGGAAGAAGCCACTGAAGTCCACTTCTGCCGCTGCAAAGATGGGCCCCTGGTTCCAGGAACCGATGAAAAAGAGGGCCCAACGTTAAAGGGACAGTCTACACCAGAATTTTTATTGTTTTAAAAGATAGATAATCCCTTTATTACCCGTTCCCCAGTTTTGCATAGCCAACACAGTTATATTAATATACTTTTAACCTCTGTGATTATCTTGTGTCTAAGCCTCTGCGAACTGCCCCTTTATTTTAGTTCTTTTGACAGACTTGCAGATTAGCCAATCAGTGCCTGCTCCCAGATAACTTCACGTGCACAAGCACAGTGTTATCTATATGAAATACATGAACTAACACCCTCTAGTGGTGAAAAACTGTTAAAATGCATTCTGAAAAGAGGTGGCCTCTAAGGTCTAAGAAATTTGCATATGAACCTCCTAGGTTAAGCTTTCAGCTAAGAATACCAAGAGAACAAATCAAAATTGGTGATAAAAGTAAATTGGAAAATTGTATAAAATGACATGCTCTATCTGAATTATGAAAGTTTTTTTGGCCTAGACTCTCCCTTTAAATCAAGAGGAGCTGGATTTCCCAACGATGAGTACAACTTTTGAGGTTAGTTAGGGCTTTTTTTGGGGTGGGTTTTTTATTTTTAGGAATAGGCTCCTAATTTTATTCTTCTTTTCTAGGATAGGTTTTTTAGGTAGATTTTGTTATTTTGGTGGGTGGGGAGGTTACTTGTATTGTAGAGGTTTTTTTTTTAATTGTTTTTTAAAATGTAATACCAAACCCAATGACATACAAAAGGCCCTTTTACTTATAATGGTGTTTTTTTTATTTTGGATCCTGTAGTTTATTATTTTATTGTAAGTTAAAAAAATTTGTAACTTAGGGAGCTTAGTTTTGAGGGGGATAAGTTTACAGGAGGGGTTAGGTGTTAGTGTAGTTCTAGTTTGCATTGGGAGGTGTAGGTTTAGACCTTAATCTCCTTATCACTCTCATACCTATATGGGGGTTAATTAGGTGATTATTGATGGTTAACATTTATTAGGCATTAATCTCCTAACCACCTGTATGGGGGTTTATTAGGTGATTAGATTAGGGCAGTTTACGGGTTAATAGTGCATTTATCTAAAATGTTTAAAATATTATGTATTCTTATGTATAATGCATTATTTTTTAACTATTGTATATAAATTAAAGGGACACTCAATCAAAATTAAACTTTTATTATTCAGATGCCATTTTAAAGAACTTTCCAATTTACTTATATTAACAAAATGTGCACAGTCTTTTTATATTTAAACTTTTTGAGTCACCAGCTCCTACTGAGCATGTGCAAGAATAAGTGTGTATGCATTTGTGAATGGCTGTCACATGGTACGTGTATGCATTTGTGATTGGCTGATGGTTGTCACATGGTACAGGGGGAGTGGAAAAATACATAACTTTTAAAATTGTCAGAAAAAAAAACTAGTAGTCATTTGAAGTTCAGACTAAGTGCTATTGCATTGTCTTGTTATCTTGCATTTGTTGATTATGCAAATGTACTGTGACTGGTCCTTTAATATTTATTTTTTTGTTCTTGTTTGTTTTTTACCGTAAACAAATATATTTTCTAAAATGTATATTTATGTTACAAAAGGCATTCATATTACAATTGTTTAATTACATAACAGGCATGCAGTTATGTAATACTATAATTATAATGCAATTGTCTTTTATAACATAAATATCTATATTTAAAATAATAAACATCAAGCAAGAATATACAGATTTTAATTTATTTATTCAATACTTAAACTAATATGAATTATTTATGACCATGCATTTTATTTCAAACATTGTAGATATAATGTAGTCAGTAGTGATGTACCGAACTGTTCGCCCGCGAACGGTTCCCTGCGAACATAGCTTGTTCGCGTTCGCCGCTGCGGGCGAACATATGCAATGTTCGATCCGCCCCCTATGTGTCATCATTGAGGAAACTTTGACCCTGTATGTCACAGCCTTCTGACACATTAGAGCCAATCAGCAGCAGACACTCCCTTACAGACCCTCCCAGCTCCTTGGCAGCAGCCATTTTAGACTCATTACAATCTTGCTTTCTTAGTGAGAGGAGCTTTAGTGTTGCTGCTGCTGACATAATAGGGAAATAGATAGCTAGGATAGTGTATTTAGTGTCCACTACAGTCCTGAAGGACTCATCTCATTTCTGCTGCAAGGACAGCACCCCAAAAAGCCCTTTTTAGGGCTATAACTTCAGTCGTTTTTTTTTTTTTATTTGTATTTTTATTTGCATTTGCCTGGCTTTCAGCCTGTGTGTGAGGCTCACAGCATATACTGTGATTAGTGCCACCACTGATATCTGCTTAACATTAGTTTAAATTTAACCAACAAAAATTTGAAATTATTTTGCTAGTGTAATTTAATTTCATTTTCTATCAGGCCTGTGTGTTTCTGACTTACAGAGCATACTGTGGTTAATTGCTGCCCTACCTAGGCTAGCAGCCACTACTCATATGTGCTTAACCATTTTTTAAATTAAAAAAAAAACCTTTAAATCAATTTTGCTAGTGTAATCTAAATTTAATTTCCATCAGGCCTGTGTGTTTCTGACTTACAGAGCATACTGTGGTTAATTGCTGCCCTACCTAGGCTAGCAGCCACGACTCATATGTGCTTAACCTTTTTTTAAATTAAAAAAAACAAACCTTTAAATCATTTTGCTAGTGTAATCTAATTTTATTTTCTATCAGGCCTGTGTGTTTCTGACTTACAGAGCATACTGTGGTTAATTGCTGCCCTACCTAGGCTAGCAGCCACGACTCATATGTGCTTAACCTTTTTTTAAATTAAAAAAAAACCTTTAAATCATTTTGCTAGTGTAATCTAATTTTATTTTCTATCAGGCCTTTGTGTTTCTGACTTACAGAGCATACGGTGGTTAATTGCTGCCCTACCTAGGCTAGCAGCCACGACTCATATGTGCTTAACCTTTTTTTTAAAATAAAAAAAAAAAACTTTAAATCATTTTGCTAGTGTAATCTAATTTTATTTTCTATCAGGCCTGTGTGTTTCTGACTTACAGAGCATACTGTGTTTAATTGCTGCCCTACCTAGGCTAGCAGCCACGACTCATATGTGCTTAACCTTTTTTAAATTAAAAAAAAACCTTTAAATCATTTTGCTAGTGTAATCTAATTTTATTTTCTATCAGGCCTGTGTGTTTTTGACTTACAGAGCATACTGTGGTTAATTGCTGCCCTACCTAGGCTAGCAGCCACGACTCATATGTGCTTAACCTTTTTTTAAATTAAAAAAAAAAACCTTTAAATCATTTTGCTAGTGTAATCTAATTTTATTTTCTATCAGGCCTGTGTGTTTCTGACTTACAGAGCATACTGTGGTTAATTGCTGCCCTACCTAGGCTAGCAGCCACGACTCATATGTGCTTAACCTTTTTTTAAATAAAAAATAAAAACCTTTAAATCATTTTGCTAGTGTAATCTAATTTTATTTTCTATCAGGCCTGTGTGTTTCTGACTAACAGAGCATACTGTGGTTAATTGCTGCCCTACCTAGGCTAGCAGCCACGACTCATATGTGCTTAATCTTTTTTTAAAAAAAAACAAAAAAACCTTTAAATCATTTTGCTAGTGTAATCTAATTTTATTTTCTATCAGGCCTGTGTGTTTCTGACTTACAGAGCATACTGTGGTTAATTGCTGCCCTACGTAGCAGCCAGCCAGTGCCACCACTCATATCTGCTGAACATTATTTTAAAGTTAAAAAAAAACTTTTAAATTATTTTGCTAGTGTAATCTAATTTCATTTTCTATCAGGCCTGTGTGTTTCTGACTTACACAGCATACTGCGGTGTGGTTAATTGCTGCCCTACCTACCAGCCATGACTCATATCTGCTTTACATTATTTTAAAGTTAAAAAAAAAAATTTTTAAACCATTTTGCTAGTGTAATCTAATTTCTTTTTCCATCAGGCCTGTGTGTTTCTGGGCCACATCATATAGTGTGACACAGATTAATAGCTCTTTTTTCCACCACTTATATCTGGTGTAACAACATTAGTGTAAATTTAATTCTAGTGTTATTTAATTTTAGTTGCCAGGCCAGCCAGGCTGCCATTAGTGCCAGCCTGTGTGTCAGGCTGCCAGCATATACTGTGCCTACTTCCATCCTCAGTGCCAGTCCACGACTCCTATCTGGTGTAACATTATATTAAGTTTTCTAAAAAACATTTTTTACATCAGTCTTCTAGTGTTATTTAATTTGAGTTTACAGGCCAGCCTGCCACCACTAGTGCCAGCTTGTGTGTCAGGCTGCCAGCACATACTGTGCCTAGTTCTATCCTGAGTGCGATTACTCCTATCTGTTGTAACATTTTTGTAACTTTTTTAAAAACAAACTGTTACATCAGTCTGCTATTTAATTGCAGTGGCCTGTCTGCCAGCGTGTGTGCCAGGCCCACTTTCCAACTAGTGCCACAAATCATATTTGTTATAACAGTAGTGTAAATATTTAAAATAAAATCTTTTTTGACTGTGAATCATCATCCTGCTAGTGCAATTGAATTGCAGTTGCCTGCCTGCCTGCCAGCGTGTGTGCCAGGCCCACTTGCCAACTAGTGCCACCAATCATATTTGTTATAACAGTAGTTTAAATATTAAAAATAATAATTTTTTTACTCTGAAAGATCAGTCTGCTAGTGTAATCTAATTGCAGTTGCCTGCCTGCCAGCGTGTGTGCCAGGCCCACTTGCTGCCAACTATTCCCACCAATCATATTTGTTATAACAGTAGTGTAAATATTTAAAAAAAAATAAAAAATTTTTGCCTGTCAATCATCAGTCTGCTAGTGCCATTGAATTTCAGTTGCCTGCCTGCCTGCCAGCGTGTGTGCCAGGCCACTTGCCAACTAGTTACACCAATCATATTTGTTCTAACAGTATTGTAAATATTTAAAATAAAAAATTCTTAGATTGTGAATCATCAGTCTGCTAGTGCCATTGAATTGCAGTTTCCTCCTGTCTGCCAGCGTGTGTGCCAGGCCCACTAGCCAACTGCTGCCACCAATCATATTTGTTGTAACAGTATTGAAAATATTTTAAATCATAACTTTTTTGACTGTGAATCATCAGTCTCCTAGTGCCATTGAATTGCAGTTGCCTGCCTGCCAGCGTGTGTGCCAGGCCCACTAGCCAACTACTGCCACCAATCATATTTGTTGTAACAGTATTGAAAATATTTTAAATCATAACTTTTTTGACTGTGAATCTTCAGTCTCCTAGTGCCATTGAATTGCAGTTGCCTGCCTGCCTGCCAGCGTGTGTGCCAGGCCCACTTGCCAACTAGTTACACCAATCATATTAGTTGTAACAGTATTGTAAATATTTAAAATAAAAAATTCTTAAACTGTGAGTCATGGTAATCATGCAGGCCATATAGACCTCCCCCGATAGGAGGAGTTACAGGGATGAAAGTGCTAAGAATAGTACTACTTTACACAACCTAGTTACCATGGGTCCCAGACTGCATGTTTAATTATTATACTTTGTCAGGGTAGTTATATATCTAACAAATGTATCTATCAATTCTATCTAACTATCAATCTATGTATATCTATCTATCCTATCTATCTATCTATCTTCTGTCTGGACTGTTTTGAGACAGCCACTTGTGTTTTTGACAAATTTGAAGTAGGAGGACAGACAAATCACAGGGATTAAACTGCGAAGAATAGTAATACTTAAGAAAACCTAGTTATACCAGTACCACCATGGGTCCCAGACCGCATGTTTTGTTGTTATACTTTGTCAGGGTAATCATGCAGGCCATATAGACCTCCCCCGATAGGGGGAGTTACAGGGATGAAAATGCTAAGAATAGTACTACTTAACACAACATAGTTACCATGGGTCCCAGAACGCATGTTTTGTTGTTATACTTTGTCAGGTTAATCATGCAGACCATATAGACCTCCCATGATAAGGGGAGTAACAAGGATTAAAGTGCTAAGAATAGTACAACTTAACACAACCTAGTTAACATTAACAGTGGTTCCCAGACTGCATGTCTTGTTGTTAGATTTTTTCAGGATAATCAGGCAGGCCATATAGACCTCCCCCGATAGGGGGAGTAACAGGGATTAAAGTGCTAAGAATAGTAAAACTTAACACAACCTAGTTACCATGGGTCCCAGACCGCATGTTTTGTTATTATACTTTGTCAGGGTAATCATGCAGGCCATATAGACCTCCCTTGATAGGGGGAGTAACAGGGATTACAGTTCTAAGAATAGTACTACTTAACACAACCTAGTTACCATGGGTCCCACACTGCATGTTTTGTTGTTATACTTTGTCAGGGTAATCATGAAGGCCATATAGACCTCCACCGAAAGGGGGAGTTAGAGGGCTGAAAGTGCTAAGAATAGTACTACTTAACACAACCTACTTACCATGGGTCCCAGACCGCATGTTTAATTATTATACTTTGTCAGGGTAATTATATATCTAACAAATCTATCTATTTATCTTCTATCGATTCTATCTAACTATCAATCTATGTATATCTATCTATCCTATCTATCTATCTCGTGTCCGGACTGTTTTGAGACAGCCACTTGTGTTTTTGACAAATTTGAAGTAGGAGGACAGACCAATCCTCTTCTTCCATCTCCCTGTTCCAAAAATGCAGGCCATATAGACCTCCCCGATAGGGGGAGTAACAGGTTGTAGTAAACTGCTAAGAATAGTACTACTTAACACACCACGGGTCCCAGACCGCATGTCTTATTGTTATACTCTGTCAGGGAAATTATATATCTTTCAAATCTATCTATTTATCTATCAAGTCGATCTAACTATCAAACGTATCTATCAAATGTATATTGCATCTATTGATCAATGTAATTCGTATCTATAGAATGTATATTACATCTTTTGATTGATGTAATTCATATCTATCAAATGTATATTGCATCTTTGGATCGATAACATTCTTATCTATCAAATGGATATTGCATCTATTGATCGATGTAATTCGTATCTATCAAATGTATATTCCATCTATTGATCTATGTAATTTGTATCGATCATATGTATATTGCATCGATTGAGCTATGTAATCTATGTATCTATCTATCAAATCTATCTATCTCGTGGTTGTGCAAATGGACTGTTTGCGGTTGTTTGCGGTGCGTTACACTTGGAGTTTGGTCTGTCACTGTGAAGCGGGCGTAACCCTTACACTACCTGATCGATACGACATCATAACTGATGTTTTAAAGCACGTTATTGCAAACAATTTAGGAATGTTAGGTGATTAAGGCCCTTTATGGGTTAAAAGCAGACTCTGCATCAACTCTGTAATTTTCCATGGGACTTTTGACATGGATCCCCCTACAGCATGCCACAGTCCAGGTGTTAGTCCCCTTGAAACAACTTTTCCATCACTATTGTGGCCAGAAAGAGTCCTTGTAGGTTTTAAAGTTCGCCTGCCTATTGAAGTCAATGGCGGTTTGCCGGTTCACAAACAATAGCGGAAGTTCGAGTCCGCCGTTCGCAAACCAAAATTTTTAAGTTCGCAACATCACTAGTATTCAGGCCTTGCATTGATTTGTATGTATATTGCAAAACAGTTTAAGTATTGAATATACATTAAAATGTATTTATGTTAGCTTGTTGTGTTTATTAGTGATAACATAGATATATATGTTATATATATTTATGTTATAGTAGTCAGTAGCATTAAATTATATTTTTACGTAACAGGCATGCAGTTATGTAGAACTATAATGTTATTTATACTGTCTTTAATAATAAATAATAAACAAAACAAGCAACATTTAATTATATTTTTATTAATATGCAAATATTTAAACAATATGCATTTTGTTTGTTTAAGTGAAGGGCCTTAGATTCTACAGTTAGTTTTAAGTTATGACAGTTTAGGGCTAAATGTTTAAATAGTAATGTACAATGCATATTGTTTAAAGTATTTTATATAACTATAGACTAAAAGTTATTTAATGATGCTTTCGGTTATTTAGACACAAACATATATTTTCAAATATATATTTATGTTTGAAATAATATCAAGCAACCATTAAATACATTTAAAGACATCTACAATACTTTAAATAATCTACATTGTATATGACAATGCATATTTTATCAAGAAGATGTCGTAAACGCCGGAAGGCCGGCAAAACCTTGCCTGCCTAGCCATGCTCCTCAAACTCAAGCTAGCTGGGGAGTGTAGGTTAGCTGTGATATAGGTGTAGTGGATCGGGGCATCCTCCAATCACGGCTTCCCCCCCCCGGGGGAAGCATTGCCTAAAGCAACGCCGTGATTGGAGGAAGGCCAGAATCATAATTTCTGATGTAGGAAGAGGCTTGTGACAGGCTGGCAAAGCGCTGGAATTTGAATTGATGCACAGGTTTTTGGATTGACATTTGGATCACGAGGATATTGCAATTGACTTACACATCATAAACTTTTAAATTTTGTTTTATTTTTTGGACTTCCACATTTTTTACCTTTGATATAACCATATATTTTTTGGCATACACATACTTTTTCCCTGGTTCCACGACCCTTATTCTCACTGTTTTTTCTTAGAACCTCCAATCCATATCTGTTTTATATTTTATATTTATTCTGTAACATTATTATACAGTAATCTCTCACTGTATCATATTGTGCACTGCTCTATTATTTTTATTTTTATATTTGACTTTTTTATTCTTTGTTATTGAACCTACAATTATGTCATTATGGATTGTTTTTATTAAGTACTATGGATCCATATACTTTTAAGCTTTATAAACTTGTGATCACCTGCTGACATTATATGTTATATTAAAATTGATAACTATATGTTTTATTAAACTTGATAATTATATGTTACATTACTCCTGTTAATTTGGGTAATTTTAAGATCCTTTTATTGTGCTGACACATTATAGTTTACACACTTCATTTTAGACCCAGCCTTTTATTAGGCGCTCCTAAACACATCCCCATTCTTTCAGACTCTCCTTTGGGTATCTAGAGACCCAATTGTTATGGGAGCTTGGGTATTGGCAGTTAGCGCAGTCGGACAGATTATATTTTAGTACATTATCCAGTCCTCTCTAGAATCTCCCTCGGCAGCTTTCTCTTTTGGCTTAGTTTCTATTTTTTTATTCACAAAATGTTTAACATAACACATTCCATGAGGAAAGATATAACATTAGACATCAACATGTCTTCTATAAATCCAGATGGTTCAGACATAGTTGACTATAACTCTATCTTTAAAAACTTGGAGAAACTTCTTATTCAAGAAGTTAAGTTCAAAGCAGAGATCACCTTTTTGAAAAAATGCCTGGACCTTAACATTATCCCGAAAGGGCTTATTGTTAGAAAAGAATGTGCCTTCCAGACCGATAATCCAGATTTTAATAAAAAATGGGCAGACACACTCATTACAGCCTCTAGGTCACTCGTGCAAGCTATTATAGAGCACAGAGAGGCTATACTACTACAGGTAGATATAGACATCAAAAAGAATGAAGATGATCTAGTTGGTCCAGATGGTCTAGTCATTGAGACTCAAGAAATCTTAGACAAAAAAGATAATCTTGATAAGAAAATTACTAAGATTAGGGACGACATCACACTGAAAAAGAGCAAGAAACTTAATAGGGAACTCAATCTTTTGATAAATTTGGATAAAGATGAGAACAATACCAACAATGAACAGAACATGGAAAATTAACCATCTATTGGCCCTAATAGTAACCCACATAAGGATAATGAGGGAGGATGGACTACAGTGACATACAAGAAAGATAGATCGAAATCACATCCCTACAGAGGAGACAATCAACATCATGAACATAACAAACAAAGAGACACCTATGATAACCATGAAATCAGACCACACTATACCAATTCGAATTGGAATACAGACAGATACAACCTTAATTCGAATAGACAACAATACAGAGGTCATTGGAACTCCCATCGTCACAATGGAATAAGAGAAAATTGGGAGGACAATAGGAACACGAACCCACCACATAGGACAAGGCAACAGGACAGAGAACATTACCCATCCAGTCCTGAAAGGAAACCCCTAAGGGGGTATTTTCCATACTATTATGAAGAACCTATCTTCCAAAGGAACAATTTCCAACCTCCAAGATGGAATCAAGGGAATAGATCCCAATACGGATATAATCAGTCCCCAAGATGGAATCAAGGTTTTAACCAGTCCCCAAGATGGAACAGATATGGGAGACCTCCATATGGAAATAGATATCACCACTACTCACAAAATGGAGAACAAGGGGAAAGGTTCAACTATCAGAACCGTCATTTCTCCAACCAGGAACCTCAAAATCAGAGGAACATACCCCACACACCCGGGACGACATCTCATCGTGATGACATAGAATGGAGAACCCCACGTGTGGAGCACCCGCAAAGAAATGTTAACAGCAGAATAGGCGTAAAGGACTCAGTAGATAGTCCTCTGGCCTCATCTTCCAGAAATCATCATTTTTTAGAACTACACCAGAAGACTACCAAAGAGCTGGAAAGAACAACCACAAAGAGAAAGATGTCGGATTCAGACGATCCTCAAATCCCAAACGAAAAAAGAAAAATCATAGAGGTAAGAGAGGGGGGAAGAGAATGAACAGAACCAAAAAAGAAGACACCAGAACGATGAACTCCAACAATATAAACAAAGGGATATACAATCTCAGTTCTACCACTCTATCTGAACAGGAGAATTCCATCCTGAACTATGGGCTTTCCTTCGCACCATCTAAAGGCCTTAACAAATTTGAAACATTTGTTAATATCAAAGAATTTGTCAGGAAATTAACATTAAAACGGCATTACATGAGGTCTCCACTGGAATACCAACAGAGAGTCTCTACCAATGATATGCAATCCAATACTGACAACTACCAACATACGGATCTCAAGCCCAAATCTACTTTTTATCCGACAGCGAGCAAAGGAAGTGCCATTGAATCATTCGAAACTGTAGTCTGCAATGAATTGAAGAATATAAACCATACTCAACTTTCCAAACATAAACAAAATCTATCAAGGAACCAAATTCGAACCATCAGAAGCCTGGAGAAGAACAAAAATCTAGTAATCAAACCTGCGGACAAGGGAGGAGGCATTGTAGTCCTTGACAAAGTCGACTACGACGCAGAGTGTATGAGAATCCTGTCCGATCAAGAGACATATGAAAAACTCAACAATAATCCTGTGGTCCAATTTAAGGAAGAGATTGATGACATCTTGGGAGAAGCTTATGAGAACAATATACTTAATAACAAAGAATTTCGGTACATAGGAATCAAACATCCTATAACACCAGTGTTCTACTATCTGCCCAAGATACACAAGTCACTTCATCAACCACCAGGAAGACCTATCATCTCTGGGATCGGCTCCTTATCCAGTAACCTATCGGAGTACTTAGATAAAAACCTCCAAAAGTACGTTGTAACACTTCCATCCTACATACGTGATTCCACACAAATACTCAACATCCTGAACAATATAAGTTGGGAAGAGGGTTATCTACTTGTGACCTGTGATGTGGCTTCCCTCTACACCAGCATACCCCATGAGGGCGGTGTAGAGGTGGTACAATACTTTCTAAATAAAGACCCGAGTATACCAGACACTCAGAAGACTTTCATCCTTGAAGGGATTTCCTATATCCTAACCCATAATTATTTCAACCACAATGGCACCTTCTACAAACAACTGTGTGGCACAGCCATGGGGACCAGGTTCGCGCCTAGCTATGCCAATTTGTACATGGGCAAATGGGAATCAATATTCTGGGATTCCTGCCCAGCAGACGCGGACCTGGTCCTATATCATCGATACATAGATGATATCTTAATGGTATGGAAGGGCACAAGAGAAGACCTGGAACATACCATTGTGGTTATGAACAATAACACCCATAACCTCAAATTCACCCATGAAATAAGTAGCTCAGAGATTACCTTTCTAGATCTTAGGATCACAGTCGAAAACAATAAAATTAAAACATCAACATACTTCAAACCTGTTGACTGTAGTCATTACATACACATCAATAGCTGCCACCATTCCAGGTGGAAAAGAAACATCCCCAAGGGACAGCTACTCAGACTGAAAAAGAATTGCTCAGACCCTGACCTATGGGAGGTACAAGCTGAGACTCTCAAAGCACGCTTCATAGAAAGAGGATATGAGGAAGAAATGATAGATAAAGAGATCAAAGAAGTCCGAAAACAAGACCGTAACGAACTTCTCAAATATAAAGACAAGAAAAACAAGACATTAAATGACAAGAATACTATTGATGTAGCATTCATCACACAATACTGTGAAAATCGACACCTGATAGAGAGAATAATTGAAAAGAACTGGCCTCTATTGAAAAATGACGACACCATAGGGGAAACACTGGCAGATAAACCAAAATTCATATATAGGAAATCAGACAACTTAAGGAACATGTTATCACCTAGTGTTCCACGCTCCAGAACAATAGGAGTACAAGATGTATTTGGCCAAACGATCAAAGGTTTTTTCCCATGCATTAATTGCAAAGCATGCAAAAGAGGTCTTAAGACTAAGAAATTCAAATCTAACAACTCTAGGATGGAACATCTAATCAAAGACCTCATAAAGTGCACAAGCAAGGGTGTAATATACATAATCCAATGCAGCTGTGGACTGCAATATGTGGGCCAAACCTCAAGACTATTAAAAGACAGGATTCGAGAACACATCTTACAAGTTGAACACGGCAACACTGAAACTGCCATGTACAAACACTTCACCATTTACCACAAGAGCAATCTTAAAGATTTCAGCTATTATGGGATTCAACGAATCAAACCGAATTGGAGAGGTGGCGATTATGAAAGGAAACTTCTTGTAGCTGAATCAAGATGGATCTACGAACTTGACTGTCTTTACCCAAAGGGCCTCAACAATAAGGAGGACTTAACCCATCTATTACATCTGAAATGAATGACCCTATATATTGAACACTCACAACATCTTTATAACAGACACAGAAATCTGCATGAAGATACCACTCCATATTTCCTCAAAATTGGGCCAGACGTTCAATCTAAGGTCCTAAATACTTCCCCAGCATACTATCTCAATTGTTAGAATACACAGATCTCCCTCCATAGTAATCAATTTTCATTTAAAAAATGATCAGGAGATGTACTCTCCCGATTCTTGTCGTCTTCTAGATAATGTTTTTAAAATTTTTTATTTTTGATCTCTCTATTACTGTCTAGCAGTCTGGATTTACCCAATTCCTCAATGCCTATAACGAAGTCACAGACAGGTCAGAATCCCAATGACCCGTCTACACTTCAATGCCTATAATGAAGTCACAGACAGGTCAGAATCCCAATGACCCGTCTACACTTCAGATTATGTATAAGATTCAAACCTAGAGAATCCACATACTAATCGGCCCTATTCATTAATATTTATGATGATTTCTATTTTGATCATCATTTTCAGGACTATATTCATTACTCAATATATATTTATTTATTATTTACAATAAAACCACACATAAGATACAGATACCACATCACAAGTTCACATGGTAATTTTATCTGTAACAATAGGAGGATAATCTAAGTTATATCTTAACCCAGTATACCAACTATCGAATATTACTAAGAGTCAGTCCCTTCCACTACTGATCACTTCTTAGACACATGTCTACCCCCTTCCAGGCTAGTTCCGGTTTTGACGAAATATACCGACTTCTGGTTTCAGTCAACTTCCGGTTCTAGTCAACTTCCGGTTTTTCATCTACTTCCGGTCTAGCGGCGAAACCGGATATCCGGTTTTACACGCTAAAAGGTAAACAATAGGTATTAAGCTACACAATCAGACTACAAGGATATCTATATAAGAAGGCACTATCATTACCATATTAGGATAAGATGGAACAAAATATTACTACATTACAAATTAGGCTAAATCTTTTTCCATTAACACCGGAAAATTCCCACATCCGGTTTATCTCCACTTCCGGGTCTAAAGGTCATTTTTTGGCGCAAATTGAGAAATTTTGGCGCAAATTTTCTAAACCCTAACAGGTATATAACAAGCAGACTCACCAACCATATATCAGTCTTGAAAAAGGCCCTATTGGTGGGCCGAAACGCGTTGGCATATATGGTGAGTTTTATTCCTATTATTGTAAGCTTATTTTAAACAATACTGCCCTATGTTGTATTTTTCTTTTTTTACAGGGATTGGATCTCTTTATATATTCTTTCACATATTTTTTCACAGGATTTTATTTTCTATTTTTGGTTTTTATATCACACATTTTTTATGAAGTCTGTTTGCATATACTATTGCTAACTAGTGTTCACAACTTTTCGATTGTTTGGCTTATGACATTATTGTTTTGTTTACACTGGATTCTTCACATTTGA
The DNA here is from genome assembly GCF_027579735.1 of Bombina bombina. NCBI lineage: Eukaryota > Metazoa > Chordata > Amphibia > Anura > Bombinatoridae > Bombina > Bombina bombina. Next base: position 1,070,080,500 of record NC_069499.1, read on the forward strand.
ATTGATGCACAGGATTTTGGATTGACATTTGGATCACGAGGATATTGCAATTGACTTACACATCATAAACTTTTAAATTTTGTTTTATTTTTTGGACTTCCACATTTTTTACCTTTGATATAACCATATATTTTTTGGTATACACATACTTTTTCCCTGGTTCCACGACCCTTATTCTCACTGTTTTTTCTTAGAACCTCCAATCCATATCTGTTTTATATTTTATATTTATTCTGTAACATTATTATACAGTAATCTCTCACTGTATCATATTGTGCACTGCTCTATTGTTTTTATTTTTATATTTGACTTTTTTATTCTTTGTTATTGAACCTACAATTATGTCATTATGGATTGTTTTTATTAAGTACTATGGATCCATATACTTTTAAGCTTTATAAACTTGTGATCACCTGCTGACATTATATGTTATATTAAACTTGATAACTATATGTTTTATTAAACTTGATAATTATATGTTACATTACTCCTGTTAATTTGGGTAATTTTAAGATCCTTTTATTGTGCTGACACATTACAGTTCACACACTTCATTTTAGACCCAGCCTTTTATTAGGCGCTCCTAAACATATCCCCATTCTTTCAGACTCTCCTTTGGGTATCTAGAGACCCAATTGTTATAGGAGCTTGGGTATTGGCAGTTAGCGCCGTCGGACAGATTATATTTTAGTACATTATGCAATTGTATAACCACAAGGAACTGAAAATTAACACAGGTAAAATTCTGGATACACAGTGATTAACATAGAGGTGTTAATTACCCCTGAAAATCAGATACACATCAGTGCTAGCTGAGCAGAAAACATGTTAAGATGTAACTGCTAACACTTGAATATACAAAATGTAGACGTTGTGTCTGGGGAGGATAACACACAGTGAAAACACATGTTTTAAATTATACTCTTGGGAACCATTGCTAAAAGACAGCATAAATAAAGATAAATACATTTAAAAAAAAGAAATAATAACTACATTGATAATTTTGCAGATAAACATATCAAATAATGCCCCAGACTATATTGAATATATATCTGGGAGATAGATTGAAATCTGTATACAGGGAGTGCAGAATTATTAGGCAAGTTGTATTTTTGAGGATTAATTTTATTATTGAACAACAACCATGTTCTCAATGAACCCAAAAAACTCATTAATATCAAAGCTGAATAGTTTTGGAAGTAGTTTTTACTTTGTTTTTAGTTATAGCTATTTTAGGGGGATATCTGTGTGTACAGGTGACTATTACTGTGCATAATTATTAGGCAACTTAACAAAAAACAAATATATACCCATTTCAATTATTTATTTTTACCAGTGAAACCAATATAACATCTCAACATTCACAAATATACATTTCTGACATTCAAAAACAAAACAAAAACAAATCAGTGACCAATATAGCCACCTTTCTTTGCAAGGACACTCAAAAGCCTGCCATCCATGGATTCTGTCAGTGTTTTGATCTGTTCACCATCAACATTGCGTGCAGCAGCAACCACAGCCTCCCAGACACTGTTCAGAGAGGTGTACTGTTTTCCCTCCTTGTAAATCTCACATTTGATGATGGACCACAGGTTCTCAATGGGGTTCAGATCAGGTGAACAAGGAGGCCATGTCATTAGATTTTCTTCTTTTATACCCTTTCTTGCCAGCCACGCTGTGGAGTACTTGGACGCGTGTGATAGAGCATTGTCCTGCATGAAAATCATGTTTTTCTTGAAGGATGCAGACTTCTTCCTGTACCACTGCTTGAAGAAGGTGTCTTCCAGAAACTGGCAGTAGGACTGGGAGTTGAGCTTGACTCCATCCTCAACCCGAAAAGGCCCCACAAGCTCATCTTTGATGATACCAGCCCAAACCAGTACTCCACCTCCACCTTGCTGGCGTCTGAGTCGGACTGGAGCTCTCTGCCCTTTACCAATCCAGCCACGGGCCCATCCATCTGGCCCATCAAGACTCACTCTCATTTCATCAGTCCATAAAACCTTAGAAAAATCAGTCTTGAGATATTTCTTGGCCCAGTCTTGACGTTTCAGCTTGTGTGTCTTGTTCAGTGGTGGTCGTCTTTCAGCCTTTCTTACCTTGGCCATGTCTCTGAGTATTGCACATCTTGTGCTTTTGGGCACTCCAGTGATGTTGCAGCTCTGAAATATGTCCAAACTGGTGGCAAGTGGCATCTTGGCAGCTGCACGCTTGACTTTTCTCAGTTCATGGGCAGTTATTTTGCGCCTTGGTTTTTCCACACGCTTCTTGCGACCCTGTTGACTATTTTGAATGAAACGCTTGATTGTTCGATGATCACGCTTCAGAAGCTTTGCAATTTTAAGAGTGCTGCATCCCTCTGCAAGATATCTCACTATTTTTTACTTTTCTGAGCCTGTCAAGTCCTTCTTTTGACCCATTTTGCCAAAGGAAAGGAAGTTGCCTAATAATTATGCACACCTGATATAGGGTGTTGATGTCATTAGACCACACCCCTTCTCATTACAGAGATGCACATCACCTAATATGCTTAATTGGTAGTAGGCTTTCGAGCCTATACAGCTTGGAGTAAGACAACATGCATAAAGAGGATGATGTGGTCAAAATACTCATTTGCCTAATAATTCTGCACCCCCTGTAGATTGAATGAAATTTGTAATAATCCCATATTTGAATTACATATATATAACATATTTTCTTGTTTTTTCAGATGAGGCTAAAGGAAAATAAATACAAGGTACTACATAGAAGTGGATGTGTATGTGTATGTATGTATATATATATATATATATATATATATATATATATGTGTGTGTGTGTGTGTGTGTGTGTATATATATGTATGTGTGTATTATGTATATACATGCATATTTTGAAAGCATAACATATCTTAGCCTCTGTGTGTTTAAGAACATGAATAGATGTTTATGGACCTGAAGAGAAGTGATTATTAACATTTATTTTTATTTCAGATCTACATAGACAGGATTAATTTATTCAGGAAGAAATACACAGAAATGTAACATGCTGTATCTGAATAAATGCAATATATCAGGAGTTTTAAATACTACCAATCTGGAAAAATTAGCAGTACAATTGTTTTGATATGTTATGGTGTTAAGGACATACTGTGTTTCATGTCAAATTGATCAGAATAAATAATGTGATATAATACAATACATATAACCTACTAATGCAAGAAATTATGGCAGTTATTACACACTTTAAAGAAATATTTATTTCACTGTCTAAAAATGTTGGTTAAATGAATCTGTATGTATTGTCATGCTGCATGTATTGCTGTGTCTGTTTGTAATGCTGCCACCTGGTGTTGCCATACGAGAACTACAACCAAAAGGCTTTTTGGCTGTTTTAAAAATGAAATCTCAAAGAAACAATCCGAGACAAGGTTTCCGTTTGGGCGTTTCCAATTTCACCAGTGAGGAGAACCCATATAAAGTTATTGCAACATAGAGAGAGAGAGATTTCTGCTGAGCTAAACTTGTAACTGGTTCCTGTTGGGCGTGAAATACCATTTACTCAAGCAAAGCTGATCTATTCTTCTCATTGACTGCAAATTATACTAATTGGTATTTTCTGAGGTGAAAATATTACTATCAAGGAATATTGGATATTGATTTGGTACTCTTTTTGGTAATGTATTAAGAGATGGCTGTAACAAATAGATTTAAAGAGCAGATTGTACTTTTAAACTGTGTGTGATGATTTTGGATAGTTATATGTTACATTACTCCTGTTAATTTGGGTAATTTTAAGATCCTTTTATTGTGCTGACACATTACAGTTCACACACTTCATTTTAGACCCAGCCTTTTATTAGGCGCTCCTAAACACATCCCCATTCTTTCAGACTCTCCTTTGGGTATCTAGAGACCCAATTGTTATAGGAGCTTGGGTATCGGCAGTTAGCGCCGTCGGACAGATTATATTTTAGTACATTATGCAATTGTATAACCACAAGGAACTGAAAATTAACACAGGTAAAATTCTGGATACACAGTGATTAACATAGAGGTGTTAATTACCCCTGAAAATCAGATACACATCTGTGCTAGCTGAGCAGAAAACATGTTAAGATGTAACTGCTAACACTTGAATATACAAAATGTAGACGTTGTGTCTGGGGAGGATAACACACAGTGAAAACACATGTTTTAAATTATACTCTTGGGAACCATTGCTAAAAGACAGCATAAATAAAGATAAATACATTTAAAAAAAAGAAATAATAACTACATTGATAATTTTGCAGATAAACATATCAAATAATGCCCCAGACTATATTGAATATATATCTGGGAGATAGATTGAAATCTGTATACAGGGAGTGCAGAAATATTAGGCAAGTTGTATTTTTGAGGATTAATTTTATTATTGAATGACAACCATGTTCTCAATGAACCCAAAAAACTCATTAATATCAAAGCTGAATAGTTTTGGAAGTAGTTTTTACTTTGTTTTTAGTTATAGCTATTTTAGGGGGATATCTGTGTGTGCAGGTGACTATTACTGTGCATAATTATTAGGCAACTTAACAAAAAACAAATATATACCCATTTCAATTATTTATTTTTACCAGTGAAACCAATATAACATCTCAACATTCACAAATATACATTTCTGACATTCAAAAACAAAACAAAAACAAATCAGTGACCAATATAGCCACCTTTCTTTGCAAGGACACTCAAAAGCCTGCCATCCATGGATTCTGTCAGTGTTTTGATCTGTTCACCATCAACATTGCGTGCAACAGCAACCACAGCCTCCCAGACACTGTTCAGAGAGGTGTACTGTTTTCCCTCCTTGTAAATCTCACATTTGATGATGGACCACAGGTTCTCAATGGGGTTCAGATCAGGTGAACAAGGAGGCCATGTCATTAGATTTTCTTCTTTTATACCCTTTCTTGCCAGCCACGCTGTGGAGTACTTGGACGCGTGTGATAGAGCATTGTCCTGCATGAAAATCATGTTTTTCTTGAAGGATGCAGACTTCTTCCTGTACCACTGCTTGAAGAAGGTGTCTTCCAGAAACTGGCAGTAGGACTGGGAGTTGAGCTTGACTCCATCCTCAACCCGAAAGGGCCCCACAAGCTCATCTTTGATGATACCAGCCCAAACCAGTACTCCACCTCCACCTTGCTGGCGTCTGAGTCGGACTGGAGCTCTCTGCCCTTTACCAATCCAGCCACGGGCCCATCCATCTGGCCCATCAAGACTCACTCTCATTTCATCAGTCCATAAAACCTTAGAAAAATCAGTCTTGAGATATTTCTTGGCCCAGTCTTGACGTTTCAGCTTGTGTGTCTTGTTCAGTGGTGGTCGTCTTTCAGCCTTTCTTACCTTGGCCATGTCTCTGAGTATTGCACACCTTGTGCTTTTGGGCACTCCAGTGATGTTGCAGCTCTGAAATATGGCCAAACTGGTGGCAAGTGGCATCTTGGCAGCTGCACGCTTGACTTTTCTCAGTTCATGGGCAGTTATTTTGCGCCTTGGTTTTTCCACACTCTTCTTGCGACCCTGTTGACTATTTTGAATGAAACGCTTGATTGTTCGATGATCACGCTTCAGAAGCTTTGCAATTTTAAGAGTGCTGCATCCCTCTGCAAGATATCTCACTATTTTTGACTTTTCTGAGCCTGTCAAGTCCTTCTTTTGACCCATTTTGCCAAAGGAAAGGAAGTTGCCTAATAATTATGCACACCTGATATAGGGTGTTGATGTCATTAGACCACACCCCTTCTCATTACAGAGATGCACATCACCTAATATGCTTAATTGGTAGTAGGCTTTCGAGCCTATACAGCTTGGAGTAAGACAACATGCATAAAGAGGATGATGTGGTCAAAATACTCATTTGCCTAATAATTCTGCACTCCCTGTAGATTGAATGAAATTTGTAATAATCCCATATTTGAATTACATATATATAACATATTTTCTTGTTTTTTCAGATGAGGCTAAAGGAAAATAAATACAAGGTACTACATAGAAGTGGATGTGTATGTGTATGTATGTATATATATATATATATATATATATATATATATATATATATATATATATATATATATGTGTGTGTGTGTGTGTGTATATATATGTATGTGTGTATTATGTATATACATGCATATTTTGAAAGCATAACATATCTTAGCCTCTGTGTGTTTAAGAACATGAATAGATGTTTATGGACCTGAAGAGAAGTGATTATTAACATTTATTTTTATTTCAGATCTACATAGACAGGATTAATTTATTCAGGAAGAAATACACAGAAATGTAACATGCTGTATCTGAATAAATGCAATATATCAGGAGTTTTAAATACTACCAATCTGGAAAAATTAGCAGTACAATTGTTTTGATATGTTATGGTGTTAAGGACATACTGTGTTTCATGTCAAATTGATCAGAATAAATAATGTGATATAATACAATACATATAACCTACTAATGCAAGAAATTATGGCAGTTATTACACACTTTAAAGAAATATTTATTTCACTGTCTAAAAATGTTGGTTAAATGAATCTGTATGTATTGTCATGCTGCATGTATTGCTGTGTCTGTTTGTAATGCTGCCACCTGGTGTTGCCATACGAGAACTACAACCAGAAGGCTTTTTGGCTGTTTTAAAAATGAAATCTCAAAGAAACAATCCGAGACAAGGTTTCCGTTTGGGCGTTTCCAATTTCACCAGTGAGGAGAACCCATATAAAGTTATTGCAACATAGAGAGAGAGAGATTTCTGCTGAGCTAAACTTGTAACTGGTTCCTGTTGGGCGTGAAATACCATTTACTCAAGCAAAGCTGATCTATTCTTCTCATTGACTGCAAATTATACTAATTGGTATTTTCTGAGGTGAAAATATTACTATCAAGGAATATTGGATATTGATTTGGTACTCTTTTTGGTAATGTATTAAGAGATTGCTGTAACAAATAGATTTAAAGAGCAGATTGTACTTTTAAACTGTGTGTGATGATTTTGGATAGTTATATGTTACATTACTCCTGTTAATTTGGGTAATTTTAAGATCCTTTTATTGTGCTGACACATTACAGTTCACACACTTCATTTTAGACCCAGCCTTTTATTAGGCGCTCCTAAACACATCCCCATTCTTTCAGACTCTCCTTTGGGTATCTAGATACCCAATTGTTATAGGAGCTTGGGTATCGGCAGTTAGCGCCGTCGGACAGATTATATTTTAGTACATTATGCAATTGTATAACCACAAGGAACTGAAAATTAACACAGGTAAAATTCTGGATACACAGTGATTAACATAGAGGTGTTAATTACCCCTGAAAATCAGATACACATCTGTGCTAGCTGAGCAGAAAACATGTTAAGATGTAACTGCTAACACTTGAATATACAAAATGTAGACGTTGTGTCTGGGGAGGATAACACACAGTGAAAACACATGTTTTAAATTATACTCTTGGGAACCATTGCTAAAAGACAGCATAAATAAAGATAAATACATTTAAAAAAAAGAAATAATAACTACATTGATAATTTTGCAGATAAACATATCAAATAATGCCCCAGACTATATTGAATATATATCTGGGAGATAGATTGAAATCTGTATACAGGGAGTGCAGAAATATTAGGCAAGTTGTATTTTTGAGGATTAATTTTATTATTGAATGACAACCATGTTCTCAATGAACCCAAAAAACTCATTAATATCAAAGCTGAATAGTTTTGGAAGTAGTTTTTACTTTGTTTTTAGTTATAGCTATTTTAGGGGGATATCTGTGTGTGCAGGTGACTATTACTGTGCATAATTATTAGGCAACTTAACAAAAAACAAATATATACCCATTTCAATTATTTATTTTTACCAGTGAAACCAATATAACATCTCAACATTCACAAATATACATTTCTGACATTCAAAAACAAAACAAAAACAAATCAGTGACCAATATAGCCACCTTTCTTTGCAAGGACACTCAAAAGCCTGCCATCCATGGATTCTGTCAGTGTTTTGATCTGTTCACCATCAACATTGCGTGCAGCAGCAACCACAGCCTCCCAGACACTGTTCAGAGAGGTGTACTGTTTTCCCTCCTTGTAAATCTCACATTTGATGATGGACCACAGGTTCTCAATGGGGTTCAGATCAGGTGAACAAGGAGGCCATGTCATTAGATTTTCTTCTTTTATACCCTTTCTTGCCAGCCACGCTGTGGAGTACTTGGACGCGTGTGATAGAGCATTGTCCTGCATGAAAATCATGTTTTTCTTGAAGGATGCAGACTTCTTCCTGTACCACTGCTTGAAGAAGGTGTCTTCCAGAAACTGGCAGTAGGACTGGGAGTTGAGCTTGACTCCATCCTCAACCCGAAAAGGCCCCACAAGCTCATCTTTGATGATACCAGCCCAAACCAGTACTCCACCTCCACCTTGCTGGCGTCTGAGTCGGACTGGAGCTCTCTGCCCTTTACCAATCCAGCCACGGGCCCATCCATCTGGCCCATCAAGACTCACTCTCATTTCATCAGTCCATAAAACCTTAGAAAAATCAGTCTTGAGATATTTCTTGGCCCAGTCTTGACGTTTCAGCTTGTGTGTCTTGTTCAGTGGTGGTCGTCTTTCAGCCTTTCTTACCTTGGCCATGTCTCTGAGTATTGCACACCTTGTGCTTTTGGGCACTCCAGTGATGTTGCAGCTCTGAAATATGGCCAAACTGGTGGCAAGTGGCATCTTGGCAGCTGCACGCTTGACTTTTCTCAGTTCATGGGCAGTTATTTTGCGCCTTGGTTTTTCCACACTCTTCTTGCGACCCTGTTGACTATTTTGAATGAAACGCTTGATTGTTCGATGATCACGCTTCAGAAGCTTTGCAATTTTAAGAGTGCTGCATCCCTCTGCAAGATATCTCACTATTTTTGACTTTTCTGAGCCTGTCAAGTCCTTCTTTTGACCCATTTTGCCAAAGGAAAGGAAGTTGCCTAATAATTATGCACACCTGATATAGGGTGTTGATGTCATTAGACCACACCCCTTCTCATTACAGAGATGCACATCACCTAATATGCTTAATTGGTAGTAGGCTTTCGAGCCTATACAGCTTGGAGTAAGACAACATGCATAAAGAGGATGATGTGGTCAAAATACTCATTTGCCTAATAATTCTGCACTCCCTGTAGATTGAATGAAATTTGTAATAATCCCATATTTGAATTACATATATATAACATATTTTCTTGTTTTTTCAGATGAGGCTAAAGGAAAATAAATACAAGGTACTACATAGAAGTGGATGTGTATGTGTATGTATATATATATATATATATATATATATATATATATATATGTGTGTGTGTATATATATGTATGTGTGTATTATGTATATACATGCATATTTTGAAAGCATAAAATATCTTAGCCTCTGTGTGTTTAAGAACATGAATAGATGTTTATGGACCTGAAGAGAAGTGATTATTAACATTTATTTTTATTTCAGATCTACATTGACAGGATTCATGTATTCAGGAAGAAATACACAGAAATGTAAATTCATGAAAATTCATGGTTAAATGAATCTGTATGTATTGTCATGCTGCATGTATTGCTGTGTCTGTTTGTAATGCTGCCACCTGGTGTTGCCATACGAGAACTACAACCAGAAGGCTTTTTGGCTGTTTTAAAAATGAAATCTCAAAGAAACAATCCGAGACAAGGTTTCCGTTTGGGCGTTTCCAATTTCACCAGTGAGGAGAACCCATATAAAGTTATTGCAACATAGAGAGAGATTTCTGCTGAGCTAAACTTGTAACTGGTTCCTGTTGGGCGTGAAATACCATTTACTCAAGCAAAGCTGATCTATTCTTCTCATTGATTGCAAATTATACTTATTGGTATTTTCTGAGGTGAAAATATTACTATCAAGGAATATTGGATATCGATTTGGTACTCTTTTTGGTAATGTATTAAGAGATTGCTGTAACAAATAGATTTAAAGAGCAGATTGTACTTTTAAACTGTGTGTCATCGTTTTGGATAGTTCTTAGCTTGCCTGTTTGTATGCAAAACATTTTTAAAGTAAGCATTTACTAATGCTGTATGTAGCAGAGTTAAAGAAATAGTTTACATTTCAAGTTAGCATTTCATAGCCTATGTATTGTTAAACTAATCCTAATCTTAAATTGTTTATCTGTGCAAATATATAATTATAACTCAGAAGTGTGTTAGAATCAATTGTGGTTAAATAACTGAGTGTATTGCTTGAATTGTTAGCAGTTAAAGATTTTAAGTCTCATTGTGTAAACTGAATGAAAGGCTATTTGTAAATAAGGCTGGTTTTAAAGGTAATCGTGTATGAACTTTGCATAGCATATTTAAATAGTTTTCAAACGCATATAATATTGTGTCATATTCTGGTATTGCAAATATATTCAATATGTTCATAGATATTAACTAAATAAAAGAATTCAGGTATTTATATTAATTTTATGATTCCTAGTAGATGCATATTAATTGAGGGTTTATTTTAAAGGATAATTATTTAAATATATTGTGTTATAACCCTGCCATAAGCTGATATATTATTTGGAGAGCATTACTGAAGGTTCTTATCATAAATACTGACAAAAGTTTCATCAATGAAAGTGCCCCTGTTTTTAATAGTATATTTAAAAATCGGGTACTACTTGATGAAACTTTACATTCACTTTAATACACTCCTACAGGTAAAATAGATAATTGGAAACAAATTAAAGGGGAGAAACATTTAGGGTATACTGTACCTTTAAAGAGACTTTCTAAAGCAAGAACAACATCTGTTAAAGAATGTAATTTACCTATTACTGACCCTAGCTTTCTTTGGACCAGATTACGAGTGGAGCGCAAATGTTATTGCAAGGGATTGCACTCATCAGGCTTACCACTAGTATTACGATTTGAAAGTAAATGTGATCATTTGACCACAATCGCTATTTATGCTAGAACAATGACTTCACAGCTCTAGTGTAATCTTTTGCGAAACAAAAATGTTGCACAAAACACATCAAAAATACATTACAAAGTACACTTACACTAATAATAAGACTATCTAATAAAAATTATAAAAAAAATATTCCACACAAAAGTTATAAAGGCTCAAAGATATGAGATCTCAGGTGCTAGAATAAAAAAGGCAGGCAAAGGGCTTTAACACATAGATACTTACATATACATGTCTATATATATATATATATATATATACAAATACAAAATTTGGTTTTTTAGCACACCTTACAAAAAGTTTAAATCAACATCTGGGAGTGCTGCCAATATGACCCAGTAATTACACAAACAAAGAGGTATCAGCGCACATCCATTTTCAAAAGCACAACATATTTTTTACTGCTGCAAAAAATTGCCTGCATATACATCAAGAGACAACTATCTTTTTTTAAATAATATTGGGAACTTAGTCACACAATATGGCCATATTTTGCTTAGCCAGTCACCGCTTACAAGGTGCCCCAAATCGACTGGTCCTACTCTAAATCCTTTTGCCACAGAGGGCTGAAACATTCCTGCTTTTACTCTTCATAATAGAATGAGACTCCCTGGCTTTTTATTCACAACTCTTTAACACTGTAATGAGCACACCTGAACTTGGGTGGGGTGCTTAAACCAATGGGAGATGGTCAGTCTCCCTGGTAATTTTAAATACAAATACAAAATTTGGTTTTTTAGCACACCTTACAAAAAGTTTAAATCAACATCTGGGAGTGCTGCCAATATGACCTAGTAATTACACAAACAAAGAGGTATCAGCGCACATTCATTTTCAAAAGCACAACATATTTTTTACTGCTGCAAAAAATTGCCTGCATATACATCAAGAGACAACTATCTTTTTTTAAATAATATTGGGAACTTAGTCACACAATATGGCCATATTTTGCTTAGCCAGTCACCGCTTACAAGGTGCCCCAATTCGACTGGTCCTACTCTAAATCCTTTTGCCACAGAGGGCTGAAACATTCCTGCTTTTACTCTTTATAATAGACTGAGACTCCCTGGCTTTTTATTCACAACTCTTTAACACTGTAATGAGCACACCTGAACTTGGGTGGGGTGCTTAAACCAATGGGAGATGGTCAGTCTCCCTGGTAATTTTAAATACAAATACAAAATTTGGTTTTTTAGCACACCTTACAAAAAACATAATTTATGTAAGAACTTACCTGATAAATTCATTTCTTTCATATTAGCAAGAGTCCATGAGCTAGTGACGTATGGGATATACATTCCTACCAGGAGGGGCAAAGTTTCCAAAACCTCAAAATGCCTATAAATACACCCCTCACCACACCCACAAATCAGTTTAACGAATAGCCAAGAAGTGGGGTGATAAGAAAAAAGTGCGAAAGCATATAAAATAAGGAATTGGAATAATTGTGCTTTATACAAAAAAAAAACATAACCACCACAAAAAAGGGTGGACCTCATGGACTCTTGCTAATATGAAAGAAATGAATTTATCAGGTAAGTTCTTACATAAATTATGTTTTCTTTCATGTAATTAGCAAGAGTCCATGAGCTAGTGACGTATGGGATAATGACTACCCAAGATGTGGATCTTTCCACGCAAGAGTCACTAGAGAGGGAGGGATAAAATAAAGACAGCCAATTCCTGCTGAAAATAATCCACACCCAAAATAAAGTTTAATGAAAACATAAGCAGAAGATTCAAACTGAAACCGCTGCCTGAAGTACTTTTCTACCAAAAACTGCTTCAGAAGAAGAAAACACATCAAAATGGAAGAATTTAGTAAAAGTATGCAAAGAGGACCAAGTTGCTGCTTTGCAAATCTGATCAACCGAAGCTTCATTCCTAAACGCCCAGGAAGTAGAAACTGACCTAGTAGAATGAGCTGTAATCCTTTGAGGCAGAGTTTTACCCGACTCAACATAGGCATGATGAATTAAAGATTTCAACCAAGATGCCAAAGAAATGGCAGAAGCTTTCTGGCCTTTTCTAGAACCGGAAAAGATAACAAATAAACTAGAAGTCTTTTGAAAAGACTTAGTAGCTTCAACATAATATTTCAAAGCTCTAACAACATCCAAAGAATGCAACGATTTCTCCTTAGAATTCTTAGGATTAGGACATAATGAAGGAACCACAATTTCTCTACTAATGTTGTTGGAATTCACAACCTTAGGTAAAAATGCAAAAGAAGTTCGCAACACCGCCTTATCCTGATGAAAAATCAGAAAAGGAGACTCACAAGAAAGAGCAGATAATTCAGAGACTCTTCTGGCAGAAGAGATCGCCAAAAGGAACAAAACTTTCCAAGAAAGTAATTTAATGTCCAATGAATGCATGGGTTCAAAAGGAGGAGCTTGAAGAGCCCCCAGAACCAAATTCAAACTCCAAGGAGGAGAAATTGACTTAATGACAGGTTTTATACGAACCAAAGCTTGTACAAAACAATGAATATCAGGAAGATTAGCAATCTTTCTGTGAAAAAGAACAGAAAGAGCAGAGATTTGTCCTTTCAAGGAACTTGCGGACAAACCTTTATCTAAACCATCCTGAAGAAACTGCAAAATTCTCGGAATTCTAAAAGAATGCCAAGAAAAATTATGAGAAAGACACCAAGAAATATGTCTTCCAGACTCTATAATATATCTCTCTAGATACAGATTTACGAGCCTGTAACATAGTATTAATCACAGAGTCAGAGAAACCTCTTTGACCAAGAATCAAGCGTTCAATCTCCATACCTTTAAATTTAAGGATTTGAGATCTTGATGGAAAAAAGGACCTTGCGACAGAAGGTCTGGTCATTACGGAAGAGTCCACGGTTGGTAAGAGGCCATCCGGACAAGATCCGCATACCAAAACCTGTGAGGCCATGCCGGAGCTACCAGCAGAACAAACGAGCATTCCTTCAGAATCTTGGAGATTACTCTTGGAAGAAGAACTAGAGGCGGAAAGATATAGGCAGGATGATACTTCCAAGGAAGAGATAATGCATCCACTGCCTCCGCCTGAGGATCCCGGGATCTGGACAGATACCTGGGAAGTTTCTTGTTTAGATGAGACGCCATCAGATCTATTTCTGGAAGTTCCCACATTTGAACAATCTGAAGAAATACCTCTGGGTGAAGAGACCATTCGCCCGGATGCAACGTTTGGCGACTGAGATAATCCGCTTCCCAATTGTCTATACCTGGGATATGAACCGCAGAGATTAGACAGGAGCTGGATTCCGCCCAAACCAGAATTCGAGATACTTCTTTCATAGCCAGAGGACTGTGAGTCCCTCCTTGATGATTGATGTATGCCACAGTTGTGACATTGTCTGTCTGAAAACAAATGAACGATTCTCTCTTCAGAAGAGGCCAAGACTGAAGAGCTCTGAAAATTGCACGGAGTTCCAAAATATTGATCGGTAATCTCACCTCCTGAGATTCCCAAACTCCTTGTGCCGTCAGAGATCCCCACACAGCTCCCACACCTGTAAGACTTGCATCTGTTGATATTACAGTCCAGGTCGGAAGAACAAAAGAAGCCCCCTGAATTAAACGATGGTGATCTGTCCACCACGTCAGAGAGTGTCGTACAACCGGTTTTAAAGATATTAATTGAGATATCTTTGTGTAATCCCTGCACCATTGATTCAGCATACAGAGCTGAAGAGGTCGCATGTGAAAACGAGCAAAGGGGATCGCGTCCGATGCAGCAGTCATAAGACCTAGAATTTCCATGCATAAGGCTACCGAAGGGAATGATTGTGACTGAAGGTTTCGACAAGCTGAAATCAATTTTAGACGTCTCTTGTCTGTCAAAGACAGAGTCATGGACACTGAATCTATCTGGAAACCCAGAAAGGTGACCCTTGACTGAGGAATCAATGAACTTTTTAGTGAATTGATCCTCCAACCATGATCTTGAAGAAACAACACAAGTCGATTCGTATGAGATTCTGCTAAATGTAAAGACTGAGCAAGTACCAAGATATCGTCCAAATAAGGAAATACCACAATACCCTGTTCTCTGATTACAGACAGAAGAGCACCGAGAACCTTTGTAAAAATTCTTGGGGCTGTAGCTAGGCCAAACGGCAGAGCCACAAACTGGTAATGCTTGTCCAGGAAAGAGAATCTCAGGAACTGATAGTGATCTGGATGAATCGGAATATGTAGATATGCATCCTGTAAATCTATCGTGGACATATAATGCCCTTGCTGAACAAAAGGCAAGATAGTCCTTACAGTTACCATTTTGAATGTTGGTATCCTTACATAACGATTCAATATTTTTAGATCCAGAACTGGTCTGAAGGAATTCTCCTTCTTTGGTACAATGAAGAGATTCGAATAAAACCCCAGCCCCTGTTCCAGAACTGGAACTGGCATAATTACTCCAGCCAACTCTAGATCTGAAACACATTTCAGAAATGCTAGAGCTTTCACTGGATTTACTGGGACACGGGAAAGAAAAAATCTCTTTGCAGGAGGTCTTATCTTGAAACCAATTCTGTACCCTTCTGAAACAATGTTCTGAATCCAAAGATTGTGAACAGAATTGATCCAAATTTCTTTGAAAAAATGTAACCTGCCCCCTACCAGCTGAGCTGGAATGAGGGCCGCACCTTCATGTGGACTTAGAAGCTGGCTTTGCTTTTCTAGAAGGCTTGGATTTATTCCAGACTGGAGATAGTTTCCAAACTGAAACTGCTCCTGAGGAAGAAGGATCAGGATTTTGTTCTTTGTTGAAACGAAAGGAACGAAAACGATTATTAGCCCTGTTTTTACCCTTAGATTTTTTTATCCTGTTGTAAAAAAGTTCCTTTCCCACCAGTAACAGTTGAGATAATAGAATCCAACTGAGAACCAAATAATTTGTTACCCTGGAAAGAAATGGAAAGTAGAGTCGATTTAGAAGACATATCAGCATTCCAAGTTTTAAGCCATAAAGCTCTTCTAGCTAAAATAGCTAGAGACATAAACCTGACATCAACTCTGATAATATCAAAAATGGCATCACAGATAAAATTATTAGCATGTTGCAGAAGAATAATAATATTATGAGAATCATGATCTGTTACTTGTTGCGCTAAAGTTTCCAACCAAAAAGTTGAAGCTGCAGCAACATCAGCCAATGATATAGCAGGTCTAAGAAGATTACCTGAACACAGATAAGCTTTTCTTAGAAAGGATTCAATTTTCCTATCTAAAGGATCCTTAAATGAAGTACCATCTGACGTAGGAATAGTAGTACGTTTAGCAAGGGTAGAAATAGCCCCATCAACTTTAGGGATAATTGCTTAAAACGTTTAGAAGGAGTAAATGAATTACCCAAATTATTCCATTCTCTGGAAATTACTTCAGAAATAGCACCAGGAACAGGAAAAACTTCTGGAATAACCACAGGAGATTTAAAGACCTTATCTAAACGTTTAGATTTAGTATCAAGAGGACCAGAATCCTCAATTTCTAAAGCAATTAGTACTTCTTTAAGTAAAGAACGAATAAATTCCATTTTAAATAAATATGAAGATTTATCAGCATCAACCTCTGAGACCGAGTCCTCTGAACCAGAAGAGTCATTAGAATCAGAATGTTGATGTTCATTTAAAAATTCATCTGTATAAAGAGAAGTTTTAAAAGATTTTTTATGTTTACTAGAAGGAGGAATAACAGACATAGCCTTCTTAATGGATTCAGAAACAAAATCTCTTATGTTATCAGGAACACTCTGAACATTAGATGTTGATGGAACTGCAACAGGTAATGGTACATTACTAAAGGAAATATTATCTGCATTAACAAGTTTGTCATGACAATTAGTACAAACAACAGCTGGAGGAACAGCTACCAAAAGTTTACAGCAGATACACTTAGCTTTGGTAGTTCCAGCACCAGACAGCGATTTTCCTGAAGTATCTTCTGACTCAGATGCAACGTGAGACATCTTGCAATATGTAAGAGAAAAAACAACATATAAAGCAAAATTGATCAAATTCCTTAAATGACAGTTTCAGGAATGGGAAAAAATGCCAAGGAACAAGCTTCTAGCAACCAGAAGCAATGAAAAATGAGACTTAAATAATGTGGAGACAAAAGCGACGCCCATATTTTTTTAGCGCCAAAAATGACGCCACATCCGGAACGCCGACATTTTTGCCGCAAAAGGACGTCAAAAAATGACGCAACTTCCGGCGACACGTATGACGCCGGAAACAGAAAAGATTTTTTGCGCCAAAAAAGTCCGCGCCAAGAATGACGCAATAAAATGAAACATTTTCAGCCCCCGCGAGCCTAACAGCCCACAGGGAAAAAGTCAAATTTTTAAGGTAAGAAAAAATGATTGATTCAAATGCATTATCCCAAATATGAAACTGACTGTCTGAAAATAAGGAATGTTGAACATCCTGAGTCAAGGCAAATAAATGTTTGAATACATATATTTAGAACTTTATAAAAAAGTGCCCAACCATAGCTTAGAGTGTCACAGAAAATAAGACTTACTTACCCCAGGACACTCATCTACATGTTTGTAGAAAGCCAAACCAGTACTGAAACGAAAATCAGCAGAGGTAATGGTATATATAAGAGTATATCGTCGATCTGAAAAGGGAGGTAAGAGATGAATCTCTACGACCGATAACAGAGAACCTATGAAATAGACCCCGTAGAAGGAGATCATTGCATTCAAATAGGCAATACTCTCCTCACATCCCTCTGACATTCACTGCACGCTGAGAGGAAAACCGGGCTCCAACCTGCTGCGGAGCGCATATCAACGTAGAATCTAGCACAAACTTACTTCACCACCTCCATAGGAGGCAAAGTTTGTAAAACTGATTTGTGGGTGTGGTGTATTTATAGGCATTTTGAGGTTTGGGAAACTTTGCCCCTCCTGGTAGGAATGTATATCCCATACGTCACTAGCTCATGGACTCTTGCTAATTACATGAAAGAAAGTTTAAATCAACATCTGGGAGTGCTGCCAATATGACCCAGTAATTACACAAACAAAGAGGTATCAGCGCACATCCATTTTCAAAAGCACAACATATTTTTTACTGCTGCAAAAAATTGCCTGCATATACATCAAGAGACAACTATCTTTTTTTAAATAATATTGGGAACTTAGTCACACAATATGGCCATATTTTGCTTAGCCAGTCACCGCTTACAAGGTGCCCCAATTCGACTGGTCCTACTCTAAATCCTTTTGTGACTAAGTTCCCAATATTATTTAAAAAAAGATAGTTGTCTCTTGATGTATATGCAGGCAATTTTTTGCAGCAGTAAAAAATATGTTGTGCTTTTGAAAATGGATGTGCGCTGATACCTCTTTGTTTGTGTAATTACTGGGTCATATTGGCAGCACTCCCAGATGTTGATTTAAACTTTTTGTAAGGTGTGCTAAAAAAACAAATTTTGTATTTGTATTTAAAATTACCAGGGAGACTGACCATCTCCCATTGGTTTAAGCACCCCACCCAAGTTCAGGTGTGCTCATTACAGTGTTAAAGAGTTGTGAATAAAAAGCCAGGGAGTCTCATTCTATTATGAAGAGTAAAAGCAGGAATGTTTCAGCCCTCTGTGGCAAAAGGATTTAGAGTAGGACCAGTCGAATTGGGGCACCTTGTAAGCGGTGACTGGCTAAGCAAAATATGGCCATATTGTGTGTCTAAGTTCCCAATATTATTTAAAAAAAGATAGTTGTCTCTTGATGTATATGCAGGCAATTTTTTGCAGCAGTAAAAAATATGTTGTGCTTTTGAAAATGGATGTGCGCTGATACCTCTTTGTTTGTGTAATTACTGGGTCATATTGGCAGCACTCCCAGATGTTGATTTAAACTTTTTGTAAGGTGTGCTAAAAAAACAAATTTTGTATTTGTATTTAAAATTACCAGGGAGACTGACCATCTCCCATTGGTTTAAGCACCCCACCCAAGTTCAGGTGTGCTCATTACAGTGTTAAAGAGTTGTGAATAAAAAGCCAGGGAGTCTCATTCTATTATGAAGAGTAAAAGCAGGAATGTTTCAGCCCTCTGTGGCAAAAGGATTTAGAGTAGGACCAGTCGAATTGGGGCACCTTGTAAGCGGTGACTGGCTAAGCAAAATATGGCCATATTGTGTGACTAAGTTTCCAATATTATTTTTAAAAAAAACTGCCCTGCGGCCCAGTCTCCAAAGGGAGGGGATCATGCTCTGCTTCAGTATGTAACAGTACATGTTGGCATTCATGGTTCCCTCAATGAATTGTAGCTCCACAGTGCTGGCAGCACTCATGCAGGCCCAGACCATGACACTCCCACCACCATGCTTGACTGTAGGCAAGACACACTTGTCTTTGTACTCCTCACCTGGTTGCCACCACACACTTGACAGCATCTGAACCAAATAAGTTTATCTTGGTCTCAGGACATAGTTCCAGTAATCCATGTCCTTAGTCTGCTTGTCTTCAGCAAACTATTTGCGGGCTTTCTTGTACATTATCTATAGAAGAGGCTTCCTTCTGAGACAACAGCCATGCAGATCAATTTGATGCAGTGTGCAGTGTGAACCCCCACCCCTTCAACCTCTGCAGCAGTGCTGGCAGCTCTCATATGTCTATTTCCCCAAAACAACCTCTGGATATGACGCTGAGCATGTGCACTCAACTTCTTTGGTCGACCATGGTGAGGCCTGTTTTGAGTGGAACCTGTCCTGTGAAACTGCTTTATGGTCTTGCCCACCATGCTGCAGCTCAGTTTCAGGGTCTTGGCAATCTTCTTATAGCCTAGGCCATCTTTATGTAGAGCAAAAATTCACACTTGCTCCCCATTCACACCTGAGACCTTGTAACACTAACGAGTCACATGACACCAGGGAGGGAAAATGGCTAATTGGGCCCAATTTGGACATTTCCACTTTGGGGTGTACTCACTTTTGTTGCCAACGGTTTAGACATTAATGGCTGTGTGTTGAGTTATTTTGAGGGGACAGCAATTTTACACTGTTATACAGGCTGTACACTCACACACTCACTACTTTACATTGCAGTGTAATTTCTTCAATGTTGTCACATGAAAAGATATAATAAAATTTTTACAAAAATGTGAGGGATATACTGTATAGATATCTATATTTACTGTATATGTATGTACATATGTTTTTATGTATTTATATGTGTATATATGTATTTACAGTCATATCTACACATACAAACATATGTACACATATATAGATGTATATATAACTGCACTGGAGCCCTTTGCCGTTAAAGCGACACTGAACCCAATTTTTTTCTTTCGTGATTCAGATAGAGCATGAAATTTTAAACAACTTTCTAATTTACTCCTATTATCAATTTTTCTTCATTCTCTTGCTTTCTTTATTTAAAAAAGAAGGCATCTAAGCTATTTTTTTGGTTCAGTACCATGGAAAGCACTTGTTTATTGGTAGGTTAATTTACCCACCAATCAGCAAGAACAAAACAGTGTGTTCACCAAAAATGGGCCGGCATCTAAACTTACATTCTTGCATTTCAAATAAAGATACCAAGATAATGAAACGAATTTGATAATAGGAGTAAGTTAGAAAGTTGCTTAAAATTGCATGCTCTATCTGAATCACAATAGAAAAAAATTGGGTTCAGTGTCCCTTTAAGTAGATGAAAACATGTAACAACATATTTATACAATATTCGTTTTTAATAAATGTTTTAACTATGTAAATATTTGACATTCCAATATTCTGCATATAGCAGAATATATTCTATATATTTTAAATAGATATTTATAAATTTATACATATCTGTATATTGATCAAAGAGAGCACTAACAGTAAACCTAATCCTGCAACCACCTATTAAGCCAATTAAATAAAAAAGTACAGACACCGTCCCTTTAAGAACAAATCAGCGTAAACATCACACTCATATTGAGATAAATCTATATAATATTTATTAGGGCAATAAAAAACAAATGGCTAGATTACGAGTTAGCCTTAAAAAGCAGCGTTGAGAGGTCCCAACTTATTTTTTTTAACGCCCGCTGGTATTACGAGTCTTGCAGGTACAGGTGTACCGCTCACTTTTTCGGCCAGACTCAAAAATACTGCAAATACACTTACGTCAATTGCGTATCCTCGCCTAGATTACGAGTTTTGCAGTAACAGGAGTGCGGTGCTAACGAGCAGTTTATGCTCACCGCTCACCTACAGACAATGCTGGTATTACGGGTTTTTACAAACCCAGGGTTAGCCGCAGAAAAGTGAGCGGAGAGCAAAATTTTGCTCCACATATCACTTCAATACCAGCACTGCTTACGTTACCGGTGAGCTGATAAAACATGCTCGTGCACAATTTCCCCATAGGAATCATGGGGAATGGGGGAGAGCCGGCTGAAAAAAAACCTAACACCTGCAAAAAAGCAGCGTAAAGCTCCTAACGCAGCCCCATTGATTCCTAACACCCTAACATGAACTCCGAGTCTAAAACCCCCTAATCTTACACTTATTAACCCCTAATCTGCCGCCCCCGACATCGCCGACACCTACATTATATTATTAATCCCTAATCTGCCGCTCCGGACACCGCCGCCACCTACATTATACTTATGAACCCCTAATCTGCTGCCCCCAACATCGCCGACACCTACATTATATTTATTAACCCCTACTCTGCCGCCCCCAATGTCGCCACCACCTACCTACACTTATTAACCCCTAATCTGCCGCCCCCAACGTCGCCGCCACTATATTAAAGTTCTTAACACCTAAACCTAAGTCTAACCCTAACCCCCCTAACTTAAATATAATTTAAATAAATCTAAATAAAATTACTACAATTAACTAAATTATTCCTATTTAAAACTAAATACTTACCTATAAAATAAACCCTAAGATAGCTACAATATAACTAATAGTTATAAAATAGGTTTTATTTTACAGGCAAGTTTGTATTTATTTTAACTAGGTAGAATAGTTACTAAATAGTTATTAACTATTTAATAGCTACCTAGTTAAAATAAATACAAATTGACCTGTAAAATAAAACCTAACCTAAATTACAATTACACCTAACACTACACTATAATTAAATTAATTCCCTAAATTAACTACAATTAAATACAATTAAATACAATTATCTAAAGTACGAAAAAAAAAACCACTAAATTACAGAAAATAATAAAATAATTACAAGATTTTTAAACTAATTACAGATGTATTTTATATAATATAAAAAGGCTGAAGGAGAACGAACTGTACTGGGTGTCCAAGCATCTTTTTCCATCTCCCGGTTCCTAAAAATTATCTCCGGGTTCCTAAAATCGATGCCATACCTGTACTGGATTGTTCAAGAGGATGGCATATGTGTTGTTTCATGCTGTTGTTTCTGTTGAGGGTCCGGGACCCTCGTATAAAAAGGCCGAAGGAGAACGAACTGTACTGGGTGTCCAAGCATCTTTTTCCATCTCCCGGTTCCTAAAAATTATCTCCGGGTTCCTAAAATCGATGCCATACCTGTACTGGATTGTTCAAAAGGATGGCATATGTGGTGTTTCATGCTGTTGTTTCTGTTGACGGTCTGGGACCCTCGTATAAAAAGGCTGAAGGAGAACAACCTGTACTGGGTGTCCAAGCATCTTTTTCCATCTCCCGGTTCCTAAAAATTATCTCCGGGTTCCTAAAATCGATTCCATACCTGTACTGGATTGTTCAAAAGGATGGCATATGTGGTGTTTCATGCTGTTGTTTCTGTTGAGGGTCCTGGACCCTCGTATAAAAAGGCTGAAGGAGAACGAACTGTACTGGGTGTCCAAGCATCTTTTTCCATCTCCCGGTTCCTAAAAATTATCTCTGGGTTCCTAAAATCGATGCCATACCTGTACTGGATTGTTCAAAAGGATGGCAAATGTGGTGTTTCATGCTGTTGTTTCTGTTGAGGGTCCTGGACCCTCGTATAAAAAAGGCTGAAGGAGAACGACCTGTACTGGGTGTCCAAGCATCTTTTTCCATCTCCCGACTTCCGGTTCCTAAAAATTATCTCCGGGTTCCTAAAATCGATGCCATACCTGTACTGGATTGTTCAAAAGGATGGCATATGTGATGTTTCATGCTGTTGTTTCTGTTGAGGGTCCTGGACCCTCGTATAAAAAGGCTGAAGGAGAACAAACTGTACTGGGTGTCCAAGCATCTTTTTCCATCTCCCGGTTCCTAAAAATTATCTCCGGGTTCCTAAAATCGATGCCATACCTGTACTGGATTGTTCAAAAGGATGGCATATGTGGTGTTTCATGCTGTTGTTTCTGTTGAGGGTCCTGGACCCTCGTATAAAAAGGCTGAAGGAGAACGAACTGTACTGGGTGCCCAAGCATCTTTTTCCATCTCCCGGTTCCTAAAAATTATCTCTGGGTTCCTAAAATCGATGCCATACCTGTACTGGATTGTTCAAAAGGATGGCAAATGTGGTGTTTCATGCTGTTGTTTCTGTTGAGGGTCCTGGACCCTCGTATAAAAAAGGCTGAAGGAGAACGACCTGTACTGGGTGTCCAAGCATCTTTTTCCATCTCCCGACTTCCGGTTCCTAAAAATTATCTCCGGGTTCCTAAAATCGATGCCATACCTGTACTGGATTGTTCAAAAGGATGGCATATGTGATGTTTCATGCTGTTGTTTCTGTTGAGGGTCCTGGACCCTCGTATAAAAAGGCTGAAGGAGAACAAACTGTACTGGGTGTCCAAGCATCTTTTTCCATCTCCCGACTTCCGGTTCCTAAAAATTATCTCCGGGTTCCTAAAATCGATGCCATACCTGTACTGGATTGTTCAAAAGGATGGCATATGTGATGTTTCATGCTGTTGTTTCTGTTGAGGGTCCTGGACCCTCGTATAAAAAGGCTGAAGGAGAACAAACTGTACTGGGTGTCCAAGCATCTTTTTCCATTTCCCGGTTCCTAAAAATTATCTCCGGGTTCCTAAAATCGATGCCATACCTGTACTGGATTGTTCAAAAGGATGGCAAATGTGGTGTTTCATGCTGTTGTTTCTGTTGAGGGTCCTGGACCCGCGTATAAAAAGGCTGAAGGAGAACGACCTGTACTGGGTGTCCAAGCATCTTTTTCCATCTCCCGGTTCCTAAAAATTATCTCCGGTTTCCTAAAATCGATGCCATACCTGTACTGGATTGTTCAAAAGGATGGCATATGTGGTGTTTCATGCTGTTGTTTCTGTTGAGGGTCCGGGACCCTCGTATAAAAAGGCTGAAGGAGAAAGACCTGTACTGGGTGTCCAAGCATCTTTTTCCATCTCCCGGTTCCTAAAAATTATCTCCGGGTTTCTAAAATCGATGCCATACCTGTACTCTATTGTGCAAAAGGATGGCATATGTGGTATTTCATGCTGTTGTGCCTGTTGATGGTGGTGGACCCTCGTATAGAAAGGCTGAAGGAGAACGACCTATACTGGGTGTCCAAGCATCTTTTCCATCTCCCGGTTCCTAAAAATTATCTCCAGGTTTCTAAAATCGATGCCATACCTGTACTCTATTGTGCAAAAGGATGGCATATGTGGTGTTTCATGCTGTTGTTTCTGTTGAGGGTACTGGACCCTCGTATAAAAAGGCTGAAGGAGAACGACCTATACTGGGTGTCCAAGCATCTTTTTCCATCTCCCGGTTCCTAAAAATTATCTCCGGGTTCCTAAAATCGATGCCATACCTGTACTCTATTGTGCAAAAGGAAATAACCTTACCATGGGTCCCAGACCGCATGTCTTGTTGTTATATTTTGTCAGGGTAATCGGGCAGGCCATATAGACCTCCCCTGATAGGGGGAGTAAAAGGGATTAAAGTGCTAAGAATAGTACTACTTAACACAACCTAGTTACCATGGCTCCCAGACCGCATGTCTTATTGTTATATTTTGTCAGGGTAATCAGGCAGGCCATATAGACCTCCCCCGATAGGGGGAGTAAAAGGGATTAAAGTGCTCAGAATAGTACTACTTAACACAACCTTACCATGGGTCCCAGCGGGCATGTCTTATTGTTATATTTTGTCAGGGTAATCAGGCAGCCCATATAGACCTCCCCCGATAGGTGGAGTAACATGTATTAAAGTGCTCAGAATAGTACTACTCAACACAACCTAGTTACCATGGGTCCCAGACTGCATGTCTTGTTGTTATATTTTGTCAGGGTAATCATGCAGGCCATATAGACCTCCCCCGATAGGGGGAGTAACAGGGATTAAAGTGCTCAGAATAGTACTACTTAACACAACCTTACCATGGGTCTCAGACCGCATGTCTTATTGTTATATTTTGTCAGGGTAATCAGGCAGGCCATATAGACCTCCCCCGATAGGGGGAGTAAAAGGGATTAAAGTGCTCAGAATAGTACTACTTAACACAACCTTACCATGGGTCCCAGCGGGCATGTTTTATTGTTATATTTTGTCAGGGTAATCAGGCAGCCCATATAGACCTCCCCCGATAGGGGGAGTAAAAGGGATTAAAGTGCTCAGAATAGTACTACTTAACACAACCTTACCATGGGTCCCAGACCGCATGTCTTATTGTTATATTTTGTCAGGGTAATCAGGCAGGCCATATAGACCTCCCCTGACAGGGGGAGTAACAGGGATTAAAGTGCTCAGAATAGTACTACTTAACACAACCTTACCATGGGTCTCAGACCGCATGTCTTATTGTTATATTTTGTCAGGGTAATCAGGCAGGCCATATAGACCTCCCCCGATAGGGGGAGTAAAATGGATTAAAGTGCTCAGAATAGTACTACTTAACACAACCTTACCATGGGTCCCAGCGGGCATGTCTTATTGTTATATTTTGTCAGGGTAATCAGGCAGGCCATATAGACCTCCCCCGATAGGGGGAGTAAAAGGGATTAAAGTGCTCAGAATAGTACTACTTACAACCTTACCATGGGTCCCAGCGGGCATGTCTTATTGTTATATTTTGTCAGGGTAATCATGCAGGCCATATAGACCTCCCCCGATAGGGGGAGTAAAAGGGATTAAAGTGCTAAGAATAGTACTACTTAACACAACCTAGTTACCATGGGTCCCAGACCGCATGTCTTGTTGTTATATTTTGTCAGGGTAATCGGGCAGGCCATATAGACCTCCCCCGATAGGTGGAGTAACACGTATTAAAGTGCTAAGAATAGTACTACTTAACACAACCTAGTTACCATGGGTCCCAGACCGCATGTCTTGTTGTTATATTTTGTCAGGGTAATCAGGCAGGCCATATAGACCTCCCCCGATAGGGGGAGTAAAAGGGATTAAAGTGCTCAGAATAGTACTACTTAACACAACCTTACCATGGGTCCCTAAAATCGATGCCATACCTGTACTGGATTGTTCAAAAGGATGGCATATGTGATGTTTCATGCTGTTGTTTCTGTTGAGGGTCCTGGACCCTCGTATAAAAAGGCTGAAGGAGAACAAACTGTACTGGGTGTCCAAGCATCTTTTTCCATCTCCCGGTTCCTAAAAATTATCTCCGGGTTCCTAAAATCGATGCCATACCTGTACTGGATTGTTCAAAAGGATGGCATATGTGGTGTTTCATGCTGTTGTTTCTGTTGAGGGTCCTGGACCCTCGTATAAAAAGGCTGAAGGAGAACGAACTGTACTGGGTGCCCAAGCATCTTTTTCCATCTCCCGGTTCCTAAAAATTATCTCTGGGTTCCTAAAATCGATGCCATACCTGTACTGGATTGTTCAAAAGGATGGCAAATGTGGTGTTTCATGCTGTTGTTTCTGTTGAGGGTCCTGGACCCTCGTATAAAAAAGGCTGAAGGAGAACGACCTGTACTGGGTGTCCAAGCATCTTTTTCCATCTCCCGACTTCCGGTTCCTAAAAATTATCTCCGGGTTCCTAAAATCGATGCCATACCTGTACTGGATTGTTCAAAAGGATGGCATATGTGATGTTTCATGCTGTTGTTTCTGTTGAGGGTCCTGGACCCTCGTATAAAAAGGCTGAAGGAGAACAAACTGTACTGGGTGTCCAAGCATCTTTTTCCATCTCCCGACTTCCGGTTCCTAAAAATTATCTCCGGGTTCCTAAAATCGATGCCATACCTGTACTGGATTGTTCAAAAGGATGGCATATGTGATGTTTCATGCTGTTGTTTCTGTTGAGGGTCCTGGACCCTCGTATAAAAAGGCTGAAGGAGAACAAACTGTACTGGGTGTCCAAGCATCTTTTTCCATTTCCCGGTTCCTAAAAATTATCTCCGGGTTCCTAAAATCGATGCCATACCTGTACTGGATTGTTCAAAAGGATGGCAAATGTGGTGTTTCATGCTGTTGTTTCTGTTGAGGGTCCTGGACCCGCGTATAAAAAGGCTGAAGGAGAACGACCTGTACTGGGTGTCCAAGCATCTTTTTCCATCTCCCGGTTCCTAAAAATTATCTCCGGTTTCCTAAAATCGATGCCATACCTGTACTGGATTGTTCAAAAGGATGGCATATGTGGTGTTTCATGCTGTTGTTTCTGTTGAGGGTCCGGGACCCTCGTATAAAAAGGCTGAAGGAGAAAGACCTGTACTGGGTGTCCAAGCATCTTTTTCCATCTCCCGGTTCCTAAAAATTATCTCCGGGTTCCTAAAATCGATGCCATACCTGTACTCTATTGTGCAAAAGGAAATAACCTTACCATGGGTCCCAGACCGCATGTCTTGTTGTTATATTTTGTCAGGGTAATCGGGCAGGCCATATAGACCTCCCCTGATAGGGGGAGTAAAAGGGATTAAAGTGCTAAGAATAGTACTACTTAACACAACCTAGTTACCATGGCTCCCAGACCGCATGTCTTATTGTTATATTTTGTCAGGGTAATCAGGCAGCCCATATAGACCTCCCCCGATAGGGGGAGTAAAAGGGATTAAAGTGCTCAGAATAGTACTACTTAACACAACCTAGTTACCATGGGTCCCAGACCGCATGTCTTATTGTTATATTTTGTCAGGGTAATCAGGCAGGCCATATAGACCTCCCCCGATAGGGGGAGTAAAAGGGATTAAAGTGCTCAGAATAGTACTACTTAACACAACCTTACCATGGGTCCCAGCCCGCATGTCTTATTGTTATATTTTGTCAGGGTAATCAGGCAGGCCATATAGACCTCCCCCGATAGGGGGAGTAAAAGGGATTAAAGTGCTCAGAATAGTACTACTTACAACCTTACCATGGGTCCCAGCGGGCATGTCTTATTGTTATATTTTGTCAGGGTAATCATGCAGGCCATATAGACCTCCCCGATAGGGGGAGTAAAAGGGATTAAAGTGCTAAGAATAGTACTACTTAACACAACCTAGTTACCATGGGTCCCAGACCGCATGTCTTGTTGTTATATTTTGTCAGGGTAATCGGGCAGGCCATATAGACCTCCCCCGATAGGTGGAGTAACACGTATTAAAGTGCTAAGAATAGTACTACTTAACACAACCTAGTTACCATGGGTCCCAGACCGCATGTCTTGTTGTTATATTTTGTCAGGGTAATCAGGCAGGCCATATAGACCTCCCCTGATAGGTGGAGTAACACGTATTAAAGTGCTAAGAATACTACTACTTAACACAACCTAGTTACCATGGGTACCAGACCGCATGTCTTGTTGTTATATTTTGTCAGGGTAATCATGCAGGCCATATAGACCTTCCCTGATAGGGGGAGTAAAAGGGATTAAAGTGCTAAAAATAGTACTACTTAACACAACCTAATTACCATGGGTCCCAGACCGCATGTCTTGTTGTTATATTTTGTCAGGGTAATCGGGCAGGCCATATAGACCTCCCCCGATAGGTGGAGTAACACGTATTAAAGTGCTAAGAATAGTACTACTTAACACAACCTAGTTACCATGGGTCCCAGACCGCATGTCTTGTTGTTATATTTTGTCAGGGTAATCAGGCAGGCCATATAGACCTCCCCTGATAGGTGGAGTAACACGTATTAAAGTGCTAAGAATACTACTACTTAACACAACCTAGTTACCATGGGTACCAGACCGCATGTCTTGTTGATATATTTTGTCATGCAGGCCATATAGACCTTCCCTGATAGGGGGAGTAAAAGGGATTAAAGTGCTAAAAATAGTACTACTAAACACAACCTAATTACCATGGGTCCCAGACCCCATGTCTTGTTGTTATACTTTGTCAGGGTAATCATGCAGGCCATATAGACCTCCCCCGATATGGGGCGTAACAGGTATTAAACTGCTAAGAACAGTACTACTTAACACAACCTAGTTACCATGGGTCCCAGACCACATGTCTTGTTGTGATACTTTGTCAGGGTAATCATGCAGGCCATATAGACCTCCCCAGATAGGGGGAGTAACAGGTATTAAAGTGCTAAGAATAGTACTACTTAACACAACCTAGTTACCATGGGTCCCAGACCACATGTTTTGTTGTTATACTTTGTCAGGGTAATCATGCAGGCCATATAGACCTCCCCCGATAGGGGGAGTTACAGGGATTAAAGTGCTAAGAATAGTACTACTTAACACAACCTAGTTACCATGGGTCCCAGACTGCATGTCTTGTTGTTATACTTTGTCAGGGTAATCATGCAGGCCATATAGACCTCCCCCGATAGGGGGAGTAAAAGGGATTAAAGTGCTAAGAATAGTACTACTAAACACAACCTAATTACCATGGGTCCCAGACCGCATGTCTTGTTGTTATACTTTGTCAGGGTAATCATGCAGGCCATATAGAACTCCCCCGATATGGGGAGTAACAGGTATTAAACTGCTAAGAACAGTACTACTTAACACAACCTAGTTATCATGAGTCCCAGACCGCATGTCTTGTTGTTATACTTTGTCAGGGTAATCATGCAGGCCATATAGACCTCCCCCGATATGGGGAGTAACAGGTATTAAACTGCTAAGAACAGTACTACTTAACACAACCTGTTGTTATACTTTGTCAGGGTAATCATGCAGGCCATATAGACCTCCCCCGATATGGGGAGTAACAGGTATTAAACTGCTAAGAACAGTACTACTTAACACAACCTAATTACCATGGGTCCCAGACCGCATGTCTTGTTGTTATACTTTGTCAGGGTAATCATGCAGGCCATATAGACCTCCCCCGATATGGGGAGTAACAGGTATTAACCCCTTAACGACCAAGGACGTACGCCATACGTCCTCAAAAAAAATACACTTAACGCCTGAGGACGTATGGCATACGTCCTCGATCTGGAAAGCAGCTGGAAGCGATCCTGCTCACTTCCAGCTGCTTTCCGGTTATTGCAGTGATGCCTCAACATCGAGGCATCCTGCAATAACCCCCCATGGCCATCCGATGCAGAGGGAGCCACTCTGTGGCCCTCTCTGCACCGGACATCGATGGCCGGTTTCGTTGGTGGGTGGGAGCCAGTCTGGGAGGCGGGTGGGTGGCCATCGATGGGCCGTATGATGTGGAGGGGGGCGGGATCGTGGGCGGCAACGCCGGGGGCGCACCCACGGGTAGGGAGCGGGTGGGAACCGCTACACTACAGAAAAATGATGTGAAAAAAGTGGCAGTGAGGGCCAAAAATATCTAAAGTATATCGATCTAAGAGATCTGGGAGGGGGTGGGGGGTTGGTCTTTTGGGGGGGGCAAGCTACACTACAGAAAAATATTTAAAAAAATAATAAAAACAAATGTTTTACTATAAACTGGGTACTGGCAGACAGCTGCCAGTACCAAAGATGGCTACTAATAAGTTAGAGGGGGATGGTTAAAGAGCTGTTTAGGGGGTATCAGGGAGGTTGGGGGCTAAGGGGGGATCCTCCAGAGCAGCATATGTAAATATGACTTTTTTTTTATTTTTTTTTATCAAGGATAGCTTTTTTTTTTAGTACTGGCAGACTTTCTGCCAGTACTTAACATGGCGGGGACAATTGTGGGGTGGGGGAGGGAAGAGAGCTGTTTGGGAGGGATCAGGGGGTGTAATGTGTCAGGTGGGAGGCTGATCTCTACACTAAAGCTAAAATTAACCCTGCAAGCTCCCTACATGCTACCTAATTAACCCCTTCACTGCTAGCCATAATACACGTGTGATGCGCAGCGGCATTTAGCGGCCTTCTAATTACCAAAAAGCAACGCCAAAGCCATGTATGTCTGCTATTTCTCAACAAAGGGGATCCCAGAGAAGCATTTACAACCATTTGTGCCATAATTGCACAAGCTGTTTGTAAATAATTTCAGTGAGAAACCTAAAGTTTGTGAAAAAGTTGACTATTTTTTTTAATTTGATCGCATTTGGCGGTGAAATGGTGGCATGAAATATACCAAAATGGGCCTAGATCAATACTTAGGGTTGTCTACTACACTACAATAAAGCTAAAATTAACCCTACAAGCTCCCTACATGCTCCCTAATTAACCCCTTCATTGCTGGGCATAATACACGTGTGGTGCGCAGTGGCATTTAGCGGCCTTCTAATTACCAAAAAGCAACACCAAATCCATATATGTCTGCTATTTATGAAAAAAGGGGATCCCAGAGAAGCATTTACAACCATTTGTGCCATAATTGCACAAGCTGTTTGTAAATAAATTCAGTGAGAAACCTAAAGTTTGTAACAAAATGTGTGAAAAAGTGAACAATTTTTTTTATTTGATCGCATTTGGTGGTGAAATGGTGGCATGAAATATACCAAAATGGGCCTAGATCAATACTTTGGGATGTCTTCTAAAAAAATATATATACATGTCAAGGGATATTCAGGGATTCCTGGAAGATATCAGTGTTCCAATGTAACTAGCGCTAAGTTTGAAAAAAAGTGGTTTGGAAATAGCAAAGTGCTACTTGTATTTATTGCCCTATAACTTGCAAAAAAAGCAAAGAACATGTAAACATTGGGTATTTCTAAACTCAGGACAAAATTTGGAAACTATTTAGCATGGGTGTTTTTTGGTGGTTGTAGATGTGTAACAGATTTTGGGGGTCAAAGTTAGAAAAAGTGTGTTTTTTTTCCATTTTTTCCTCATATTTTATATTTTTTTTATAGTAAATTATAAGATATGATGAAAATAATGGTATCTTTAGAAAGTCCATTTAATGGCGAGAAAAACGGTATATAATATGTGTGGGTACAGTAAATGAGTAAGAGTAAAATTATAGCTAAACACAAACACTTGCGAAATGTAAAAATAGCCTTGGTCCCAAACGGTCAGAAAATGGAAAAGTGCTGTGGTCATTAAGGGGTTAAACTGCTAAGAACAGTACTATTTAACACAACCTAGTTACCATGGGTCCCAGACCACATGTCTTGTTGTGATACTTTGTCAGGGTAATCATGCAGGCCATATAGACCTCCCCAGATAGGGGGAGTAACAGGTATTAAAGTGCTAAGAATAGTACTACTTAACACAACCTAGTTACCATGGGTCCCAGACCACATGTTTTGTTGTTATACTTTGTCAGGGTAATCATGCAGGCCATATAGACCTCCCCCGATATGGGGAGTAACAGGTATTAAACTGCTAAGAACAGTACTACTTAACACAACCTAATTACCATGGGTCCCAGACCGCATGTCTTGTTGTTATACTTTGTCAGGGTAATCATGCAGGCCATATAGACCTCCCCCGATATGGGGAGTAACAGGTATTAACCCCTTAACGACCAAGGACGTACGCCATACGTCCTCAAAAAAAATACACTTAACGCCTGAGGACGTATGGCGTACGTCCTCGATCTGGAAAGCAGCTGGAAGCGATCCTGCTCACTTCCAGCTGCTTTCCGGTTATTGCAGTGATGCCTCAACATCGAGGCATCCTGCAATAACCCCCCATGGCCATCCGATGCAGAGGGAGCCACTCTGTGGCCCTCTCTGCACCGGACATCGATGGCCGGTTTCGTTGGTGGGTGGGAGCCAGTCTGGGAGGCGGGTGGGTGGCCATCGATGGGCCGTATGATGTGGAGGGGGGCGGGATCGTGGGCGGGAACGCCGGGGGCGCACCCACGGGTAGGGAGCGGGTGGGAACCGCTACACTACAGAAAAATGATGTGAAAAAAGTGGCAGTGAGGGCCAAAAATATCTAAAGTATATCGATCTAAGAGATCTGGGAGGGGGTGGGGGGTTGGTCTTTTGGGGGGGGCAAGCTACACTACAGAAAAATATTTAAAAAAATAATAAAAACAAATGTTTTACTATAAACTGGGTACTGGCAGACAGCTGCCAGTACCAAAGATGGCTACTAATAAGTTAGAGGGGGATGGTTAAAGAGCTGTTTAGGGGGTATCAGGGAGGTTGGGGGCTAAGGGGGGATCCTCCAGAGCAGCATATGTAAATATGACTTTTTTTTTATTTTTTTTTATCAAGGATAGCTTTTTTTTTTAGTACTGGCAGACTTTCTGCCAGTACTTAACATGGCGGGGACAATTGTGGGGTGGGGGAGGGAAGAGAGCTGTTTGGGAGGGATCAGGGGGTGTAATGTGTCAGGTGGGAGGCTGATCTCTACACTAAAGCTAAAATTAACCCTGCAAGCTCCCTACATGCTACCTAATTAACCCCTTCACTGCTAGCCATAATACACGTGTGATGCGCAGCGGCATTTAGCGGCCTTCTAATTACCAAAAAGCAACGCCAAAGCCATGTATGTCTGCTATTTCTCAACAAAGGGGATCCCAGAGAAGCATTTACAACCATTTGTGCCATAATTGCACAAGCTGTTTGTAAATAATTTCAGTGAGAAACCTAAAGTTTGTGAAAAAGTTGACTATTTTTTTTAATTTGATCGCATTTGGCGGTGAAATGGTGGCATGAAATATACCAAAATGGGCCTAGATCAATACTTAGGGTTGTCTACTACACTACAATAAAGCTAAAATTAACCCTACAAGCTCCCTACATGCTCCCTAATTAACCCCTTCATTGCTGGGCATAATACACGTGTGGTGCGCAGTGGCATTTAGCGGCCTTCTAATTACCAAAAAGCAACACCAAATCCATATATGTCTGCTATTTATGAAAAAAGGGGATCCCAGAGAAGCATTTACAACCATTTGTGCCATAATTGCACAAGCTGTTTGTAAATAAATTCAGTGAGAAACCTAAAGTTTGTAACAAAATGTGTGAAAAAGTGAACAATTTTTTTTATTTGATCGCATTTGGTGGTGAAATGGTGGCATGAAATATACCAAAATGGGCCTAGATCAATACTTTGGGATGTCTTCTAAAAAAATATATATACATGTCAAGGGATATTCAGGGATTCCTGGAAGATATCAGTGTTCCAATGTAACTAGCGCTAAGTTTGAAAAAAAGTGGTTTGGAAATAGCAAAGTGCTACTTGTATTTATTGCCCTATAACTTGCAAAAAAAGCAAAGAACATGTAAACATTGGGTATTTCTAAACTCAGGACAAAATTTGGAAACTATTTAGCATGGGTGTTTTTTGGTGGTTGTAGATGTGTAACAGATTTTGGGGGTCAAAGTTAGAAAAAGTGTGTTTTTTTCCATTTTTTCCTCATATTTTATATTTTTTTTATAGTAAATTATAAGATATGATGAAAATAATGGTATCTTTAGAAAGTCCATTTAATGGCGAGAAAAACGGTATATAATATGTGTGGGTACAGTAAATGAGTAAGAGTAAAATTATAGCTAAACACAAACACTTGCGAAATGTAAAAATAGCCTTGGTCCCAAACGGTCAGAAAATGGAAAAGTGCTGTGGTCATTAAGGGGTTAAACTGCTAAGAACAGTACTATTTAACACAACCTAGTTACCATGGGTCCCAGACCGCATGTCTTGTTGTGATACTTTGTCAGGGTAATCATGCAGGCCATATAGACCTCCCCAGATAGGGGGAGTAACAGGTATTAAAGTGCTAAGAATAGTACTACTTAACACAACCTAGTTACCATGGGTCCCAGACCACATGTTTTGTTGTTATACTTTGTCAGGGTAATCATGCAGGCCATATAGACCTCCCCCGATAGGGGGAGTTACAGGGATTAAAGTGCTAACAACAGTACTACTTAAAGGGACATTATACACTCATTTTTTCTTTGCATAAATGTTTTGTAGATTATCTATTTATATAGCTCATAAAGTTTTATTTTAAAATAAATGTATAGTTTTGCTTATTTTTAAATAGCATTGCTCTGATTTTCAGACTCCTAACCAAGCCCCAAAGTTTTATGTGAATACTGTCAGCTACCTTCTCCAGCTTGCTGCTGTTTGTGTAAAGGGTCTTTTCATATGCAAAAGAAGGGGGAGGGGGGAGTGTCTTATTTGCCATTTGCAGTGGGCTTTCCAGCTGCCTTTTCAACAGAGCCAAACTGACAGCTTCTAAGTAATTTTTTAAACAGTTTTATACTGTTATTTTATATCAGTATCTGTGCATCTTATTCTTTATAGTAGTGTCTATTACATGCAGTTATATGAAAATGAGTGTATACTGTCCCTTTAACACAACCTAGTTACCATGGGTCCCAGACCGCATGTCTTGTTGTTATACTTTGTCAGGGTAATCATGCAGGCCATATAGACCTCCCCCGATAGGGGGAGTAACAGGTATTAAATTGCTAAGAACAGTACTACTTAACACAACCTAGTTACCATGGGTCCCAGACCGCATGTCTTGTTGTTATACTTTGTCAGGGTAATCAGGCAGGCCATATAGACCTCCCCCGATAGGGGGAGTTACAGGGATTAAAGTGCTAAGAATAGTACTACTTAACACAACCTAGTTACCATGGGTCTCAGCCCACATGTTTTGTTGTTATACTTTGTCAGGGTAATCATGCAGGCCATATAGACCTCCCCCGACAGGGGGAGTAACAAGTATTAAAGTGCTAAGAATAGTACTACTTAACACAACCTAGTTACCACGGGTCCCAGACCGCATGTTTTATTATTATACTTTGTCAGGGTAATTATATATCTATCAAATCGATCTATTTATCTTCTATCGATTCTATCTAACTATCAATCTATGTATATCTATCTATCAAATCTATCTATCTCGTGGCCGGACTGATTTGAGACAGCCACTTGTGTTTAGGCCAAATTTGAAGTAGGAGGACAGACCAATCATCTTCTTCCATCTCCCTGTTCCAAAAATGCAGGCCATATAGACCTCCCCCGATAGGGGGAGGAACAGGTAGTAAACTGCTAAGAATAGTACTACTTAACACACCACGGGTCCCAGACCGCATGTCTTATTGTTATACTCTGTCAGGGAAATTATATATCTATCAAATCGATCTATTTATCTATCAAATCTATGTAACTATCAATCGTATCTATCAAATATAAATTGCATCTATTGATCTATGTAATTCGTATCTATCAAATGTATATTGCATCTTTTGATCTATGCAATTTGTATCTATCAAATGTATATTGCATCGATTGATCTATGTAATTCGTATCTATCAAATGTATATTGCATCTATTGATCTATGTAATTTGTATCTATCATATGTATATTGCATCTATTGATCTATGTAATCTATGTATCTATCTATCAAATCTATCTATCTCGTGGTTGTGCAAATGGACTGTTTGCAGTTGTTTGCGGTGCGTTACACGGGGAGTTTGGTCTGTCACTGTGAAGCAGGCGTAAAACACTACTTAATCGATACAACATCATACCTGATGTTTTAAAGCACGTTATTAAAAAAAAAATTAGGAATGTTAGGTGATTAAGGCCCTTTATGGGTTAAAACCAGACTCTGCATCAACTATGTAATTTTCCGTGGAAGTTTTGCCATGGATTCCCCTCCGGAATGCCACAGTCCAGGTGTTAGTCCCCTTGAAACAACTTTTCCATCACTATTGTGGCCAGAAAGAGTCCTTGTGGGTTTTAAAGTTCGCCTGCCTATTGAAGTCAATGGCGGTTCGCGCGGTTCGCCGGTTCGTGAACAGTAGCGGAAGTTCGAGTCCGCCGTTTGCGAACCGAAATTTTAAGGTTCTCGACATCACTAATAAGGAATCGCATGTTCTAGTCTCTAATATGTATTTGTTTCCATTTATTCTATCTACATTAGAGTATGTATTATCCAGCAGCAGTTGTCACTCTTTTTGATTAATTAACCTAGTACTAGTGGGAATTTCCTTTCTATTCTCACGACCCCTGTAAACTCATAGTAACATGCCCTACAAAAAAAGATTATTCAGTGCTTGAACATACATTAAAAAACCCCACTGTAATATATTTTGAAACATTCTTATTTAGATGAAACAAAGAAAACGAGTATCACATATTTTTAACAAAAATATAACTTTTAACAAGTGTAACCTTCCTACATTTCCTGCATGTGTTAATATAATCTTCAGAGAGAACATACTCACCCATAATTCTCAAGTTTCCGATGTGTTAGTTATTAAAAAAGAATTTTATTACAACTGTTTGATTCCAAGAGAGAAATCTATGATGATAGTTTTCCGTGTGAGATTTTTTTTTTAGGTCTGGGCATGCAGCCATTTATTTGATTGACAGCATTATGTAACATTGCAAATAAACTTATGTTTAGCTTTGTAATATAACTATAGCTAGCTGCCAGTAACAAACATTGCCGGGAGCAGTGGGAGGGGGGAGAGTTAAAGAGCTGTTTGGGGGGGATTAGGGAGATGGGAGGGTGAAAAGGGATCCCTACACTACAGAAATTAAAAAATAAATAAACATACATAAATAAAAGCCTTAGGGTTATATTTACCAATGTGCGAGCGGACCTGATACGAAGTAGCGTATCATGTTCGCTGCACATTGCGGCACATCGATAAATGCCGACAGCATATGCTGTCGGCATTTATCATTGCACCAGCAGTTCTTGTGAATTGCTGGTGCAATGCCGCCCCCCCAGATTCGCGGCCAATCGACCGCTAGCAGGGGGTGTCAATTAACCCGATCGTATTCGACTGGTTTGATTTCTGTCCGCCGCCTCAGGGCAGGCGGACAAGTTATGGAGCAGCGGTCTTTAGGCCTCTGCTTCATAACTTCTTCATAACGCAGCTTGATAAATATGCCCCTTAAACTGAATACTGGCAGACTGCCTGCCAATACCTAAGATGGAGTTGACCAGTGTTTGTGTGGTGGGGGGGGGGGGGTTGGGGTGGGAGGTGTTGGGTGGGTGTGTAATCCCTACATTAGAGCAAATATTAACCTTATAAGCTAACTGATTAACCCCTTCACTGTCAGGAATTGCAGAGCCAATGGCAAACCCAAGACAAACAGGATTACTTTAGAGACCATCCTGGAGTATTTAATGATCATCAAACTACTTTAGAAGTCATTTGCACATCATCAGACATCATCAGGCTTGTAAGAACATCAACTAAGGTAAATAATTCTGAGTGATGACTTCAGAATGATTAGCAGATTAGCTTACTGATTACTTCAGAATGAGTCCAGGAAGAGCATCCTTTTTGGCTAGTGAAAGCTATACATGTCTGCTATTTCTGAACAAAGAGGAGCCCAGGGAAGCTTTTACAACCATTTGTCTTATGATGGTAT
Source organism: Bombina bombina (assembly GCF_027579735.1). Classification (NCBI taxonomy): domain Eukaryota; kingdom Metazoa; phylum Chordata; class Amphibia; order Anura; family Bombinatoridae; genus Bombina; species Bombina bombina. The sequence goes on from NC_069499.1 coordinate 1,070,119,003, forward strand.
TAGTTGTGTGTAAATTATTTCAGTGAGAAATCCAAAGTCTACGAAAAAAGTAATATTTTTTTTTTTTTTATATTATTGCATTTAATAGCCAAATAGTGGAATGAAATATACCAAAATGGGCCTAGACCAATACCTTGGGTTGTCTACTTTATAAATATATATATAGTTTTCATAGGTAAAAACAAAGGAGTATATTTATTATAGTACGAGCGGAGATGATACAATGTAGCGTATCATGTCCGCTGCACATTGATAAATGCCGACAGCATAAGCTGTCGGCATTTATCATTGCAAGGAGAGATAGTACTGGCGCTAACAGCTAGGTAGTGATAAATAAATAAAGTGAGTAATTCTCAAAGTAAGCACGAGGGAGTGATTATACCCAAAATGGAAAGGTGACAATAGTCTATTATTAATGGATATATTCACAAGCAAATAGCAAATGAGACAAAGGTCAAATATTAATAAAAAACTTCAATGTTTATTGCAAAAATTAGGAAGAAATAAATAAGCCTAAATAAGATTGCACAAGAGTGTCTGGTGTATAGTGGATGAATTTGAATAACCTAGCTCTAAAGATGAGCTCGAACAAGAAAATTACAATAGGTAAGTATATCAAAAACTATCCTACACACTAGTGCCTGGTTAATCCTAAATAAGAACAATAATAGCAAAGATAACAATAGTAATCACAGAGCTACACTTAAGCTAAGAATGATAAAAATACATATAAAAATACAAATATTAGCAGACTGGACGTCCAGTAATAAAATAAGCACAATAATGAAACAAGGCACAATAGTAAAAAAGGCACAATAGTAAAAAAAGGCAGAGATTAAAACCAATTAAGTAAGTAATAGCTGCCCAATGATAACAGAGTCTATCTATACAGACAGGGAGTAAAGTACGATTGACCGGTCATAGGTACAAGTGGTATTGGACGATCATGTGATGGGTTACTGCAAAATGTGAACAGTTCACTCTCATATGCTGTTGATCTTGCTCAGGCGAGTATTGGATCACACTAGCATATGAGAGGGGTACCTGAGGTGGCCGGCGTTATATCCGTTGATGGGGGTGGCTGCTAGGAGCCGTGCACTCTTAGCAATACTCGAGTGCTGTGGGAAATCCCCTTGTTGAATCTTTAGTTTTCTGGGTCTTTTTCTCCTATCGCAGGCCGCTTTTTTTACCGCTATCCTCTGTGAAGGCGGTGTGCGGTGCAGGCTGCTGGGGCTATTCCGGTTCCCTTGGCTGCAACAAAGTGACGTCTCCGCTTACGTGTTTGAGGTTTGCGTGCGGTCGTCAACAGCTGGGCTCAGGTTTGGACTGTATCCAAAAAAAGGATCCGATTCAGGAGCAGGGCTTACCAAACGTATTTAAATTCACGCTTGGGGTAATAAGGTTCTTTTCCTTTGGTAGTAAAGCAGTGGGCCAACTTCAACGCGTTTCCCCCCTTCCTTGGGGCTTTTTCAAGAAGTATTGAATGTTTGTCTTGGGTGCTATTAAATACCCCTCCTCTTATTTGTGATTGGAGAATCTTAATACAGGGGTGTGGGTTTCTCCAGAGTGCCTTCTTAAGGTGGTGCCGGTATAATTACCATTTTTCAAAATGCACAATAAAAGTCCTTTATTTCAGAATAAAACACAGATGAGTATTCTGCACATATAACAGTGTAAAAAAGCCTCAAACTAACTATGGTCGCATCTACAGGTAATAAGTGAACAGCGGACTAATTACAGTATAGACAAGAGATTCCTATTACCAAAAAGTGCTTTTTCTCTCTTTATTAATATATAGCTTGCAGAGTGTGGACCTCTAAGGATATATGGCAATATATATGAATTATATAAAAAATATATAATTTAGAATTAAAATATTTGTTAGAAAGTGTGAAGAGAAATTTCAAAACTTATAGCATATGTTGGTATGCTCAGACATTCACCCTATCAATCAAACATGAATGGTGTTAAATCTAATTCTGAGTTAAGCCCTAAGGGATGTAGGGTCTTCATGTTATATATTAGTTCTGCCTCTTTTTTAAGTAGCTTTGTCTCATAATTACCTCCTCTCCAATCAGGTTTCACTTTCATTGTACCCCAAAAAGAAAGGTCTTTAATTCTGTTATTGTGTACATCTCTAAAATGCTTATATAAGTGTGTATCCATTTTTCCTTTTTCTATTATGCAAAGATGTTCTCTTATTCGTTCCCTTAGTGTTCTTGAGGTCTCCCCCAAGTATTGTTTTTTACAGCTACATTGTAGTAAATAGATTATACCCTTATCGGTACAGCGTATGGTGTCTCTAATAGGGAATATCTCACCAGTTTGTGTTGACTCATATTCTTTAATTTTGCTGCTATAATTGCAAGATCTACAGCAATGGCATGGGAAAAAACCATATAGTGGGTTACCTGATAGGTCCTGTTCTTTTAAATTGTGTTTTGTTTTGAATTCACTTGGTGCTAGCATAGTTTTTAAATTTCTAGCTTTTTTGTAGATGAATTTAGGATTTTTTGAAATTTTATCTCCTATAATGGGATCCTCTCTGACATGATGCCAATGTTTTCTAATAATTTTCTCTATTCTTTTATGTTCTCCATTATATTGTGTTATAAAGGGGACTGTTATCTCATCAGTATCTCTAGTTTCTGTTATAGTCTTGTTTTTATATTTTAATAGCTGCTGTCTATCCGTAAGCCTAATTTCCTCAAGATTGTCTTCTATTAATTTATCTTCATATCCTTTTTCACCAAATTTTAGACTCAAGATTTTTGCTTGTTCCTCGTAGTCTATTACACTGGAACAGTTCTTTCTTATTCGTAGGAACTGCGCTCTAGGGATATTGTTTTTCCATTTTGGCAAATGGCAACTATCTGCGTGTATAAAGTTGTTTGAGTCAACTTTCTTAAAAAAGGTTTTTGTAATAAATTTATCTGTTTCCAGTATAATGTCAAGATCAAGAAAAGAGATTTTTTCTTTGCTTAGTTCATAAGTGAAAGACAGTCCTTTATCATTAGTATTCATAGCAGTGAAAAATTAAATTAGCGAGGTATTATTTCCCTTCCAAATTATTAAAATATCATCTATGTACCTTTTTGTAAGACACCAGGTTTTGCGCCAAGCCACTAGAACTCAGAAATTCGGTTTCCCAATCTCCCATAAAAAGGTTCGCGTAGCTTGGCGCAAACCTGGTGCCCATGGCTGTCCCTTTTATTTGTAGGTACATCTTCTGGTTAAAGGAGAAGATATTATTCTCCAATATAAACCTTATACTATCAAGTATAAATTCTCTTTGTTCTTTGTCTATTGTATTGTCTTTTAGAAGAAATTTAGAGACCGCCTTAATACCTAATTCGTGTGAAATATTCGTATAAAGAGATGTCACATCACATGTTGCCATTATTATCTCTCCTTCTACTTTCAAATTATCCAGTAGTTGTAAAACTTGTGTTGAGTCTCTCAAGAAAGAAGGCAGTTGTCTTACATATTTTTGGAGAAATTTATCAATATACTGTGACAAATTTGCAGTTAATGACTGTATACCTGATATAATTGGGCGGCCTGGGGGATTTTCTAAATTTTTGTGTATTTTAGGCAAGAAATAAAATATTGGTATTTTTGGAAATACTGGATATAAAAAATTGTATTCTTTTAAGTTTAAAATGCCCTTTGTCTTAGCTTTATCTAGGTGCATCTTTAAAATGATTTGATCGGCTCTTGTGGGGTCTCTCTTAAGTTCCCTATATGTTGAATTGTCATTTAATAATCTTTCTGCCTCTTTTATGTAGTACTCTATATCCATTATGACAATTCCCCCCCCCCCCTTTGTCCGCTGGTTTGATGATTATATCTTTATTCTTTTTTAACTTTTGAAGAGTGGCATTTTCTGATTTTGTCAAATTTAGTGGAAGTTTCTTGTTTAAATTGCATTTTTCAAGATCTTTCTGGACTACTTTTTCAAAGATTTCAACATTTTTACCTTTATCATGTACCGGATAGAATCTAGATTTTGGTTTTAGTTCTGTGTGTATAAATTTCGTTGTAGTTATTGTTGGTAGTTTAGTGTTAAATTCTAAAGGATGTTTCAGAAAATGTCTTTTTAGCGTTAACTTTCTTATGAATTGTGTCACATTTATATGTGTCTCAAACTTATTGAGCTTTGTTGTGGGAGCAAATGTTAAACCACGTCCTAGTACTGTTCTTTCTTCCTTACTTAGCTCTATTTTACTAATGTTAAATATTCCTTGATTAGAGGGTTCTACCATATCTCCCTTCTCTCCCTGGGTCTCTTTATTAGCTCGTCTCCTTCCTCCTCTCTTTCCTCTAATGTTCTTTTTCTTTGACTCATTAGAGGAGCTAGTTGGACTTTTTCTAGGATTACCCCTCTTGCATTCTCTGCTCTTGGGTTGTCCCCTAAAAATGGGCACCAGCAGTTCTTGTGAACTGCAGGTGCAATGCCGCCCCCTGCAGATTCACCGCCAATCGGCCGCTATCAGGGGGTGTCAATCAACCCGATCGTATTTGATCGGGTTGATTTCTGTCCGCGGCCTCAGAGCAGGCAGACAGGTTATGGAGCAGTGGTCTTTAGATCGCTGCTTCATAACTTCTGTTTACGGCGAGCCTAAAGGGGAATCAAGCTCCATACGGAGCTTGTTAAATTGGCCCCAAGGCTCTATTTCTGTTTAAACTGTGTGATAGCTAAAATGTTAAAAAATCTCTCTTACTAGTTTTTCTCTGACATTCACGTTACCGAAAGGGTTAAGCTACGTATTAAAAGCATGCAGCTAATTGTGAATTTAAATAATGCTGTCAAATTTTATTTAAAGTACTCATGAAAAATAAATCCTATTTACAAGAATTGGCTTTTACACGATAATTAAATATGGGGAATGTTGTCTTATAACGCAAAGAAGTGAGAAGCATGCAAAGGCGGAATTCAATGATGCACATAATGGTTATGTTCTTCCAGTTTGGTGGTGTGGCATATTTTTGAAGTGCTGGAAGTGTAAAAATTAAGAAGAATGGTGAAAAAAATACCCAAAATTGTCTTGCTGATGAGCATGCTAGTGTCAAGCATGTTAGTGACAAGAAAAGTGTTTACTATGGAAGAGAAGCTTGAAATTATAAAGAAATGAAAGAACATGTGACATTGTTCATGCAACTGGCTTAAAGGAGTCCACACTGTGCAATCAGAGATAATGCAGAAAAAATAAAAGAAAGTTATCTTGCTGGAACGGCAGGGAGTGCAACAAAATCTGTCAGAACTAGATATAAAGTAATAGAAAAAATGTAACGTTTGTTAAGTGCGTGGATTGAAGATTGAAGACCAAACAAAGAAAAGATCAGGACACCTTTTCTCACAATTGAAGAAAGCCTTAACAATATAAGAAGACCTTAAGAAAAATGCTCAAAATCCATTGCTTTATACGAGAAATGCAATATTTTTTTTTTTTATTTATTAAAATATTTTTTTATCAGACAATGTTAATATGAGTGTAACTATACTTTGTAATTTTTGAATTGTTTTGTGCTTTATAATATCGCAAAACAGTTAACCACAGGTCCAGTTCTTTTTCTTATAGATGATATAAATAATACGAGAGTCAACCACACACTTCAAATTACCCCTAAACTTGATTTGTGGTCCAAGTGGAATGTAAGGGCTGAAGAACTCACTCCAAGTTTTCAACTATAGTAGAAGTTCAGGACCTCCATACGTTCAAGGAGGCATAAAAAACAACAACATATTTGTATCAAATAAGATTACCCAACCTATATTCTTTTTGGGCTTCATAGAGACTCATAGGGGATGGGTATCCTATACAGTCAATGATTCTTAAAAAAAAAAACGCTTGTAAGTTTTTACTGTCTTTTTCTTTAATGCAATTTCCTCCTTTTCCCCCTTTTTTTTCTTTTTTTCTTTTCTTCCTTCCTTTTCTTCTTTTTTTTTCGATCTCTCGTTTTCTTCCTTTTCCTCTTCCTCTCCCTTCCCCCTACCTTCTTTCCTCCACTCTCCCTCTCCCACAACAACCTCACAGACAAAAGAAAAACATATAAGGGGGTGTAATGATTTAGAAAGTTCCTTCTTTTCCTTTCTTCTTCTCTTTCTTAATCCTTTCCTCCTTCACTAATCCCAAAGCTTCCACAACCTTTAACTTAATATTGGCAATCCGTAGTGCAGTAGAAAAGACAAAACTGCTGTACCAGTTCTAAGAGCAGGCCCTGTTACTAAGCAGTGCCGTTTTCTTGGCTAGAAAATGTGGATATAGGTAGGTGAGATCTTTTGTGACATATTTCATGTTTCTGTTTAGTGTGATATATTTATGTTTGCTAGGAAAAAATGGAACGGCTTCAATAATATTTATGGCTACATTTCAGGAAACCAAGATAAACTCATTTGGTTCAGATGGTGTCAAACGTGTGTGGCGGCAACCAGGTGAGGACAAGTGTGTCTTGCCTACAGTCAAGCATGGTGGTGGGGTCTGGGCCTGCATAAATGCTGCCGACACTGGGGAGCTTCAGTTCATTGAACCATGAATGCCAACATGTACTGTGATATACTGAAGCATAGCATGATCCCCTCCCTTCGGAGACTGGGCTGCCGGGCAGTATTCCAACATGATAACGACCCCAAACACACCTCCAAGATGACCACTGCCTTGCTAAAAAAGCTGAGGGTAAAGGTGATGGACTGGCCAAGCATGTCTCCAGACCTAAACCTGTGGGGCATCCTCAAATGGAAGGTGGGGGAGCGCAAGGTCTCTAACATCCACCATCTCCGTGATGTCATCATGGACGAGTGGAAGAGGACTCCAGTGGCAACCTGTGAAGCTCTGGTGAACTCCATGCTCAAGAGGGTTAAGGCAGTGCTTGAAAATAATGGTGGCCACACAAAATATTGACACTTTGTGCCCAATTTGGACATTTCCACTTAGGGGTGTACTCACTTTTGTTGCCAATGGTTTAGACATTAATGGCTGTGTGTTGTTATTTTGAGGGGACAGCAAATTTACACTGTTATACAGGCTGTACACTCACTACTTTACATTGTAGCAAAGTGTCATTTCTTCAGTGTTGTCACATGAAAAGATTTAATAAAATATTTACAAAAATGTGAGGGGTGTACTCACTTTTGTGAGATACTGTATATATATAAATTTAGGAGGGGAAGACAAATACAGATGGGTAACAATACCAAACAAGTCTTGAGGATAAAACCTCAAGACACAATAGCAGCGCTTTGCGATATAACAATGTTGAAATAGATAATGTGGAACATTCTTACTGATCTTAAGTCCCTCCGTGTGGAAATGTGGACAGTAGCAAGACTGAAAGCTTCAGGGTTACTCTGACACAATTAGTACCGATCCCTGTGACTCCGGATGCAGCCGCTCTCTGTTCCTGTTATTATTTCCAATCAGGTTTGAGCTAGTGTTAGAAATAGAGACACATTGTATTGTTGTTATACTGCTCTTGAAAAAGCCTGGGCATACTCCGGGGGAAACGCGGCAAGCTTGCTGTCCTATCTGGGTTTCTGTAGAAGATCACAGCTGAGGGGGAGGAAGATGTTCCTAACAGCAGTGGATCATTTCAAAATGGGAGCGGGACTTTCATGATTTTAACTTGTATTTGCAAGGCTTTAAAGAACTTACTTCCTGTAAGTAAAATTTTATGTTTGCATGTCTGCATTGTGAATAAAATACTACCTTGAATCCGGTCTTTGCGCTGATCCCTTTGTTTACAGTTTACAGGTGGGTAACACTTGATGTAAGAGCACTCTATACCAATATCACCCATAAAGCAGGTATAGAAGCTATCAAATGTTGGCTTAATACCAGCACTTTCTTCCCACACCCCAAAAAGGAGTCCATAAAATTTATTCTAGAAAGGAACTAATTTGTGTTCCATGAGGAGTTCTATTTACAGATTAGCGGCACAGCTATGGGCACTCGGGTTGCCCCTAGCTACACTAATCTATAAATGGGATTCTGGGGGAGAACTTCCTCTGATATAATAATCCATTTCTCCAACTCATTGTCACAAGGGTCAGATTTATAGATTACATTATACTGATATGGAGTGGTAATAATGATGACCTAAAGAACTTAATTCTCCACATTAATACAGATGACTTCAATTTAACTTTTGCGGATAAAGACGATGAATTAGAAATAGAAGTTTTGGAACTGGTCCTTTTCCATGAAAATATCTTTACTAAATTGTTTAAGAAAGCAATAGATAATACCTAAATGCCACAAGCGGACATCATCCTAGCTGGATCAGAACTATTGCTTTTGGCCAGTTTCAGGACTAAGGAGAAACTGTTCCAAATGGTAAGATTTTGAGAAAGAAGCCATAGAACTAAAAGATATCCTGCCTGTTTGAAAATTTAACAAAAGACAATTTTAATTTAATATAAGAATCTAATACTACACAAATTGTGATCATGTCATAATTAATACTGCATAGTGTACAAATATGATGTGTACAAATATGAGTATGATATTATATATGGGGTAGAAGGTTCTGCAATGACCAATATGGATGATGAATTATAGACACTAACACCAGATTAAGAAATACATTTTATACACTCAGATAAAATTAAGGAATATATCATAAGCACACTCTGAATATAATATACATTACATAATACTTCTACATGACATAAAATAAAGGGTTAGAATACATAACAAAGTGTTTAGTTAGTCACTGAACCTCAAATATATAAATGAACTGTAGGGTATAATAAAATGCAATATCAGATTATAGCTTTACAAACAGTACAATGATAATCTCATGGTTACCATTATTAAAATTATATAATCCCTATGTACACCCCCAAAAAAATTAAATAACAAGATATTGTATGAAAATGCACATATATAATTGGATATGAATATATATCTATCTTAAAATAAGGTCCTAAGGAGTGACCATAGGCCCAACTTTAAAAATTGAACTGTATATATATATATATATATATATATATATATATATATATATATATATATATATATATAGTATAGTTATTGAACTCAGATGTCATAATAACCCATACAAATATTAATATACATTTGCATACCTACCCAGATCTAAGCAATACACATATGCTTAAAAATATCAAATAAACTATACAGTATAAAAATTACTAATCCAGACACCAATGCCTTATAATTATAGAAAACAGTTATGAGACTTAGACATATCAAATAATTCCTCTTGACTATGTTTAAAGGGCCATACACTTGAAAGTGATGCAGCATAGCTGTAAAAAGCTGACTAGAAAATATCACCTGAACATCTCTATGTAAAAAAGAAAGATATTTTACCTCAAAAAATCCTCAGTAGCCACATCCCATTGTAAAGGATTTCTAAGCAGCATATTAGTGTGTCTGTCCCGGGACAACTGAAGGGATGAGCATCGTGAACTCTCATATTATTTCACCAATCAGGTAAAGGAAGCTTACTATGAAATCTCATGAGAGTTAAGTCAAATCTCATGAGATCACAGTAAGAGTTCATGACCTCAGCACTGCTGATGCTGATTGGCTGCTGTTCATTTCTTCATTTTTTTTATTTTTTTACCTGCAGCTGGAAGCAGCTGAGTATAACTTTTTACACAGAACTAACTCTACTGAGCTGAGGAGATTGTGAGGTAAAATATCTTCCTTTTTTACATAGAGATGCTCAGGTGATATTTTCCTGTCAGCTTTTTACAGTTATACTGCATCAGTTTCAAGTGATTTAGCATATGAGTATTATGTCCCTTTAAGTAAAAATATATGTATAACAAGAAATTGCTCTGGTAACTCAACCCTGTCACCTTATGGCCTCTTCGAATAATACCACTATTTTAGGTTAGTTTAAGGTAAATACTGACTTCCCAGCCGGGCAAGACATTAGTCCAATAAGAACAGAGACATAATACTTTTGAATGGCTTATAGACAATACAAGGTGGAGTTAGAAATATAAAAAAAAAGACGCACACAAACTAGGGAAAGGGAGCTTCTTGAACACACACTGGCTGTTCTGTTTGGCTAACTAAGAAATATTCTGACACAGAACGTTCTGAGAAGCACTTCCTGTTTGGCTGGTCTTTGCTCTGACAACAGACTTAAACGAAGATGTGCAAAGATTGAACTCACATTTGTTTAAGCACCTCAATTAGTGCTATAGAGACATGGCTTATAGTATAGGAATTATACAGTTTTTACGGCCAATATGAATAGCAAAGGGTTTTATTATCCTTATGGCTTTATAAACTGTCAATGTGTTACAAGTGACGTTTACATTCGTAACACGCCCCCTATTAACATAAATAAACATAGTCACGTATTGCCCAGTCTTGAGGACAAGCGCAAACAATTTGGGCTGGTATCACCCAGGTCCACCCCTTTACGCATCTCTGTGTTCTATCACAACAAACACTTGCGTCCAATCTCTTGGCTAAACGTTAGAGCCAATGGGCGTTATCTAAATAGGCTAGCCGTTATTGGCTAAGAAATCTCTGATTCAGACTCTATAGTGTGTATATTAGCGTAATTCAGATCAAGGCGATAATTTAAAACGCCAAGTTTATCTGAATAGAACTTACGATAGTTTTGTACAATTCTGACAAGTCCTAGTCTTAACTCGTATCCCCCTAGGCTATTCTGACACATTACCTGCGCCAATTACAAAATTGAATTTGATCTGAATTACACGCCATTCTAAGACATGCGCAATGAGCATGTCAACACGCCAACCATTTAGCCACTATAACAGTGTGCTAACAGCTTCAATGTATCAAATTATTAACCCTATTTAGATCATGTTGCAAGTAAGTGTTATATTATCAAAGAACCATACGATCCCCCAAGGTGGGCTATATTATGTTTATTTAAATCGAATATTAATTTTTATTAATTAACACTGTGGGTTTACATTTGTTAAAGAACTCTCATGCCATAGAGGTTAGAGCCTGTTCATATATGAAATAGTGAGTATACAATATGGTCATATATATTTTAGGTGCACTCATATCTGTACACATTTAGTTTTCAGTTTCTGTTTATTGTTGGGTAATATCGAATGCTAGTCATCAGTGACATGTAAGCTCATAGTTTTATACATTTTTCTGAGATGTTTGTTGTTGAGCTCTGTAAGCAAATTGTCAATGAGATATATGTCAGCCTGAGTTTTCTATTATTTTTTTATTATTATTATTATTATTATTATTATATTATGTCTATTTACTTATCATTGACTCCTTATATCATACATATGACAGTGGGTGTATTATACTAATTGCAACCAAATGGGCCAATAGGGTATCCTTGGCCTCCTAGACTCTTCCTTTTACCATGTGGTTTTGATTAAGACTAATTAGATTTATAGTGTGTATATATAGCAAGTGTTCTCAAATGTTTTTATGAAGCCTGATGAAACAGCCTAGAGCTGAGAAACGCGTTGCCCTGTTTTTATGATTTTGATAAAACTTTTTTACTATCCTGAACACTTGCTACCATTTTGTTTGCTGGCCTGCTATCCCTCTGATTGAGAGGGCACATCTTATCCTGAGTATTCCTGACTACTGGTGGTCCTGACTTCCATCTGTATCCAGTGGGCCTTTGTCTAAGTCTGGTGGGTGACCATATTGATCCCATCCTGCCTCTATAGCATCAAAGGAGATTCTACAACTATTGTGAGTACCATCCTATCTTATTACACCGTTCACTCTGTCAAGACAATACTAGGCCATATAGGCACCTGTGTCTCTTTATGTCATTTTGATACTGACATCACACTACTACCCGAGGTTGGTCCCCTGGGTGACTGTAAGAGATCCCAGACTGTCTCTATAGCACTAATTGAGGTGCTTAAACAAATGTGAGTTCAATTTTTGCACATCTTGTAATACATTTTGGACCAAACAATATTGGGCCATGTGGCGCATCTGTCTTCTCTTGTCTTTGTAGATTGCTGCTTTGGATCCCGGCCTGGATCTCCACAGATAGCTGCCTTGATCTTCACTTCAGTGATTCCTCATTATATACCAATAGAGACTCTTATCATTATATGAGTTTTCATTATATAATCCAGTATACTGCTCAATTTATGTATGCATCATATTGAGAGGTTGCCTGTTATAGGTCCTATCACTTGCTCATTATTATTGTATACCAATTTATCTTTATCTTTCTCCTAGGAGGTTGTGTGATATATATTTATTATATCTAGGTCTAATCACCTGCTTATTATTATCATTGTACATCTATCTATCTATATCTTTCTCCTAGGAGGTTGTGCTTTATATTTATCATATCTACATTTATGCTTATATTGTTAGATTAGATTATTTTCTTCTACACTAAGCATTATATCCATCTCTCATGAGGCTGTTGGATATATATTTATATCTTGCCTACATTGGTGGCTATAGAGGACTGATTAGGTCACTTCTATTATTATTAGGAATATAGATTATTCCTCAATAGGGCGCCCCCTCTTTTTTTGCTCTAGACTTAAAAGAAGATTTTCTTGATTAGACCAGAGAACTGATCTCATACTCTCAGCTCACAGAGCCCCCACACACAAGGGAATAACAGGACTCCACAGTGGACACATCTCAGAGAGATAGCTCCAGACACAGGAAAGTCATACACAGAGGTCCAGGGTCCATACATACTGACCACAAAAACACAGGACCTTAATCCACACAGAGGGATATCCCATACAGAGACCCAGATAAGTTGGAGGGCATTGACCAGGCCTGCAAAACAACAACTTGAGCACAACTTAAGGGGAAGTATATATAGCAATTTAATATTATTTGTGTAATTATTGTATATAAAAAGTTATTTTAAAACAGTATTAGATAGTTGTATGCATTTTAAATTCCAACAGCACATCTAACTTATAATGCACATTTTATAAGAAATTACCTTAACCCTATATATTGGTACTGATATACCTTGGGAAGATATAAGTATATGTGTTCTGGGAAGTCTCTGAAATTATTATTGTGACCAAAAGTAGTTTTTAACTTTCCATTTTAAGAGTGTGGTACATAGGTTGTTCTAAAAAGGTGTGGCCTCAAATTTGAGTGTAACATAGTGTGGCATATCTTATAGATGATTATCTCCTGAATTTTATAGTTATCTATGCATTTCATTAATTTAATACTATTGAATCAATATTATGTATCTATTGAAAGTAAAGGGGTTATTTAGTGAATGCCGCTGGATTAGTCTTAATTTATTATAAATCATTTTAAGGGTTATATATGAGTCACTTTATATAAATTGATTAATGTATTGAATCGTTAGCATTTGTATAAAGCTTTCTGATTGGTGTACTGGACTTATATAAAGAAATCTCATCAGATAATGATCTTGCACTTGCTGATAACGCTGTTAATCTCAAATTACAGCAAAGTTTTAATTGAAATATTTGGCTCATAGTAGTTAATCAAAATCTTGTAATTAGACATATTCTGTTAATTGGTTAATGCTGCTGATCTATTTTAGAGTGCTCAAAATGTGTTTCATTGTGGCATCTGATTTGGTTATCAAGAATACATAATACTATCTTCCGTCTAGCGTAGCCGATAACTGGGTTGAAATTAAATTAATTTGAATAATTTGTAAATTGTAGGTATCTTATTAATGCTTTATTAAATCTGTTAATATATTTCCATCATAATTCTGTCTGTTTAATTTGCATAATAATCATTTAGCTGTGTTCAGAATACCCAGCTATCAGAACATAGTAATTGTTAATGAGGGTTAAATATTAATATTTAATAATAATTTTGTTTGTTAACATCTTTTTCTGATGTCAATGCACTGTGACTCATTTTTTTTTGCTTATAATAAATGTCCTTTTATTAAGCTTTGCCTTTGTCTAATATTTGAATCGTTACTGAAAGAGACTAAAAAAGAATGGTGATATTATTATTGTGTTTTTTTAGTTTGTTTTTTTTTTTGCTAAATTGTGTTTGGGACCTTTAATCTGTTAGTCTGAGTTTTCCTTAAGATTACTCATATTATGATTTTAGGTGGTGACAGCATATAGACAGTTTAGTGTGGTTAGCCTTAAAAGGGAATTTAGGGCACTTTTTATAGGTCTAGAACAGACTAGAGAGTGTTTGTTAACCCTTGCACCCACTAAACTAAGTCACAGGCTTGCCTGGAGTGACTAGACCGTGGCAAATTGGTTAAGGTGGAAAGGGTCTGTTAACCCTTTCTGTGCCAAACAAGCCACTGGTGCCGAGTTGTTTAACCCTGTACATCACAATTAGGTTTACCAAAGTCGCAACCTGGTTGTTCCTTTATAATTACTAAACTGTAGTTATCGTCCACCTTAAACCGTTAATATGGTTCTATGCTTATTATTATTATTTGAACCACTGTATCCAATATAATATCTACTTGCTACTTTGTCAACCTTAAAAAATGCAGTCCAAAGTCACACTGGCAATGTAGTTATTATCACTACATGGAACTGGTGTATCTCTGCTACTCTTAAATGCTCATAACTATCCATTCATCACATTCCTTCGAAACGCGTCAAAGACATATATACAGAGGAATTACAACACACAAGCTGAATTATCATCACCTTGCAGTCACGGGAATACTTTGCTTACACCACCAGCAAAACATTGGTTAACACCATACGCTAACAATACCTCACATTATCTTAGGAAATAAATAAATAAGTGCATCTTGTGGATTAGAGTTAGTCTATTTGTGCAATAAATATACTACACTACATTGCTCTCTCCCTATCGTTTTTACTTCCACATACCTATACAGAGTGGCTACTGCCATGGATCAAGTTTCTACCAGAGTCCAAGGGACAAGAGGAAGCTAACCATATCCAGTACAAGAGGTCATAGGAAGACCACACTACGACAGTACCAGAGTTCACTCCCTTCCCCCACATGCAGCTACTTACCTCATATTGATTGAGGGAACATCTAGTAAGTGAAACTTCATAAGGGATTTCTCTTCCAAACCCATATTTTACACTGAAATATTTTTGTACTCCACTTTAGAACAGCACATATATACTTTAAAAACACACTTCAGTCACCACTTGCCTAATTTGCACGAGCCAATCGTAGCTTTAGTGTACAGCTGATAAGAATAGCCATTGATGAGTGACTTCCGTTTGAGGAGGAGCTGCGTCTGGATACGCGAGCCTGTGGGCCTGGAGCCTAGGAAGCAGGTGCACTACTCTAAACTACCTCCACGCCGATTATCCCTACTGCCTTGTGCGCCCCCTTGGCCAGGGAATTGCTGGGCGGATTGGAAGTCGACAGCGTGACTAAGGCCCCGTCGCTGAGGCCGGACTGTTTTGTAGGTGGTAAACAGTAAACTAAACCACTGAAAGTTCTGGACTTGCGGGCGCTGTTAAGGCAGTATACAGAGTGTTACCCTGCTATGATAACATATACCCCCTGAAGAAGTCTGTAGAAAGTACTACTGAAGAGGACCCTGCTCAACCCGATGTGTGGTGTGCTTAGAAACTAAGACACTGGGAGCCGGTGTCACGGAGTGGTGAGAACTTTGCAGGAACGATATTGAACGCAGGCAAAAGGGGAAGGACATACCCCGGACCTGAGAGGAGCCGCTTACATAGTGTGAGTATGTCTACTAAGAGGACTAATAAGTGGGGGTAAGAAAGTTCATTTTCTCTATTGCTGGCCTTTTTGCATGTACTTTTTACACTCAGACCCGATGTGAACTATACTAAAAAGGAAAAAAGGAACACAGGCAGCGGTACTATGCACTTGAAAAGTGTTTATTACACAGGTAGCGCCGTAGCGCAAATGAGTGAATACAAATACAAATACACGTATGCTAGGCATAACAACCAAACATAAAAATTACGTGAGAGGGGATAGACACCCCGGGGTTAATACTGAGTTGAAAAAATCCTTGACAAGCTACAAACAAACAGGTACCTGTAATAGGATCAAGCTATTCATATGAGAACACTTTCCTGTGGTGGAGAGACAAAGCTCTTGTCAAAAGTAAATAGAAATTGAAATATGTGCTTGGATCCGTTGTTTTATATATTTAAAATCTGTTAAATGGGTCTTGGAGCTGGGATGAAAGGACCAAGGGAATAGAGGGCAGGGAAGAATCTATTAAATAAAGGACCCTTTGTACCTATTTCCCGGATATACGTGGCTTGACTATTGGAACCATAGGGGTATATTCTCTAGAGGCACCAAAAGAGGATCCACACCTAGCAGTTCGTTGGGATGGATAATTGATATACCCAGACTGGTTAAGAAGTTTTGGACTGACTTTGCAAACAATAACAGTTAGATGAGAATTGCCCTTTTGCTTTTTTTTTTTCCTGGTATATATACATATGGATTACTGGTCTAACCCAGGTGGACTTTGTTTAGGGGTTGTTGAAAAAAGACAAATCTGAAAGACTACAGACCTGCTATATCTATTAGAATTTCTCTATAAACCTGTTGATATAGATACACTCCTACATATAAGTTAGGTAGGACAAGTATTTATGTTCACAGGAAGTGATCTTGAAACCAAAGTTAAAGATAGTTGATCAGACCAATAAATATAAAAAGAGAAAAAGATTAGGAAAGGGAAAGAGGAAAAGGGAAGAAAAGGGTTGGGGGTCATTTCTAATAACTGGTATTAATCTGTGATATTCAGAACTCCAACATATACTTTTCTTTTTTGTACAACAGGACAGTATAACTTAAAACTAAGTATTGACTGGCGACATATCACTCCTATACTAAGCACTAATAACACTTTTGGCACAAAAAAAGAGCTTTTTTTTTTTTTTAATTTTCACATATCACCATGTAAGCCTTTAAGCACTCTAAACCTTAGGAATAGAGACTCATATTTTACTTGCACAAACTTAATAAACACAATTTTCTTTTTCTTTACTGGGCTTTTCTTTCCCTTCAATGGAAAGATTTGTCACTCACAATAAAACTAAATCGCCAGCCATGCCTCCTAAACAGCGTGAAAAAAATCTAAAAGTCCTGAATTAGAACAGAGTATGGTTTCGCAGGGTATGCAATATGGTAATTATGACCCCCAAATATTGGTATAACAAATCTCTGACATAATGCTCCCACAATTTGACTCAATTAAAACTGAATTATCAGGGCTCACGGAAGAGGTCAGACAGTACTCTAGAAGATTAGCAGAAGGAGAGGCAAGAGTTTCTGACCTAGAGGATCAGATGAATGTTCAAGAGAAATTTATGAAATCGCAAGAAGAGGTAACCAAAAATTTACATAGCAAGGTAGAAGAATTAGAAGATCACTCCCGTAGGAATAATGTTAAAATAGTAGGCCTGTCGGAATCAGTTCAACCAAAAGATTTAATTAAATTTGCCTCTAAAGATTTAGCATCATTATTGGGGCTGCAAATGTCTGATACTTCTTTCCTGGTAGAAAGGGCCCATACATTAGGAAGTCCAAGAGAGGATAAGGATGGGACACACAAACCAAGACCTATTATGGTGAAATATTTAAACTTCCAAGATAAGCTATTAATTATGCATCAGTTTAGACAAAAAAGTCCGTTAATGATAGGTCACGAGAGAATTCTCTTGTTTCAAGATTATTCAATGGAGACTACAATGAGACGTAGAGAAATGTCCCCATACTGCACGACACTAATACAAAAAGGTATCCAAGCTAGGTTAATCTATCCAGCTAAAATCTGTTTCAAATCCAATAATGAAAATGTTACATTGAGAACGGTCCAGGAGGCAAGAGAGTATATTAGAACATTGTAAGATCCCTTGATAAGATCTATCCATGTTAGATTTACTGGTTATTAGCTATTTTTTTTTCCTCTGCCTTTATAACTTTAATCATATCTTTGAGTATAATGACAGGTGGAAAAATTAGGTTAATAGTTGCCCAATTAGGTTAAGTACCAACTATATATATATATACTTAAGAACTAGGAGATATCAAAATGTGGATGTATATTTTAATCCTTGCACGAAAGAGTGCCACCTAGAGAGCAATCATT
The DNA here is from genome assembly GCF_027579735.1 of Bombina bombina. NCBI lineage: Eukaryota > Metazoa > Chordata > Amphibia > Anura > Bombinatoridae > Bombina > Bombina bombina. The sequence goes on from NC_069499.1 coordinate 1,070,137,033, forward strand.
GCTTATGTTCATATTTTTTGTTTATTTGCTTTACGTGTATTTTTTTTTGGTGTATTATCAGACTTAACAATTGGTTTAGCTCTTACAAGTTGAGGTTGTTTTTTTGTTTTTTTTCTCTCCTCCTCCCCTCTTTTTATGTACTTAAGAAAGAGATATGGTTAATATCCTTTCGTGGAACGTAGGAGGAATAACGTCGCCAGCTAAGAGAAGTATAATTTTAAAGCTATTAAAAAAAAATAATCCAGATATCGCTCTCCTACAGGAGACACATTTACAAGATGAAGAAATAAAGAAGCTTAGATGTAAATGGGTAGGAGAAATTATATCCGCGCCCGGCCCGAAACGGAAAAGAGGAGTAGCAATACTTCGCTCAAAAAATCTTAAATATAAGATCATTAGTCAGGATCGGGACCCGGGGGGAAGGTACTTAATAATAGAGCTAGAAAATGGAGGCTCTTCCATGGTCATCTGTAACGTCTATGGCCCAAATGAACTAGACTCAGGGTTCTGGAATAATATATATATATTAAGCTTTTTCCCTATATAAATAAAAATATAATAATTGCTGGCGACTTTAATATGACAACTGCCCCTGGGATCAACAGAAATAGACTGGGCAAAGAACCGATAGGAAGAAGAGCTGAAGAACGACTATTTAGTACCCTCCGTAAAAAACTAAACTTGCTAGATATATGGTGAATCAAGAACCCGGACATGAAAGCTTTTATTTGTCTATCTAAAAGATAATAGATCTTTTTTTAATAAATTAAGTAATATTGTTTTTGGAGCTAAAACATAGTATAGAAGACATAGTGGTCTCTGACCATGCGATAATCGGGCTGTCGATAGAGGGTCTTCGCCAAGGGAAGGGAAAGGCCAACAATTTCTACTTTCCCAATCATCTTGTACAGGATATTGATTTTAGTAGATTTTTGAGACAAAAATGGAGGCAATATAATTTAGAAAACAGTAATTATAACCATAAAATTGAAATATTTTGGGAAGCTGCTAAGGCTGTTCTGCGAGGGGAAATAAAGGCCTATATAGTTAAATGGGAAAAAAAAAAATACAGCAAGGGATACACAACTCGCAATTCAAACCAATTAAAAAATAAATATAAAATATATATCAATAATCCTAATGATATTACATGGTCAGGTTATATAAAAGCTAAAGCAGAAAGAGATGGATTTCTAAAAATAAAAATAGCAAAACAGGATAGAAGATCAAATGCATTCTTTTCTAGTTACCATAGAAGCTCAGCCAAATTTTTATCTAGAATAATCAAAGGGGGAAAAGACGGGGCCAAAAATATAAGCAGTATTAAAAAAGATAATATAAGATTTACATCATCAAGTGAAATAAGAAGAGTAATGTTTGAATATTTCCAAGAAGTATATTCAACAGGACACTGTAATAAGATAGCTAAAGAGCATTTTTAGAGTAAAGTATCTTTACCACAAATAATACTAGAAGAGCGGCTAGAATTAAATCAACCTATAACAGAAGAAGAAATATTAAAAGCTATAGATAAAGCTCATATAAATAAAGCTCCAGGCCCGGACCAACTGCTGGCTGAATTTTATAGAATACTCAAAGAAGAAATTGGAGATACATTAAGCCACTTGTTTAACCAATATTATATTAAAAATGTTAGCGAATCAAGTCTTTTCTCAGCCTCTACGATTATTCTTATACATAAAAAAAATAAAGATCCTGAAAATCCTGGTGAATATAGACCAATATCACTATTAAATAACGATTATAAACTCCTTACAGCTATAGTTGCAGATAGGCTGAAAAAATATATAAATAATTTGATACACGAAGACCACACTGGATTTATGCCAGGAAGAAACCCATCTAAAAATATTCATAAAGTTTCACTGGTTTTAAGTCATTATTGGAATTTAGCTAAAAAGGGATTTAAATCAACTGTTCCAGACTTGGCCCTGTTAACCCTAGATGCTGAGAAAGCATTTGATGCAATTGTTTGGGATCACCTATTTATGTCCTTAACACAGTTTGGTTTAACTGGTAACTTTCTTAATTTTGTTAAGTTGATTTATAACTCAACGTATTCTTCTCTTCTGGTAAATGGGCACCAATCTCCAAAAATAATATTGACAAAAGGAACTAGACAAGGCTGCCCTCTCTCGCCGCTTCTATTTAATCTTTCAATCGAACCATTAGCAGTTAGACTAAGACAAGCGTTAGAGGGTATTAAGTTAGGAGAAGGAAACATAATTTTATCACTATATGCAGATGACTTAATACTCTTTTTATCCAATACATTACAAAGTATTCCAATACTAACAGGTATAATAAATGAATTTGGCTCATTTGCAGGGTATAAAGTTATTAAAGAAAAATCAGAATTGCTATGGATTAAGCGCCCTACAAAAAATATTCTTAGGCATCCTTTCCAAAAAGTCGAACAAGTCAAATATTTAGGACTACATCTAAGTCTTAACCCCGGGCTATGGTATATATTGAATAATGGTAAATTTTTCCAAGAAAGCAGAAGCTTAATAGAAAAATGGAATCCATTACCTATCTCAGTAACGGCCAAGATTATGATATTAAAATTATTTTTATTTCCACGTCTTTTATATATCTTACAAAATTTGCCAATCTTTATTAAAAATAAAGATTTGCAGAACTATGACAAAGAATGTAACTTATTCATTTGGGGGAAGAGAAGGGCGCGTCTAGCAAAAAAGATCCTCTATTTAGATAAAGAAGTTGGAGGATTTGGACTCCCAAATCTTAAACTATATAATCAAGTCTCAATGCTTAAAATAGCAATAGACTGGATTACAGGAAAAAACAAATGTTCTTTAGTGGATATGGAGAATATCTTAATACAGCCCTTTGCGCTAAAAGCAATTTTACATATCCCTGCAGCTAAACTTCCACTACCCATACTGAACATTAAAATTATTAGTAATATAGTTAAAGCCTAACAAAAATATTGTTCAGATCTCAAGATAAACTATAGCAAATCTAAGTTTCTTCCCATTTTAGGACACCCAGATTTTATTCCAGGTTTGATCTATGGTATCTTTCATGATTGGAAGGGGAAAGGACTAGAATACTTAGTACAATTAAGGGATTAAGGGATAAAGAGACTGGGGTGATTAAACCTTTTAGCCAAATTCAAAAATAATTTTTTTTGCGTATTTACAGGTTAGACACTTTCATGATCAGTTAACACAAAAGCAATCTAGTAGCTGGGATCTTGGGATAATAGAAAGTGGTATTCAAATTTATCAGGTGGGCTACCACGCAATATCAATATGGTATAAAATAACTATGAAGGAATATGGTAAAATTCATTTAGATACCCTTATTAATAAATGGGTGAATTTTTTTCCAGAACTATCAGTCCAAGATATTAAGAAAAGTATAGAAATGGCAGGCTATAAATATATTTTGTGGAAAGAAACACATAGTTACCTGTTAAATATATCATACATTACTTCCAGATTACTAGCTAAATGGGATAAAAAAAACTGAAGGGAATTGTTTCCATTGCTCTGCCCCCCCCCCCCCCCCCCCCCCGAGCAGATATACTTAATTGTTTCTGGTATTGCCCGAGAATTGGTCAGTTCTAGAGAAAAGTTACTCATTGGCTTATGAAAGTTTTGTGCCAACCTATAACTTTTACTGCAGAAAGTGTCTTTTTTTAATCTTTTTAAAACAATATGCAAAGGAAGAGTATGACCTAATTACAACAGCAATACAGATTGCTAGGAAGTTAATATTACAACATTGGAAAGCAATTGCGTATCCTATAATTTCAATGGGATTTTCCTAACAACGGTATTATGAGTCTTCCTAAAAGTGAGCGGTACACCCTCTACCTCCAAGATCCCTAACGCATTTGAAAGTCAGTAGTTAAGAGTTTTATGGGCTAACGCCATAGTATAAAACTCTTAACTAAAGTGCTAAAAAGTACGCTAACACCCATAAACTACCTATTAACCCCTAAACCGAGGGCCTCCCACATTGCAAACAGTTAAATAAAATTTGTAACCCCTAATCTGCCGAACCGGACATCGCCGCCACTTTAATAAATATATTAACCCCTAAACCGCTGCACTCCCGCCTCGCAAACACTAGTTAAATTTTATTAACCCCTTATCTGCCGTCCCTAACATCGCCGACACCTACCTACATTTATTAACCCCTAATCTACCACCCCCAACGTCACCGCCACTATATTAAATGTATTAACCCCTAAACCTAAGTCTAACCCCATCCCTAACACCCCCTATCTTAAATATAATTTAAATAAATCTAAATAAAATTACTATCATTAACTAAATTATTCCTATTTAAAACTAAATACTTACCTATAAAATAAACCCTTAGCTAGCTACAATATAACTAATAGTTATATTGTATCTATCTTAGGGTTTATTTTTATTTTACAGGCAATTTTGTATTTATTTTAACTAGGTACAATAGTTATTAAATAGTTATGAACTATTTAATAGCTACCTAGTTAAAATAAATACAAATGTACCTGTAAAATAAAACCTAACCTGAGTTACAATTCTAACACTACACTATAATTAAATTAATTCCCTACCTTAACTACAATTAAAACAAAATTTATGCTTACCTGATAAATTTCTTTCTCTTGTGGTGTATCCAGTCCATGGGTTCATCCATTACTTGTGGGATATTCTCCTTCCCAACAGGAAGCTGCAAGAGGACACCCACAGCAGAGCTGTCTATATAGCTCCTCCCCTAACTGCCACCCCCAGTCATTCGACCGAAGACAAGCAGGAAAAAGGAGAAACTATAGGGTGCAGTGGTGACTGTAGTTTAAAAATCAAAATCACCTGCCTTAAAGTGACAGGGCGGGCCGTGGACTGGATACACCACAAGAGAAAGAAATTTATCAGGTAAGCATAAATTTTGTTTTCTCTTGTAAGGTGTATCCAGTCCACGGGTTCATCCATTACTTGTGGGATACCAATACTTTAAAGCTTTAAACCAAAGCTTTAGGACACGGATGAAGGGAGGGACAAGGCAGGCACTTAAATGGAAGGCACCACTGCCTGCAAGACCTTTCTCCCAAAAATAGCCTCCGAGGAAGCAAAAGTATCAAATTTGTAGAATTTAGAAAAAGTATGAAGCGAAGACCAAGTCGCCGCCTTACAAATCTGTTCAACAGAGGCCTCATGTTTAAAAGCCCATGTGGAAGCTACCGCTCTAGTAGAAAGAGCTGTAATTCTTTGAGGAGGCTGCTGGCCAGCAGTCTCATAAGCTAAACGGATTATGCTTCTCAGCCAAAAAGAAAGAGAAGTTGCCAAAGCCTTTTGGCCTCTCCTCTTTCCAGAGTAGACAACAAACAATGCAGATGTTTGACGAAAATCCTTAGTAGCTTGTAAATAAAACTTTAAAGCACAAACCACGTCAAGATTGTGTAACAGACGTTCCTTCTTTGAAGAAGGATTAGGACACAGTGACGGAACAACAATTTCCTGATTGATATTCCTATTAGATACTACCTTAGGAAGAAACCCAGGTTTGGTACGCAAAACTACCTTATCTGCATGGAAGATCAGATAAGGGGAATCACACTGCAAGGCAGATAACTCTGAAACTCTTCGAGCGGAAGAGATAGCTACTAAAAACAGAACTTTCCAAGATAAAGCTTGATATCTATGGAATGCAAGGGTTCAAAGGAACCCCTGGAAGAACTTTAAGAACTAAATTTAAATTCCATGGCGGAGCAACAGGTTTAAACACAGGCCTGATTCTAACCAAAGCCTGACAAAACGCCTGAACATCTGGAACATCAGCCAGGCACTTGTGCAAAAGAATAGACAGAGCAGAAATCTGTCCCATTAAGGAACTAGCCGATAATCCCTTTTCAAATCCTTCTTGGAGAAAAGATAGTATCCTAGGAATCTTGACCTTACTCCACGAGTAACCCTTGGATTCACACCAATGAAGATATTTACACCATATCTTATGATAGATTTTCCTGGTGACAGGCTTTCGAGCCTGAATCAAGGTATCAATGACCAACTCGGAGAAACCACGTTTTGATAAAATCAAGCGTTCAATCTCCAAGCAGTGAGACGCAGAGAAATTAGATTTGGATGTTTGAATGGACCTTGGAGTAGAAGGTCCTGCCTCAGCGGCAGATTCCATGGTGGAGAGGATGACATGTCCACCAGATCCGCATACCAAGTCCTGCGTGGCCACACAGGCGCTATCAAAATCACTTAAGCTCTCTCCTGTTTGATCTTGGCAATCAGACGAGGGAGGAGAGGAAACGGTGGAAACACATAAGCCAGGTTGAAGGACCAGGGCACTGCTAGAGCATCTATCAGTGCTGCCTGGGGATCCCTTGACCTGGACCCGTAACAAGGAAGCTTGGTGTTCTGACGAGACACCATCAGATCCAGTTCTGGTTTGCCCCAAAGTTGAATCAGCTGGGCTCCCGGATGAAAAGTCTGCCGACTTAGAAAATCCGCCTCCCAGTTCTCTACTCCTGGGATATGGATAGCTGAAAGATGGCAAGAGTGAACCTCTGCCCATAGAATTATCTGATGAACTTGGCCGCAGCTAGTTGAGGCCAAGCCTGAAGAGCATTGAATATCGCTCTTAGTTCCAGAATGTTTATCGGAAGGAGGGCTTCCTCCTGAGTCCACGAACCCTGAGCCTTCAGGGAGTTCCAGACTGCGCCCCAGCCCAGAAGGCTGGCATCTGTCGTCACTATAGTCCACTCTGGCCTGCAGAAACTCATTCCCCTGGACAGATGGACCCGAGATAACCACCAGAGAAGAGAATCCGTGGTCTCTTGATATAGATTTAACAGTGGAGACAAATCTGTGTAGTCCCCATTCCACTGGTTGAGCATGCAAAGTTGCAGTGGTCTGAGATGTAGGCGGGCAAATGGAACTATGTCCATTGCCGCTACCATTAGGCCGATCATTTCCATACACTGAGCCACTGATGGCCGAGAAGTGGAATGAAGAACACGGCAAGAAGTTAGAAGTTTTGATATCCTGACTTCTGTCAGAAAATTTTTCATTTCTACTGAATCTATCAGAGTTCCTAGGAAGGAAACTCTTGTGAGAGGAGAGAGAGAACTCTTTTCTATGTTCATTTTCCACCCGTGAGACCTCAGAAAGGCCAGAACAATGTCCGTATGGGACTTGGCATTTGAAAAGTCGACGCCTGAATCAGAATGTCGTCTAGGTAAGGGGCTACCGCTATGCCCCGCGGCCTTAGAGCCGCCAGAAGGGACCCTAGAACTTTCGTAAAGATTCTTGGTGTCATGGCTAACCCGAAGGGAAGAGCCAAAAACTGGTAATGCCTGTCTAGGAAGGCGAACCTGAGGAACTGATGATGATCTCTGTGAATCAGAATGTGGAGATAACCATCCTTTAAGTCCACGGTAGTCATATATTGACCCTCCTGGATCATAGGGAGGATGGTTCGGATTGTCTCCATCTTGAAGGATGGGACCCTGAGAAATTTGTTTAGGATCTTGAGATCCAAGATAGGTCTGAAAGTTCCCTCTTTTTTGGGAACTATAAACAGGTTTGAATAAAAACCCAGCCCCTGTTCCTCTCTTGGAACTGGGTGGATCACTCCCATAACCAGTAGGTATTGAACGCAACGTAAGAATGCCTCTCTTTTTATCTGGTTTACAGATAGTTGTGAGAGATGAAATCTCCCCTTTGGAGATAAACCTTTGAATTCCAGAAGATATCCCTGGGAAACAATCTCTAGCGCCCAGGGATCCTGGACGTCTCTTGCCCAAGCCTGGGCAAAGAGAGAAAGTCTGCCCCTACTAGATCCGGTCCCGGATCGGGGGCTACTCCTTCATGCTGTCTTAGAGGCAGCCACAGGTTTCTTGGCCTGCTTCCCCTTGTTCCAAGCCTGGTTAGGTCTCCAGACTGGTTTGGACTGGGCGAAATTTCCCTCTTGTTTTGCATTAGAGGAAACGGAAGCTGCACCACTCTTGAAGTTTCGAAAGGAATGAAAATTATTCTGTTTGGTCCTTAACTTATTGGACCTATCCTGAGGAAGGGCGTGACCTTTTCCCCCAGTAATATCAGAAATGATCTCTTTCAGACCAGGCCCGAATAGTGTCTGTACCTTGAAGGGGATGTTAAGAAGCTTAGGCCTAGATTTGGAGTTTGGCGTTAGCCGTGAAAAACAGAATTTATGCTTACCTGATAAATTACTTTCTCCAACGGTGTGTCCGGTCCACGGCGTCATCCTTACTTGTGGGATATTCTCTTCCCCAACAGGAAATGGCAAAGAGTCCCAGCAAAGCTGGTCACATGATCCCTCCTAGGCTCCGCCCACCCCAGTCATTCGACCGACGGACAGGAGGAAATATATATAGGAGAAACCATATGATACCGTGGTGACTGTAGTTAGAGAAAATAATTCATCAGACCTGATTAAAAAACCAGGGCGGGCCGTGGACCATACACACCGTTGGAGAAAGTAATTTATCAGGTAAGCATAAATTCTGTTTTCTCCAACATTGGTGTGTCCGGTCCACGGCGTCATCCTTACTTGTGGGAACCAATACCAAAGCTTTAGGACACGGATGAAGGGAGGGAGCAAATCAGGTCACCTAAACGGAAGGAACCACAGCTTGCAAAACCTTTCTCCCAAAAATAGCCTCCGAAGAAGCAAAAGTATCAAATTTGTAAAATTTGGCAAAAGTGTGCAGTGAAGACCAAGTCGCTGCCTTACATATCTGGTCAACAGAAGCCTCGTTCTTGAAGGCCCATGTGGAAGCCACAGCCCTAGTGGAGTGAGCTGTGATTCTTTCAGGAGGCTGCCGTCCGGCAGTCTCATAAGCCAATCGGATGATGCTTTTAAGCCAAAAGGAAAGAGAGGTAGAAGTCGCTTTTTGACCTCTCCTTTTACCAGAATAAACAACAAACAAGGAAGATGTTTGTCTGAAATCTTTAGTAGCCTCTAAATAGAACTTTAGAGCACGGACAACGTCCAACTTGTGTAACAAACGTTCCTTCTTTGAAACTGGATTCAGACACAAAGAAGGTACAACTATCTCCTGGTTAATATTTTTGTTAGAAACAACTTTAGGAAGAAAACCAGGCTTAGTACGCAAAACCACCTTATCTGCATGGAACACCAGATAAGGAGGAGAACACTGCAGAGCAGATAACGCTGAAACTCTTCTAGCAGAAGAAATTGCAACCAAAAACAAAACTTTCCAAGATAGTAACTTAATATCTATGGAATGTAAGGGTTCAAACGGAACCCCTTGAAGAACTGAAAGAACTAGATTTAGACTCCAGGGAGGAGTCAAAGGTCTGTAAACAGGCTTGATCCTAACCAGAGCCTGAACAAATGCTTGAACATCTGGCACAGCTGCCAGTCTTTTGTGTAGTAAGACAGATAAAGCAGAGATCTGTCCCTTTAGGGAACTTGCAGATAATCCTTTCTCCAAACCTTCTTGAAGAAAGGAGAGAATCTTAGGAATTTTTATCTTATTCCATGGGAATCCTTTGGATTCACACCAACAGATATATTTTTTAGACATGTGCGGTTCGTTTCGGATTAATTCGGAAATTCGGTAAATTCGGTAAATTCGGAGATTCGGATCGATTCGGATTTCCGAATTAAAATACTTCCGAATCTACCGAATGAATCCGAAATAGCTGCCGTATCTCCGAATAAATCCGAATTAGCTCGTTAAGATTCGGCATTTCCCCATAGGAAACAATGGGAGTTTCGGCTGAAGAAAAACCTAACACCGCAGCCCCATTGTTTCCTATGGGGAAACACTAAGTCTGCACCTAACACCCTAACATGTACCCCGAGTCTCTAAACACCCCTAATCTGACACTTATTAACCCCTAATCTGCTGCCTCCGCTATCGCTGACACCTGCATTATTTTATTAACCCCTAATCTGCCGACCGAATATCGCCGCCGCCTACATTATAACTATTAACCCCTAATCTGCTGTCCCTAACACCGCCGACCCCTACATTATAGTTATTAACCCCTAATCTGCCTCCCCCCAACGTTGCCGCAATCTAACTACAAGTATTAACCCCTAATCTGCCGACCCGATATCGCCGCCGCCTACATTATAGCTATTAACCCCTAATCTGCTGTCCCTAACACCACCGACCCCTACATTATAGTTATTAACCCCTAATCTGCCTCCCCCAACGTCGCCGCAATCTAACTACAAGTATTAACCCCTAATCTGCCGACCCGATATCGCCGCCGCCTACATTATAGCTATTAACCCCTAATCTGCTGTCCCTAACACCGCCGACCCCTACATTATAGTTATTAACCCCTAATCTGCCTCCCCCCAACGTCGCCGCAATCTAACTACAAGTATTAACCCCTAATCTGCCGACCGCAAATCGCCGCCACTATAATAAATGTATTAACCCCTAAACCGCCGCACTCCCGCCTCGCAAACACTATAATACATTTTATTAACCCCTAATCTGCCCTCCCTAACATCGCCGCCACCTACCTACAATTATTAACCCCTAATCTCCCGCCCCCAACGTCGCCGCTACTATAATAAGGTTATTAACCCCTAAACCTAAGTCTAACCCTAACCCTAACACCCCCTAACTTAAATATAATTTAAATAAAACGAAATAAGTTTACTATAGTTAAATAAATGAATCCTATTTAAAACTAAAGACTTACCTGTAAAATAAACCCTAAGATAGCTGCAATATAACTAATAGTTACATTGTAGCTATTTTAGGATTTATTTTTATTTTACAGGCAACTTTGTATTTATTTTAACTAGGTACAATAGTTATTAAATAGTTAATAACTATTTAATAACTACCTAGCTAAAATAAATACAAATTTACCTGTAAAATAAATCCTAACCTAAGTTACACTAACACCTAACACTACACTATCATTAAATTAACTAAATAAATGAATCATATTTAAAACAAAATACTTACCTGTAAAATAAACCCTAATATAGCTGCAATATAACTAATAGTTACATTGTAGCTATTTTAGCATTTATATTTATTTTACAGGCAACTTTGTATTTATTTTAACTAGGTACAAAAGCTATTAAATAGTTATTGACTAATTAATAGCTACCTAGTTAAAATAATTACAAAATTACCTGTAAAATAAATCCTAACCTAAGTTACAATTAAACCTAACACTACACTGTCATTAAATAAATTAACTACAAGTACCTACAATTATCTACAATTAAATAAACTAAAGTACAAAACCCCCCCACTAAATTACAAAAAAAAACAAACACTAAATTACAAAAAATAAAAAAATATTACAAGAATTTTAAACTAATTACACCTAATCTAAGCCCCCTAATAAAATAACAAAGCCCCCCAAAATAAAAAAAAATGCCCTACCCTATACTAAATTACAAAAGTTAACAGCTCTATTACCTTACCAGCCCTGAACAGGGCCCTTTGCGGGGCATGCCCCAAAGAAAACAGCTCTTTTGCCTGTAAAAAAAAAACACAATCCCCCCCCCCACATTACAACCCACCACCCACATACCCCTACTCTAACCCAAACCCCCCTTAAATAAACCTAACACTACCCCCCTGAAGATCTCCCTACCTTGAGTCGTGTTCACCCAGCCGGGCCGAAGTCTTCATCCGATGGGGCAGAAGAGGACATCCAGACCGGCAGAAGTCTTCATCCAAGCGGGGCAAGAAGAGGTCTTCCATCCATCATACAAGTACCAAAATACAAACAAACACTAAATTACCAAAAATAATAAAATATTACAATAATTTTAAACTAATTACACCTAATCTAAGCCCCCTACTAGCTATTAATATAGCTTCAATATAACTAATAGTTACATTGTAGCTATTTTAGGATTTATATGTATTTTACAGGCAACTTTGTATTTATTTTAACTAGGTACAATAGCTATTAAATAGTTAATAACTATTTAATAACTACCTAGCTAAAATAAATACAAATTTACCTGTAAAATAAATCATAACCTAAGTTACAATTACACCTAACACTACACTATCATTAAATTAACTAAATAAATGAATCCTATATAAAACTAAAGACTTACCTGTAAAATAAACCCTAATATAGCTGCAATATAACTAATAGTTACATTGTAGCTATTTTAGCATTTATATTTATTGTACAGGCAACTTTGTATTCATTTTAACTAGGTTCAATAGCTATTAAATAGATATTGACTATTTAATAGCTACCTAGTTAAAATAATTACAAAATTACCTGTAAAATAAATCCTAACCTAAGTTACAATTAAACCTAACACTACACTATCATTAAATAAATTAACTACAAGTACCTACAATTAAATGCAATTAAAAAAACTAAACTAAAGTACAAACACCCCCCCACTAAATTACAAAAAATAAAAAAATATTACAAGAATTTTAAACTAATTACACCTAATCTAAGCCCCCTAATAAAATAACAAAGCCCCCCAAAATAAAAAAAATGCCCTAACCTATACTAAATTACAAAAGTTAACAGCTCTATTACCTTACCAGCCCTGAACAGGGCCCTTTGCGGGGCATGCCCCAAAGAAAACAGCTCTTTTGCCTGTAAAAAAAAACACAATCCCTCCCCCCACATTACAACCCACCACCCACATACCCCTACTCTAACCCAAACCCCCCTTAAATAAACCTAACACTACCCCCCTGAAGATCTCCCTACCTTGAGTCGTGTTCACCCAGCCGGGCCGAAGTCTTCATCCGATGGGGCAGAAGAGGACATCCAGACCGGCAGAAGTCTTCATCCAAGCGGGGCAAGAAGAGGTCTTCCATCCATCAGAAAAGTACAAAAAAACAAACAAACACTAAATTAGCAAAAATAATAAAATATTACAATAATTTTAAACTAATTACACCTAATCTAAGCCCCCTACTAGCTATTAATATAGCTACAATATAACTAATAGTTACATTGTAGCTATTTTAGGATTTATATTTATTTTACAGGCAACTTTGTATTTATTTTAACTAGGTACAATAGCTATTAAATAGTTAATAACTACCTAGCTAAAATAAATACAAATTTACCTGTAAAATAAACCCTAACCTAAGTTACAATTACACCTAACACTACACTGTCATTAAATTAACTAAATAAATTAATCCTATATAAAACTAAAGACTTACCTGTAAAATAAACCCTAATATAGCTACAATATAACTAATAGTTACATTGTAGCTATTTTAGCATTTATATTTATTTTACAGGCAACTTTGTATTTATTTTAACTAGGTACAATAGCTATTAAATAGTTATTGACTAATTAATAGCTACCTAGTTAAAATAATTACAAAATTACCTGTAAAATAAATCCTAACCTAAGTTACTATTAAACCTAACTCTACACTATCATTAAATAAATTAACTACAAGTACCTACAATTAAATACAATGAAATAAACTAAACTAAAGTACAAAAAAAACAAACACTAAATTACAAAAAATAAAAAAAATTACAAGAATTTTAAACTAATTACACCTAATCTAAGCCCCCTAATAAAATAACAAAGCCCCCCAACATAAAAAAAATGCCCTACCCTATACTAAATTACAAAAGTAATCAGCTCTATTACCTTACCAGCCCTTAAAAGGGCCTTTTGCGGGGGCATGCCCCAAAGAAAACAGCTCTTTTGCCTGTAAAAAAAAACACAATACCCCCCCCACATTACAACCCACCACCCACATACCCCTACTCTAACCCAAACCCCCCTTAAATAAACCTAACACTACCCCCCTGAAGATCTCTCTACCGTGTCTTCACCCAGCGGGCCGAAGTCTTCATCCGATGGGGCAGAAGAGGACATCCAGACCGGCAGAAGTCTTCATCCAAGCGGGGCAAGAAGAGGTCTTCCATCCATGAGAAGTCTTGATCCAGGCGGCATCTTCTCTGTTCATCCATCCGGAGCGGAGCGGCAGCATCCTGAAGACATCCCACGCAGAGCATCCTCTTCTTTCTTGATCCGACGACTAGGTGACTGTACCTTTAAGTGACGTCATCCAAGATGGCGTCCCTTGAATTCCGATTGGCTGATAGGATTCTATCAGCCAATCGGAATTAAGGTAGGAAAAATCTGATTGGCTGATTTAATCAGCCAATCAGATTCAAGTTCAATCCGATTGGCTGATGGAATCAGCCAATCAGATTGACCTCGCATTCTATTGGCTGTTCCGATCAGCCAATAGAATGCGAGCTCAATCTGATTGGCTGATTGGATCAGCCAATCGGATTGAACTTGAATCTGATTGGCTGATTGAATCAGCCAATCAGATTTTTCCTACCTTAATTCCGATTGGCTGATAGAATCCTATCAGCCAATCGGAATTCAAGGGACGCCATCTTGGATGACGTCACTTAAAGGTACAGTCACCTAGTCGTCGGATCAAGAAAGAAGAGGATGCTCTGCGTGGGATGTCTTCAGGATGCTGCCGCTCCGCTCCGGATGGATGAACAGAGAAGATGCCGCCTGGATCAAGACTTCTGATGGATGGAAGACCTCTTCTTGCCCCACTTGGATGAAGACTTCTGCCGGTCTGGATGTCCTCTTCTGCCCCATCGGATGAAGACTTCGGCCCGCTGGGTGAAGACACGGTAGAGAGATCTTCAGGGGGGTAGTGTTAGGTTTATTTAAGGGGGGTTTGGGTTAGAGTAGGGGTATGTGGGTGGTGGGTTGTAATGTGGGGGGGGTATTGTGTTTTTTTTTACAGGCAAAAGAGCTGTTTTCTTTGGGGCATGCCCCCGCAAAAGGCCCTGTTCAGGGCTGGTAAGGTAATAGAGCTGATTACTTTTGTAATTTAGTATAGGGTAGGGCATTTTTTTATTTTGGGGGGCTTTGTTATTTTATTAGGGGGCTTAGATTAGGTGTAATTAGTTTAAAATTCTTGTAATTTTTTTTATTTTTTGTAATTTAGTGTTTGTTTTTTTTGTACTTTAGTTTAGTTTATTTAATTGTATTTAATTGTAGGTACTTGTAGTTAATTTATTTAATGATAGTGTAGTGTTAGGTTTAATAGTAACTTAGGTTAGGATTTATTTTACAGGTAATTTTGTAATTATTTTAACTAGGTAGCTATTAATTAGTCAATAACTATTTAATAGCTATTGTACCTAGTTAAAATAAATACAAAGTTGCCTGTAAAATAAATATAAATGCTAAAATAGCTACAATGTAACTATTAGTTATATTGTAGCTATATTAGGGTTTATTTTACAGGTAAGTATTTAGTTTTATATAGGATTAATTTATTTAGTTAATTTAATGACAGTGTAGTGTTAGGTGTAATTGTAACTTAGGTTAGGGTTTATTTTACAGGTAAATTTGTATTTATTTTAGCTAGGTAGTTATTAACTATTTAATAGCTATTGTACCTAGTTAAAATAAATACAAAGTTGCCTGTAAAATAAATATAAATCCTAAAATAGCTACAATGTAACTATTAGTTATATTGAAGCTATATTAATAGCTAGTAGGGGGCTTAGATTAGGTGTAATTAGTTTAAAATTATTGCAATATTTTATTATTTTTGCTAATTTAGTGTTTGTTTGTTTTTTTGTACTTTTCTGATGGATGGAAGACCTCTTCTTGCCCCGCTTGGATGAAGACTTCTGCCAGTCTGGATGTCCTCTTCTGCCCCATCGGATGAAGACTTCGGCCTGGCTGGGTGAACACGACTCAAGGTAGGGAGATCTTCAGGGGGGTAGTGTTAGGTTTATTTAAGGGGGGTTTGGGTTAGAGTAGGGGTATGTGGGTGGTGGGTTGTAATGTGGGGGGGGGGATTGTGTTTTTTTTTACAGGCAAAAGAGCTGTTTTCTTTGGGGCATGCCCCGCAAAAGGCCCTGTTCAGGGCTGGTAAGGTAATAGAGCTGTTAACTTTTGTAATTTAGTATAGGGTAGGGCATTTTTTTTATTTTGGGGGGCTTTGTTATTTTATTAGGGGGCTTAGATTAGGTGTAATTAGTTTAAAATTCTTGTAATATTTTTTTATTTTTTGTAATTTAGTGGGGGGGGGTTGTACTTTAGTTTAGTTTTTTAATTGTATTTAATTGTAGGTACTTGTAGTTAATTTATTTAATGATAGTGTAGTGTTAGGTTTAATTGTAACTTAGGTTAGGATTTATTTTACAGGTAATTTTGTAATTATTTTAACTAGGTAGCTATTAAACAGTAAATATCTATTTAATAGCTATTGTACCTAGTTAAAATAAATACAAAGTTGCCTGTACAATAAATATAAATGCTAAAATAGCTACAATGTAACTATTAGTTATATTGCAGCTATATTAGGGTTTATTTTACAGGTAAGTCTTTAGTTTTATATAGGATTCATTTATTTAGTTAATTTAATGATAGTGTAGTGTTAGGTGTAATTGTAACTTAGGTTATGATTTATTTTACAGGTAAATTTGTATTTATTTTAGCTAGGTAGTTATTAAATAGTTATTAACTATTTAATAGCTATTGTACCTAGTTAAAATAAATACAAAGTTGCCTGTAAAATACATATAAATCCTAAAATAGCTACAATGTAACTATTAGTTATATTGAAGCTATATTAATAGCTAGTAGGGGGCTTAGATTAGGTGTAATTAGTTTAAAATTATTGTAATATTTTATTATTTTTTGTAATTTAGTGTTTGTTTGTATTTTGGTACTTGTATGATGGATGGAAGACCTCTTCTTGCCCCGCTTGGATGAAGACTTCTGCCGGTCTGGATGTCCTCTTCTGCCCCATCGGATGAAGACTTCGGCCCGGCTGGGTGAACACGACTCAAGGTAGGGAGATCTTCAGGGGGGTAGTGTTAGGTTTATTTAAGGGGGGTTTGGGTTAGAGTAGGGGTATGTGGGTGGTGGGTTGTAATGTGGGGGGGGGATTGTGGTTTTTTTTTTACAGGCAAAAGAGCTGTTTTCTTTGGGGCATGCCCCGCAAAGGGCCCTGTTCAGGGCTGGTAAGGTAATAGAGCTGTTAACTTTTGTAATTTAGTATAGGGTAGGGCATTTTTTTTATTTTGGGGGGCTTTGTTATTTTATTAGGGGGCTTAGATTAGGTGTAATTAGTTTAAAATTCTTGTAATATTTTTTTATTTTTTGTAATTTAGTGTTTGTTTTTTTTTGTAATTTAGTGGGGGGGTTTTGTACTTTAGTTTATTTAATTGTAGATAATTGTAGGTACTTGTAGTTAATTTATTTAATGACAGTGTAGTGTTAGGTTTAATTGTAACTTAGGTTAGGATTTATTTTACAGGTAATTTTGTAATTATTTTAACTAGGTAGCTATTAATTAGTCAATAACTATTTAATAGCTTTTGTACCTAGTTAAAATAAATACAAAGTTGCCTGTAAAATAAATATAAATGCTAAAATAGCTACAATGTAACTATTAGTTATATTGCAGCTATATTAGGGTTTATTTTACAGGTAAGTATTTTGTTTTAAATATGATTCATTTATTTAGTTAATTTAATGATAGTGTAGTGTTAGGTGTTAGTGTAACTTAGGTTAGGATTTATTTTACAGGTAAATTTGTATTTATTTTAGCTAGGTAGTTATTAAATAGTTAATAACTATTTAATAACTATTGTACCTAGTTAAAATAAATACAAAGTTGCCTGTAAAATAAAAATAAATCCTAAAATAGCTACAATGTAACTATTAGTTATATTGCAGCTATCTTAGGGTTTATTTTACAGGTAAGTCTTTAGTTTTAAATAGGATTCATTTATTTAACTATAGTAAACTTATTTCGTTTTATTTAAATTATATTTAAGTTAGGGGGTGTTAGTGTTAGGGTTAGATTTAGGTTTAGGGGTTAATAACCTTATTATAGTAGCGGCGACGATGGGGGCGGGAGATTAGGGGTTAATAATTGTAGGTAGGTGGCGGCGATGTTAGGGAGGGCAGATTAGGGGTTAATAAAATGTATTATAGTGTTTGCGAGGCGGGAGTGCGGCGGTTTAGGGGTTAATACATTTATTATAGTGGCGGCGATTTGCGGTCGGCAGATTAGGGGTTAATACTTGTAGTTAGATTGCGGCGACGTTGGGGGGAGGCAGATTAGGGGTTAATAACTATAATGTAGGGGTCGGCGGTGTTAGGGACAGCAGATTAGGGGTTAATAGCTATAATGTAGGCGGCGGCGATATCGGGTCGGCAGATTAGGGGTTAATACTTGTAGTTAGATTGCGGCGACGTTGGGGGGAGGCAGATTAGGGGTTAATAACTATAATGTAGGGGTCGGCGGTGTTAGGGACAGCAGATTAGGGGTTAATAGCTATAATGTAGGCGGCGGCGATATCGGGTCGGCAGATTAGGGGTTAATACTTATAGTTAGATTGCGGCGACGTTGGGGGAGGCAGATTAGGGGTTAATAACTATAATGTAGGGGTCGGCGGTGTTAGGGACAGCAGATTAGGGGTTAATAGCTATAATGTAGGCGGCGGCGATATCCGATCGGCAGATTAGGGGTTAATACTTATAGTTAGATTGCGGCGACGTTGGGGGAGGCAGATTAGGGGTTAATAACTATAATGTAGGGGTCGGCGGTGTTAGGGACAGCAGATTAGGGGTTAATAGCTATAATGTAGGCGGCGGCGATATCCGATCGGCAGATTAGGGGTTAAATAATGTTATTATAGGGTTTGCGATGTGGGGGGGCCTCGGTTTAGTGGTTCATAGGTAGTTTATGGGTGTTAGTGACTTAGTGTACTAAATGGGTGTTAGTGTAGTAAAAACATACCGAATTTCGGAACGGAATAGAACCGAATTCAGCCGAATCCGAATAAATCCGAAACGAATTTATTTGGATCCGAATAAATCCGAAACGAATTTATTCAAATTTTGCCGAATCAGATTCGATCCGAAACGAAATTCTAAAAGTCCGAATCGATCCGAACCGAAAACGAACCGAATTTTTTAGCGGTGCACATGTCTAATATTTTTTCCATATTTTATGGTAAATTTTTCTAGTTACAGGTTTTCTGGCCTGAACCAGAGTATCTATCACCGAATCTGAAAACCCACGCTTTGATAGAATCAAGCGTTCAATCTCCAAGCCGTCAGTTGGAGGGAGACCAGATTTGGGTGTTCGAATGGACCTTGAACAAGAAGGTCCTGTCTCAAAAGTAGCTTCCATGGTGGAGCCGATGACATATTCACCAGGTCTGCATACCAAGTCCTGCGTGGCCACGCAGGAGCTATCAAGATCACCGAGGCCCTCTCCTGATTGATCCTGGCTACCAGCCTGGGAATGAGAGGAAACGGTGGGAATACGTAAGCTAGGTTGAAAGTCCAAGGTGGTACTAGTGCATCTACTAGAGTCGCCTTGGGATCCCTGGATCTGGACCCGTAGCAAAGAACCTTGAAGTTCTGACGAGACGCCATCAGATCCATGTCTGGAATGCCCCATAATTGAGTTATTTGGGCAAAGATTTCCGGATGGAGTTCCCACTCCCCCGGATGAAATGTCTGACGACTCAGAAAATCCGCTTCCCAATTTTCCACTCCTGGGATGTGGATCGCAGACAAGTGGCAGGAGTGATCCTCCGCCCATTGAATTATTTTGGTCACTTCTTTCATCGCCAGGGAACTCTTTGTTCCCCCTTGATGATTGATATAAGCAACAGTCGTCATGTTGTCTGATTGGAACCTTATGAATTTGGCCTTTGCTAGTTGAGGCCAAGCTCTGAGAGCATTGAATATCGCTCTCAGTTCCAGAATGTTTATCGGGAGAAGAGACTCTTCCCGAGACCATAGACCCTGAGCTTTCAGGGATTCTCAGACCGCACCCCAGCCCACTAGACTGGCGTCGGTCGTGACAATGACCCACTCTGGCCTGCGGAAGCTCATTCCCTGGGACAGATGGTCCAGGGTCAGCCACCAACGGAGTGAATCTCTGGTCTTTTGATCTACTTGAATCATTGGAGACAAGTCTGTATAATCCCCATTCCACTGTTTGAGCATGCACAGTTGTAATGGTCTTAGATGAATTCGTGCAAAAGGAACTATGTCCATTGTTGCAACCATCAATCCTATTACTTCCATGCACTGCGCTATGGAAGGACGAGGAACAGAATGAAGCACTTGACAAGAGCTTAGAAGTTTTGATTTTCTGACCTCTGTCAGAAAAATCCTCATTTCTAAGGAATCTATTATTGTTCCCAAGAAGGGAACTCTTGTTGACGGGGACAGAGAACTCTTTTCTTTGTTCACCTTCCATCCGTGAGATGTGAGAAAGGCTAGAACAATGTCCGTATGAGCCTTTGCCTTTGACAGGGACGACGCTTGTATTAGAATGTCGTCCAAGTAAGGTACTACTGCAATGCCCCTTGGTCTTAGAACCGCTAGAAGGGACCCTAGCACCTTTGTGAAAATCCTTGGAGCAGTGGCTAATCCGAATGGAAGAGCCACAAACTGGTAATGTTTGTCCAGAAAAGCGAACCTTAGGAACTGATGATGTTCCTTGTGGATAGGGATATGTAGGTAAGCATCCTTTAAATCCACGGTAGTCATAAATTGACTTTCCTGGATGGTGGGTAGAATCGTTCGAATAGTTTCCATTTTGAACGATGGTACCCTGAGAAATTTGTTTAGGATCTTCAAATCCAAAATTGGTCTGAACGTTCCCTCTTTTTTGGGAACTACGAACAGATTGGAATAAAAACCCATTCCTTGTTCCTTTATTGGAACTGGGTGTATCACTCCCATCTTTAACAGGTCTTCTACACAATGTAAGAATGCCTGTCTCTTTATTTGGTTTGAGGATAAGTGAGACTTGTGGAACCTTCCCCTTGGGGGTAGTTCCTTGAATTCCAGGAGATAACCTTGAGAAACTATTTCTAGCGCCCAAGGATCCTGAACATCTCTTGCCCAAGCCTGAGCAAAGAGAGAGAGTCTGCCCCCCACCAGATCCGGTCCCGGATCGGGGGCTACTCCTTCATGCTGTCTTGTTAGCAGTGGCAGGTTTCTTGGCCTGCTTAAATTTGTTCCAGCCTTGCATTGGTTTCCAGGCTGGTTTGGGTTGTGAGGCATTACCCTCTTGCTTAGAGGATGCAGAATTAGAGGCTGGTCCATTTCTGCGAAAGGGACGAAAATTAGGCTTATTTTTAGCCTTAAAAGACCTATCCTGTGGAAGGGCGTGGCCCTTTCCCCCAGTGATGTCTGAAATAATCTCTTTCAAATCAGGTCCAAATAAAGTTTTACCTTTGAAAGGAATGTTAAGTAATTTTGTCTTGGATGACACATCCGCTGACCAAGACTTTAGCCAAAGCGCTCTGCGCGCCACAATAGCAAACCCTGAATTTTTCGCCGCTAATTTTGCTAATTGCAAAGCGGCATCTAAAATAAAAGAGTTAGCCAATTTAAGTGCGTGAACTCTGTCCATAACCTCCTCATATGGAGTTTCTCTACTGAGCGACTTTTCTAGTTCCTCGAACCAGAACCACGCTGCCGTAGTGACAGGAACAATGCATGAAATTGGTTGTAGAAGGTAGCCTTGCTGTACAAAAATCTTTTTAAGCAAACCTTCCAATTTTTTATCCATAGGATCTTTGAAAACACAACTATCTTCGATAGGAATAGTAGTGCGTTTGTTTAGAGTAGAAACTGCCCCCTCGACCTTGGGGACTGTCTGCCATAAGTCCTTTCTGGGGTCGACCATAGGAAATAATTTCTTAAATATAGGGGGAGGAACAAAAGGTATGCCAGACTTTTCCCACTCTTTATTTACTATGTCCGCCACCCGCTTGGGTATAGGAAAAGCATCGGGGGGCACCGGAACCTCTAGGAACCTGTCCATCTTGCATAATTTCTCTGGAATGACCAAATTGTCACAATCATCCAGAGTAGATAACACCTCCTTAAGCAGTGCGCGGAGATGTTCTAATTTAAATTTAAATGTCACAACATCAGGTTCAGCTTGATGAGAAATTTTTCCTGAATCTGAAATTTCTCCCTCAGACAAAACCTCCCTCATGGCCCCTTCAGATTGGTGTGAGGGTATGACAGAACAATTATCATCAGCGTCCTCTTGCTCTTCAGTGTTTAAAACAGAGCAATCGCGCTTTCTCTGATAAGTAGGCATTTTGGATAAAAGATTTGCTATGGAGTTATCCATTACAGCCGTTAATTGTTGCATGGTAATAAGTATTGGCGCACTAGATGTACTAGGGGCCTCCTGCATGGGCAAAACTGGTGTAGACACAGTAGGAGATGATGTAGTATCATGTTTACTCCCCTCATTTGAGGAATCATCTTGGGCAATATCATTATTTGTGGCAGTACTGTCCTTACTTTTTTTGGACGCTATGGCACAATTATCACATAAATTTAAATGGGGAGACACATTGGCTTTCATACATATAGAACATAGCTTATCTGAAGGTATAGACATGTTAAACAGGCTTAAACTTGTCAACAATGCACAAAAAACGTTTTAAAATAAAACCGTTACTGTCACTTTAAATTTCAAACAGAAAACACTTTATTACTGAATATGTGAAAAAGTATGAAGGAATTGTTCAAAAATTACCACATTTTCACCACAGTGTCTTAAAGCCTTAAAAGTATTGCACACCAAATTTCAGAGCTTTAACCCTTAAAATAACGGAACCGGAGCCGTTTTTCAATTTAACCCCTATACAGTCCCAGATACAGTTTTGCTAAGACCCAACCAAGCCCTGAGGGGAATACGATACCAAATGACGCCTTCTAAAAGCTTTTTCAGAGATTCTTAGATCCACACACATGCATCTGCATGCCCTGTTCTCAAAAAAAACTGCGCATTAATGGCGCGAAAATGAGGCTCAGTCTATGACTAGAAAGGCCCCCTGACTGAAAAAGGTGTCCAATACAGTGCCTGCCGTTTTATAAACGTTCCCCAAGATTATAAATGTCAATTGTTAGCCTAAATTTGAATAATATGCACAAATAAAGCAATCGATTTAGCCCATAAAAATGTCTACCAGTTTTTTAGCCCATAATAAGCCCTTTATTCTGTTTGTTTTTGACTAAGAAAATGGCTTACCGGTCCCCATGAGGGGAAATGACAGCCTTCCAGCATTACACAGTCTTGTTAGAAATATGGCTAGTCATACCTTAAGCAGAAAAGTCTGCTAACTGTTTCCCCCAACTGAAGTTACTTCATCTCAACAGTCCTATGTGGAAACAGCAACCGATTTTAGTTACTGTCTGCTAAAATCATCTTCCTCTTACAAACAGAAATCTTCATCCTTTTCTGTTTCAGAGTAAATAGTACATACCAGCACTATTTTAAAATAACAAACACTTGATAGAAGAATAAAAACTACATTTAAACACCAAAAAACTCTTAACCATCTCCGTGGAGATGTTGCCTGTGCAACGGCAAAGAGAATGACTGGGGTGGGCGGAGCCTAGGAGGGATCATGTGACCAGCTTTGCTGGGACTCTTTGCCATTTCCTGTTGGGGAAGAGAATATCCCACAAGTAAGGATGACGCAGTGGACCGGACACACCAATGTTGGAGAAACCAGCGTTAGAGGCTCCTAACGCTGGTTTTAGGCTACCTCCGGTATTTGGAGTCACTCAAAATAGGGTCTAACGCTCACTTTTCAGCCGCAACTTTTCCATACCGCAGATCCCCTTATGTAAATTGCGTATCCTATCTTTTCAATGGGATTTTTCTAACTCCGGTATTTAGAGTCGTGTCTGAAGTGAGCGTTAGACATCTAACAATAAAACTCCAGCCGCAGGAAAAAAGTCAGTAGTTAAGAGCTTTCTGGGCTAACGCCGGTTTATAAAGCTCTTAACTACTGTGCTCTAAAGTACACTAACACCCATAAACTACCTATGTACCCCTAAACCGAGGTCCCCCCACATCGCCGCCACTCGATTAAATTTTTTTAACCCCTAATCTGCCGACCGCCACCTACGTTATACTTATGTACCCCTAATCTGCTGCCCCTAACACCGCCGACCCCTATATTATATTTATTAACCCCTAACCTGCCCCCCACAACGTCGCAGCCAGCTACCTACAATTATTAACCCCTAATCTGCCGACCGCAAAGCGCCGCCACCTACGTTATCCTTATGTACCCCTAATCTGCTGCCCCTAACACCGCCGACCCCTATATTATATTTATTAACCCCTAATCTGCCCCCCTCAACGTCGCCTCCACCTGCCTACACTTATTAACCCCTAATCTGCGGACCGCACCGCTACTATAATAAAGTTATTAACCCCTAATCCGCCTCACTAACCCTATAATAAATAGTATTAACCCCTAATCTGCCCTCCCTAACATCGCCGACACCTAACTTCAATTATTAACCCCTAATCTGCCGACCGGAGCTCACCGCTATTCTAATAAATGTATTAACCCCTAAAGCTAAGTCTAACCCTAACACCCCCCTAAATTAAATATAATTTAAATCTAACGAAATTAATTAACTCTTATTAAATAAATTATTCCTATTTAAAGCTAAATACTTACCTGTAAAATAAATCCTAATATAGCTACAATATAAATTATAATTATATTATAGCTATTTTAGGATTTATATTTATTTTACAGGTAACTTTGTATTTATTTTAACCAGGTACAATAGCTATTAAATAGTTAAGAACTATTTAATAGCTAAAATAGTTAAAATAATTACAAAATTACCTGTAAAATAAATCCTAACCTAAGTTACAATTAAACCTAACACTACACTATCAATAAATTAATTAAATAAACTACCTACAATTACCTACAATTAACCTAACACTACACTATCAATAAATTAATTAAATACAATTCCTACAAATAAATACAATTAAATAAACTAGCTAAAGTACAAAAAATAAAAAAGAACTAAGTTACAAAAAATAAAAAAATATTTACAAACATAAGAAAAATATTACAACAATTGTAAACTAATTACACCTACTCTAAGCCCCCTAATAAAATAACAAAGCCCCCCAAAATAAAAAAATGCCCTACCCTATTCTAAATTACTACAGTTCAAAGCTCTTTTACCTTACCAGCCCTGAACAGGGCCCTTTGCGGGGCATGCCCCAAGAAGTTCAGCTCTTTTGCCTGTAAAAAAAAAACATACAATACCCAAGCCCCCCAACATTACAACCCACCACCCACATACCCCTAATCTAACCCAAACCCCCCTTAAATAAACCTAACACTAAGCCCCTGAAGATCTTCCTACCTTGTCTTCACCTCACCGGGTTCACCGATCTGTCCAGAAGAGCTCCTCCGATGTCCTGATCCAAGCCCAAGGGGGGGCTGAAGAGGTCCATGATCCGGCTGAAGTCTTCATCCAAGCGGGGCAGAAGAGGTCTTCCATCCGATTGAAGTCTTCATCCAAGCGGCATCCATCCGGAGCGGAGCGGCAGCATCCTGAAGACCTCCGACGCGGAACATCCATCATGGCCGACGACTGAACGACGAATGACGGTTCCTTTAAATGATGTCATCCAAGATGGCGTCCCTCGAATTCCGATTGGCTGATAGGATTCTATCAGCCAATCGGAATTAAGGTAGGAATATTCTGATTGGTTGATGGAATCAGCCAATCAGAATCAAGTTCAATCCGATTGGCTGATCCGATCAGCCAATCAGATTGAGCTCGCATTCTATTGGCTGATCGGAACAGCCAATAGAATGCGAGCTCAATCTGATTGGCTGATAGGCTGTTAGGTTAATTGTAGGTAATTGTAGGTAGTTTATTTAATTAATTTATTGATAGTGTAGTGTTAGGTTTAATTGTAACTTAGGTTAGGATTTATTTTACAGGTAATTTTGTAATTATTTTAACTATTTTAGCTATTAAATAGTTCTTAACTATTTAATAGGTATTGTACCTGGTTAAAATAAATACAATAATTTATATTGTAGCTATATTAGGATTTATTTTACAGGTAAGTATTTAGCTTTAAATAGGAATAATTTATTTAATAAGAGTTAATTAATTTCGTTAGATTTAAATTATATTTAATTTAGCGGGGTGTTAGTGTTAGGGTTAGACAGCTTTAGGGGTTAATACATTTATTAGAATAGCGGTGAGCTCCAGTCGGCAGATTAGGGGTTAATGTTTGAAGTTAGGTGTTGGCGATGTTAGGGAGGGCAGATTAGGGGTTAATACTATTTATTATAGGGTTAGTGAGGCGGATTAGCGGTTAATAACTTTATAATAATAGCGGTGCGGTCCGGTCGGCAGATTAGGGATTAATAAGTGTAGGCAGGTGGAGGCGACGTTGTGGGGGGCAGATTATGGGTTAATAAATATAATATAGGGGTCGGCGATGTTAGGGCAGCAGATTAGGGGTACATAGGGATAATGTAAGTAGCGGCGGTTTACGGAGCGGCAGATTAGGGGTTAATAATAATATGCAGGGGTCAGCGATAGCGGGGGCGGCAGAATAGGGGTTAATAAGTGTAAGGTTAGGGGTGTTTAGACTCGGGGTACATGTTAGAGTGTTAGGTGCAGACGTAGGAAGTGTTTCCGCATAGCAAACAATGGGGCTGCGTTAGGAGCTGAACGCGGCTTTTTTGCAGGTGTTAGGTTTTTTTTCAGCTCAAACAGCCCCATTGTTTTCTATGGGAGAATCGTGCACAAGCACGTTTTTGAGGCTGGCCGCTTGCGTAAGCAACTCTGGTATCGAGAGTTGAAGCTGCGTTAAATATGCTCTACGCTCCTTTTTTGGATCCTAACGCAGCCTTTATGTGGACTCTCAATACCAGAGTTATTTTTATGGTGCGGCCAGAAAAAAGCCGGCGTTAGCTACGCGGGTCTTTACCGACAAAACTCCAAATCTAGGCCTTAGACTTTGAAGTAACGTCTGCTGACCAGGACTTAAGCCATAGCGCCCTACGCACCAAAATGGCAAAACCTGAATTCTTAGCCGTTAGTTTGGTTAACTGAAAAACGGCGTCAGAAATAAAGGAATTAGCTAACTTAAGAGCTTTAATCCTGTCTAGAATATCGTCTAGCGGAGTCTCCACCTGCAGAGCCTCCTCAAGAGACTTGAACCAAAAAGCCGCTGCAGCAGTAACTGGGGCTATGCATGCAAGAGGCTGGAGAATAAAACCTTGATGAATAAAAATTTTCTTAAGGAGACCCTCCAATTTTTTATCCATAGGATCTAGGAAAGCACAACTGTCCTCGACGGGGATAGTTGTACGCTTAGCTAGGGTAGAGACTGCTCCCTCCACCTTAGGGACCGTCTGCCACGAGTCCCGTACGGCGGCATCTATGGGAAACATCTTTTTGAAAGCAGGAGGGGGAGAGAATGGCACACATGGTCTATCCCATTCCTTAGTAATAATTTCCGTAAACCTCTTAGGGACTGGAAAAACATCAGTGTAAACAGGCACTGCAAAGTATTTGTCCATTTTACACAATTTCTCTGGAACCACAATGGGGTCACAATCATCCAGAGTCGCTAAAACCTCCCTAAGCAATAAGCGGAGGTGTTCAAGCTTAAATTTAAATGTTGTCATTTCAGAATCAGACTGAAGCAACACCTTCCCTGAGTCTGAAATGTCACCCACAGATAGAAGTTCACCTGCCTCGGCTTCTGAGTATTGTGAGGGTATATCGGACACAGGCATGTCAGAAAGCTCTGTATTAGTTCTAGCCCCAGAGCTGTCTCGCTTTCCTTGTAACCCTGGCAGTTTGGAAAATACCTCTGTGAGGGTAGCATTCATAACTGCCGCCATGTCCTGTAAGGTAAAAGAATTAGACGCGCTAGATGTACTTGGCGTCACTGGAGCGGGAGTTATAGGTTCTGACACATGGAGAGAGCTAGATGGCATAATCTCCCTTTTTTTAGTCAGAGAATACCCTGGAGATAAATCTTTAAGCGCCATAATATGGTCTTTATAGTTTATAGAAATTTCAGTACATTTGGTACACATTATAAGAGGGGGTTCCACCATGGCTTCTAAACATATTGAACAAGGAGTTTCCTCTATGTCAGACATGTTTAACAGACTAGTAATGAGGCAAGCTTGGAAAACACTTTAATAAAGGTGAAACAGCAATTAAACAAAAACGTTACTGTGCCTTTAAGAGAAAAAAACTAACACTTAAACTGCAAAACAGTGTAAAAATATAGTAAAGTCTTTGAAATGTTTACAGTGTGTGTAAGGGACTAAAGCAACATTGCACCCACTTGCAAATGGATGATTAACCCCTTAGGCCCCAAACCGGATTTAAAAACGTTAAAAAACGTTAAAAGACAGTTAAGCACCCTGCCACAGCTCTGCTGAGGCTCCTACCTGCCCTCAAGTACGATTTTGTGCAGAAATAAACCCCTTATAATGGTCCTCAGGTGCCAGAGGACTCCTCTAGGGAAGCTGGATGTCTCAGTCTGAATTAAAACTGCACATTTAGAGCGCTAAAATAGGTCCCTCCCACCATGTACTGGATGCCAGAGGGGCCTTAAGAAAATACTCCTAGGAGTATCTGATTAGCCATGTGGAAACTAGGCCCCAAATAAAGAGTTATCTCCCTCAGAGAAAAAACGTACTATTTTTGAATTCATGTAAACGTTTTGTCACTAAGTAATAAGAGTATTAACATGAGTATTACCCTGTTTTGTAAGCATAATCCCAGTCGCTGTTAAATCACTGCATCAGGCTTACCTCAAATACACAAGGCTCTGTCAGCATTTTCTAGAACTCATTCATCTCTCTAGAAATAAATATACTGAACATACCTCAAAGCAGGTAATCTGCAGACCGTTCCCCCAACTGAAGTTGTCCCATACTCTTCAGTTATGTGTGAGAACAGCAATGGACCTTAGTTACAAACCGCTAAGATCATCAACCTCCAGGCAGAACTCTTCTTCTAATTTCTGCCTGAGAGTAAAACAGTACAATGCCGGTACCGTTTAAAAATAACAAACTTTTGATTGAAGGTAAAACTACACTAAGTCACCACATATCTCTTGATACTTCCTATCTTGTCGAGAGCTGCAAGAGAATGACTGGGGGTTTCAGTTAGGGGAGGAGCTATATAGACAGCTCTGCTGTGGGTGTCCTCTTGCAGCTTCCTGTTGGGAAGGAGAATATCCCACAAGTAATGGATGAACCCGTGGACTGGATACACCTTACAAGAGAAATACAATTATCTAAATTACAGGGAAAAAACACTAAATTACAGAAAATAATAAAATAATTACAAGTTTTTTAAACTAATTACACCTAATCTAATCCCCCTAATAAAATAAAAAAAGCCCCCCAAAATAATAAAAAGCCCTACCCTATACTAAATTACAAATAGCCCTTAAAAGGGCTTTTTGCGGGTCATTGCCCCAAAGTAATCAGCTCTTTTACATGTAAAAAAAAGTACAATACCCCCCCAACATTAAACCCCACCACCCACACAACCAACCCTACTCTAAAACCCACCCTATACCTCCTTAATAAAACCTAACACTAACCCCTTGAAGATCACCCTACCTTGAGAAGTCTTCACCCAACTGGGCCGAAGTCCTCAACGAAGCCGGGCAAAGTGGTCCTCCAGACGGGCAGAAGTCTTCATCCAAGCCGGGCAGAAGAGGTCCTCCAGACATGCAGAAGTCTTCATCCAGACGGCATCTTCTATCTTCATCCATCCGGAGCGGAGCGGGTCCATCTTCAAGACATCCGCACCCTCTGCTTACGCAATCATGTGCTTTTAATTGAAGCAGAATTTGGTTAGGTGTTGTCCTGCTGGAAAATGATGTGCAAATTCCCCATGACATGGGCACTGGCACACCCCCATATCATGACAGACGCTGGCTTTTGGACCTGACTCTGATAACAGTTTGTATGGTCCCTTTCCTCTATGGCCCGGAGAACACAACGGCTGTTTTTTCCAAAAACTATTTGATATGTTGACTCGTCGGACCACAAAACACTGTGCTACTGTCCATCTCAGTGTGAGGACTTTATGTTATGTCTGGATGGATTGAAGTACTACCACTTTAATTATTCTACTATTCGCTATAAAAGCCTCCTCCCCCTGCCAGATGTTGCTGGCTAATTGAAGTTGTAGCATCGTTACAGCTAGCTCTGTTTGCTTGTCACATTTACCTCTCAGACTGCTTGCTATTACCATAGCTGTCGTTGTACTATTCTCTGAACCCTGCGCTACCAGGTATCCTGCTCTCCTCTCTGTTGCCGTATTGGAGCTGACATCATCAGCTATGGCCAAGATACTCCTCACTGTGTCTCCAGTGTTGCATACAGTCTGTACAGCTATGCAGACTATTTAAACCTGGACTTCCATTCTCAGCCGGCTCCAGTGACTAAAGGTAACACTTGCCGTATCAGACACCTTCTGTGCTCAATTAATATTTTGTACACAGTCCATATACAGCTATAATAAGACACAGAGGCAACTGGTATACAATACGAATTGGTTACCTCTGTGTCACATCCTAACTATTTTGTCACATTTGATGTTTTCGCATATATGTTTATTAAACACTTCAGTAATAGAAATATATACGGTATTAGGTTGCTCAAGACCTTACACTCAGATTTAGACTGAGCCCAGAGAAGTCGATCTGCACTCTTGGACAGTGTTGATGTTTGTTAGGGATCAGATTTAAAGATCTTCCAACTATTGCTTTGGATCTACAGCTGCGGATCAGATGTAATGTTTCACTCAGCACTTAATTAACATATGACGATGTTAACCATATTGGGGCTCAGAGTGAGTTAATAAACTTTAAGTCTATGTGGAGACTTGGGAAAAAATAAAGGAGTAACTTAATATGTTAAGTATCCATAAAGAAACAGATTAACAAAGTAATTCTTTTTTATGGTTAGTGGAAAAGTATCAGTTCATATGCATCACGAAACAATAAATGTAGCAGTTCCTCTGTGACCAATAATTAGTGAGGTGTGCGCCAAAGATTTAAAGTCACAATAAGATGTTACACAACTCAGTTAGCTGTAGTGAGTTAGTCGTAGGTTACCTGTTGAATAGGCTGAGAGCAGAGAACTCAAGCGGCACTCGAGACAACAGCTGATAGGCGGTGAGTGACAGCTTACTGAAAACCGGTTGCGGTTGGCGTCTGACGTCACAGGAATGAAGTCCGCGGGAGATTAAAACTTCACAAATCTTCTGGTAATGTAGAAAAAGCAATCAGATGCTTGAAGTATAATCCAGGCTTGATAATATGAGAGGAAATGCAACGGAAATGTATACTGTAACCAAAGTAGTGAAAACAGAACACCGTAGCAGGGTGTCAGTTTCCCTTGAAAAGAGATTTGAACAATTTTCCAATAAGGTAGCTTGAAATAAGCAGGAGCTCAGTTTGTAGCAGAGTTACCTAGGGATAAAACTCAATTACTAAGCACCTGGCTGGCATCAGGGGAAAGCTTAAATAGGCTAGGAGGAACTAAAAGGTAAAGGTGGTATTGGTAATTGTATGACAGTTAACATAAGGTGGTATAGTGAGTTCTGACAGATTGCCCCCTTCACTCAAGCCGTCCCACGGCTTGTAAGCGAGGTCTATGGGGATTCCTTGAATGGAAGCGAGACACCAATCGGGGAGCGTTCACAAGATTATGGGGTTCCCATGTGTCTTCGTCTGAAGAGTACCCCTTCCAACTGACAAGGTATTGTAGATCGCCTTTATATAAACGTGAATCCAAAATATCCCTCACTTCATAAACGTTAGGGTCTAAAGACTGAGCTTCAGGAGGTAGTAGTTGAGTACCAGTGTTTTTTGCAGGTTTCAATAAGGAGACGTGGAATGTAGGATGGATGGCAAGAGTGGTAGGAAGTTGTAAAGTGACAGCATTTTGGTTGATGATACGTATAATACGAAATGGTCCTATAAAGAGGCTTGCTAGTTTCTTGCTTGGGGTCTGCAATTTTAGATTTTTTGTAGATAGCCAGACCCAGTCTCCAATTGAATATTGTGGGGATGGCCTTCTCCTGAGGTCATAATACTTCTTTTGTGTTTCTTGAGCTGTTTGTAGATTCCTTTGTAATAGTTGCCAGTTTTCAGTAAGTCTATCAGTTAGATCCTCCACATTTGGGTTTAAAGAAGAGTCTTTTGTTGAGAGACTAATCTTTGGATGGTATGCATAATTCGCGAAGAATGGTGACATCTTACTGGACGAATTGAGAGAGTTGTTATATGCGAATTCTGCAGTTGAAAGGAATTTCTTCCAGTCTGTTTGGTGGTAGGCACAGTAGCAGCGCAGATACTGCTCAAGCCACTGGTTTAAGCGCTCTGTTTGGCCATTAGTCTGAGGGTGGTAAGCAGTGGTATAACGGTGTTCAATCTGTAACTTGTTGCAGAGGTTCTTCCAGAAACGAGAGGTAAATTGAGTTCCCCTGTCAGAATTAAGGATTTCTGGTATCCCATGTAGTTTAATAATGTTGTCTATAAATAGTTGTGCGGTTTCAGCTGAGGTTGGCAATTTGTGGTGCGGTATAAAATGAGCCATCTTGGTAAACAAGTCAATAACCACCATTAAGGTGTTCATTCCAGCTGAAGTAGGTAATTCAACTATAAAATCTATACCTAGATGAGTCCAGGGTCTTTGTGGAACTTGTATGGGCATCAGCAATCCATAAGGAGGACGTCTCTCCGATTTTGAAGTGATACATCTAGTGCAATTTTGTACATAGTTATGAACATCCATGGCCATATGTGGCCACCAATAAGTCCTTGAAATGAGGTTTAAAGTTCTTTGAATACCAGGGTGTCCAGAAAGAGGGGAATTGTGATGTTCCTTCATCAAATTTTGTCTTAACTGCTCAGGTATATATAATTTGTCTGAATTGTAATATAGGCCATCATTTCCTAGTGTTATTTCTTTAGGTAAGTCTTGTTCAGCATGTATGGCCTTTTGATAAACGGATTCAGAAAATGATGAGATGCCTAAGAACTTCTCGTGGGGTATCATCACTGTAGGGCTACCTTCCGAAGGAGGTTTAGGGTCTCTTCGGGAAAGAGCGTCCGCCTTTCCATTACGGTTAGCTGGTCTGTAAATGATTTGAAAATGAAATCTGCTAAAGTAAAGACTCCACCTCACCTGTCTAGCTGAGAGGGTCTTATTTCTCTGGAGGTATTCCAAATTTTTGTGGTCGGTATAAACTATAACCGGTAAGAGTGTACCCTCTAGAAGATGCCTCCAGTATTCAAAAGCTCTTTTAATGGAGAGTAACTCCTTTTCCCCAATAGGGTAATTCCTTTCAGGAGGAGACATAATTTTTGAATAGAAGGCTATAGGGTGTAGAGGTTTGGTTAAAGTTTCTCTTTGGGATAAGACAGCTCCTAAGGCGTAGTCTGAGGAGTCCACTTCAAGAAAATACTGTAAAGCAGGATCAGGGTGACGCAATATTGGAGCTGTTGTAAAGGAGTGTTTTAAGAATTCAAATGCTTCATTGGCCTTTGAGTTCCACCGATAGGTAGTTGTACTGCCCGTAAGGATGGTAAGAGGTTTAGCGATAGAGGAATAATTTTTTATAAATTTTCGGTAGTAGTTGCTGAAACCTAAGAAGCGTTGGAGATCCTTTCGGGTTTGTGGAATAGGCCAATCTTTTACTGCTTCAACCTTGTCTTGTTGCATCTCGATGCCTTCAGAGGAGATGTTGTAACCAAGGAAAGATATCTTTTGAGTGTGAAATAAACATTTTTCAGCCTTTGCATAAAGTCGATGTACTTGTAATCTTGAGAGTACCCAGCTGACGTGCTTAATATGATCTTGAAGGTTTTGGGAGTAGATCAGGATGTCATCCAGATAGACTACGACACAGATGTCTAACAGGTCTCTGAAGACATCATTGATGTAGTGTTGGAAAGTGGCTGGTGCATTGGTAAGGCCAAATGGCATAACTAGGTACTCATACAGACCGTATTGAGTCCTAAAGGCAGTCAACCACTCATCTCCCTCTCTTATGCGTATGAGGTTGTAGGCCCCCCTGAGATCTAATTTGGTGAAAATCTTAGCTTTGTGAAGGCGTTCTATGAGCTCGGGTATTAATGGGAGAGGGTACCTATTCTTAACAGTGATTTTGTTTAGGTCTCTGTAGTCTATGATCGGACGTAATGATTGATCTTTGTTTTTGACAAAAAACATTCCTGCACCAGCAGGAGATACCGAGGGTCTGATGAATCCCTTCTTAAGGTTCTTGTCTAAATAAGCTTTTAAATGTTCAAGCTCAGGTTGACTCAACGGGTATAAGTGACCATAGGGTATAGTTGCACCAGGTTTAAGGTCTATGGGGCAGTCATAACTGCGGTGTGGTGGTAAGTTTTCTGCCTCACGTTTGCTAAATACTTCTATATATTGGGTGTACTCCTTAGGAATGATAGGCAACTCCTCATCTATCTGTGCTACCTGTATTACATGTGTGGGAGATGTACAGGTACTCTTACAATATGGGGAGTCTAAAGTGAGTTTTAATGTCTTCCAGACTATAGTGGGTTCATGCAAGCGTATCCACTGTATACCTAAAACCACAGGAAAAAGAGGAGAAGGCAATACATCAAAACGAATATATTCATGATGATTGTCTTGTGTGGTAACCAATAAAGGCACAGTATGATGTGTTATTGGACCGCTAGATATGTATGTGCCATCAACCACACGAATAGAGACAGGAGTGGTTTTTCTTTCAAGTGCTATTTTATTTATTTTCACAATGGTAGAATCTATATAATTCCCGTGGGCCCCGGTGTCAACAATAGCCTCAGTGGTTAGGCGTCTACGTTCCCACTGCAAAGAGAGAGAGATGATACAATAAATAGGGTTATTCTGCTTTGAGGTAGAAATGTTAGTCATAATGCACTTACTTTTCTTATTCTTTTGTAGCAGTGGACATTCCTTTACGGAATGGGAAGGATTAGCACAGTATAGACAGAGTGCTAGAGTTTTGCGTCTCTGCTTTTCTTCTAGTGACAAAGGACCTCTTAGAACTCCAATCTCCATTGGCTCTTGAGTGGTACTACTGGTAGCCCCATGGGATATGGGAGGCGTAGGTTTTCGGTAGATAACTTCAGAACTGTGTCTTTCACTTCTCCTTTCCCTGAGACGCCTGTCTATTTGTATGGACAGCCTCATCAGCCCTTCCAATGTATCTGGTAGAACCACTCTAGCCAACTCATCCTTAATAGACTCAGAGAGACCCAGTCTGAATTGGTTTCTAAGAGCTATTTGATTCCATTGGGAGTCTGTAGAGAACTGCTTAAATTCAGTGATATACACCTCAACTGGTTTAGAACCTTGTCGTAAAGCTCTCATCTTAGTTTCAGCTGTAATTTGTGAATTAGTATCCAAATACAATTCATCCATGGCAGTGAGGAAATCTGGTAGGGAAGTGAGAATAGGATTATGTGTTTCATAAAACGAGTCTGCCCAGATCCTGGGTTCACCACGTAAAAAAGATATCATTGTCAAAACTTTCAGGTGATCACTAGGGTAAGTTTTAGATTTGAGTGTGAAAAGCAACATGCATGCATTCTTAAATTGACGATATAGACGTCTGTCGCCTGAAAAGAAATCAGGGGATGCTATCTGAGGCTCAGGTTGGCTTACCGGAGGTGGTGTTGTAACCTTCACAGTGTCTCTGATAACCTTTCTCAAAGTTTCATTCTCCACTTGTAAGGCACTCATGGCCTGTCCTAGTTGATCTACCTTTTGTGTAAGATTGTAAACAATTTGCGGCAGATCCGCTGGATCCATTATTAAGGCTTAGTAATTCTGTTAGGGATCAGATTTAAAGATCTTCCAACTATTGCTTTGGATCTACAGCTGCGGATCAGATGTAATGTTTCACTCAGCACTTAATTAACATATGACGATGTTAACCATATTGGGGCTCAGAGTGAGTTAATAAACTTTAAGTCTATGTGGAGACTTGGGAAAAAATAAAGGAGTAACTTAATATGTTAAGTATCCATAAAGAAACAAATTAACAAAGTAATTCTTTTTTATGGTTAGTGGAA
This sequence comes from Bombina bombina, assembly GCF_027579735.1. NCBI lineage: Eukaryota > Metazoa > Chordata > Amphibia > Anura > Bombinatoridae > Bombina > Bombina bombina. The sequence goes on from NC_069499.1 coordinate 1,070,173,016, forward strand.
AAGTATCAGTTCATATGCATCACGAAACAATAAATGTAGCAGTTCCTCTGTGACCAATAATTAGTGAGGTGTGCGCCAAAGATTTAAAGTCACAATAAGATGTTACACAACTCAGTTAGCTGTAGTGAGTTAGTCGTAGGTTACCTGTTGAATAGGCTGAGAGCAGAGAACTCAAGCGGCACTCGAGACAACAGCTGATAGGCGGTGAGTGACAGCTTACTGAAAAACGGTTGCGGTTGGCGTCTGACGTCACAGGAATGAAGTCCGCGGGAGATTAAAACTTCACAAATCTTCTGGTAATGTAGAAAAAGCAATCAGATGCTTGAAGTATAATCCAGGCTTGATAATATGAGAGGAAATGCAACGGAAATGTATACTGTAACCAAAGTAGTGAAAACAGAACACCGTAGCAGGGTGTCAGTTTCCCTTGAAAAGAGATTTGAACAATTTTCCAATAAGGTAGCTTGAAATAAGCAGGAGCTCAGTTTGTAGCAGAGTTACCTAGGGATAAAACTCAATTACTAAGCACCTGGCTGGCGTCAGGGGAAAGCTTAAATAGGCTAGGAGGAACTAAAAGGTAAAGGTGGTATTGGTAATTGTATGACAGTTAACATAAGGTGGTATAGTGAGTTCTGACAATGTTTGACTTCTGCTTTGCATACTAAAGCCTTAACTTGCATCTGTGGATGCAGCGGAAAAGGGTGTTGACTGACAAAGGTTTACCAAAGTATTCCCGAGCCCATGTCAAGATGTCCATTACAGACTCATGGCGGTTTTTGAGACAGTGACGTCTGAGAGATTGGAAATCATGTGCATTCAGAAGTGGTTTTCGGCCTTGCCCTTTAGGCACTGAGATTTGACCGGATTCCTTGAATCTTTTCATTATATTGTTCATTGTAGAAGGTGAAATGTCCAAAATCCTACCAATTTGTCTTTGGGGAATGTTGTTCTCAAAGTGTTGGATTATTCACTGACACATCTTTTGGCAGATTGGCGAGCCTCGACTCATCCTTGCTCTTGAAGGACTAGGCCTTTTTTGGAGGCTCCTTATATACTATGATTACACAATTGCCTCACCTTTTTCACATAATCAACTTATTTCAACTTGTCACATACACTATTAGTCCTAAATTGCCCCTGTCCCTACTTTTTTGGAATGCGTTGCAGTCCTGAGATTTGAAATGAGTGTATATTTTCAAAAATACATTAAATTCATGAAGTAAAACATCAAATAATGTGTTAATAATGTGCTTTCAATATAGTACAGGGTGCACTGAATTTTTAAATGATTAGATTTTTTGCATTTTCTATACTGTCCCAACATTTTTTGGAATTGGGGTTGTTTATTTATATTACAAAAAAATATTCAGATACATATAGAAATATATATTTAAAAATAAAGGAATATTTTCTTCCATGTGAAGAACATTAGAATGTAGAGTATTACTAATTAATTTTGAGTTTAGCGCAGTTGGTCTAATGCAGTGTCAGGTTAGTGCGTGAACGATAAGTGTTTTTTTTTTTTACAGCACGCCCCATAGAAGTCTAGGAGGAGAAAAAGTTAGAACGGTTGCAGTATTTGAAGTACTGAAGTTTGCTCGCATTGGACTATCGCTACCACGCTATCTTTTTACTTTCAACTCTTTATTGATATATATAAGACGTGCATCGAATGGAAGAAAAAAAAATAGCATTTTCATTATATTCTTTGCTGTACGGAAAACAAAATGGAAAAAACGAAAGAAAAAAAAACGCTTTTTTTTTCTTTTTTGGTTGGTGGATGCTGTTTTTATGACGCAAGCAGGCATTATCCAATGAATGCAAACCAAGAAAGAGCAGAAGAATAGATTGACAGTTTCTCTCAGACTGTCAGTGGAAGCCTGTGATGTTTTCTAGCAAACCAGCATTCACAGGGGGTGGGAGGGAAGTCAAAGGGCGATTTTTAATTTATTGCAGAGCTACTTAGTTCAGATCTGTGGAGGAACTGGAGGAGGCTATGGACAAACACATCCAGTGGTTTTCTCACAGTAGCATTATGCATAGCAATGCTGGTGGTACTGCTACTTTTTTTAAAGGGACAGTAAATGTAAAAGAAAGAATGTTATATAATTCTTCACATAGTGCAGAATTATGTAACATTTTTGCGACAGCTTTAAAAATCAAAAGATTTTATAGATTTTAGCCCCCAATGTTAAACTTACCGCGTTTCCTCTCCAGGCTATTCTGATCAGTTCTTTCTTTCAAAAGCGTTTTGCAGGCGTGCGGTCTAATCACAGTGCAACCGATCGCGCAATCAGACATGCTGTGATTAGACAACGTGCCCGCAAACCGCTTTTGAAAAGAAGACCTGATCAGAAGAGCCTGGAGAGGAAACTAGGTAAGTTTAACATTGGAGGATAAAATCTCTAAAATATTTTGAAATTTAAAGCTGTCGCTAAGATAATGTTACATAATTCTGCACTATGTGCAGAATTATGTAACATTATTTTTTAAGTTTACTGTCCCTTTAAGTGGGTCAATCACACATAATGTTTGTGTAGCACTGGTCGAAGGTCGTGAACCAAGCAATCAAAACAGACTGCCAGCCACTGATGTTCTTGAGGCTCCTGTGGTAGGTAGGGAAGAAAATGGTCTGTGGCTGCGTTTTTTTTTCTCCAGTCGTATTTAGTTGTCATGACATTAGAATGTCACAGCATGGGGCAGCCAGTCCTTCTTTCTTGCCTGCAAGGTTACTGAAATGATAATAAAACAGAGTTTAATATTCTACAATTACAAAGATGAAAATAAATACTATTTGGCAGACTTAGACCTCTGCAATGAAATTATAAAAGAAAAATGTAAAGTGAGCAGTGGAGAACTTATCTATGGGGACATGTATTCAAACTGCGTACTGTAGTGTACTACTGATCATAAGCCCTCAACAACTTTACTAACTAACTACAAACACAGAGATTATTTCTCTGCATTTTTTTAATTAAAAAGAAATGGTTGCTGCCGCAGAAACGTTTTTTTTAAATAGTATAACTATAAAAAATTTACAGGGTGCAGCTTCACAACAAACAGACTAAGTAAGCAACTCGAAAAGTACAATAAAACTTATAATGCAAAGCTAGCAGCCGCTTAGCTATGCAAAAAAAAAAGAAGGATTAATTAATTTTTAAAATTCAAGTGGGCAAGTGAGAGTGTGTGTGCGGTGAGTAAAAATTGTTGTTGGTTGACGCAATAACATGGTGTTACTGACACAGCAAAAGTAAAACCACATTGCGCTAATTCAGCTGATCACAAGTATGTGTGGTGATATTGGATTGCGTGGACACAGTAAAATGGTTGACGCAATAACATGGTGTTACTGGTGCATGAGTAACATCACATTACGTAATTCAATTGACAAGTATGTGTGTAATTATGTATATATTGTATGTATGTGACTGTGTTGTATTTGTTCTTTGTTTTAATAATTTTTAACCTAAATAGAAAGTAATAATTAAAGGGACACGAAACCCCAAATTTCTCTTTCATGATTCAGTTAGAACATACATTTTTTAAACAACTTTCCAATTTACTTCTATGATCAACTTTGCGTCATTCTTTTGGTATGCTTTATTGAAGGAGTAGCAAATCATTACTGGGAGCTAGCTGAACACATTGGTAATCCAATGACAATAGGCATGTATGCGCAGCCACCAATCATCCCCTAGCTCCCAGCTCCTGAGCCTATCTAGATATGGTTTTCAACAAAGGACACCAAATGAAACAAGCAAATAATAGAATAAGTTTAAAGTTGTTTAAAATGACATGCTGCTCTATCTTAATCATGAAAGAAACATTTTGGGTTTCATGTCCCTATAACAAAAACATGACCATCCCAGCAGAGAAGGCCATGAGATATGCAACCAGGGCATACATTTTTAAGCAACTTTTCATTTTATTTCTGTTATCAATGTTGCTTAATTATCTTGGTATCCTTTGTTGAAGGTGCAACAATGCACTACTTGGAGGGAACTAGCTGAACACATTGTTAAGCCTATGATAAGAGGAAAATATGTGCAACCACCAATCATCCGCTAGCTCCCTTCCTGCTTCTGAGCCTCAGCCTACCTGAAGGTGTGCTTTTCAACAAAGGATACCAAGAAAAAGAAGCAAATTAGATAAAATAAGTAAATTGGAAAGTTATTTAAAAGTGCATACTCTATCTGAATTATGAATGAAAAAAAAATGTGTTTAATGTCCCTTTAAAAATAGACACTTTCAGTAGGAAATTTGTTTTAAACTAATACAACCATGAACGTAAATCTACCAAATCGAAAAATTTTAATTTACAGAAAAGTAAATTTCAGACTAAATGAAAATCTCTAAAATATATATCGCAATGAGGCTATAAGAAATAACTTCAATACCACTTATGACCCTAATACATTACTACAGTTATAAAATTAAGGCTTATTAAATAATTCCCCTGCAACTATATATTTAAGTAAAATTATGAAAATAGTAAAAATATAAATAATAATATTTAATCCAGATGATTGCTGAGTCAAAAGGGGGTGAGTTGCTCATCCAATCAAAGGTGTTACCCTCCCCACCAGCTATATTTTCAATGGCCAGAAAAATTATAGAGTGAGATTAGATTGGAACAAAAGACATACACACTGGGGATGATCTTTGCTCTCAGAACACACTCTACAGGACTGCTATAGATACCTGACCTCTTTTGCTCAACTTTTGATCACTTCAAACACTGGAAAGACCACCCCAGTGCTAAAAAGGGAAAACTTTGTCTCTGACACAAAAAGGGCACTTACTAAGAAACTTCTACAAAGCTCACTCCCACTCATAGAAAGGCTAACTCTTGAGATACAGACATCCCAGGGGACAATTGCTGAATCCATATACAGACCTCATTCCTATAGCCTGGATTTGAAAAATTGTGCAGTTGCGCTCTGGTGTAATGGTTTTATTTAAAATTCTTCTAAAAAAGGAATTAGACGGTTTTGGAACCTGTACCCTGGTAATTAAACTCTCCCATCTTGATAAAGCCCAAGGGAGGGCGAAACGCGTCGCTTGCATTTGTGACACTGTGACACTGTGACTTTGAAACAGTAAGGGATATTTCAGTACAGTCTGTACTGCAACTTTAAACCCGGGTTACCAGCATCTTTGAATATCCCAAGGTGAGGGATAACTTGTGCCCCACTATTGTATCGGATTAATAAACATATCCACAGCAGCCAAGTCTGCCCTCACAGAAAGTTCCTACCAGGACACAGCAATCGGCTGCTTTTCCTTCATGCTGCTGGAGCAGCGAGTAACACCCTGAGAGTAGCCGATGAGAAGCCTGTGACGTCAGACGCCGATTCACATGTGCAGAGGTTTGCACACTTCTATCTCCAGGAACGGCAGTTACTGTAGAGGCGGTCCAAGTCTTGACCGAAGGATTTCTTCTCCTCGGTAACACCCTCTGAACACTCTCTTGACTCACGGTACAGTAAACTGTATCTATTTGTGGTACAAGCCGTTATTTTCTTTCCACTGTTCCAATACCGATGCTCATTTGCATACGGCCACCTGCACTGTGTTGATACATATGAACTTGGTGCTTGTCTTTAAAGTTTTATTTTACGATATCACTGTTATGCCATATCTTTTAAAATACAATTTTTATGCTATATCTTTTTTATGTCAATAATTATCAATTGTTATCTGCAATATCCGCCTCATTTATAGGCTATAACCTGTTTTTTCATTAGGATTTTTTCCCAGTTTCATTCACTTTACAGGGAGACGTCCCTATTTTTAGTGTTTATATATTTGTGTATCTTATTCTATATGTTTATTAAATTTTAACTTTAATCTTTATATGGTGTGTATACTTTCAGCTTGTTAGCGCACTTTCTCTATCTTGAAGCTTAGGATTCGCTTTTTGGTAATTAAACTCTCCCAGCAGGATAGACTCCTGATTCCTAGCATTTATTCATGTGTGATGCTGATATAAAGTCTGGAAAATAATTATATGTATATTGAATAGGTTCAAAATAACAGTTACCTGTGTCTTGAATTAACATAAGATTACTGAGTAAGCTTGTTTATCTATTGGAATTAAAGGGGTTCATTGATAAATATTTTTTATTGTAAAGCTTTTAATTGGTGTACTGGACTTGGCCAGAATAAGTTAATCAGATAGCTATATTGTGTTCACTGGTAAACCTTATTAATTCACTGGAACTGCTTTAAAGCTTCTAATTGTGGTATTTGGTTCATAGTTATTTATTCAAAATTTGATAGTCATATTGTGTTCATAATTGGGCAATGCTTCTGATTTAAACATGTAAAAAAGCCACAACAGGGCAACAGTTATACAATAAAATGGCACGTTATTGAAAAAAGTTAAAACATGCACCAGATGGTGACAAAATCGTACGCGTTTCGCACAGCAACAGGGCACTTAGTCATAGATAAAATAGCAATGTTAACGATCACAATTTAAAGGAGTATTCCTCTAATCATTCTAAAGCAGTGCTTATGATGTCATTTTAAAGACATAGCAGCTCACACATCACATAGTAACTTATGGTTAAAGGTATCAAAAAAGAGAAGACTCTTAAATCATAATGAATTTAAAAACAAAAGTAAACATGTCTAAAGACATCAAATCTGGTTATTTCAATATGAGAATATAATGCTTCTGATTTGCTAGAATTGTTATAAAGCCATTGTTTTGTCTAATTTACCGTTATTTAATCAGGAATTGTTTATTTATACTATAATACTGTATCCATATTTTATAGTGTAGCAGACAATCGGTTTGAGATTTAATATCAATTGAATAATGTGTAGTCTATTTGTAACTTATTAATGTTCCATTAAATCTGTTATATATTTTTATCATAATTGAGTTCTCTTAATTGCATATCACTTTTCTATGTTTTAACATCACCTATATACATATATCTAAATTGTTAGGTGTTATTTTTAATGTGATAATTCATTATGAAATATGGTTAATCAGTACACATTAGACCAAAGTCCACCTCTGCCGTGGCGAAGATGGGCCCCTGGCACCAGAAGCCAGGATGAAGAGGCACCAAAGTCAAATCAAGAGGATAAGAAGTATAAGCTTTTTTTATTTTAACGTTTCTTTTCTAAGATAGGTTTTTGAGTTAGATTTTGTTATTTTTGGGGCTTACTTGGATTGCAGAGGGGGATTTGCAAATGTTATTTTTTTGCAAAAGCACTTTTACAAAAAACCCTTTTAAGGGCTACTGTAATTTATTTTAGTGGTAGGGTTTATGCTTTTTTATGTTTTGGGTGTTCTTTATTTTATGGGGCATGTAGTTTAGTGTTATGTATAATGGTGTTTTTTTAATTTTGGATACTGCAGTCTATTATTTTATTGTAACTTAGATTATTTTTATTTTTTGTAAATTAGTGGGGTTAGGCATTAGTGTAGTTCTAGTTTGCGTTGGGAGGTGGCAGTTTAGGCCTTAATCTCCTAACCACCACCATACCTGTATGGGGGTTGATTAGGTGATTAGTGACGTGCAGTGATGTCAGAGGCTGGTGAGGCAGTGGCTAGGATACGCCTTCATTCTTTAGATATCCTTTGTTGAAGAAATAGCAATGCACATGGGTGAGCCAATCACATGAGGTATCTATGTGCAGCCACCAATCAGCAGCTACTGAGCATATTTAGATATGATTTTCAACAAAGGATATGAAAAGAATGAAGAAAATTAGATATTAGATGTAAATTGGAAAGTTATTTAAAATTGCATGCTCTTTCTAAATCATGAAAGAAAACATATGGGTTTCATGTCCCTTTAAATGGTTTCTTGGAAAACTGGTCAACTTAGTAAACATCTGATTTTAGTCTAAAGAATTGTAACAGAAACACTTTCCAGATAACAAAATGCTAGCTCTGATTATGAGATATAGAAATCCATGCCCATTAACCCTTTGGCTGCTAAGCCATTTCCCACCTGGGTGCTAATATTTAATTTATTTATTTTTATTTTTGAAAAAAAAATTGAAACTTTTTTATTTATTTTTACAGACCCCCACGACTTACACTGTTGGAAAGGTTAGACGAATACCTTTCCAACAAGGGATCTTGGGGGTCTGTAGCTGCTTAGATGCCTGAGATACAGGCTTCTAAGCAGCATGCCCCCTCCTCCTATACTTAACATTGTTAAGTATAAATAAAGTTGCGCGGTGACGTCATCACGTAATTGCGCGTGACGTCACCGCGCATCACGTGAAGCCCCGTTGATGCCTGTCACTCTACAGGCACGATCGCTGGGGTAGGATCAGTAAGGAGCCCCCAGATCTCCCTCAAGGTGGGAGAGTGCTCATGACAGCTCTGAGCCGTCATTAGCACCAGAGTGAGAAACTCTGTGACGGCTCTGAGCCGTCATTAGCACTCAAAGGGTTAAAATATGTTTAAAACATACTTTTTACTTTAATGCTGCAAATTTTGCTTATAGATTCTTTCATTATTCAGTAAATATAAAAATGTCTTGATCCAGTGGCGGCTGGTGAAATTTAAAGATGGTGGGGCGCTTGACCCCTTCCCTTTAAATAAAGCCACACTATCAGATGGCACTACCAATTCATTAATTAAATAAATAAAAGGTAGACAGAAACACAGAAAAGCACTCGGGGGGAGAGGGAGAGAGAGATGGGGGGAGAGACAAACAGAGGGTGTGAGAGAAAGAGAGAGAGACACAATCACACACAGAGGGTGTGAGAGAGAGAGACAGACAATCAAACACAGAGGGTTAGAGAGACACATAAGGGATGAGAAAGTCAGAGGGGGAGGAAGAGAGACAGAGAGAGAAAGAGACCATGGGGGAGAACAACACATAAGAAGAGAGATGTATAGATAGATAGAGAGACACACACACAAACAAGGGTGGGGGGGAAGAGGGACCATTGCATTTTTAAGTAATAAAACAGCAGAGCTACAGAGAGTTCAGAAAGTAAGACTATAAATTAGTACAGAGGCAAGCTGCTAAGTTAGTGGGTGTAAAGTTTGAGGAAACAAAATACAAAAATGATCCTTTAACTGTTGTAAAACAGTAAAAAAAAAAAACACTAAACCACATTCATTAAATTATAATTTTCACTAACAGAATCCCTTTCAGTGAAATCTAAGGTTGCAGAACTTACTAAGATGTGGCTAAAACATAGCTCATTGACTGCATCTCTCTTCCTGCTCTGCCTCTGTCTGTATTAAGGAAGTATACAAAGAGAGAAGCGCTCTACCAGGAACGAACAACAGCTCAGTGGCTTGTTCTATGGTGATTTACCACCCGGAGGCAGCCTCTTTTAGACTAGTGTGCTTTTCACAGAAAAAAACTTTCCTGAAGTATATCAGTCTGATCCCGCCAAGTAAGGTCAGTCCAGCCCCGAAATACCAGGCAATTCTCCTCTGAACAAGGAACATGACAACCCCAGACGATCGTTTCGGCCTCCTATGGGCCTCGTCAGTGAGGTGCAGCCACATTCCTCTAAGCACACTGGGCAAGGAGTCCACGTCTGGTTTCCCCCATCACCCATAGGGAGACTTCCCCAGGGTCATAATAATTTGCATACAAAGAGAGAAGCGCTCTACCAGGAACGAACAACAGCTCAGTGGCTTGTTCTATGGTGATTTACCACCCGGAGGCAGCCTCTTTTAGACCAGTGTGCTTTTCACAGAAAAAAACTTTCCTGAAGTATATCAGTCTGATCCCGCCAAGTAAGGTCAGTCCAGCCCCGAAATACCAGGCAATTCTCCTCTGAACAAGGAACATGACAACCCCAGACGATCGTTTCGGCCTCCTATGGGCCTCGTCAGTGAGGTGCAGCCACATTCCTCTAAGCACACTGGGCAAGGAGTCCACGTCTGGTTTCCCCCATCACCCATAGGGAGACTTCCCCAGGGTCATAATAATTTGCATACAAAGAGAGAAGCGCTCTACCAGGAACGAACAACAGCTCAGTGGCTTGTTCTATGGTGATTTACCACCCGGAGGCAGCCTCTTTTAGACCAGTGTGCTTTTCACAGAAAAAAACTTTCCTGAAGTATATCAGTCTGATCCCGCCAAGTAAGGTCAGTCCAGCCCCGAAATACCAGGCAATTCTCCTCTGAACAAGGAACATGACAACCCCAGACGATCGTTTCGGCCTCCTATGGGCCTCGTCAGTGAGGTGCAGCCACATTCCTCTAAGCACACTGGGCAAGGAGTCCACGTCTGGTTTCCCCCATCACCCATAGGGAGACTTCCCCAGGGTCATAATAATTTGCATACAAAGAGAGAAGCGCTCTACCAGGAACGAACAACAGCTCAGTGGCTTGTTCTATGGTGATTTACCACCCGGAGGCAGCCTCTTTTAGACCAGTGTGCTTTTCACAGAAAAAAACTTTCCTGAAGTATATCAGTCTGATCCCGCCAAGTAAGGTCAGTCCAGCCCCGAAATACCAGGCAATTCTCCTCTGAACAAGGAACATGACAACCCCAGACGATCGTTTCGGCCTCCTATGGGCCTCGTCAGTGAGGTGCAGCCACATTCCTCTAAGCACACTGGGCAAGGAGTCCACGTCTGGTTTCCCCCATCACCCATAGGGAGACTTCCCCAGGGTCATAATAATTTGCATACAAAGAGAGAAGCGCTCTACCAGGAACGAACAACAGCTCAGTGGCTTGTTCTATGGTGATTTACCACCCGGAGGCAGCCTCTTTTAGACCAGTGTGCTTTTCACAGAAAAAAACTTTCCTGAAGTATATCAGTCTGATCCCGCCAAGTAAGGTCAGTCCAGCCCCGAAATACCAGGCAATTCTCCTCTGAACAAGGAACATGACAACCCCAGACGATCGTTTCGGCCTCCTATGGGCCTCGTCAGTGAGGTGCAGCCACATTCCTCTAAGCACACTGGGCAAGGAGTCCACGTCTTAAGGAAGTGACAGTGGAACATTCCACTGCACTTAGAGGGGAAATACAGAACTCTCTTTTTCACTTTAGCAAAAGCTGGCAGCTGCACAGGACAGCAACAAAATAAATGAAAGTTGTTTTTTTCCGTTTTTGTTTTGTTTTATATGATTTAACATCCAGCCCCAACCCTAAGTTCCACTTACTAATGCCTCTCACTGGATTGGTTCAGCCCAAATAGGGCTGCCTCAAATAAAGCACTTATGGGCCATGCAATGATCTTAACCACTTTCATCCAGTAGGTGGCGCAGCATGTTGTGTAATGGTGGGCAGACCTGCTTGTGCCTCTCCATTGCACAACATCTAGCTGTGAAAAAAAATGCTGGGGAAAAAAAATTGCAATTTTTATTTTTTTAATTTTTAAAGCCAATAAAAAAATATATATTTTTGCCCATATGAGAGGTGAAGCACTGCCTCACCTGCCTCTAGTGACTGCACATAGTGATAGTTATCATTTAGTAGGCCTTAATCCCCTAACCACCCTTCATACCTGTATGGGGGTTGATTAAGTGATTAGGTTACGGTAGTTAAGGGGTTAATAGTGCATTTATCTACAATTTTTAAAATATGATGCATTCTTATGTATGATGCATATTTATTGTATATACATGAATATGTATTTATTTTTTCTTGTGTTTTTTTATTTTAAAAATAAAAATATATTTTAAAATGTATATTCATGTTACAAAATAAAGAATTACAATTGTATTATTACATAACAGGCATGTAGTTATGTTATACTACAATTATAATGCAACTGTCTTTTATAACATAAATATGTATTTTAAAAAATATATTTATATTTAAGATAATAAATGCTTTAAGCAGGAATATTTACATATATTTTATATATCCAATACTTTTACTAATATGCATTATACATGACCATGCATTTTCTTTTAAATATTGTAGTCAGGCCTTGCATTTATATTCAATATTTAAACTGTTATGCATGCATATTACATAATGCTTTAAGTATTGCATATACATTAAAATGTATTTATGTTAGCTTGTTGCGTTTATTAGTGATAACATAGATGTATATGTTAATATATTTTTATGTTTATAGTAGTCAGTAGCAATACATTATATTTTACAGGCATGCAGTTATATAGAACTATAGTGTTAATGATACTGTCTTTAATTACATATAATAAACACCAACAAGGAACAATAATAACATTTTAATTTACATTTTAATTTATTTGCAAATATTTAAACATTATGTATTCTACATATCAATGCATCATTTTAAATATTGAATATTTATGTGTAGAGCCTTAGCTTGTACAGTTAGTTTTAGGTTATGGCCGTTTAAGGGTCAATGTTTAAATGATATGCATAGTCATGTGCAATGCATATTGTTTAAGTCATTGTGTATATATATATATATATATAGGCTAAAGGAATTTAATTACACTTTCTATTATTTTAAACATAAAGATATATTTTCAAATATATATTTATGTTTGAAATAATAGCAAGCAACCATTAAATTCCATTTAAGATATCTACATTGTACATGACAAGGAGATGAGGTAACCACCAGAGAGTCTGCAACACATTGACAGCTTAGCCAGGCTCCTGGACTGGAATTGAGCCCCGGTCTGCCCCTTTTTATTAAAAGGGGCGCCGATCGAGCAGGGTGCAGGGGATCAAGTCTCCCTTTTATTATGTTGTCAGCAATTTGATGAGGAACCTAGGGATACCACTTGTTTGGGGCGTTACCTTCTGCAAAGAAATGGAGGACCCTTCAAATCCACACACTGCTTGATCAGTGCCCCTTTTAAGAAGCAGCAGGCTGGAGGGCGATACTGTTTAGGCGCTGAGTTCCAGGAGCCTGGCTAGGCCAGTGAGGTTTTGCAGACCTTCCAGCAGTTGGTCACCGGCGTTTTGGCGCATCTCTGTGACACATTAGTTAACCATTGATTTTTATTTATATAAATATAGCTTCATAGTTATAATTAGGAGGTTTATTATTTAGTATAGTTTATATATATTGCATATACATTAAAATGTATTTATGTTAGCTTGTTGCGTTTATTAGTGATAACATAGATGTATATGTTAATATATTTTTATGTTTATAGTAGTCAGTAGCAATACATTATATTTTACAGGCATGCAGTTATATAGAACTATAGTGTTAATGATACTGTCTTTAATTACATATAATAAACACCAACAAGGAACAATAATAACATTTTAATTTACATTTTAATTTATTTGCAAATATTTAAACATTATGTATTCTACATATCAATGCATCATTTTAAATATTGAATATTTATGTGTAGAGCCTTAGCTTGTACAGTTAGTTTTAGGTTATGGCCGTTTAAGGGTCAATGTTTAAATGATATGCATAGTCATGTGCAATGCATATTGTTTAAGTCATTGTGTATATATATATATATATAGGCTAAAGGAATTTAATTACACTTTCTATTATTTTAAACATAAAGATATATTTTCAAATATATATTTATGTTTGAAATAATAGCAAGCAACCATTAAATTCCATTTAAGATATCTACATTGTACATGACAAGGAGATGAGGTAACCACCAGAGAGTCTGCAACACATTGTCAGCTTAGCCAGGCTCCTGGACTGGAATTGAGCCCCGGTCTGCCCCTTTTTATTAAAAGGGGCGCCGATCGAGCAGGGTGCAGGGGATCAAGTCTCCCTTTTATTATGTTGTCAGCAATTTGATGAGGAACCTAGGGATACCACTTGTTTGGGGCGTTACCTTCTGCAAAGAAATGGAGGACCCTTCAAATCCACACACTGCTTGATCAGTGCCCCTTTTAAGAAGCAGCAGGCTGGAGGGCGATACTGTTTAGGCGCTGAGTTCCAGGAGCCTGGCTAGGCCAGTGAGGTTTTGCAGACCTTCCAGCAGTTGGTCACCGGCGTTTTGGCGCATCTCTGTGACACATTAGTTAACCATTGATTTTTATTTATATAAATATAGCTTCATAGTTATAATTAGGAGGTTTATTATTTAGTATAGTTTATTATAGTGAGCTACAGTTTACATACCCTGGCAGAATTTATGATTTCTTGGCCATTTTTCAGAGATTATGAATTATAACACAAAAACTTTTCTTTCACTCATGGTTAGTGTTTGGCTGAAGCCATTTATTATTAATCAACTGTGTTTACTCGTGTGTGTGTATAAAAGGTCAATGAGTTTCTGGACTCCTGACAGACCCTTGCATCTTTCATCCAGTGCTGCACTGACGTTTCGGGAAAGGGATATAAAAAGATATCCAAGGAATTGAGAATGCCAATCAGCAGTGTTCAAACTCTAATCAAGAAGTGGAAAATGAGGGATTCTGTTGAAACCAAACAATGGTCAGGTAGACCAACTAAAATTTCAGCCACAACTGCCAGGAAAATTGTTCGGGATGCAAAGAAAAACCCACAAATAACTTCAGGTGAAATACAGGACTCTCTAAAAACATGTGGTGTGGCTGTTTCAAGATGCACAATAAGGAGGCACTTGATGAAAGATGGGCTGTATGGTTGAGTCGCCAGAAGAAATCCATTACTATGCAAATGCCACAATGTATCCCGCTTACAATATGCTAAACAGCACAAAGACAAGCCTCAAACCTTCTGGCACAAAGTCATTTGGAGTTATGAGCCCAAATTGAGCTTTTTGGCCACAACCATAAACGAAAGGTACACCATTCCTACTGTGAAACACGGATGTGGATTGCTGATGTTTTGGGGATGTGTGAGCTACAAAGGCACAGGAAATGTGGTCAGAATTGATGGCAAGATGAATGCAGTATGTTATCAAAAAATTACTGGAGAAAAATATGCATTCATCAGCCCGGAAGCTGCGCATGGGACGTACTTGGACATTCCAACATGACAATGATCCTAAACACATGTCCAAGTCGACCTGTCATTGGCTACAGCAGAATAAAGTGAAGGTTCTGGAGTGGCCATCTCAGTCTCCTGACCTCAATATCATTGAGCCACTCTGGGGAGATCTCAAACATGCAGTTCATGCAAGACAGCCCAAGAATTTACAGGAACTGGAGGCTTTTTGTCAAGAAGAATGGGCAGCTTTACCATCTGAGAAGATAAAGAGCCTCATCCACAAATACCACAAAATACTTTAACATCAATGACAAAAAAGCTGTCATTGATGTTAAAGGGGGCAATACACAGTATTAAGAACTGGGGTATGTAAACTTTTGATCAGGGTCATTTGGGTAGTTTCTGTTGTCATTATGATTTAAAAAGATTAAGCACAGTTGATTGATAATAAATGGCTTCAGTCAAACACTAACCATGAGTTTTATATATATATATATATATATATATATATATACATACAGTATATATATATATATATATATATATATATATATATATATATATATATATATATATATATATATATATATATATATATATATAGGTATTTTAGAATAAATATATATATTTTACCAAACAAATATCAGATAAATATAGAAATATTTATTTAAGAATAAATAGAACCTTTTCTTCTATATGAAGAACATTGGAATGTGAAATATTAATATTTCATGTTGTGTTAGCACACTTGGTTAAACTTGATCAGGGTTGCAAGACATGTTGGGTGTTTTTATCCACTTTTTTTGCTCAATTGAAATCTATGGGAAAATACGTTAACGCTGTTGCGATATTGTAACCGGCTTTTTGTGCTTGTCGGGTTATTCCTTGAGTGAAAACTTTCTACTTTCAACTTTTAATTTGTGTGGTATCCGACGCGTTCATGATCTACACTGCTCCTCACTTGTCTTTAGGTTTAACGGTATTATATATTATTAGTATTATATTTTTATAGAATGTCTTTCACAATTTGAAAGGTTGTAAAAAAATATTTATTCTGCTGTGTGTTAACCAGAGATGCAGTTTATTATACAAAAGCTTTCAATATAATTGTCAAATTAATTATTTTGTCCTGGTGCTGGTGTAAATCACTTTATTTTTTCTATTGTAACCCTGTATAGTATTGATAAAGTCTGCATTGTAGAATTAATTTAGCTTCAATCGCATGAAGAATTCTTTGAAGTTCAAACATAGTTAAATGTGGTCCATTTTTGTACTTGGAGGAAATGCTTGAACGTTTGAAAAGTTTGAAAATAATTGCGTTTGCTAGTACTGATAGAGAATAATTTGAGATGTTTACAATACCAGTGAAGTCTGTGTAATTTTCCTGGTTGCCAAAAGTTTGTTTTGCTTGACACTCAGTTAGTTGCTATGGATGCATGTTAATTTGTAATATCCATCAAACTGTTCAGTATTGCTTAAGACTTGAAGAGAGAAAATATTCTCAAAAGCTTGTCTTGCATTATTAATCCACTAAAAGTTATCAATGTATCAGCATTAGAGCTAAAAACCCTTTAACAAAAATGACCACAAAA
The DNA here is from genome assembly GCF_027579735.1 of Bombina bombina. NCBI lineage: Eukaryota > Metazoa > Chordata > Amphibia > Anura > Bombinatoridae > Bombina > Bombina bombina. The sequence goes on from NC_069499.1 coordinate 1,070,189,405, forward strand.
GAAAGCAACATTGGGGTTCTATAACAAATAATATAAATGTAGTCAAAAAATACTAAGAGAACCCTAACTAATACTCATTTCCACAAGTACGCTACATGGCGTTGGAAGGGAATATGGAACCAACATACACAGAATTTACCTTACATATCAAATACGTTATTTATAGAATAATAACAGTAGAAAAACATTACAATTATTTATGATTCTAAAAGAATATCATAACATTAACAATATTTGCTAAAGCAACAAATAACCAAAGGCACATGCCGACTGAACATTGCAGAAAGCAACGACAGATACATAACTGTACATAACCAGTGGAACCCCACATCCAGGGAACACGTTGCTACGGCTTACCCTTGCTCAACATAACATTCTTATCATAGTTTTAAAAAGTTAAATATACTCTGTGGACCAAGGTTTACAAGAATCTCTATTTAAACATTCTAGTTAAGTAATTTTGCTGAACATCTTTTATATGTAATTCTCAAAAAAATATACCTTTATGGAAAAAATTGAAGAGCTCTACAAGGTCGGCTGCATGGCATTATGGTTTTTTAAATATACTTGTTTAGGTTAAATTCTATATGCAAATTTATGAATTATAATTAATAATAATATCCATCATATAGATAGCCCTCCAGGGGGGTTAACAGAGAAATTGCCCCTCCCGAGAACCAAAAGCAGAACCAGAAGATTTTTAAAACTTTTTCCTCATTGTGCCTCTGCTCATGGCCCTGGTGAGTCCACTAGCACAAGGGCGGTCTGGCAAGCTGCAGGCAAGTAAGACTCTCAGTGCAGCTTTGCTGAGATTGGAAGAACGGTGTGCGTTTGCACAGAAGATGAAATTTAAGATGGGGTCATTTAAAAAAAATTAAAAAAAAATTTGGCTATTTTGATGTTCTTATAGGATGCACCTCCTTCCCTAACAGTGTTTTTTTCACTAAATGTTAAAATTCAATGTTAAAATTCAAAGTCTCTGTGTTAAAAATAATAGGAAGGGCAGTCTGACCTTGTATGGCCTCAATGTGTGCTATTATGGCACCAGATTAAAAAAACAAGTTTGTGTATATGTTATGCATATAATTGTTTTCCTCTGCTGTGCATGAAGCAAGAGTATGAGTGTGCATGTGTAGATATGAGTGTGTGTGTATGTATATATATATATATATATATATATATATGTGTATGTGTATGTAAGAGTGTGTAAAACATGTAATACATCAATGTATTAAACAAATGGAGCCAGATTAAAAGTGGTGCGCTATTTTTTATTGATTTTCTTTGCTCTTTTGCTCGGCTTCTAACTGCACTTAAAGTAAAAAATTATCATGGGCAGTTAAGTGCATATATTACAAGTTGAAAGTAAAAAGTTAGCGCGCAAGCAAAAGACTCAGACGAGCTAACTTCAGGACTTTGGATAGCTAACTACGTCTCCCCATAAACTTCAATGAAGTGAGCTACAAAAAGCCTTGACCTGGATTACAAATTGTGCAGTAAACCCATTGCATACATACCACGCAAAATGGGGTCGTAACGCTATTTCCATTGCGCCGCCATTACAAATCACCCTAAAACGTTCTTTTGTCGTGCGGTATGGTGCAGTAATCCGCATCCCGCACACAAACCAAGTTCTGACTTGGCGTGCTCGTGCATGTATTCCCCCATACAGATCAATGGAGAAAAAATGTAGGAGAGAAACCTAACACCGGCGATTGCGAAATCGCTACCGCATTTTCTCATTCCCCATTGAAGTCTATGGAGATAAAAAAAAGTTTATTAAAAACCTAACACCTTGTTTAATAACCCCTAAACCGCCGTCAGGGCCAGACTGGGAATAAAAAGCAGACCTGGAAAAAATTAAATACCAGCCCTATTCCATTGAATATATATGTGTGTGTGTGTATATATACACAAACACATGCACATATTTATACACACACTTATATATTTTTTATATATATATATATATATATATATATATATATATATATATATATATATATATATATATATATATTATTGTAGGAATAATATGATTTTTATAGGTTATATATATATATACAGGTAGCCCTCAGTTTATGCCGGGGTTAGGTTCCAGAAGGAATGGTTGTAAATCAAAACCGTTGTAAATTGAAACCCAGTTTATAATGTAAGTCAATGGGAAGTGAGGGAGATAGGTTCCAGGCCCCTCTCAAAATTGGCATAAGTAACACCTAATACATTATTTTTAAAGCTTTGAAATGAAGACTTTAAATGCTAAACAGCATTATAAACCTAATAAAATAATCACACAACACAGAATATATAATTAAACTAAGTTAAATGAACAAAAACATTTGCTAAACAGCATTATAAACCTAATAAAATAATCACACAACACAGACTTCACTTGCATTTTTCTGCAAACAGTTCTTTCTATGCATTCCAATCTGGACTGATTTATAGACAGGAAGATCTTGTTCCTTTGAAATCTGCTCGATAGCTCAGGTCTGGTTAAACTGATTAATTTCAGCTTGCTTGGCTGTGCTGCAACACAAGCGGACAACTCCACCTACTGGCTATTTTAATAAATGCACTGCTTCTCAATAGCAGTCACATGACTGAAAAAAAGGTTGTTATTCTGAAACGGTGTAAATTGAACCGTTGTAAAACTAGGGCCACCTATATATATATATATATATACACAATATACAGTATACAACAGAAGTGAGTAGACCCCAGTGCAATATCACTTAAATGTCAAATGATTCAAACATTAACTGCATTACTTCTAAGTTTTACAGTAGGGTATTTGCTCTTATGTAAAATTAAAAACTAACTGTTTAGATTTACTATATTAAAAATACAGGCCCCACAGCAGAAACTCAATGCAACTAAAGGCAGTGCACCTTTCATTACTGAGATTCAATTTTTTTATTTTTTCAAAACTTTGTATATCCACCTTTATTTTTGATGACTGACTCAATCCTCCTCGCATGGAGAATACCAGTATCACACAAATTTCTGGAGAGATGTTCTGCCATTCTTCAGATAAGTTTTTTTCAGGCGCTCTTTGCTGGAGGGGTTGTGTTCCTTTACCTTTCTCTTTAAAATACCCTAAAGGTGTTCTATTGAATTCAAGTCAGGTGACATACTTGGCCAGGTCATAGTTTTCATTTTTTTTCTCCTTTAGAAACTCCTTTGTGCTTTTAGCAGTGTACTTTGGATCTATATCATGCTGGGATATTCTTCTTCTCCCAAACTTCTGGAGACTGGGAGTCATCTTGTTAGCCAGTATTTTGGTATATCCCAGGCATTCATGGTGCCATCTATAAATGTCATCTCCCCAACACCTTTTGCAGTCATGCAGCCCCATATCGTCACACTCCCACCTCCATGATTCACTGTTGGGACTATGCATTCACTGTAATAATCCTGACCATGATCACACCAAACATGCTGCACCCCACCTGAACCGCAAAATTGTATCTTGGTCTTGGTCATATTACCAAAGAATATGCTCCCAGTATTCATCAGGCTTTTCATGTTGTTTAACAAAGTTTAATCTTGCAGTTTTGTGCCGGAGACCGAGCAAGTGTTTTTTCCTTGGATGCTGTCCATAGAAGTTGACATTATGCAATGTCCTTAGCACTGTCTGAGCTGTCACAGAAACTACAAATTCTATCGATAATCCCTGAGCCAAATCTGAAGCACCTGCCTTGATCCAAATTTGAAGCACTTCCCTGTTTTTCAGAGCTAGATTGTGCAAGTAGCGCACTGTCCATGGCGTCATTTTAGGAGGACAGCCACTGCGGTTCTGATTTTTGGCACTGTGTATTGTTCTACACCTCCTGATTACTGCTGCAACTGAATTTTCACTGATTTTTAGTTGATCACCGATCTTCCTGTATCTATTACCATCTTCATGAAGTCTTTGTTTAATTCTTTCCACAAGACTCTCCCCTAGTTTTGAAAGCTTCAAGCACTCCCTAATGACTCTACTGTTCAGGGATGCATACAAACTACACTAAACTTTCTTTATACCAGTTCCTCTCCTCCATTGCTATCCCCTTAAACCCCTTAGCATGTAAGCCTAAGAGTCCAGCTGTTTGTAGATCACCTTCTTAAGGGCTGACTACAACAGTGCAACTCTTGGCAGGGCCCTCTACCCATTTTATCCCTATAAATGTTTTGTTGTATTTCGCTTATGTTTATAGTGCTGCGGAATCTGTTGGCACTCTACAAATAACCAATAATAATAATAATAATGTGGAGCCATGATGCAGACTTGCAGATAGTCACAGCCCATTGGTCCAAAAATGAAAATGTTCTGGTAACTATGTTCATGCAATTAGGCTAATTGGAAATCATAGGTGTACTCAATTTTGTTTCAGTGATCTAACTTGTGTGTCAGTGACCACAGGTGTATTCACTTTTGTTGCATTAAGTTTATACTTTTGTGTCTGTATTTTCAATATAATCTTTCTAACATATTTGTTTTTGATTGTTTATAATAGTAAATACTCTACTTATAAACTTAGAAATAATACAATTATTGAGAGGTGATACAATTTTGAATAATTTGATATTAAAGTGATATTGCCCAGGGGTGTACTCACTTCTGTTGTATACTGTACCTTAAAATAAATAGAAACTTACCTGTTAAAAAAAACAAAACTTAAGCTTAAACTAAAACAAAAACTAACATTTCAAAAAGAAAAAAAACCTAACATTATCAAAAAGAAAAAAGCTAACATTAACAAAAATAAAAAAGCTAACATTAACAAAAATAAAAAAGCTAACATTACGAAAATAAAAAAACCTAACATTACAAAATATCAAGAAATCTAAGATACACAAAATATAAAAAGCTAACTTTACAAAAAATAACAAATGAAATTATCCAAAATAAAAAAAACATAATTTATGTAATTTTCTTTCATATTGGCAAAAGTCCATGAGCTAGTGATGTATGGGATATACAATCCTACCAGGAGGGGCAAAGTTTCCCAAACCTCAAAATGCCTATAAATACACCCCTCACCACACCCACAATTCAGTTTAACGAATAGCCAAGTAGTGGGGTGATAAGGAAAGGAGTAAAAAGCATCAACAAAGGAATTTGGAAATAATTGTACTTTATACAAAAAAATCATAACCACCATAAAAAGGGTGGGCCTCATAGACTCTTGCCAATATGAAAGAAATGAATTTATCTTGTAAATTCTTACATAAATTATGTTTTCTTTCATGTAATTGGCAAGAGGCCATGAGCTAGTGACGTATCGGATATCAATACCCAAGATGTGGAACTCCACGCAAGAGTCACTAGAGAGGGAGGGATAAAAACAGCCATTTTCCGCTGAAAAAAATAATCCACAACCCAAAATAAAAGTTTATTCTTCAAATGACAAGAAAAACGTACAACATCAGCAGATGAATCAAACTGAAACAGCTGCCTGAAGAACTTTTCTACCAAAAACTGCTTCTGAAGAAGCAAATACATCAAAACGGTAGAATTTAGTAAATGAATGTAAAGAAGACCAAGTTGCCGCTTTGCAAATTTGATCAACTGAAGCTTCATTCTTAAAAGCCCATGAAGTGGAGACTGATCTAGTAGAATGAGCTGTAATTCTCTGAGACGGGGCCTGACCCGACTCTAATAATAGAAATAGCAGAAGCCTTCTGACCTTTCCTAGGACCAGAAAATATAACAAATAGACTAGAAGTCTTCCTGAAATCTTTAGTAGCTTCAAAATAATATTTCAAAGCTCTTACCACATCCAAAGAATGTAAGGATGTTTCCAAAGAATTCTTAGGATTAGGACACAAGAAAGGGACAACAATTTGTATACTAATGTTGTTAGAATTCACAACTTCAGGAAAAAATGTAAATGAAGTCCGCAAAACCTCCTTATCCTGATGAAAAATCAGAAAAGGAGATTCACAAGAAGAGATGGTCAAAAGGAACAACACTTTCCAAGAAAGTAGTTAAATGTCCAAAGAATGCATAGGCTCAAAATGGAGGAGCCTGTAAAGGCCTCAAAACCAAATTAAGACTCCAAGGAGGAGAGATTGATTTAATGACAGGCTTAATATGAACTAAAGCCTGTACAAAACAGTGAATATCAGGAAGTTTAGCAATCTTTATGTGAAATAAAACAGAAAGAGCAGAGATTTGTCCCTTCAAGGAATTTGAAGACAAACCCTTATCCAAACCATCCTGAAGAAACTGTAAAATTCTTACAATTCTAAAAGAAAGCCAAGAAAATTCATGAGAAGAACACCATGAAATGATAATCTTTCTAGAGACAGATTAACAAGCTTGTAACATAGTATTAAACACTGAGTCAGAGAAACTTCTATGACTTAACACTAAGCGATCAATTTCCATTTAATGATTTGAGAACCTGATGGAAAAAATGGACCTTGAAACAGTAGGTCTGGCCTTAGCGGAAGTGGCCAAAGTTGGCAACTGGACATCCGAACTAGACCCGCATACCAAAACCTGTGAGGCCATGCTGGAGCCACCAGCAACACAAACGATTGTTCCATGATGACTTTGGAGATTACTCTTGGAAGAAGAACTAGAGGCGGGAAAATATAAGCAGGTTGAAAACACCAAGGAAGTGTCAGCGCACCCACTGCTTCCGCCTGAAAATCCCTGGACCTGGACAGGCATCTGGGAAGTCTCTTGTTTAGATGAGAGGCCATCTGATCTATCTCTAGAAGACCCCATATCTGAACAATCTGAGAAAACACATCTGGATGGAGGGACCACTCCCCTGGATGTAATGTCTGACGGCTGAGATAATCTGCCTCCCAATGTCTATACCTGGGAAATGCACCACAGAAATTAGACAGGAGCTGGATTCCGCCCAAGCAAGTATCTGAGATACTTCTTCATAGCTTGTGGACTGTGAGTCCTACCCTGGTGATTGACAAATGCCACTGTTTGTGATATTGTCTGTCTGAAAACAAATGAACGGTTCTCTCTTCAACAGAGGCCAAAACTGAAGAGCTCTGAGAATTGCACAGAGTTCTAAAATATTGATTGGTAATCTTGCCTCTTTAGATTTCCAAACCCCTTGTGCTGTCAGAGATCCCCAACCTGAAAGATTTGCATCTGTAGTGATCATAGTCCAGGTTGGCCAAACAAAGGAAGCCCCTTGAACTAAACGCTGGTGATTTAACCACCACGTCAGACAGTGTCGAACATTGGGATTTAAGGATATTATTTGTGATATATTTGTATAATCCCTGCACCATGGATTCAGCAAACAAAGCTGGAGAGGTCTCATGTGAAAACGAGCAAAGGGAATCGCGTCCGATGCTGCAGTCATGAGACCTAAAATTTCCCTGCACATAACCACTGAAGGGAATGACTGAGACTGAAGGTGCCAACAGGCTGCAACCAATTACAAATGTCTCTTGTCTGTTAGAGACAGAGTCATGGACACTGAATGTATCTGGAAACCTAAAAAAGGTAACCCTTGTCTGAGGAATCAAGAAACTTTTTGGTAAATTGATCCTCCAACCATGCTTCCGAGGAAACAACACTAGTTGATTTGTGTGAGATTCTGCAGAATGTAAAGACTGAGCTAGTACCAAGATATCATCCAAATAAGGAAACACCGCAAAACCCTGCTCTCTGGTTTCCATAAAGCAGGGCACCTAGAACCTTTAAAAAGATTCTTTGAGGGGGCGGAGCTAGCCTAGCAAAGGAAGCAGACGTGCTGTGTCTGAGCTCTCACAAAAGTTGGTTCTTTTTGCACAATAAAAGTGCTTTAATGTACATATTTTAGACAGTTACCGACATCTTTGAGCAGTGGGAGATCTGAGGTACCAGGCGGATAAGAGATTTCTGCCTCAGCAAACACATAACAAGAATTACCTAAACGGACCCTGCAGCCATCTATACACTGATCCGGAGACTGGAGAATCTATACTCCTTCCTACCTTCGCTACAAGCAGCCAGAGCGGCTAATCAAGAAAACCCCGGTGAGTTACAAACACACTGGGGGACTCACCTGGGAGAAGTTGAGTTTGGCGGCGGTAAAAAGGCGAGAAACAGCGCCATTGCCCAGGGACGCCACAAACAGAAACCGGAAGAGAAGGTGGGGGTGAGTTCTGTAACAGACGCCTGACTGGGAAGCTGTGGGCTGGTTTGAGGTGGGAGGAGAAGCGGAGCACAGGCGCTCGCAAGCTATAGCAAAGTGCAAGCTGGGTGCAGCTATAAGTGTGCAGATTGAACTGACTTAATGCTTTTTACACAGTTACTCAGACGGCTCAGAAGTGCTAGAGAATAACCAGGAGCCAAAATAACCGCGCCACTGCTATATAGCAAAAACAAGTGGAGAGCGGAGGAACATCTACCTGAGAGCCAACCCCTACAGTTACACTAAGCAAACGAATTTAACAATAAAAAGGAAGAGGGTTAAATTTACACTACACCCCGTTCACTACTCCTTCAATATAATACAATGTAGGCATCTTAAAAGCTTCCTCACACAACTGAATCACAACACTGACCCCTGCTGGAATTATTAAGATCTAACTGCAGTACTTTTTCAGCAACAGGGCACACCTAAGTGACAGTTTTATAGAGGAGACTGTTTTCTTTTTTGCCTGATTCTTTCTCATCACCCTTTCCCCCCCCTTTCCTGTCAGACTGGAGTGCTGACAGGTCATACCCCACACACCTTTTGCCGTGATCATCCTGTGAGGATAATTTCCCTGGGGAGAGGGGAGATACTAACCTACAGTTTTATAATATCAAGCTATTGACTACACTGGAGATCATACACTCTGGGGAGAGGGTAATCGCTGATCCACTCTATATTAAAAACTGCCCCTGGAACAATATTTTAGTACAGTCACCTGTGATATAAGAGCCACAAATTTGTTTGCACAATACACATAGCGGCTCATATCTGCTGATAGTAGACTTATAGCCATATTGGAGAAAATAATGTGAACAACAACCTGATTACTATAGGGGGATCTGAAAATTCAACACCATAATCCTTGCAGCATCGATATGAGTCACAATATGTACTGAGAAGGAAAACAAAACCTCTTGTCAACCTAAATGAACTATCTGCCTAACTAAACAATATATAGTCGAGTCTGAATGGTCATATCTTTTGAGCAGGGTCACAGTCTATACACCTGGTTGCCCAATTAGAAAGAACAACTCCAGCTAACAGCGATATAGACCCTCCTCCTGCATTGTATATCCGTCTCAACTTTATCTTCTCTACAGCACCATGGCCTCTAAAAGACCCACTAAAGGAGATAAAACAATAAAATCTACACCTGTGTCCACATTCTTTAAAAGTTCTCAAACCAATAAACAGCAAACAGATGCAGAAATGGAAGAAGAATCTGACATTGATTCTCAACTAGCACCACAAGACAAAAGCCCGCTAACGAAAGCTGATCTCAGAAATTTGGTATCCAAGAAAGACATTGCAGACAATTTTGAAAAATTATGGGAGAAAATTGATTCAATACACTCATCTGTCACCAATAGCCTTTCTGACATTAAATCCGACTTAATGGAGATGGGTAACAGGATTGAGACACTTGAAGACCAAAAGGACGCCATGGTAGATCAAATGGATGAAATGTCTCAAACCGTGTCCTCTCAACAAGAACTGCTGGAAGAATTCCAGGACAAATTGGAGGATATGGAAAACAGGAGCAGAAGGAACAATATATGCCTCAAAGGTGTTCCAGAGGAAGTGAGCCCTGCAGAAATTCCAGCTTATCTCACCCAACTTTTCATGCAGATTACAAACTCCCCGGCTGACTACATCTTCCATATTGAGAGAGCACACAGGGCATTAAAAGCCAAACCCAAATTAGGTCTTCCCCCAAGAGACATTATAATCAAATTAACCTTCTTCCCAGATAGAGAAAAAATTCTGCAAGCGGCCAGGAAACATCCCACATACAAACATCAAGGCAACGTGATACAGTTTTACCAGGATCTCAGTGTCAGGACATTACAAAGGAGGAGTGCTCTTCGTCCTCTCACTACTCTACTCCGGAAACACCAGATTTTATACAGATGGGGATTTCCGTTTGCTTTACACATTACAAAGGACTCTACAACAATTACACTTAAAGATCCAGAAGACATACCTGAAATTTGCAAGATTTTGGCTTTAGAGACACCTATAATCCCAACCATAGCGCTGAACCCAGAGAAGAATAAAGACCTAGACAGACCACCAGATCCATCTAAATGGCAGATTATCAACCATAAAAAACAAAAAACTAAAGAAACAAGAGGGAAAATATCATAGATGACAGCGTTTCCATCTTGAAGACACGGAAGGTGGAATCTATTTCTTTTAGAGTCTGAGAGATGGGGAAGCTGACAGAAGGAACACTGAACAAAGATAAATCTAGATTACCTTTAAAATATCTGGAACCACAGTTTTGGGTTTCCTTCCCCGGGAGGCATAGCCCTCTTCACTGACATTCCTTCTCAGAGACTCTCACCAATCTATCAATATAGACGTTATAAGATGTTGCGGGGCCTTTAGTTTCCCCCAGAGTATAATAATATAAGTTAATTTATTTTCTAATTTGTTCTTATGCTATTTCAAAGTTCAATCTTTAGGGGTCCTACTGTTGGGGACCCTGAAGTGCTGCTTATTATGTTATTAACACTGTATTTTTTTTTCTAGCTCCCTTCCCATTCCCAGTGACGACACAGAAAAGTTCACCATATACAATCCCAAGTATCTGCAGTCTATACCGTTAGATTTCCGGTCCAGAGATCCACAGGTAACAAATTTTCTTTTGCACCAGCCCACAACAGACACAATATCATGATCCCTAGGATAAAGATATTATCCCATAATGTAAGGGGGCTAAATACTGACGTAAAACGACGCATGGCAATGACACAATACACCTCCCTGCATGCCAACATTTTATTTCTTCAAGAGACCCATCTACTTAATGATATTATTCCAAAGTATTGGGGGAAACACTTCAATACCCATTATCACTCCACAACAACAACTAAAAAAAGGGGCACATCTATCCTCATCCACTCCTCACTTAATTTCATAAAAGAAGAGGTAATTGCAGACACTGAAGGGAGGTATATAATAGTAAAAGGGAGAATATTAGACACGGAAATTACTCTTTGCAACGTTTATGCACCAAACGAAAATCAACATAACTTCTTTCAACATATCTCATATTTACTCACACAATGGTCCCATACTAAAATATTTATGGCAGGGGACTTCAATATCACAATGTTGAATATTGAACCCACTGCAACTAGACCCTTAACCAACAAACAAACCAGACATAATCGTATTGTCAAAGCAATACAGGAAACTCTACTACCTCACTCCCTGATAGATACATGGGCCACATTATATGGCTTGACTAATGACACTAAGTTTTACTCGGCGCCACATAAATCCTACATTAGATTGGATTACATATATGTAAGTCAAATACTACAGCCTCTGTTACACGGCTCACAGATACATGCTTGTGTGTGGTCTGATCACTCGATCATCACTTTACAGCTAGAGGGACTATGTGACCCACACAGAAGTAAGACATGGACCTTTGATGGGTCGTGCATCAGAAATCCGCAGACACATGACAATATACTTAAGCTTCTTACTGAATACTGGAATATTAATACTGACACAGCAACTAACCCAGGGATCACGTGGGCGGCCCACAAAGCGGTATTAAGGTGGATACTTATTAAGGAGAAAGCAATACGGACTAGAAGATACAGACAACAATTAAAACAATTCCACACAGAAATCGAAGAATTAGAAAAAAAACATAAACTTATTAAAACAACGGTCATTCAGAAAACTATCCAATCCAAAAAAACTGCTCTGGCCGCTCTCCTTCAATCACGAGCCATTAGAGCCAGTCAGAGTTATCAGGCACAGTACTTTTTATTTGCAAATAAACCAGATAGCTACATGGCACATAAAATCCAAGAACGATGTAGAGCCTCAGTTATCTCCTCAATCGAGACATCTAATAACTCAATGACCTCACACCCCCAAGAAATAGTAGACACCTTCGCAGCTTACTACAGGGAATTATACGACGGTAGAAAGGTTTCACACGATAAAAAGACAGAGGCACTAACCTCAGCTTTTTTCAATCAAGACCTATTGCAGACTCTTTCTGAGGAACAGAGAGAAACTCTAAATGCTCCCATATCCTCTATGGAGGTGCTTGGGGCCATCAGAGACCTCAAACCAGGGAAGGCGGCGGGACCGGACGGTTTTCCCGGCGAATACTATAAGCTGTTTAAAGTCGCACTAATCCCACATCTAGTTAAACTCTGTAACTATATTATGGAGGGGGGGTTGTCCCACCTGAGCTGCCAGCTGCAAAGATAGTAGTAATCCCTAAACCAGGGAAGGATCACAAAATATGCCAAAATTATCGCCCAATATCCCTAATTAATCAGGACCTTAAAATTTTTACTAAAATAATAGCGAACTGGCTTAAACATATTATACCCCAACTAGTACACCCGGATCAGGTGGGTTTTGTCAAAGGTCGGGAAGCCCCGGACAATATACGCAAAGTAACTAACCTGGTACAGGCCCTGACAGACTCAAAAACGCCTTCTCTGCTCCTCTCATTGGATGCAGAGAAGGCGTTTGATCGCATTGGCTGGGGGTATATGTTCCTGGTATTGCATAAAATGGGGTTTAAGGGAGCCATTATGAAAGCATTGAGGGCCATCTATTCCACGCCGGGAGCTCAGGTCTCATCAGAGGGATATAAATCTCAACCCTTTCCAATTCGTAACGGAACTAGACAGGGGTGCCCTCTGTCTCCGTTGCTTTTTGCTCTATGTATAGAGCCTCTAGCTGATAAAATACGCTCGCAGACAGATATAACAGGACTTAAGACAAATAAGACGGAATATAAAATGGCCTTATTTGCGGACGACATACTTCTAACTCTGATGAACCCCCTAATATTATTGCCCAATCTCCACCAAACACTGGACACATTTTCATCTATCTCGGGATTTAAGATAAATGCAGAGAAATGTGAGGCTCTCCCCATAGCGATCCCTCGACAGACACAGGAGTTACTAGAAACAAATTTTCACTTTAAATGGATGAAGCATACTCTAAAATACCTAGGAATCTATCTCCCCTCCTCCCCTTCACTACTATACAAAGTTAACTACCCTCCGTTATTCAGGCAGATTAGGAAAGACATATCAAAATGGAAAAGCTACAAGTTCTCGTGGCTGGGTAGAGTGGCCTCGGTTAAGATGAACATCTTGCCAAGGATACTATATCTATTTAGAACCCTACCTGTTAAAATGGTAAAAACAGATCTAGAGACAATACAAAAGGACATTCTAGGCTATATCAGGGGAGACAAAACAAATAGAATAGCGAGGTCAGTTTTATACAGACATAAAAACCTAGGAGGCATCAGGGTCCCTAGCCTATTAGAATGTTATAATGCTGCCAGATTGGCACAGGATAGCCTCTTATTGAAGAGGAACACAGAGGTCATGTGGCCTACCCTAGAGGCGACTTTGGGAGGATGGGACAAGACTGACGCTGTACTTTGGGATCCGGAGAAAACACAATCCCCTAGAGAGACGGACAGACCTTATACCACAACTCTCACAGTAACCACTTGGAAAAAAGCAAGTACTAAATTTAAGCTTTTGCCACAATACTCCTTATACATCCTGATAAGATATATCTTGCCTGATGAACTCAGGGCTCAAATACAGAAGTGGGAAAATAAGGGATTATACAGAGTAGCAGACATTATGGAAGGCGGAGCTATGCTCTCATTCAATCAATTGCAGACAAAATTGAGCCCCTTTAAACTTCACTGGTATTTATACTTGCAGATACAATCCGCAATGCACTCATATATAAGAAAACCTAGAGATGACCACACAACACCACTAGAAGACATGAGTAAATCAAAGGACCGCACTAGACGCACCATATCTATTCTATATATAGCCATACAGGATTCGCAGATCACGACCAAAACCTCTACTATGTTGGCATGGGAGAGGGAATTACTTATTAGTAAAGACAACAAAGAATGGGAATGAATATTTCAAAATGCAGACAAAGGACTTCTAAGTGTGGACCTAAAGGACAATATCACTAAAACTATACACCGATGGTATCTGACACCCACTAGAATGGCCCATATGCATACACAGGGAAACCCACTATGTTATAGAGGGTGCGGAGAAAGAGGAACATATAGGCATATGTGGTGGGACTGTAGAGTAATCTCAGATCTATGGAAACATTTGTCTTTCTTCCTTAGCCGAATCTTGAACGAAAACGTGGATCTTACAATTCAACAGGCTTTATTGCACATTCCTATCAATAGACTTAATAAACATATAAATACATTTATTAGGATATTATGTACAGTCACCCGGACATGCATAGCCAGGTACTGGAAGACAAGCAGTCCCACCTGGACAGAGATTTACAATAAAATTCAGTACACATATAACATGTACGACTTAGCATCCAACACCTTAGATAATAAGGAAGTATTCCAGGCGATATGGTACTATTGGATAGCGAAATGAACGGTAGACACATGAAACTAATGGAAAAGTTAATCTTAGGTGACCAATCTGAAAACCAATACCTATACCTATAGCAGTACGCACAACAAACACTGAGATAGGATGTGTCGTCACTTCCCATCCCCGTCCCCTCCCCTTCTGACCTTTGATAACCTATTTTACCTAACCTTACCTTCCTTTAGGGTTGTATTCTCTAAAAGTTCAACTCTATGTAGATAGAGTGGTTTGGCTCAGATCTATCTAAAAGTTTTGGTAGGGTTCAGCAGAGGGCAAGCTTTCTATCAGACACAAGAACTGTACTATCTCTTGCCAAGGATTGCATGACAGTATGAAGAAAAGGTATTTAATCTTTAACTGCTGACCCTCCATAGATATGTAAATTTCAGTAGAAACGACTGAGATGTCATAAAAATTATTAACTGTATCATTTGTTGTTTAGAAATGTTTAGGTACAAGCCTACACTCTGGATCCCATAATAATAGAGATCGATGCAGAGGAAGATATTTCTGTTTCTGTAAATGTTTATTATTTCTGATTAATAAAAAATATTCAAACATAAAAAGATTCTTTGAGCGGTTGCTAGTCCAAATGGAAGAGCAAAGAATTGGTAATGCTTGTCTAGAAAAGAGAATCTTAGGAACTGAAAATGAATCTGAATGAATCGGAATATGAAGGTATATATCCTGCAAGTCCATTGTGGACATAAAAAGTTCTTGCTGAACAAAAGGCAGAATAGTCCTGAAAGTCACCATTTGAAAGATGGTACTCTTAATGAAATTTCCTTCTTTGGGACAATGAATAGATTTGAATAAAACTCCAGACCCTATTCCTGAAAAGGAACTTGCATGACTACCCCTGAAACTCCAGTTCTGAAACACACTTCAGGAAAGCCTGAGCTTTAACTGGATTTGCTGGGATGCGTGAGAGAAAAAAATCTTCTCACAGGAGAACTTACTCAGAATCATATTCGATACCCCTGAGAGACAATACTCTGAAACCATATATTTTGGACAAAATTTATCCAAACATCCTTGAAAAAAACCTTAATCTGCCCTCTACCAGCTGAGCTGGAATGAGAGTCGCACCTTCATGCGGACTTAGGGGCTGGCTTTTGGTTCCTTAAATGGCTTAGATTTATTCCATTTAATGAAGGTTTCCAATTGGAAACAGATTCCATAGGGAAGGAATAGGTTTTTGTTCCTTAATTGACAAAAAGAACGAAAACAATTAGAAGCTTTATATTTACCCTTTAGGTCTCTTATTACTTTGGAAAGAAAGAGATAGCAATCTAAACTTAAAAAGTCATATCAGCATTCCAAGATTAAAGCCACAAAAACCTTCTAGCTAAAAATAGCTAAAGATATAGATCTAACATCAATCTTGATGAAATCAAAAAATGGCATCAGAACTGATTAGTATGTTGCAGTAAGCAAACAATGCTAGATAAATCAGAATCCAATTCTTGTTGCGCTAATTCTCCAACAAAAATGTTGATGCAGCTGCAACATCAGCCAAAGAAATTGCAGGCCTGAGACGACCTGAATATAAATAAGCTTTCCTTAGAAAAGATTCAAGATTCCTATCTAAAGGAACTTAAGTACTATCTTCAATAGGAATAGAGGTACGTTCAGCAAGAGTAGAAATAGCCCCATCAACTTGAGGATCTTTTCCCAAAACTCTATAGAAATTGCTGGTAAAGGATACAATTTTTAAAACCTTGAAGAAGGAAAAAAGAAGTACCTGGCTTATTTCATCAATTGCATCTATCTATCAATGACTCTGCACTATATGTGAAATCGTTTGTATTGTTTTTTATATTTTTTGATTTTATTCCACCTAACTTTATTTTATCTATTTTCAATAGAAATAACATTGTATCACTTGACTTATATCGTTCATTTTTTAGAAGTTGAAGTTTTTGTGAAATACACGTCATTGTTTATGTAAAGTCACTTATCTATTTTTTCTGAACTATACAGTTCCTTAGGTACACTCTTGTAAAAAGGACATCCTATATACTTTTTTGAACGATTTTTTATACTATTTTGCACCATCCACTCCACATATATATATTTTTTTGCACACAATAGTATATCAATATAGCGCACCCTATTGTATGATTTTATATCGTACATTTTTTTCTTGTCTATTGTTGGGTAATTTATAGGAGTGCAGCACACATATTCTCACCTAATTAATCGGTTTGATATTTATATTTGATTTTTTTCACTTTTTTCACTCTTTTGGTCACAATATGCAGTCCAAAGAGGATAGAAATAAGATTAGAGCAGCATACAATTTACTAGGGAAACCAGCTACTACTGCTGCACAATCAGATTCTGATACCACCAAATCTATGAAAAGTTTATTCCACATTTTAGAAGAAGAAATTTTAAAAGAACATAGACATTGGTGGGATCTCACCACTTTAGAAAAATATATTGATCTGAAACAGATTCCCAGAGGATTACGTATCTTAAAACATTGTTCTTTTAAAGACAATCCTGTACTTTTGGAAAAATGGTACAAAATACTTAGTGATTGTTCTTTTGAATTAATGAAGGCCCTGATAGAACATAGACGTTTTTTAGCTGATCAGTGTAGTGAAAACATAGAAAGAATACAAACAGATTTAGAAAAATACGTAGAGAGTTCTGATTATGATCGTTTTTTGAAAAGCATGTATGAAAGGACAGACAAATTCCAAGAGGAACTTGTCCAATCCAAAAACAAAAAATTGGTAAGGGACAATGAGGATTACATCAATGATAGAATATATAGTTATAATCGTACACTACCTTCTAACTCAGAAACACAGAACTCTGAGAATCAAAGAAACACAGATCATAGATCATATGATATAGACCAACCTACAGAGACAAATGCCCCACACAGAATAAACAGATCTGAACCAGGTGGATCTTGGACCACGGTTCACCATAGAAATAATAATAGGATCTATAAGGAGAATTACAAATCAAATAATCATTATCATACTAAACCAACCAACTATTACAGAAAATCCAATACATACATACACAGGGATAGGGAACAACACAATGCACAATACCATAACAGATATAATGATAACCAACATGATACTTGGCACAGACAACAATCTCCTCACCAATCTTACTATCCACCCAGGAATCACTATGACAACCATAGGACTTATAATGATAATTCCTATTATGGTAATAAAAGACAATTTAGAGAGAACAACAGATTTGACAATTACCAGAATTATGATTCCCCCATTCAAACTAATTCTCACACTTACAAAGATAATCATTCTAAGACTAATTATAACCCAAACCAGAATCAATATGTTCATTCGAATCGCTTTCACCCTTTGTCCTCTGTTTCAGAGGACAATGTGTTCACAGAACATATATCTAGAAACAATACTACCTCCGCATCCTCGCCTTTTTTAGAACATGCCCCACATCAACGAAGAGTTATAATAGAAGAACCAAATCCCAGAAAAAGACCCTTTCATTTAGACCAAGAGGCACAAGAGGGAGAGGTATTGCCACCAAGAAAGAAAAACACAACAAATTAGATAAGGGTATTTTCAATTTATCATCACACACCTTATCCATAGAGGAAAAAAGAATTCTCCACAAGGGTTTATCATTTTGTCCACCCAATCCCCACAATATTTTTAACCTTTTTGTAGACCTAAATAGATTTACCAGGAAATTATCCCTGCAAAAATATTTTGCCCAGAAAAATCTAAAAAAACATAATCTTATAGAAAACGACACCATCTGCATTCTGACTGATAATATGAATATGGGAGAAAGAGTTATCTCTACCCAAGGCTCTATAAATTCTCTCACTGATCAACTTTTTGAAAGTGTCATTCATACCGATGTAAAAATGAAATCATCATTCTCTCCTCCATTGGGATGTAGCCAGTATGTTGAAATTTACCATAATTTAGTAATCGACGATCTTGAAAAAATTTCTCTGAAGTCATCAAAAAAGAATTTTTACAAATTACAAGGTGAAAGAAAGGCAGTCTCCTCCCTTGCAGACAACCCCAACATCATCATACGGGATGCTGACAAGGGAGGAGGAATAGTGATACAAGATTTTTGTGATTACTTATCAGAAGCCAAACGGATTCTGAATGATATTAATTACTATAGAGTCCTAAAAACAGACCCCACACCTATTTTTTTAAAAGAATATCATGCTTTGATTGAAAGAGGTTCCAATCTGAATATTCTAAATAAAGACGAAAGAAACTTTCTTAAAGTTAGCAACCCAAGTGTAGCACATTATTACCATTTGCCAAAAATCCATAAGGACCAAAAACACCCCCCGGGCCGACCAATAATTGCAGGGATAGACAACTTAACATATAATTTATCGTATTACATTGATCTTTTTTTACAGAAACATGTTGTTGGCCTTAGATCTTACATTAAAGACAGCACTTATCTACTCAATAAAATCAAGGACCTAAAAAATAATGGCGACTTAATATGGATAACCTGTGACGTTAGCTCTCTCTATTCCAACATATCTCATGAATTAGGCTTACAGACAATCATGCTAAAACTAAATGAAGATCACTATATGCCCTACTTTCAAAAAGAATATATTATTGAATGTATTAGATTCATTTTACAACATAATTATTTTATGTTTCAGGATTTATTTTACCTACAAACCAAGGGTACGGCCATGGGCACCAGATTCGCCCCTAGCTTTGCCAACATCTTTATGGGCATTTTTGAGGATATTTACATCTATAATTCCTCAGCTGGGGCGAGTCTGGTGTTCTATGGTCGCTACATAGACGACCTGATTTTCCTATGGCGAGGTGACCTTCCCTCAGCAACACTGTTTGCTGCTTCCCTTAACCAAAATGATTTTGGTTTATCATTCACTGCTGACATAAATAAGCAGACAATAGACTTTTTAGATTTGACACTAAGTTGGGACCAGTTAGGAAATCTTTGTTCAAAAACATTTTTCAAGAAAGTAGACAGCAATAGCTATTTAAATTTCAAAAGTAATCATCATATAAACTGGTTATCAAACATCCCCTACAGTCAATTCGAAAGAATTCGACGTAATTGTTCATCGCTAGAATCCTTTGATCTTCAGAGTAAAATCATCTATCAAAGGTTCCTTGACAAAGGTTATCCT
This sequence comes from Bombina bombina, assembly GCF_027579735.1. Taxonomy (NCBI): domain Eukaryota; kingdom Metazoa; phylum Chordata; class Amphibia; order Anura; family Bombinatoridae; genus Bombina; species Bombina bombina. The sequence goes on from NC_069499.1 coordinate 1,070,209,168, forward strand.
AATGACCTTTTGACAACCTGTAGAGACAAGGCCAGATCTCTAGATAGGGATACCTTACTTAACAAAAATAAAACTCATAATAAAAAAAGAGAGAATGATAATTTTTCAGCAAAACCATTGTTTATCACCCAATACAATAACAATTATAAACAGATAAGACATATTCTTAACAAACATTGGCCAATAATACTCAGAGACCCCATTTAAAAAAATTTAGTAGATAGTTATCCAAAAATCGTTTACACTAGGGCTCCTACTCTGAGGAGTAAGCTAGCTCCCAGTAAAAAAGTGAAACACATGTTTTGCAACAAAAATTCCAATAATAACACAAATTTTCTCAGTCATATAGGAGTCTACAAATGTGGAAAAAGAGGCTGTAATACTTGCAAATACATACCATCTGGTATGAAAAATTTTACCTCAAAAATAACTGGGGAAATTTTTCCTATCAAAAAATTCTTAAATTGCAATTCCATTTTTGTAATTTATGTCCTTGAATGTATATGTGGGGCCCAGTACGTGGGTCGCACCTCAAGAAAAGCAAGAACGAGGTGGGGGGAACATCTACGCAATTGCAAAAATTGCAAAAAGAAAAAAATCAAACATAGTATACCAGAACATTGCCTTAACAAACATCAGGGCAATCCTGAAATTTTCAAATTTTATCCCATAGACTATATACCCCCTTCAACAGATTACAACAGAATTATTAAATTAAGACAACGTGAAACCTTTTGGATTCACAAGTTGAATACTCTGTGGCCTTCAGGGCTTAATACTAATTTGGATTTGGCAGCATTTAACTAATAAATATTATTTTATTAAATTATCTACACTATCATCTGCATACTCTACACAGGCACAATACATTATATTTTTCTCTGCAATGTGATGTTTTTCAAATTAAACACAATACATATATACCATTTTTTTTGATAACACATAGATTCAGTTATATTATACCATGTATGAAAGGTACAAGAATTCTATCTCACATAACACACTTATTATGGTCATTTTTTATAACGACTTTTATAGACTCTATCAAACCTGGTATTTTTTTAATTTACTATCAAAGCAGTAGAATTACAAATTGGATGTTCTTTTTCTATGGTTTATGTGGCCTCATTTGTCCCTACAATTTTTTACTATCTCTAAAACAGAACAATAACGAGTTGCTCAACATTCAGCTAAAGAACAAAATGTTTTTTGTTCGTGGCTTTTAAATCACATTTTTCAACATTGTTTCTATGTATACACAATTTTCCCTTTTTTATTATATGTAACGAAATGATTTTGTTTAGAAGTCAGCGAAATATTGTATTTTAAATGTAACGATATGTTGGGTCAGCTATTGGTGGATGTATTAACCAATCGTGACCGTTCTATGTATTTTTAAATGTGGTTTTCCCGCTATACCTATACACTTACCTGATGAAACGGCCAGTGAGCTTTTATCGGCCGAGAAACGCGTTGTTATAGCTCTTAAATAAAAACCCCTTTTATTACTTTTACTCAACAGTTTGTTCGCTGACTTCCTTATTTTAAATATATTTTCCTTTACAAATATTTTTCAGTCACTCATTTTTAGTGGCTTATTATTTGATATGCACCGTGTCTCCTGAGGCCTGTGACGTGCCGCAGGTGCATATTTTGGGTGTATTCACAGCATACCTTAAAGATCCACTTTCTACAGCTAAACAGCCCAGCTATAGCTGAATATTCAATACACACGTCGGTGAGCAGAGGACAAGCCCAGATCGATAACAGCTACAGCCACCAACTACAGCTATTAACCATCAGCGCGCTGACTGCTGTATGAAGGTCAGCCTGTCTTAATGCACTACTTGGGAGTGCCAACTCCATTGTGAGTATACACCTTGCTGTATCCTATGCTGTGTCCATTTCGTTTCCAGACGATATTGCACCATTGGTCCTCTGTGTTCTCTGTTTCTATCACTACAGATCTCTGATACGACCACCATAGATTCAGTGTACTGACTACTGTATAAAGGTCAGCCCGCCTACATGCACTACTTGCGAGTGCCAAGCTCTTTGTGAGTATCCATTTGGCAGAGATTTTTTTATACCTGTACCTTGTTTGACCTTGACGATATTACACTATCAGGCGCTCTCTCTCTCTGCTCTCTATAATCAGATCTCATTGCTTTATCACATTGTCTACATATACATGTTTCTTTATCTTATATCTGTCTGTAAACCAATCACCAATACTTGGAGAGAACAATGGAAAATTAACATTTTATTACATTATCTCTTCTATAACCCACTAGGAATGTAATTTTTTTCTTCTGGCTGCGTTTACGCAGCTTGGCCTTAAAGGGACAGTCAACACCAGAATGTTTGTTGTTTAAAAAGAAAGATAATACCTTTATTACCCATTCCCCAGTTTTGCATAACCAACACAGTTATAATAATACACGTTTTACCTCTGTAATTACCTTGTATCTAAGCTTCTGCTGACTGCCTCCTTATTTTATTTCTTTTGACAGACTTGCATTTTAGCCAGTCAGGGCTCACTCCTAGGTCACTTCACGTGCATAAGTTCAATGTTATCTATATGAAACACATGAACTAATGCCCTCTAGTGGTCAAAATGCATTCAGATTAGAGGCAGTCTTCAAGGTCTAAGAAATTAGCATATGAACCTCCTAGGTTTAGCTTTCAGCTAAGAATACCAAGAGAACAAAGCAAAATTGGTGATAAAAGTAAATTGGGAAGTTGTTTAAAATGACATGCTCTATTTAAATCATGAAAGTTTTTTTTTTACTTAACTGTCCCTTTTAGGCCAAAAACATTGAGGATGGGTGGGGACATCACAGGCTAAATAATCGATTTCAAATGCCAATATAAGGTAAATGGAAATACTTGTAAACAATGTAATACACTCAAGCAGTAAAGTGGATTATTGGAAACAAATTAAAGGGGAGACATTTTTTTAGTAAACTGTCCCTTTAAGGGGTTAATACTTTATTTTAGTAGTTACGATGCGGGGAGGTGGCGGATTAGGGGTTAATAGGTAGTTTATGGGTGTTAGTATTACAATATTTTTATGTGTTTTTTTAACCTTTTTTGTTTTCGCAAAATCCATAACTACAGGCAGAATGGATCATAGCGGTATAGGCCATAACGATCATGGTGCCATACCGCACAACTTGTATTATCAAGTAGCTGACCATTCCACACGTTAAGGACATTTTTCAAGCGGTAAAGCCATACCCCACAACTTGTAATCCGGGCCCTTGTTAGTTATTGCTTGTGCTAATTCAACACTGCATTAGATCAAGTGCGCTAAAGCTTAAGGTACGTTACGAATACTTTACATTCCTATGCACTTCACACAGAATAATTTTTTATTTTTTTTATTTAAACAAATATTATATATATATATATATATATATATATATATATATATATATATATATATATATATAAATATGCAAAAAAGAAAAATAGGCAAGTAGAGCCTAATCCATCACGTACTATAATCCCTAAAATGTATTAATAAGTAGATGGGCTAAATAAATAAATAAGAACCCATCATACCAAAATAAATATCTTTATTACCACCAAATATACAAACTATTAAATATAGCAATCTAAAATGACACAGTGTAAAAATAGAAACTTATTTTGCAGACATCATGCTCATAAGTATTCAATACAACTACCAGAACTGGCAATTTACAGTTCTGCTTTCTTCAATCTGGCAAAGTGTGATATTAAAAGACCCAAACGGAATCCATATACATCCAAGTAACAGTTAATTAATATAATGTTAATTGGTCCAAATAATCACCATCAGGAAATTGTTAAATACACATAGCAATACAATTGGCTCCACTCAGAATGGCATAAGCAAAATTCAGCAGTCAGTGATAGTTGGCAAACAGTTAGTGCAATCAAGCCAAGGTTGTATGTCTTGTTAAGCCAAAGTAAAGAACAAGCAGTCAATGTTAAATGCAGAAATATTAAAGCAACTCATGTGGATATCAAATGCACAACACAGTCCTCCCAGAGTCGATCCAAACATACTTACAGCTCACCAAGTTGTCAACGAGTTCTGTAAACACTATGGTGCTCACTGGACCCCATCTGACACTGCCGCGGGAGGGACTTCTCACTCCAATGCGCCTCTGGTCTTAAAGGGACACTGAACCCAATTTTCTGTTGTGATTCAGATAGAGCATGACATTTTAAGAAACTTTCTAATTTACTCCTATTATCAAATTTTCTTTATTCTCTTGGTATCTTTATTTGAAATGCAAGAATGTAAGTTTAGATGCCGGCCCATTTTTGGTGAACAACCTGGGTTGTCCTTGCTGATTGGTTGATAAATTTATCTACCAATAAAAAGTGCTATCCAGAGTCTGAACCAAGAAAAAAGCTTAGATGCCTTCTTTTTCAAATAAAGATAGCAAGAGAACAAAGAAAAATTGATAATAGAAGTAAATTAGAAAGTTGCTTGAAATTAGATGCTCTATCTGAATCAAGAAAGAAAAAAAAAATTGGGTTCAGTGTCCCTTTAACTCAGCCATATTAGGTCCACCTAGAGCTTTTCCAACTTGTATGTAACAGATGAATAACATCAAGCATGTTTTCCACAGAGCCGCAATGCAAAAGCTGTTGCTCAAGGAGTTTTGCGTTAGAAGGGGTGCGTTAGCTACGCGTGGTTTTTTTTCCCCCGCACCTTTTAAATAATGCTGGTATTGAGAGTTCTCTGAAGGGCTGCGTTAGGCTCCAAAAAGGGAGCGTACAGGCATATTTACCGCCACTTCAACTCTCAATACCAGCGTTGCTTACGGATGCGGCCAGCTTCAAAAACGTGCTGGTGCACGATTCCCCCATAGGAAACAATGGGGCAGTTTGAGCAGAAAAAAACCTAACACCTGCAAAAAAGCAGCGTTCAGCTCCTAACGCAGCCCCATTGTTTCCTATGGGGAAACACTTCCTAAGTCTGCACCTAACACCCTAACATGAACCCCGAGTCTAAACACCCCTAACCTTACACTTATTAACCCCTAATCTGCCGCCCCCACTATCGCTGACCCCTACATTATACTTTTAACCCCTAATCTGCCGCTCCGGACACCGCCGCAACCTACATTATCCCTATGTACCCCTAATCTGCTGCCCCTTACATTGCCGACACCTATATTATATTTATTAACCCCTAATCTGCTGCCCCCCCCCAACGTCGCCGCTACCTACCTACACTTATTAACCCCTAATCTGCCGACCGGACCTCGCCACCACTATAATAAATGTAATAGCTACAATATAAATAATAATTACATTGTAGCTATTTTAGGATTAATATTTATTTTACAGGCAACTTTGTATTTATTTTAACCAGGTACAATAGCTATTAAATAGTTAAAAACTATTTAATAGACTGAAGGTTAATAACGGGAGAGTGGGCTGTTGGGGGCAGCAGTATCAGCGCCTTTTTTCTCCTGACACTCCAGCATAATGGCTATGGCAGAAGCAGGCCATATACAGCAGCCAGACAACCACTTGAGAAAACTCGAGCTCCTCATGCAAAAATTAATGGACCGGGCACCATACGACTACCTGTTACAACGCATTCAAGTAAGCCCACCCGGGACCTCAGAAACAGAGAACCTTGTTGCCACAACACCTCCGACACAAATAAGCATACCAAAGATCCAACATGGCTTTCCGTCATTACAGAAAGACCCCATGGAGCGTAACAAAATAAGTTGCAGAGAACCGCTTATGAAACCTTTTTCATCGCTGTCACCTTCCGCCGGCATTATAAAGAAGCATGGTAATCACGATACCCAACATCAAAAATCGCTTCCAATAGAATCCCCGGGGCCCCGGGTGGACGAGAAGAGCATGATATGCACCAGCTTCTCTATTTCGGCGATGCAGCTGCTGGGTGAGACAGCAGGGAAACCCACGATCATATCCCATTCCAGCTCTTGGCAAAGCATTCTCAGCTCACGCAGCGGCGGCCATATCCCAGATGCAGGAGTGGGGTAGCCCTCGTATACCCCTCACAGACAGCATGGGGCTGGTCTAGCCCTTCAGTGCAACAGATGCCTTCAGCCACCGCTACATAAAATGGACTCTGGTAACCCCATAATAACATTGACTACTTTATTATAACATGAGTTGTTGAAATGTTTAATGCTTATACTTAAATGAAAGACACGCTCCTCAATTATCCCCATTTCTTCCCTCTCTTGATTGGGGAAGCATAAGTATCACTATCAAGAAGCTTGTTGGTCTATAAAATGTCTAGAGTAAGCCAGCAAAACCCTGGGGACTGATAGCGATCACCATCACCTATAGCCACATTAAATGGACGTTAATAAAACAGATGGAGATTTTATACTGTATGTCTTAGAAACGTATTAAGAATATTTTCGTGTAAATACTTCATAATTTGTTTATGTTTGGTGGTATGGGCTTTGAGATATGATTTAAACCCTATTCCCCTCAAATCTCTCTCTTAAGATAATTATTGCACATTCCTCCCCATTTTCATCAATAGGTAATCAAGACATACCCCAGGTTGTATATAAAGAGGAGATAACCTGGAGCACAAATCTTAAGCTCCTTTCGTATTTTGTAGCTAATGCTCCCTAACTTCATATCCACTCATCTAAGCATACTTTTGCCAGCTAGATAGTCATAATTGAACACTGCTTAATAAGAATTATTTACTGGGTATGGTTACTCGCTATGTTAAAACTGCTATAATTGAACTGTTTGTCTTCCTTGCCCCCAACTCTCTCCCTCATCTCTACATATCCCCAATATTGATCATATGTGTATCTATCACAGACCCAAGAGCGGTCTATTTAGTTTGAAAATTGGGAATGATTTACTATACTAAAATTGTTATGCTTATTTGTTTTGTTTTCCTTACCCCCAGCTCTACTCCTCACCTCTACATATTCCCAATGCTATTCATAGGTCTACATGTCACAGACCCAAGAGCGGTCTAATTAGAAAATTGGGATCAATTCACAATTCACTATCCTAAAAATGTTATACTTAAATTGTTTGCTTTTCTTACCCCTAGTTTTCCCCCTCATCGCTATATATTCCCAATACTGTTTATATGTGTATCTGTTACAGACCCAAAAGTGGTCTACATAGTTAGAAAATTGGGACCAATTGAGACATACACTGAATTTAATAAGTGTCTTCAAATGCTGAAATGAATGTTCCTAACTATTCCTCACACCTTTATACAGCTTGTACAATGGGTTATTGTGACAAAGCATTTTACTGTAATAGCTTTGATGTACTTTCATGACGTGTATGTATTGTTTATCAAAATAAAGCTCTTTTGAAAATAAAAAATTAAAAAAAATTAAAAAAAACTATTTAATAGCTACCTAGTTAAAATAATTACCAAATTACCAGTAAAATAAATCCTAACCTAAGTTACAATTAAACCTAACACTACACTATCAATAAATTAATTAGATAAACTACCTACAATTATCTACAATTAAATCAACTAAACTAAATTACAAAAACAAACAAACACTAAATTACAAAAACAAACACTAAATTACAAAAAATAAAAAAAGATAACAAGAATTTTAAACTAATTACAAGATGGCGTCCCTCGAATTCCGATTGGCTGATAGGATTGAATCAGCCAATCAGATTCAAGTTCAATCGGATTGGCTGATCCAATCAGCCAATCAGATTGAGCTCGCATTCTATTGGCTGTTCCGATCAGCCAATAGAATGCAAGCTCAATCTGATTGGCTGATCCAATCAGCCAATCGGATTAAACTTGAATCTGATTGGCTGATTCAATCAGCCAATCAGATTTTTCCTACCTTAATTCCGATTGGCCTGACTGAGTACAGCAACCAAGGCAATAGAGGAGAAAAAGTCCCAACACACTCACCCTCCTGCAGATAGCCGGTAAGAGCTACTCTCATCACACACACCCCTCTTGTCTCCCCTTAATCATCTGATACTCGGTTGCATCTGTCTACACCCACACGTATCCCACGTGGCATTAAGGCCTTCACGGACTGAGATTCACATTCTGCCCAGGGTCTCCATAGGCTATAAAAGGGCTCATCGGTGTCAAAAACCTCCCTCTTACACCACTAAGGCCACTGTGCAATATAGGCCCAGGACAGCCCATAAAGTACAGTGATTGTAATAAGAAAAGGGCCCCAGGGGCTTAGACCATTTTATATGTAAACCTCAGGGAACAGGAGGGTATTCCGGGAGGATTGTACAGTACTATAATGATTGCTCAGTTCAAAGACTGCTGAGCAAAGAGGACAATGAAAAGACAGTTTCAGGGTGACCAAACAAAGCTGCAGGGCTAGGAGAAACGGATCAGACTTGCATTAACAATAAGAGCCACGGGGCCCAGAAGGACATAATTTCCTAGCTCACATATTTAAAAAAAAAAAAATCTGCAGCTAAGGAACTAGATAAGCAGGAAACATTTTTACAAATATCAGGTGCTGCTACAGACCCTGCACAGATCTCACCAGATCCTCAGGGCCCTGACACCCGACTAACCCCTTGCGTCCACGGACACAGACGATCTATGCTTGTCTCCTTAGCCGAGACTCAGAGGCCAGACTTATTATCTCATTGATTTCTGGCTGAATAGGGGTTCAGTACGACTAAACCAGATACCTGGCTATCTAGAAGGCCCACATAACACCCACGGAGCGGGTCCTAGTTGGCTCACCTCTGCACCTCTACTACCGTCCCTCCCAATAGGACCCTGAGGCTTGATAAACCTGCAACCCCACTGACTGATAACACCAAGAGGTTGGTCTCTCTCCTCCCTTTCCCGTCGGCCCTTATTGCCTGCGGATCATACTCCAGGTACCCTCTCCCACATCATCCATAGGGGACAATTCCCTAGGGGAGAGACCCATAGCTCAGAGGCAGACACCTTCCAAGCTGACAACTCCACACAGTCAGCCTCAGAGAATCTAGATTTTGGTGTAGGTAAGGACCCTATATTAGAAGGTCCAGCCGATAAGGTAACCTCCAAGGAGAAGACAATGACATTCGGACCAGATTTGCAAACCAGGTCCTTCGGGGCCAGGATGGAGCTATCAGAATCACTGGAGCTTGCTCTTGTTTGATGCAAGCTACTACCCGATGGAACAGAGCCAAGGGAGGAAACAGATATATGAGACTGAACCTCCAAGGAACTGCCAACATATCTACGAACTCTGCTTGGGGATCCCTCAATCTCGACCCGTACCTGGGTAGATTTGCATTGAGACGAGAAGCCATGAGATTTATCTCTGGCGTCCCCCAGCTGTGACAGATCTCTGCAAACACCTCAGGGTGGAGAGACCATTTACCCAGATGAAAGGATTGCCTGCTGAGTAAGTCCGCTTCCCAGTAGTCCACCCCCGGAATGTGGATAGCTTCCGCCCACTGTAAGATTAAAGAAACTTCCTTCATCGCTAGGGAAGTTCTCGTTCCTCCCTGATGGTTGATGTAAGCGACTAAAGTTAAATTGTCTAATTATAATCTGATATACTGGGCTGAACCTAGTTGGGGCCATGCTCTCAATGCATGGTAAATCATCCGTAGCTCCAGAATATTGATTGGAAGAGAAGATTCTTCCTGAGGGGTTATTTTCACCTGTGTGGGCCTTGCAAGCCTATAAATTTAGCACAGTAACTCTGTGAGCTTGCTCTAAGTGGGTCTGCTGTATTGATTCTCTGTTAAAGTAAGATTGTCTAAGGCTAACCAAGTTAATTTTTTAATTGCTTTGCAAGGGTTGCATTTTTAAAATAGAAAAACATTTTATTTCTTCCATTCCATTTTTTTTTAATTTTTTTTTTGTTTCCTGTGTGGGTAATTAGGGGTGGGGTTATTTTCACCTGTGTGGGCCTTGCAAGCCTATAAATTTAGCACAGTAACTATGTGACCTTGCTCTAAGTGGGTCTGCTTTATTGATTCTCTGTTAAAGTAAGATTGTCTAAGGCTAACTAAGCTAATTTTTTAATTGCTTTGCAAGGGTTGCATTTTTATAAAAGAAAAACATTGTATTACTTCCATTCCATTTTTTTTTTGTTTCCTGTGTGGGTAATTAGGGGTGGGGTTATTTTCACCTGTGTGGGCCTTGCAAGCCTATACATTTAGCACAGTAACTCTGTAAGCTTGCTCTAAGTGGGTCTGCTGTATTGATTCTCTGTTAAAGTAAGTTTGTCTGTTTAAGTATAATAGTTAGCTAACCAACGGCTAGATTACGAGTTTTTGTCGGTAATGGTGTGCGTGGCTAACGAGCATTTTATGCTCACCGCTCACCTACAGACAACGCTGGTATTACGGGTTTTTTTAAACCCAGCGTTAGCCGCAGAAAAGTGAGCAGAGAGCAAAATTTTTCTCCACATCTCACCTCAATACCAGCACTACTTACGGTAGCGGTGAGCTGGCTAAACGTGCTTGTGCACGATTTCCCCATAGGAATCAATGAGGCAGAGCTGGCTGAAAAACACCTGCAAAAAAGCAGTGTTCAGCTTCTAACGCAGCCCCATTGATTCCTATGGGGAAATACTTTATATGTCTACACCTAACATGAACCCCGAGTCTAAACACCCTTAATCTTACACTTATTAACCCCTAATCCGCCGCCCCCGACATCGCCGACACCTGCATTATATTATTAATAGTGATGTCGCGAACCTAAAATTTTCTGTTCGCGAACCGCGGACTCGAACTTCCGGTATTGTTCGCGAACGCGCAAACCGCCATTGAATTCAATAGGCAGGCGAACTTTAAAACCTACAAGGACTCTTTCTGGCCACAATAGTGATGGAAAAGTTGTTTCAAGGGTACTAACACCTGGACTGTTGCATGCTGGAGGAGGATCCCTGGCAAAACTCCCATGGAAAATTACATAGTTTATGCAGAGTCTGCTTTTAAGCCATAATGGGTCTAAATCAACTAACATTCCAAAAGTGGCTGTCTCAAAACATCCCGGACAGAAGATAGATTGATAGTGATAGATAGGATAGATAGATATACATAGATTGATAGTTAGATAGAATCGATAGAAGAGAAATAGATAGATTTGTTAGATATATAATTACCCTAATAAATTCTAATAATCAAACATGCGTTCTTGGACCCAACTAGCTTGTGTCAATTAGTACTTTTCTTAGCACTTTAATCCCTGTTCCCCCCCCCTATCGGGGGAGTTCTATATGGCCTGCCAGATTACCCTGAAAAATTATAATAATAAGACATGTGGTCTGCTACCTATTTTAACGAGGTTGTGTTTTAAGTACTACCATTCTTAGCACTTTAATCTCTGTAACTCCCCCTATTTGGTGAGGTCTATACGGCCTGGATGATTACCCATACAAAATATAATAATAAGATATCTGCTCTTGGTCTTCGACCCATGGTAACTATGTTGTGTTAATTAGTAATGTCCTTCGCATTTTAATAGCTGTTACTCATACTCACCCTATCGGTGGAGGTCTATATGGCCTGCATGATTACCCTTACAAAATATAACAACCAAACATATGCTCTGGGACCCATGGTAAGTAGGTTGTGTTAAGTAGTACTGTTCTTTGCATTTTCATACCTGTTACAACACCAAATGGTGGCAGGTCTATCTGGCCTTCATGATTAGCTGCACCCAAACCCAAAAAAAAACCGAGTGGTCTTAGACTAACACCCATGGCTAACTCGGTTGTTTCAATTAGTACTATTCTTAGCACTTTCATCCCTGTTACGGGCGGTCTACATGGCCATCATGATTAGCCGAACAAAATACTACAATCCAACCTTTGCTCAGTCTTCATAGGCCCTTCATTGTCTGTATTTTGATAGTACAGTTCTTATTATTTTTATAGCTGATACAACACCGAATGGTGGCAGCTCTATATGACCTGCATGATTAGCCGCACCCAATACAAAAATAAATCCAAGCGGTCTTGGATTAACACCCATGGCTAACTCTGTTGTTTCAAGTAGTACTATTCTTAGCACTTTCATCTCATCATCCCTGTTACTTCCAGGACTCTTGGTGGTGGTGGTCTACATGGCCATCATGATTAGCCTAACTAAATACTACAATCCAACCTTGGCTCAGTCTTCCTAAGGCCCTTCATTGGCTGTATTTTGGTAGTACTGTTCTTATTAGTTTAATAGCTGATACGACACCGAATGTTGTCAGCTCTATATGGCCTGCATGAATAGCCGCACCCAAAGCCAAAAAAAAGCCAAGCGGTTTTGCACTAACACCCATGGCTAACTCTGTTGTTTCAAGTTCTACTATTCTTAGCTCTTTCATCTCATCATCCCTGTTACTTCCAGGACTCTCAGTGGTGGTGGTCTACATGGCCATCATGATTAGCCTAACCAAATACTACAATCCAACCTTGGCTCAGTCTTCCTAAGGCCCTTCATTGGCTGTATTTTGGTAGTACTGTTCTTATTAGTTTAATAGCTGATACGACACCGAATGTTGTCAGCTCTATATGGCCTGCATGAATAGCCGCACCCAAAGCCAAAAAAAAGCCAAGCGGTTTTGCACTAACACCCATGGCTAACTCTGTTGTTTCAAGTTCTACTATTCTTAGCTCTTTCATCTCATCATCCCTGTTACTTCCAGGACTCTCGGTGGTGGTGGTCTACATGGCCATCATGATTAGCCTAACCAAATACTACAATCCAACCTTGGCTCAGTCTTCCTAAGGCCCTTCATTGGCTGTATTTTGGTAGTACTGTCATCCTTTTGAATAATAGATTACAGGAAAGGCATTGATTTTAGAATCCCAGAGATCATTTATATGACCCGTGAAATAAAAAAAAAAAATTCATTAGATACCCGTTACACAATTATTTATCCTCAGGCCTTTTTAATACGAGGGTCCCGGAGCCTCAAACGAAACAACAGCATGAAAGAGGAGATATGTCATCCTTTTGAATAATAGATTACAGGAAAGGCATTGATTTTAGAAACCCACAGATCATTATTTGCAACCGTGAAATTAGAAAAAAACATTGATTAGACACCCGTGACACTTATTTATGCTCAGGCCTTTTTAATACGAGGGTCCCGGAGCCTCAACCGAAACAACAGCATGAAAGAGGAGATATGTCATCCTTTTGAATAAAAGATTACAGTAAAGGCATTGATTTTAGAAACCCACAGATCATTATTTGCAACCGTGAAATTAGAAAAAAACATTGATTACACACCCGTGACACTTATTTATGCTCAGGCCTTTTTAATACGAGGGTCCCGGAGCCTGAACCGAAACAACAGCATGAAAGAGGAGATATGTCATCCTTTTGAATAAAAGATTACAGTAAAGGCATTGATTTTAGAAACCCACAGATCATTATTTGCAACCGTGAAATTAGAAAAAAAAATTGATTACACACCCGTGACACTTATTTATGCTCAGGCCTTTTTAATACGAGGGTCCCGGAGCCTCAACCGAAACAACAGCATGAAAGAGGAGATATGTCATCCTTTTGAATAAAAGATTACAGTAAAGGCATTGATTTTAGAAACCCACAGATCATTATTTGCAACCGTGAAATTAGAAAAAAACATTGATTACACACCCGTGACACTTATTTATGCTCAGGCCTTTTTAATACGAGGGTCCCGGAGCCTCAACCGAAACAACAGCATGAAAGAGGAGATATGTCATCCTTTTGAATAAAAGATTACAGTAAAGGCATTGATTTTAGAAACCCACAGATCATTATTTGCAACCGTGAAATTAGAAAAAAACATTGATTACACACCCGTGACACTTATTTATGCTCAGGCCTTTTTAATACGAGGGTCCCAGAGCCTCAACCGAAACAACAGCATGAAAGAGGAGATATGTCATCCTTTTGAATAAAAGATTACAGTAAAGGCATTGATTTTAGAAACCCACAGATCATTATTTGCAACTGTGAAATTAGAAAAAAACATTGATTACACACCCGTGACACTTATTTATGCTCAGGCCTTTTTAATACGAGGGTCCCGGAGCCTCAACCGAAACAACAGCATGAAAGAGGAGATATGTCATCCTTTTGAATAAAAGATTACAGTAAAGGCATTGATTTTAGAAACCCACAGATCATTATTTGCAACCGTGAAATTAGAAAAAAACATTGATTAGACACCCGTGACACTTATTTATGCTCAGGCCTTTTTAATACGAGGGTCCCGGAGCCTCAACCGAAACAACAGCATGAAAGAGGAGATATGTCATCCTTTTGAATAAAAGATTACAGTAAAGGCATTGATTTTAGAAACCCACAGATCATTATTTGCAACCGTGAAATTAGAAAAAAACATTGATTACACACCCGTGACACTTATTTATGCTCATGCCTTTTTAATACGAGGGTCCCGGAGCCTCAACCGAAACAACAGCATGAAAGAGGAGATATGTCATCCTTTTGAATAAAAGATTACAGTAAAGGCATTGATTTTAGAAACACACAGATCCTTATTTGCAACCGTGAAATTAGAAAAAAACATTGATTACACACCCGTGACACTTATTTATGCTCAGGCCTTTTTTATACGAGGGTCCCGGAGCCTCAACCGAAACAACAGCATGAAAGAGGAGATATGTCATCCTTTTGAATAAAAGATTACAGTAAAGGCATTGATTTTAGAAACCCACAGATCATTATTTGCAACCGTGAAATTAGAAAAAAACATTGATTAGACACCCGTGACACTTATTTCTGCTCAGGCCTTTTTAATACGAGGGTCCCGGAGCCTCAACCGAAACAACAGCATGAAAGAGGAGATATATCATCCTTTTGAATAAAAGATTACAGTAAAGGCATTGATTTTAGAAACCCACAGATCATTATTTGCAACCGTGAAATTAGAAAAAAACATTGATTACACACCCGTGACACTTATTTATCCTCAGGCCTTTTTAATACGAGGGTCCCGGAGCCTGAACCGAAACAACAGCATGAAAGAGGAGATATGTCATCCTTTTGAATAAAAGATTACAGTAAAGGCATTGATTTTAGAAACCCACAGATCATGATTTGCAACCGTTAAATTAGAAAAAATCATTGATTAGACACCCGTGACACTTATTTAAGCTCAGGCCTTTTTAATACGAGGGTCCCGGAGCCTCAACCGAAACAACAGCATGAAAAAGGAGAAATGTCATCCTTTTGAATAAAAGATTACAGTAAAGGCATTGATTTTAGAAACCCACAGATCATTATTTGCAACGGTGAAATTAGAAAAAAACATTGATTACACACCCGTGACACTTATTTATGCTCAGGCCTTTTTAATACGAGGGTCCCGGAGCCTCAACCGAAACAACAGCATGAAAGAGGAGATATGTCATCCTTTTGAATAAAAGATTACAGTAAAGGCATTGATTTTAGAAACCCACAGATCATTATTTGCAACCGTGAAATAGAAAAAAACATTGATTACACACCCGTGACACTTATTTATCCTCAGGCCTTTTTAATACGAGGGTCCCGGAGCCTCAACCGAAACAACAGCATGAAAGAGGAGATATGTCATCCTTTTGAATAAAAGATTACAGTAAAGGCATTGATTTTAGAAACCCACAGATCATTTATATGACCCGTGTAATAGAAAAAAACATTCATTAGACACCGGTTACACTTATTTATCCTCAGGCCTTGTTAATACGAGGGTCCCGGAGCCGCAACTGAAACAACAGCATGAAAGAGGACATATGTCAATCTTTTTGAATTATAGATTACAGGAAAGGCATTGATTTTAGAAACACTGAGATAATTACTTGCAACCGGGAAATAAAAAAAAACAATGAACAGACACCCAGTACACTTTATTATCCATAGGCCTTTTCAGCAGAAGCTCCAGGACCCTCAACAAAAACAAGAGCAGGGAGCTGGGCATAGGAGTACAATGGAGTGTGACAATAATAATCTGAAGGTGAAGATTGCATAGTTGTGGCATTTTAATTTTGTTATCGTGGGAACTTAGTACTTGCAATGACCTTGCTCTGGTGAATCCATATCGCAAATGTGTTATTTAAGGCACTGTTTGTCTATTTTTTTGAATATCAGCATTTGGTAAATGAAGCTCAACTTAAGGCTGGTGAGAAACGACCTTTCTTCTGGCTGTTTGCAAATGTTGTGGCTCTGGACAAACATGTGAATAAGGGGCCATCAGCCATATTCTGCACGCAACCCCTTTGATGATTGATGATAAACATGTGTCACCTGCAAGCAGAGCTCGTTACTTCTGTCTAAATCATCTTCCTGGTATGGACAGGCCACTGTTTCCCACAGCAAGTATGAATTTTGAAATACAAGATTGTCTTGAGTATGGTAGGAAACCAAAGTTTATTTAATTCTGTACTATCTATCACCACAAAAAATGAACTTCTTGAAGCAACAAAAATGCCAGCAATTTCATGTGCTTATGGATGACAAGGACGTCATGTCCTGTGGTGCACAGAGATGGAGACGATTTTTGCCCTCCCTGTACACTACCCAGATGTCTCAAACATCACCAGAAACACAATACAGCCACTCTTGTGAAGTTCCTGGAGTGTTCCGGTAGCCATCTCTTTGCTCTCCTAAAGGAATACTTTATCAGTGTTTTTGTAAACATCCGACAACAGCTTCGGAGACTTTGGTGACGCACATGTTATTTACTGTTGTTCCAGCTGTGGCAATATCAATTGGCATGAAAAAGTTAAGATTTGTGGGTTGGGGAGCCTATAGCTGTTGCGGTAGGACGTGTGTTTGAGGAGCTCTAGGTCTTACAAGTTACTTTGGAGTTAGTTTTCAACCTTAATTTAATTTTCTTTTTGGGATTCATAGTCACACTTTCTGGGGCTATCCAAGAGGAGCCCGGTAAAAGCAGTAGTAGTCACCCCTTATATCAACGGGTACGGAGACCTGTTTTTTGCCTTTCCAATATTGCGCCGGTCCACAAACTAATCCTGAATGAAAAAAAAAACTTAAAATTTGGACTAGTGACACACATTTTATGCACGCTGTGGCAATTGCAATTTGCAATAAAAATAATCAGCTAACAACAACCACAACCTACGACCACACCTGACTCCTGAAGTCATGCTTCAGTTATTAAGTCAAGTTAAATATTTTTTTTTTTTTATGCTCAGCAGAGGCTCCAGGACCCTCGACAAAACCAGCAGCAGGAAAGAGGACATATGGCATCCTTTTGAAAAAATGATTATAGGAAAGGCATTGATTTCAGAAACACAGAGATCATTAGTTGCAAACGGTAAATAGAAAAAAACATTGATTAGACACCCAGTACACTTATTTTTCATTAGGCCTTTTTAATAAGATTAAGAGGCTCCCGGAGCCTCAACAGGAACAACAGCATTAAAAAGTACATATGGCATCCTTGTGAATAATAGATTACAGGAAAGGCATTGATTTTAGAAACCCGTGGATAATTTTTTGCAACCATGAAATCTAAAAAAACATAGATTAGACACCCAGTACACTTCTTTATCCTTAGGCCTTTTAAGCATAGGCTCCAGGACCCTCAACAAAACCAGCAGCAGGAAAGAGGACATATGGCATACTTTTGTAAATTAGATTACAGGAAAGGCATTGATTTTAGAAACACAGAGATCATTTATATGACCCGTGAAATAGAAAAAAAAAATGATTGGACACCCAGTACACTTCTTTATCCTTAGTCCTTTTTAATACGAGGGTCCCGGAGCCTCAACAGAAACAACAGCATGAAAGAGGACATATGTCATCCTTTTGAATAATAGATTACAAGAAAGGCATTGATTTTAGAATCCCACAGATCATTTATATGACCCGTGAAATAGAAGAAAACATTGATTAGACACCCAGTACACTTATTTATCCATAGGCTTTTTTAGCAGAGGCTCCAGGACCCTCAACAAAAACAAGAGCAGGGAGGTGGACATAGGAGTACAATGGAGTGTGACAATAATAATGTGAAGGGGAAGATTGTGGAGTTGTGTCATTTTAATTTTGTTATTGTGGGAAATACTTGCAATGACCTTGCTCTGGTGAATCCATATTGCAAATGTGTTTTTTAAGGCACTGTTTGTCTATTTTTTGAATATCAGCATTTGGTAATTGAAGCTCAACTTAAGGCTGGTGAGAACCGACCTCTCTTCTGGCTGTTTGCAAATGTTGTTGCTCTGGACAAACATGTGAATAAGGGGCCATCAGCCATATTCTGCACGCAACCCCTTTGATGATTGACGATAAACATGTGTCACCTGCAATCAGAGCCCGTTACTTCTGTCTAAATCATCTTCCTGCTATGGACAGCCCACTGTTTCCCACAGCAAGTCCGAAGCTTGAACTACAAGATTGTCTTGAGTATGGTAGGAAACCAAAGTTTATTTAATTCTGTACTATCACCACAAAAACTGAACTTCTTGAAGCAACGAAAATGCCAGCAATTTCATGTGCTTATGGATGACAAGGACGTCCTGTCCTGTGGTGCACAGAGATGGAGTGGATTTTTGCCCTCCCTGTACACTACCCAGATGTCTACAACATCACCAGAAACACAAGACAGCCACTTTTGTGAAGTTCCTGGAGTGTTCCGGTAGCCATCTCTTTGCGCCCCAAAAGGAATTCTTTATTGTTGTTTTTGTATACATCCGACAATAGATTCGGAGACTGTGGTGACGCACATGTTAGTTACTGTTGTTCCAGCTGTGGCAATATCAATTGGCATTAAAAAGGAAAGATTTGGGTGGGCTGAGCCTATACCTGTTGCGGTAGGACGTGTGTTTGAGGAGCTCCAGGTCTTACAATTTACTTAGGAGTAATTTTTCAACCTTAATTTAATTTTCTTTTTGGGATTCATACTCACACTTTCTGGGGCTATCCAAGAGGAGCCTGGTAAAAGCACTAGTAGTCACCCCTTATATCAACGGGTACCGAGACCTGTTTTTTGCCTTTCCAATATTGCGCCGTACCCCAAACTAATCCTGAATGAAAAAAAAATAAATTAAAATTTGGACTAGTGACGCACATTTTATGCACGCTGTGGCAATTGCAATTTGCAATAAAAATAATCTGCTAACAACAACCACTACCTACGACCACACTTGACTCCTGAAGTCATGCTTCAGTTATTAAGTCAAGTTAAATTAATTTTTTTTTTCTTTATTATGCGCAGCAGAGGCTCCAGGACCATCAACAAAACCAGCAGCAGGAAAGAGGACATATGGCATCCTTTTGAAAAAAATTATTATAGGAAAGGCATTGATTTTAGAAACACAGAGATCATTAGTTGCAACCGTGAAATCACAAAAAACTTTGATTATACACCAAGTACACTTATTTATCCTTAGGCCTTTTTAGCAGAGGCTCCAGGACCCTCCACAAAACCAGCAGCATGAAAGAGGACATATGGCATCCTTTAGAAAATTAGATTACAGGAAAGGCATTGATTTTAGAAACACAGAGATCATTAGTTGCAACCGTGAAATCACAAAAAACTTCGATTATACACCAAGTACACTTATTTATCCTTAGGCCTTTTTAGCATAGGCTCCAGGACCCTCCACAAAACCAGCAGCATGAAAGAGGACATATGGCATCCTTTAGAAAATTAGATTACAGGAAAGGCATTGATTTTAGAAACACAGAGATCATTAGTTGCAACCGTGAAATCTAAAAAAACATAGATTATACAACCAGTAGACTTCTTTATCCTTAGGCCTTTTTAGAAGAGTGTCCCGGAGCCTCAACAGAAAGAACAGCATGAAAGAGGACATATGGCATCCTTTTGAAAAATAGATTACAGGAAAGGCATTGATTTTAGAAAGACAGAACAAATTTGTTACAAACGGGAAATCTAAAAAAACATTGAATAGACACCTAGTACACTTCTTTATCCTTCGGCCTTTTTAGCAGAGGCTCCAGGACACTCAACAAAACCAGCAGTAGGAAAGAGGACATATGGCATCCTTTGTGAAAAAAAGATTATAGGAAAGGCATTGATTTTAGAAACCCGGGGATAATTTGTTGCAACCGTGAATTTGAATGAAAAAAATGATTGGATGGACACCCAGTACAATTTTTTCTCCCTAGGCCTTTTTATAAGAGGGTCCAGGACCCTCAAACAAAACACCAGCAGGAAAGGGGACATATGGCATACTTTTGAACAATAGAGTAAGAGTACAGGAAAGGCATTGATTTTAGAAACCCATAGATAATTTTTTGCAAATGTAAATTTGAATCAAAAAAATGATTCGATGGACACCCAGTACACCTCTTTCTCCTTAGGCCTTTTTATAAGAGGGTCCTGGACCCTCAAAAAAAACACCAGCAGGAAAGAGGACATATGGCATACTTTTGAAAATTAGATTACAGGAAAGGCATTGATTTTAGAAACACAGAGATCAGTTATATGACCCGGGAAATAGAAAAAAAACATTGATTGGACACCCAGTACACTTCTTTATCCTTAGTCCTTTTTATAAGAGTGTCCCGGAGCCTCAACAGAAAGAACAGCATTAAATAGGACATATGGCATCCTTTTGAAAAATAGATTACAGGAAAGGCATTGATTTTTGAAAGACAGAAAAAAATTGTTACAACCGGGAAATCTAAAAAAAACATTGAATAGACACCCATTACACTTCTTTATCCTTAGGCCTTTTTAGCAGAGGCTCCAGGACACTCAACAAAACCAACAGTAGGAAAGAGGACATATGGCATCCTTTTTGAAAAAAAGATTATAGGAAAGGCATTGATTTTAGAAACCCGGGGATAATTTGTTGCAACCGTGAATTTTAATTAAAAAAAATGATTGGATGGACACCCAGTACAATTCTTTATCCATAAGGCCTTTTTATAAGAGGGTCCAGGACCCTCAAACAAAAAACCAGCAGGAAAGAGGACATATGGCATACTTTTGAACAATAGAGTACAGGAAAGGCATAGATTTTAGAAACCCATAGAAATTTTTTTTAAAATGGAAATTTGAATAAAAAAAATGATTCGATGGACAGCCAGTACACCTCTTTCTCCTTAGGCCTTTTTATAAGAGGGTCCTGGACCCTCAAAAAAAACACCAGCAGGAAAGAGGACGTATGGCATCCTTTTGAACAATAGAGTACAGGTACAGCATTGATTTTACAAACCCAGAGATCATTTTGGTCAATTGTTAAATAGAAAAATAAAAATGAGTGGCCAACCAGTACACCTCTTTCTCCTTAGGCCTTTTTATAAGAGGGTCCTGGACCCTCAAAAAAAACACCAGCAGGAAAGAGGACGTATGGCATCCTTTTGAACAATAGAGTACAGGTACGGCATTGATTTTACAAAACCAGAGATAATTTTGGTCAAATAAGAAATAGAAAATAAAAATGAGTGGACACCCAGTACACCTCTTTCACCTTAGGCCTTTTTATATATAAGAGTGTCCAGGACCCTCAAACAAAATACCAGCAGGAAAGAGAACATATGGCATCCTTTTGAACAATAGAGTACAGGTACAGCATTGATTTTACAAACCCAGAGATCATTTTGGTCAATTGTTAAATAGAAAAATAAAAATGAGTGGCCAACCAGTACACCTCTTTCTCCTTAGGCATTTTTATAAGAGGGTCCTGGACCCTCAAAAAAAACACCAGCAGGAAAGAGGACGTATGGCATCCTTTTGAACAATAGAGTACAGGTACGGCATTGATTTTACAAAACCAGAGATAATTTTGGTCAAATAAGAAATAGAAAATAAAAATGAGTGGACACCCAGTACACCTCTTTCACCTTAGGCCTTTTTATATATAAGAGTGTCCAGGACCCTCAAACAAAATACCAGCAGGAAAGAGAACATATGGCATACTTTGGAACAATAGAGTACTGGTACGGCATTGATTTGTGAAACCCACAGATAATTGTTTGTAAAAGTGAAATAGCACCAAAAACCATGCTTGGACTCCCACTCTAGGTCGTTCTCCTTCAGCTTTTTTATAAGACGGTCCAGCACCCTCAACAGAAACAACTGCAGGAAACACCACCACATATGCCATCCTTTTGCACAAGCGAGTACAGGTATGGCATCCATTTTAGAAACCCAAAGATAATTGAGAGGAACCAGGAACATTTTTCTAAAAACTGGATGGGGCACCTATTACTACAGGTCGTTCTCCTTCATGGGCACGACCCGCAACAGGCACAACAGCATGAAACACAACATATGCCACCCTTTTGCACAATAGAGTACAGGTATGGCATAGATGGAACACGGAGATAATTTAGAGCAACCAAGAGACGGATAAAGATGCTTGGTCGGTCCTACTCTTTCAAATTTGTTGCATTTTGCGTTCAATTGAATGGTCCACCAGATATGAGTGGTGTGTAAAGTTGTACAATTTGTAACAGTTTAATCACTAGTGTTATGTGCCTTATTTTTTTTATTTGAGTTTTGTACCCACAGAGATGCAGCAGAGGTCAGAAAAAATAGGAATGTACAAATGACTGAAAAATTGGGGTATTGTTGTAGCAACTGCTGTAGCAGCGGCCAGAAAAATCGATGTTTGTAAAACATTTATAAAGTGCCCTAAAAGCTTGTGGCTTGAACACTAGTTGTTGGCGGATAAGTCAAGCAAGTCCTCCGTCTTTATAACCAAAAAAAAAAGGCCAACCTGTGTACCAGTTGTAGCCCAAGCCAGCTCATATCATCATCAGTAGTTTTTTATTCAAATGTATCGCCCAATGTCAGTCCCTTCGGGATCCAGCCCTCATTCATTTTTATAAAAGTGAGATAGTCAAGGCTTTTTTGACCTAGGCGACTTCTCTTCTCAGTGACAAAACCTCCTGCTGCACTAAAAGTCCTTTCGGACAGGACACTTGAAGCGGGGCAGGCCAGAAGTTCCATTGCAAATTGGGATAGCTCAGGCCACAAGTCCAGCCTGCACACCCAGTAGTCAAGGGGACCATCGCTCCTGAGAGTGTCGAGATCCGCAGTTAAAGCTAGGTAGTCTGCTACCTGTCGTTTGAGTCTTTCTCTAAGGCTGGATCCCGAAAGGCTCTGATGGTGCATGGGAGTTAAAAAGGTACGCATGTCCTCCATCAACAAGACGTCAGGAAAATGCCCGGTCCTTGCCACCGTGGTCGTGGGAGGAGGAGGATTAATTTCATCTCTTCCCCTGTTACATTCCCATGGTGCTGTGACATCACCCTTATATGCTGTGTAAAGCATAGTTTTCAATTTATTATGAAAATGCTCCATCCTTTCCGACTTGCGGGAATTTGGTAACATTTCAGGCACTTTATGCTTATACCGGGGGTCGAGGAGCGTGGACACCCAGTACAGGTCGTTCTCCTTCAGCTTTTTTATACGAGGGTCTCTCAACAGGCACGACAGCATGAAAGAACCCATTTGAACAAGGTTGGATGCTGAGCTAATCATGTCGCGTTCCTCCTCCTCACTGATCTCACTGATGGTATCTTCTTCCCCCCAGCCACGTACAACACCACGGGTACCAGAGAGGTGACAACAACGAGCACCCTGGGATGACTGTTGTGCTCGGTCTTCCTCCTGCTCATCCTCCCCAAAGCCACATTCCTCCTCTGACTCCTCTTCCTCACAATCCTCTTCCTGCGTTGCCGCAGGTCCAGCAAGCAATGCTGATTCGGCTGTTTGCGGGGGTGATGGACACCACAACTCTCCCGCTTCCTCTTCACGCTCATCTACTACCTGATCCAGCACTCTTCGCAGGGCACGCTCCAGGAAGAAAACAAATGGTATGATGTCGTTGATGGTGCCTTCAGTGCGACTGACAAGGTTTGTCACCTCCTCAAAAGGACGCATGAGCCTACAGGCATTGCGCATGAGCGTCCAGTAATTTGGCAAAAATATCCCCAGCTCCCCAGAGGCTGTCCTAGCACCCCGGTCATACAAATACTCATTAACAGCTTTTTCTTGTTGGAGCAGGCGGTCAAACATTAGGAGTGTTGAATTCCACCGTGTCGGCTGTCGCAAATCAAGCGCCTCACTGGCAGGTTGTTTCGACGCTGGATATCAGACAAGTGCGTGGCCGTGTAGGAACGCCTGAAATGGCCACACACCTTCCTGGCCTGCTTCAGGACGTCCTGTAAGCCTGGGTACTTATGGACAAATCGTTGTACAATCAGATTACACACATGTGCCATGCACGGCACATGTGTCAACTTGCCCAATTTCAATGCCACCACCAAATTACTTCCATTGTCAGAAACAACCTTGCCAATCTCCAGTTGGTGCGGAGTCAGCCACTGATCCACCTGTGCGTTCAGGGCGGTCAGGAGTGCTGGTGCGGTGTGACTCTCCGCTTTCAGGCAAGTCAACCCCAAGACGGCGTGACACTGCCGTACCCGGGATGTAGCATAGTACCTTGGGAGCTGGGGGGTGCCATAGATGTGGAGCAAGACGCAGAAGTTGAAGAGGACTCAGCCGAGGAAGAGGTTATGGAAGAGGATGGAGTAGGAGGAGTAGAGGAGGTAGCAGCAGGCCTGCCTGCAAGTCGTGGCGGTGTCACCAACTCTTCTGCAGAGCCACGCATTCCATGCTTGTCAGAAGTCAGCAAGTTTACCCAATGCGCAGTGTAGGTGATATACCTGCCCTGACCATGCTTTGCAGACCAGCTATCCGTGGTCATATGGACCCTTGCCCCAACGCTGTGTGCCAGACATGCCATAACTTCCTTTCTCACAACAGAGTACAGGTTTGGGATTGCCTTTTGTGAAAAGAAATTTCTGCCAGGTACCTTCCACTGCGGTGTCCCAATAGATACAAATTTTTTGAAAGCATCAGACTCCACCAGCTTGTATGGTAAAAGCTGGCGGGCTAAGAGTTCAGACAAGCCAGCTGTCAGACGCCGGGCAAGGGGGTGACTTTGAGAAATTGGCTTCTTACGCTCAAACATGTCCTTGACAGACACCTGACTGTGGGCAGATGACCAGGAACTGCTACGTAAGAGAGACTGAGTGGAGGATGGTTGAGAGGGGGCAAGGAGGACAGCACTGGTTGACATGGCTGAAGATGCTGGAGCAGGAGGAGGAGGGCGGCTTTCACTTTGTGTGCTGCTTCTACTCATGTGTTCTTCCCATCGGCCTTTGTGATGGGAGACCATGTGCCTTCGCAAAGCAGTTGTACCTAGGTGGCTGTTGGACTTCCCACGACTCAGTTTCTTTTGGCAGAGGTTGCAAATGGCATCGCTGTTGTCAGAGGCAGACACACAAAAAAATGCCACACTGCTGAGCTCTGCGATGACGGCATTCTGGTGGTGGCAACAGCATGCGTTGATGGGCGTCGGCGGGCTGTCTGGCTGAGCCCTGGTGACGATGCATGCTGTCTGACTGTGCCACTAGCTCCTTGAGACGACCTCCCCGTGCTTCCAAATTGTCTCCTCCTCCTCTCTGTCTCCCCATCTGAACTTTCCCCCTCTTCTTCTTCTCTTCTAGCAGGCACCCACGTGACATCCACCGACACATCATCATCAACCGCTTCACTTGTATCTGAAACATCAAGAAAGGAAGCAGCAGCGGGTACAACATCATCATCATCACACCGTACCTCCATGTCGGTAATGCTGCCTGACTGAGACTGATCACTATTATCTACATCCTCTGTCAATGATGGTTGTGCATCACTCATTTCTTCAAAATGATGTGTCAATAACTCCTGTGACAGATCAAGTGAAGCGGCTGTGGTGCTAGTGTTGGTGGTGGCGACAGGCGGCAGAGTGGCACTGGTCACTTGAGACCTGCCCAAAGCACAGCTGGACTTAGATGGTGCGTCAAGGTTAGGAGGACTAGCAGCGGAAGCTGAAGAAGATTGGGTTTCCTGTGTTAGCCATTCAACTAGGTCCTCCTCAGAAGTTTTTGCATCCCCCCTGGCACCCGGCGTCTGAACAATGTGCATATTTGTAGGGTCTAAAGGAATCACAGCACCACGACCACGACCACAGAACCTGCGGGGTGGCCTGCCTCTGCCTGTCATTTTTTTTTAAATGGACACTAACAATACTATTACACCAATTGAGTGGTGGCACTGTGAAAGTGGGCACAGTATACGCTGTGAGACTGACAACAACAAAAAAGACAGATGTTTTAAAAATCACAAATTGTTAAATTTTTTGAAATATTACTAGTACTGTGGCAACAAATATGATTGTTTGGCACTATTTGGCAAATGGGCCTGTCTGGCACACACGCTGGGAGAAAGGAAACTGCAATTCAATGGCAATAGGAGACTGAAAAATCACAGTCAAAACAGTTATGATTAACAAAAATTCCTATCCTGTTACAATAAATATGAGTGGTGGCACTAATTGGCTAGTTGGGACTGGCACACAGGCAGGCAGGCAGGAGGAAAATGCAATTCAAGGGCACTAGTAGACTGCAGATTGACAGTCAAAACAGTGTTGATTGACAAATTTTGCAATACTGTTAAAAGAAATATGATTGCTAGCACTAATTGGATAGTTGGGCCTGGCACACAGGCTGGCAGGCAGTAGAAAAGTGCAATTCAATGGCACAAGCAAAATGAGGATTAAGATCAACAATCAAGATTTTTTTAATTTTAATTAGTAACTATACTGTGACAACAATTAGGATTGGTGTAAATAGTTGGCAAGACGGCCTGGCACAAAAGGATGGCAGGCAGGAGGTAGATGCAATTCAAGGACACTAGGAGACTGATTAATGACAGTCAAAACAGTGATGATTGACAATTTTTGCAATATTGTTAAAAGAAATATGATTGCTGACAACAATTGGCTAGGTGGGCCTGGCTCACAGCAGGCTGCAAGGCAGGAGGAAAGTGCTATTCAATGGCACCAGCAAACTGAGGTTTCAAATCACAGCAACTATTACCAAAAATTTTAATTTTTAATTATTAGAATACTGTCACAACAAATATGATTGGTGTAAATATTTTTTAAGTAGGCCTGGCACACAGGCTTGGAAGGCTGTAGAAAAGTGCTATTCTAGGGCACGAGCAAACTGAGGATTAAGATCATTAACAATAAAGATTTTTTTAATTGTAATTAGTAACTATACTGTGACAAAAAATTAGGATTGGTGTAAATAGTTGGCAAGACGGCCTGGCACAAAAGGATAGCAGGCAGGAGGTAGATGCAATTCAAGGACACTAGGAGACTGATTACTGACAGTCTAAACAGTGATGATTGACAATTTTTGCAATACTGTTAACAGAAATATGATTGATGACAACAATTGGCTAGGTGGGCCTGGCTGACAGCAGGCTGCAAGGCAGGAGGAAAGTGCTATTCAATGGCACCAGCAAACTGAGGATTCAAATCACAGCAAATATTACCAAAAATTTTAATTTTTAATTATTAGAATACTGTCACAACAAATATGATTGGTGTAAATATTTTTTAAGTAGGCCTGGCACACAGGCTTGGAAGGCTGTAGAAAAGTGCAATTCAAAGGCACGAGCAAACTGAGGGTTAAGATCATCAACAATAAAGATTTTTTTAATTTTAATTAGTAACTATACTGTGACAAAAAATTAGGATTGGTGTAAATAGTTGGCAAGACGGCCTGGCACAAAAGGATGGCAGGCAGGAGGTAGATGCAATTCAAGGAAACTAGGAGACTGATTACTGACAGTCTAAACAGTGATGATTGACAATTTTTGCAATACTGTTAACAGAAATATGATTGCTGACAACAATTGGCTAGGTGGGCCTGGCTCACAGCAGGCTGCAAGGCAGGAGGAAAGTGCTATTCAATGGCACCAGCAAACTGAGGATTCAAATCACAGCAACTATTACCAAAAATTTTAATTTTTAATTATTAGAATTTTGTCACAACAAATATGATTGGTGTAAATATTTTTTAAGTAGGCCTGGCACACAGGCTTGGAAGGCTGTAGAAAAGTGCAATTCAAAGGCACAAGCAAACTGAGGGTTAAGATCATCAACAATAAAGATTTTTTTAATTGTAATTAGTAACTATACTGTGACAAAAAATTAGGATTGGTGTAAATAGTTGGCAAGACGGCCTGGCACAAAAGGATGGCAGGCAGGAGGTAGATGCAATTCAAGGACACTAGGAGACTGATTACTGACAGTCTAAACAGTGATGATTGACAATTTTTGGAATACTGTTAACAGAAATATGATTGCTGACAACAATTGGCTAGGTGGGCCTGGCTCACAGCAGGCTGCAAGGCAGGAGGAAAGTGCTATTCAATGGCACCAGCAAACTGAGGATTCAAATCACAGCAACTATTACCAAAAATTGTAATTTTTAATTATTAGAATACTGTCACAACAAATATGATTGGTGTAAATATTTTTTAAGTAGGCCTGGCACACAGGCTTGGAAGGCTGTAGAAAAGTGCAATTCAAAGGCACGAGCAAACTGAGGGTTAAGATCATCAACAATAAAGATTTTTTTGATTGTAATTAGTAACTATACTGTGACAAAAAATTAGGATTGGTGTAAATAGTTGGCAAGACGGCCTGGCACAAAAGGATGGCAGGCAGGAGGTAGATGCAATTCAAGGAAACTAGGAGACTGATTACTGACAGTCTAAACAGTGATGATTGACAATTTTTGCAATACTGTTAACAGAAATATGATTGCTGACAACAATTGGCTAGGTGGGCCTGGCTCACAGCAGGCTGCAAGGCAGGAGGAAAGTGCTATTCAATGGCACCAGCAAACTGAGGATTCAAATCACAGCAACTATTACCAAAAATTTTAATTTTTAATTATTAGAATACTGTCACAACAAATATGATTGGTGTAAAATATTTTTTAAGTAGGCCTGGCACACAGGCTTGCAAGGCTGTAGAAAAGTTCAATTCAAAGGCACGAGCAAACTGAGGGTTAAGATCATCAACAATATAGATTTTTTAACTGTAATTAGTAACTATACTGTGACAAAAAATTAGGATTGGTGTAAATAGTTGGCAAGACGGCCTGGCACAAAAGGATGGCAGGCAGGAGGTAGATGCAATTCAAGGACACTAGGAGACTGATTACTGACAGTCTAAACAGTGATGATTGACAATTTTTGGAATACTGTTAACAGAAATATGATTGCTGACAACAATTGGCTAGGTGGGCCTGGCTCACAGCAGGCTGCAAGGCAGGAGGAAAGTGCTATTCAA
Source organism: Bombina bombina (assembly GCF_027579735.1). Taxonomy (NCBI): domain Eukaryota; kingdom Metazoa; phylum Chordata; class Amphibia; order Anura; family Bombinatoridae; genus Bombina; species Bombina bombina. The sequence goes on from NC_069499.1 coordinate 1,070,238,309, forward strand.
TGGCACCAGCAAACTGAGGATTCAAATCACAGCAACTATTACCAAAAATTGTAATTTTTAATTATTAGAATACTGTCACAACAAATATGATTGGTGTAAATATTTTTTAAGTAGGCTTGGCACACAGGCTTGGAAGGCTGTAGAAAAGTGCAATTCAAAGGCACAAGCAAACTGAGGGTTAAGATCATCAACAATAAAGATTTTTTTAATTGTAATTAGTAACTATACTGTGACAAAAAATTAGGATTGGTGTAAATAGTTGGCAAGACGGCCTGGCACAAAAGGATGGCAGGCAGGAGGTAGATGCAATTCAAGGACACTAGGAGACTGATTACTGACAGTCTAAACAGTGATGATTGACAATTTTTGGAATACTGTTAACAGAAATATGATTGCTGACAACAATTGGCTAGGTGGGCCTGGCTCACAGCAGGCTGCAAGGCAGGAGGAAAGTGCTATTCAATGGCACCAGCAAACTGAGGATTCAAATCACAGCAACTATTACCAAAAATTGTAATTTTTAATTATTAGAATACTGTCACAACAAATATGATTGGTGTAAATATTTTTTAAGTAGGCCTGGCACACAGGCTTGGAAGGCTGTAGAAAAGTGAAATTCAAAGGCACGAGTAAACTGAGGATTAAGATCAACACTAAAAAATTTTTTTATTTAAATTAATAACTATACTGTCTGACTGTGACAACAATTATGATTGGTGTAAATAGTTGGCTAGACGGCCTGGCACAAAAGGCTGGCAGTGGCAGGCAGGAGGTAAATGAAATTCAATGGCACTAGGAGACTGAATATTTGCAGTCCAAAAAATTATGTTGTTTTTTTTTTATTACTGTTACAAGAATTGTGATTGGTGCCACTAATTGGCTACTTGGGCCTGGCAGACAGGCTGGCAGATATGAGTCGTGGATGGTAGGTAGGGCAGCAATTTAACACAGTATGCTGTGTAAGTGACAAAAACACAGGACTGATAGAAAATTAAGTTACATTACACTAGCAAAATATTTGAAAATTTTAGATTTTAATATTAAAATTATGTTAATAAGTGCAATGCACATATGACTCTATGAGTGGTCGCACTGGCTGGCTGCTACGTAGGGCAGCAATTATAACAACAGTATGCTGTGTAAGTCAGATAGACAGTTAGACATAGGCCTGATAGAAAATACAATTAGATTACACTAGCATAATGATTTAAAGACTTTTTTTTGGAAATTTTAAGAAAAAGGTTAAGCACATACATATGAGTCGTGGCTGATAGCCTTGGAAGGGCAGCTATTAAAAACAGTAGGCTCTGTATGTCGGATACACACACGCCTGATAGAAAATACTATTAGATTACACTAGAAAAATGATTGAAATTATTTTTTTGGGGAGGAAATTAAAAAAAGGTTAAACACATATGAGTCGTGGCTCATAGACTAGGGAGGGCAGCAAGTAAACACAGTAGGGCAAAACACACAGGCCGGATAGAAAATTATATTAGATTACACTAGCAAACAAATTTAAACTTTTTTTTTTTTTATATATATATATATTAAAATTAAGGTGAAAGAAAAATAGATATGAGTGCTGGGTGGCTGCCTGGCACAGACCAATTAACCAAAAGACTGAAAAAAAAAAAAGAGGTATATTAATGCTGAGTGAGCCTGACAGACACAGGCATGATAGTAAATGTAATTAGATTACACTAGCAAAATATTTTTTTTTTTTTTTTTTTATTTAAAATAATGTTATAAACGGATATTAACACTGGTGGCTGCTGGCTGGCACAGAGCAATGAACCAGAGTATATGCTGTGTGACACTGGCCTAATAGAAAATGAAAAAAAAATTACACTAGAAAAATAATTATATTTTTGGGTTAGTTAAATTTAAACTAATGTTGTTAGGGAGATATCAGTGGTGGCAGTAGTCACAGCATATGATGTGAGCCTTAAACACACAGCTGAAAGCCAGGCAAATGCTAATAAAAATAAAACGAAAAAAAAAAAAAACGGCACGAAATATAGCCCTAAAAAGGGCTTTTTGGGGTGCTGTGCTTGCAGCAGAGATGAGTGGAGTCCTTCTGGACTGTAAATACACTAGCCTAGCTATGTTTTTCCTATTAATGTCAGGAGCAAAAACACAACACGTCCTCTCATTAAAAAAGAAAGGTCGTTATGAGTCTAAAATGGCGGATTCCGAGTAGCTGGGAGTGTCTGTGAGGGAGTGTCTGATGTTGATTGGCTCTAATGTGTCAGGCGGCTGTGACATAAAGGGTAAAAGTTTCCACAATGATGACACATAGGGGCGGATCGAACATTGCCATGTGTTCGCCCACAAACGCGAACAACCTATGTTCGCTGTGAACCGTTCGCGGGCGAACAGTTCGGGACATCACTAATTATTAACCCCTAATCTGCCGCTCCGGACACCGCCGCCACCTACATTATACTTATGAACTCCTAATCTGCTGCCCCCAATGTCGCTGCCACTATATTAAAAGTATTAACCCCTAAATCTAAGTCTAACCCTAACACCCCCTAACTTAAATATAATTTAAATACATCTAAATAAAATTACTACAATTACCTAAATAATTCCTATTTAAAACTAAATACTTACCTGTAAAATAAACCCTAAGGCCTAGATATAGAGTTTGGCGGTAGCCGTGAAAACCAGCGTTAGAGGCTCCTAACGTTGGTTTTAGGCTACCGCCGGTATTTGGAGTCAGTCAGGAAAGGGTCTAACGCTCACTTTTCAGCCGAGACTTTTCCATACCGCAGATCCCCTTACGTCAATTGCGTATCCTATCTTTTCAATGGGATCTTTCTAACTCCGGTATTTAGAGTCGTGGCTGAAGTGAGCGTTAGAAATCTAACGACAAAACTCCAGCCGCAGAAAAAAGTCAGTAGTTAAGAGCTTTCTGGGCTAATGCCGGTTTATAAAGCTCTTAACTACTGTGCTCTAAAGTACACTAACACCCATAAACTACCTATGTACCCCTAAACCGAGGTCCCCCCACATCGCCGCCACTCGATTAAATTTTTTTAACCCCTAATCTGCCGACCGCCACCTACGTTATACTTATGTACCCCTAATCTGCTGCCCCTAAAACCGCCGACCCCTATATTAACCTGCCCCCCACAACGTCGCCGCCAGCTACCTACAATAATTAACCCCTAATCTGCCGACCGCAAAGCGCCGCTACTTACGTTATCCTTATGTACCCCTAATCTGCTGCCCCTAACATCGCCGACCCCTATATTATATTTATTAACCCCTAACCTGCCCCCCTCAACGTCGCCTCCACCTGCCTACACTTATTAACCCCTAATCTGCCGAGCGGATCTCACCGCTACTATAATAAAGTTATTAACCTCTAATCCGCCTCACTCCCGCCTCAATAACCCTATAATAAATAGTATTAACCCCTAATCTGCCCTCCCTAACATCGCCGACACCTAACTTCAAGTATTAACCCCTAATCTGCCGATCGGAGCTCACCGCTACTCTAATAAATTTTTTAACCCCTAAAGCTAATTTTAACCCTAACCCTAACACCCCCCTAAATTAAATATAATTTTATTCTAACGAAATAAATTAACTCTTATTAAATAAATGATTCCAATTTAAAGCTAAATACTTACCTCTAAAATAAACCCTAATACAGCTACAACATAAATTATAATTATATTATAGCTATTTTAGGATTTATATTTATTTTACAGGTAACTTTGTATTTATTTTAACCAGGTACAATAGCTAGTAAATAGTTAATAACTATTTAATAGCTAAAATAGTTAAAATAATTACAAAATTACCTGTAAAATAAATCCTAACCTAAGTTACAATTAAACCTAACACTACACTATCAATAAATTAATTAAATAAACTACCCACAATTATCTACAATTAAACCTAACACTACACTATCAATACATTAATTAAATACAATACCTACAATTATCTACAATTAAACTTAACACTACACTATCAATAAATTATTTAAATAAAATATCTACAAATAACTACAATGAAATAAACTAACTAAAGTACAAAAAATAAAAAAGAACTAAGTTACAAAAAATAAAAAAATATTTACAAACATTAGAAAAATATTACAACAATTTTAAACTAATTACACCTACTCTAAGCCCCCTAATAAAATAACAAAGACCCCCAAAATAAAAAATGCCCTACCCTATTCTAAATTAAAAAAGTTCAAAGCTCTTTTACCTTACCAGCCCTGAACAGGGCCCTTTGCGGGGCATGCCCCAAGAAATTCAGCTCTTTTGCCTGTAAAAAAAACACATACAATACCGCCCCCAACATTACAACCCACCACCCACATACCCCTAATCTAACCCAAACCCCCCTTAAATAAACCTAACACTAAGCCCCTGAAGATCTTCCTACCTTATCTTCACCATACCAGGTTCACCGATCGGTCCTCGGAAGTGTTGATCCAAGCCTAAGCGGGGGGCTGAAGAGTGACGTCCATCCTCGGGCTGAAGTCTGGATCCAAGCGGCGACTGAAGAAATCCATCATCGGGATGAAGTCTTCTATCAAGCCGCATCTTCAATCTTCTTTCTTCTGGAGCGGAGCGGAACCATCTTCTTCCAAGCCGACGCGGAACATCCTCTTCAACCGACGACTAGACGACGAATGACGGTTCCTTTAAATGACGTCATCCAAGATGGCGTCCCTCAAATTCCGATTGGCTGATAGGATTCTATCAGCCAATCGGAATTAAGGTAGGAATATTCTGATTGGCTGATGGAATCAGCCAATCATAATCAAGTTCAATCCGATTGGCTGATCCAATCAGCCAATCAGATTGAGCTCGCATTCTATTGGCTGATCGGAACAGCCAATAGAATGCAAGCTCAATCTAATTGGCTGATTGGATCAGCCAATCGGATTGAACTTGATTCTGATTGGCTGATTCCATCAGCCAATCAGAATATTCCTACCTTAATTCCGATTGGCTGATAGAATCCTATCAGCCAATCGGAATTCGAGGAACGCCATCTTGGATGACGTCATTTAAAGGAACAGTCATTCGTCGTCTAGTCGTCGGTTGAAGAGGATGTTCCGCGTCGGCTTGTAAGAAGATGGTTCCGCTCTGCTCCAGAAGAAAGAAGATTGAAGATGCGGCTTGATAGAAGACTTCATCCCGATGATGGACTTCCGACTTCAGCCCGATGATGGATTTCTTCAGTCGCCGCTTGGATCCAGACTTCAGCCCGAGGATGGACGTCACTCTTCAGCCCCCCGCTTGGGCTTGGATCAACACTTCCGAGGACCGATCGGTGAACCTGGCAGGGTGAAGATAAGGTAGGAAGATCTTCAGGGGCTTAGTGTTAGGTTTATTTAAGGGGGGTTTGGGTAAGATTAGGGGTATGTGGGTGGTGGGTTGTAATGTTGGGTGGGGTATTGTATGTTTTTTTTTACAGGCAAAAGGGCTGAATTCTTTGGGGCATGCCCCGCAAAGGGCCCTGTTCAGGGCTGGTAAGGTAAAAGAGCTTTGAACTTTTTTAATTTAGAATAGGGTAGGGCATTTTTTTATTTTGGGGGGCTTTGTTATTTTATTAGGGGGCTTAGAGTAGGTGTAATTAGTTTAAAATTGTTGTAATATTTTTCTAATGTTTGTAAATATTTTTTTATTTTTTGTAACTTAGTTTGTTTTTATTTTTTGTACTTTAGTTAGTTTATTTCATTGTATTTATTTGTAGATATTGTATTTAAATAATTTATTGATAGTGTAGTGTTAGGTTTAATTGTAGATAATTGTTGGTATTTTATTTAATTAATTTATTGATAGTGTAGTGTTAGGTTTAATTGTAACTTAGGTTAGGATTTATTTTACAGGTAATTTTGTAATTATTTAACTATTTTAGCTATTAAATAGTTCTTAACTATTTAATAGCTATTGTACCTGGTTAAAATAAATACAAAGTTACCTGTAAAATAAATATAAATCCTAAAATAGCTATAATATAATTATAATTTATATTGTAGCTATATTAGGATTTATTTTACAGGTAAGTATTTAGCTTTAAATAGGAATAATTTATTTAATAAGAGTTAATTTATTTAGTTAGATTTAAATTATATTTAATTTAGGGGGGTGTTAGTGTTAGGGTTAGACTTAGCTTTAGGGGTTATTACATTTATTAGAATAGCGGTGAGCTCCAGTCAGCAGATTAGGGGTTAATGTTTGAAGTTAGGTGTCGGCGATGTTAGGGAGGGCAGATTAGGGGTTAATACTATTTATTATAGGGTTATTGAGGCGGGAGTGAGGCGGATTAGGCGTTATTAACTTTATTATAATAGCTGTGCGGTCCGGTCGGCAGATTAGGGGTTAATAAGTGTAGGCAGGTGGAGGCGACGTTGTGGGGGGCAGATTAGGGGTTAATAAATATAATATAGGGGTCGGCGGTGTTAGGGGCAGCAGATTAGGGGTACATAGGGATAATGTAAGTAGCGGCGGTTTACGGAGCGGCAGATTAGGGGTTAAAAAAAATATGCAGGGGTCAGCGATAGCGGGGGCGGCAGATTAGGGGTTAATAAGTGTAAGGTTAGGGGTGTTTAGACTCAGGGTACATGTTAGAGTGTTAGGTGCAGACGTAGGAAGTGTTTCCCCATAGCAAACAATGGGGCTGCGTTAGGAGCTGAACGCGGCTTTTTTGCAGGTGTTAGGTTTTTTTTCAGCTCAAACAGCCCCATTGTTTTCTATGGGGGAATCGTGCACGAGCACGTTTTTGAAGCTGGCCGCGTCCGTAAGCAACTCTGGTATCGAGAGTTGAAGTTGCGTTAAATATGCTCTACGCTCCTTTTTTGGAGCCTAACGCAGCCATTCTGTGAACTCTCAATACCAGAGTTATTTAAAAGGTGCGGCCAGAAAAAAGCCAGCGTTAGCTACGCCAGTCGTTACCGACAAAACTCTAAATCTAGCCGTAAGATAGCTACAATATAACTAATAGTTACATTGTAGCTAGCGTAGGGTTTATTTTTATTTTACAGGCAACTTTGTATTTATTTTAACTAGGTAGAATAGTTATTAACTATTTAATAACTACCAAGCTAAAATAAATACAAATTTACCTGTAAAATAAAACCTAACCTAAGTTACAATTACACCCAACACTACACTATAATTAAAATAATTCCCTACATTAAATTAAATTAATTACAATAAAATAAAATAAAATAAAGTACAAAAAACAAACAAACACTAAATTACAGAAAATAAAATAATTACACGTTTTTAAACTAATTACACCTAATCTAATCCCCCAATAAAATAAAAAAGCCCCCCAAAATAATAAAAATCCCTACCCTATACTAAATTACAAATAGCCCTTAAAAGGGCTTTTTGCGGGGCATTGCACTAAAGTAATCAGCTCTTTTACCTGTAAAAAAAAATACAATACCCCCCAACATTAAAACCCACCACCCACACACCCAACCCTACTCTAAAACCCACCCAATCCCACCTTAATAAAACCTAACACTAACCCCTTGAAGATCAGCCTACCTTGAGACGTCTTCACCCAACCGGGCAGAAGTGGTCCTCAAGACGGGCAGAAGTCTTCATCCAAGCCGGGAAGAAGAGGTCCTCCAGACGGGCAGAAGTCTTCATCCAGATGGCATCTTCTATATTCATCCATCCGGAGCGGAGCGGGTCCATCTTCAAGACATCCGACACGGAGCATCCTCTTCTGTCTTCATCCGACGACTAAATGATGGTACCTTTAAGTGATGTCATCCAAGATGGCGTCCCTTCAATTCCAACTGGCTGATAGAATTCTATCAGCCAATCGGAATTAAGGTAGAAAAAAATCCTGTTGGCTGATCTAATCAGCCAACAGGATTGAAGTTCAATCCTATTGGCTGATCCAATCAGCCAATAGGATTGAGCTCGCATTCTATTGGCTGACTGGAACAGCCAATAGAATGCAAGCTCAATCCTATTGGCTGATTGCATCAGCCAATAGGATTTTTTCTACCTTAATTCCGATTGGCTGATAGAATTCTATCAGCCAATCGGAATTGAAGGGCACCATCTTGGATGACGTCACTTAAATGTACCGTCATTTAGTCGTTGGATGAAGACAGAAGAGGATGCTCCGCGTCGGATGTCTTGAAGATGGACCCGCTCTGCTCCGGATGGAAGATGCCGTCTGGATGAAGACGTCTGCCCGTCTGGAGGACCTCTTCTTCCCAGCTTGGATGAAGACTTCTGCCCGGTTGGGTGAAGACGTCTCAAGGTAGGGTGATCTTCAAGGGGTTAGTGTTAGGTTTTATTAAGGGGGGATTGGGTGGGTTTTAGAGTAGGGTTGGGTGTGGGGGTGGTGGGTTTTAATATTGGGGGAGTATTGTACTTTTTTTACAGGTAAAAGAGCTGATTACTTTGGGGCAATGTAATTATTTTATTATTTTCTGTAATTTAGTGGGGGGGGGGGGGGTTCTTCGTACTTTAGATAATTGTATTTAATTGTAGTTAATTGTAGTTAATTTAGGGAATTAATTTAACTATAGTGTATTGTTAGGTGTAATTGTAACTTAGGTTAGGTTTTATTTTACAGGTAAATTTGTCTTTATTTTAAATAGGTAGCTATTAAATAGTTAATAACTATTTAATAACTATTGTACCTAGTTAAAATAAATACAAAGTTGCCTGTAAAATAAAAATAAACCCTAAGATAGCTACAATGTAACTATTAGTTATATTGTAGTTATCTTAGGGTTTATTTTATATGTAAGTATTTAGTTTTAAATAGGAATAATTTAGTTAATTATAGTAATTTTATTAAGATGTATTTAAATTATATTTAAGTTAGGGGGTGTTAGGGTTAGGGTTAGACTTAGGTTTAGGGGTTAATACATTTAATATAGTGGCGGCGATGTTGGGGGCGGCAGATTAGGGGTTAATAAATGTAGGTAGGTGTCGGCGATGTTAGGGCTGGAAGATTAGGGGTTAATAATATTTAACTAGTTTTTGCGAGGCGGGAGTGCGGCGGTTTAGGGTTTATTATATTTATTAAAGTGGCGGCGATGTCCGGTTTGGCAGATTAGGGGTTAAAAATTTAATTTTAGTGTTTGCGATGTGGGGGGGGCTCGGTTTAGGGGTTAATATGTAGTTTATGGGTGTTAGTGTACTTTTTAGCACTTTAGTTAAGAGTTTTATACTACGGCGTTAGCCCATAAAACTCTTAACTACTGACTTTCAAATGCGGTACCAGGCTTGACAGGAGAGGCTGTTCCGCTCACTTTTAGGACGACTCGTAATACCGGCGTTAGGAAAATCCCATTAAAAATATAGGATACGCAATTGACGTAAGTGGATTTGCAGTATGTTCAAGTCACGGAAAAAAAGTGAGCGGTACACCTGTACCTGCCAGACTCGTAATACCAGCGGGCGTTAAAAAGCAGCGTTGGGACCTCTCAACGCTGCTTTTTAACCCTAACGCAAGACTCGTAATCTAGGCGCAAGGTAGTTAGGCAAACAAGGATTTGGAGTAACCAAGGGGAAATATAATTATTTTATATTTTTAAGTTAAACCTTTTATTAAGAATGTGTGAGAATCTCATTCAGTGTACAGCTTGCCACATGTTTGCATCACTGGAGCAGCCGCTTCTGGGATTATATGTTTGTGGCAAGTGTGAGCATATTGTCTCTTTAGAAACTTGTATTGGAGATCTGGAGGAACGAATTGCAATACTGCATGAAATTCAGAAACTTGAAAGGGAAATGGATAGGACTGAGCTGGTTGTTAATGGTTCTAGCAGTGGGAATGGGGATGATTCAGATGAGGAGACTCCAGGATGTAGCTGGGTCACAGTTAGAGGGCGAAGTAAAGGTAAGCAGAAGAGACAGGCCAGTTCTGAGCTGGTACACCCCAATAGATTTGCCAGATTAAGTGAAGATGTTGGGGATATCAGTTTGGGGGTGGCAGTGTCAGAGAGGGCTGGTTTCCCTAGTATAGTGAACAGTCCTTTAGATGTGGAAGAGCAGCATACTATGGTGGGCAGTCCTTCAAACATGATAGAGGGGCATACTATAGTTAACAGTACTTCAGTCATGGAAGAGGGGCATACAAGTCTGGGCCTGAGGCAGATGTTGGTGGTAGGAGACTCTAGTATTAGGAAGGTTGATAGGGTAATTTGTCTGCCAGTCCTTTTAAATAGAACAGTTTGCTGTCTTCCAGGGGCTAGTGTTAGGCATATTGTGGAGTGTATTGATAGATTGTTAGAGGGATGTGGGTCTGATCCTGCAGTCATGGTGCATATTGGTACTAATGAAGGAATTGGCGGGAGATGGAGAGTCCTCCTAAAAAATGACTTCAGGGAGGTTAGGTAGCAAGCTTAAAACAAGGACCTCCAAAGTAATATATTCTGAGATATTACCAGTGCCGTGTGCAAACTCAGTAAGGCAGAAGGAGCTAATGTCTGTTAATTCATGGTTAAAAACATGGTGTAAAAATTAGGGGTTTGACTTTTTAGAGCACTGGGCTGATTTTTCATTAGAGTACAATTTGTACAGTAAGGATGGATTGCACCTGAATGACATGGGTGCTGGTGTGTTGTGGGAAAGGATGGTAGCACGTTTAGAGAACCTTTTAAACTAGGCAAAAGGGGGAGGGTCAGTTAGAACACAATAGAACAGAGAGATCAGTCTGTGAATATGTCACTCCCTTAATATCTCAAGGAAGGGACTTAAGAAAAGTCACATTAGAAAGTATAGAGGAAAGGACACCAAGTAGCAGCAGAAAGCACATGAAAATTAAATGTATGACAACAAATGCAAGAAGCATGGCAGGTAAAATGGGGGAGCTGATGCTCTTAGTTGCAGAAGAGGACTATGATGTTATCAGTATAACTGAAACGTGGTGGGATGATTCACATGACTGGGCAGTTAACTTAGAGAGGTATACTTTATTTAGGAAGGACAGGAATGATAAAAGGGGTGGAGGAATCTGCATGTATATTAAACCTGACCTTAAACCTACAATAAGGGAAGATATTTATGATACAAGTGTGTGTGTGTGGGGGGGGGGGGGGGGGGAGGGGAATCCTAAAAAAAAAACATTACTAGGAACATGCTACAAGCCCCCTAACATTAGTGACCTGGAGGGAACACAACTACTAATGCAAATAGGTAAGGCTGCTAATAACAGTGCTGTAATTATGGGAGATTTTAACTACCCTGATATAAACTGGGCCAATGAAATTAATAATTCAGCCAAGGGGGATAGATTTTTAAATGTTCTCAGGGATAACTTCTTGTCACAATTAATAGAGGAGCCAACTAGGAGTAAAGCTATATTGGATTTAATGCTATCAAACAATACAGATAATATCAAACATAGAAGTTAAAGATCATTTGGGTAACAGTGATCATAACATGGTCACATTTGAAATCTCTTTTCATATGCAGTGTCTTAAAGGTTTAACTAAGACTTTTAACTTCAAAAAAGCAAAATTCAATGATTTAAGGAAATCATAAAAATAATATAAGTTGGGACAATGAATTCTCTAATAAAAATACAGAGGATAAATGGATAATATTTAAAACTTTGTTAAATAAATATACATATCAACAAATACCATATGGTTATAAAAATAAAAAATCAAAGCTAGTATGTTGGCCCATTCCTGCATGCAGATCTCCTCTAGAGCAGTGATGTTTTGGGGCTGTCGCTGGGCAACACGGACTTTCAACTCCCTCCAAAGGTTTTCTATGGGGTTGAGATCTGGAGACTGGCTAGGCCACTCCAGGACCTTGAAATGCTTCTTACGAAGCCACTCCTTCGTTGCCCAGGCAGTGTGTTTGGGATCATAGTCATGCTGAAAGACCCAGCCACATTTCATCTTCAATGCCCTTGCTGATGGAAGGAGGTTTGCACTCAAAATCTCACTATACATGGCCCCATTTATTCTTTCATGTACACGGATCAGTCGTACTGTTCCCTTTACAGAGAAACAGCCCCAAAGCATGATGTTGCCACCCTCATGTTTCACAGTAGGTATGGTGTTCTTTGGTTGCAACTCGGCATTCTCTCTCCTCCAAACACGACGAGTTGTGTTTCTACCAAACAGTTCTACTTTGGTTTCATCTGACCATATGACATTCTCCCAATCCGCTTCTGGATCATCCAAATGCTCTCTAGCATACTTCAGACGGGCCCAGACATGTACTGGCTTAAGCAGGGGGACCCGTCTGGCACTGCAGGATCTGAGTCCATGGCGGCGTAGTGTGTTACTGATGGTAGCCTTTGTTACGTTGGTCCCAGCTCTCTGCAGGTCATTCACTAGGTCCCCCCGTGTGGTTCTGGGATGTTTGCTCACCGTTCTGGTGATCATTTTGACCCCACGGGGTGAGATCTTTCGTGGAGCCCCAGATAGAGGGAGATTATCAGTGGTCTTTTATGTCTTCCATTTTCTAATTATTGCTCTCACAGTTGATTTCTTCACACCAAGCTGCTTGCCTATTACAGATTCAGTCTTCCCAGCCTACAATTTTGTTTCTGGTGTCCTTCGACCGCTCTTTGGACTTCACCATAGGGGAGTTTGGAGTGTGACTGTTTGAGGTTGTGGACAGGTGTCTTTTATACTAGACATGTGCGATTCGTTTCGGATAGATTCGGAAATTCGGAAAATTCAGTAAATTCGGAGATTCAGATCGATTTGAATTTCCAAATTAAAATACTTCCGAATCTACCGAATGAATCAGAATTAGCTGCCGAATCTACCAAATAAATCCGAATTAGCTCGGTAAATTCGGCATTCCCCCATAGGAAACATTGGGGCAGTTTCGGCTGAAAAAAAACCTAACACCTGCAAAAAAGCAGCGTTCAGCTCTTAACGCAGCCCCATTGTTTCCTATGGGGATACACTAAGTCTACACCTAACACCCTAACATGAACCCAGAGTCTAAACACCCCTAATCTAACACTTATTAACCCCTAATCTGCCGCCCCACTATCACTGACACCTGCATTATACTATTAACCCCTAATCTGCCGCTCCGGACATCGTCGCCACCTACATTATCCCTAAGAACCCCTAATCTGCTGCCACCAACATCGCCGACACCTACACTATACTTATTAACCCCTAATCTCCCCCCCCAACGTCCCCGCAACCTAACTACAAGTATTAACCTCTAATCTGCCGACCGGACACCGCCGCCACCTACATTATAGCTATGAACCCCTAATCTGCTGTCCCTAACACCGCCGACACCTATATTATATTTATTAACCCCTAATCTGCCCCCCCCCCCCACGTCACTGCAACCTAACTACAAGTATTAGCCCCGAATCTGCCGACCGGACATCGCCGCCACTATAATAAATGTATTAACCCCTAAACCGTCGCACTCCCACCTCGCAAACACTATAATAAATTTTATTAACCCCTAATCTGCCCCCCCAAACATCGCCGCAACCTAACTACACGTATTAACCCCTAATCTGCCAACCGGACATCGCCGACACGATAATAAATGTATTAACCCCTAAACCGCCGCACTCCCGTCTCGCAAACACTATAATAAATTGTATTAACCCCTAATCTGCCCTCCCTAACATCGCCGCCACCTACCTACAATTATTAACCCCTAATCTCCCGCCCCCAACATCGCCACTACTATAATAAAGTTATTAACCCCTAAACCTAAGTCTAACCCTAACCCTAACACCCCCTAACTTAAATATAATTTAAATAAAATGAAATAAATTTACTATAATTAAATAAATTATTCCTATTTAAAACTAAATACTTACCTGTAAAATAAACCCTAATATAGCTACAATATAACTAATAGAAGAGTTGGATCAGCCAATAGGATTTTTCCTACCTTAATTTTTCCTACCTTAATTCTGATTGGCTGATAGAATCCTATCAGCCAATCGGAATTCAAGGGACGCCATCTTGGATGACGTCACTTAAAGGTACCGTCATTTAGTCGTCGGATCAAGAAAGAAGAGGATGCTCCGCGTCGGATGTCTTCAGGATGCTGCCGCTCCGCATGGATGAAGATAGAAGATGCCGCCTGGATGAAGACTTCTGATGGATGGAAGACCTCTTCTTGCCCCGCTTGGATGAAGACTTTTGCCGGTCTGGATGTCCTCTTCTGCCCCATCGGATGAACACTTCGGCACGGCTGGGTGAAGACGACTAAAGGTAGGGAGATCTTCATGGGGGTAGTGTTAGGTTTATTTAAGGGGGGTTTGGGTTAGAGTAGGGGTATGTGGGTGGTGGGTTTTAATGTTGGGGGTGGGTTGTATTTTTTTTTACAGGCAAAAGAGCTGATTACTTTGGGGCATGCCTCGCAAAAAGCCCTTTTAAGGGCTGGTAAAAGAGCTGATACTTTGTAATGTAGAATAGGGTAGGGACTTTTATTATTTGGGGGGGTTATTTTATTAGGGGGCTTAGATTAGGTGTAATTAGTTTAAAATTCTTGTAATATTTTTTTATTTTTTGTAATTTAGTGTTTGGTTTCTTTGTACTTTAGTTTAGTTTATTTAATTTGTATTTAATTGTAGGTACTTGTAGTTAATTTATTTAATTTATTTAATGATAGTGTAGTGTTAGGTTTAATTGTAACTTAGGTTAGGATTTATTTTACAGGTAAATTTGTAATTATTTTAACTAGGTAGCTATTAAATAGTTATTAAATATTTAATAGCTATTGTACCTAGTTAAAATAAATACAAAGATGCCTGTAAAATAAATATAAATCCTAAAATAGCTACAATGTAACTATTAGTTATATTGTAGCTATATTAGGGTTTATTTTACAGGTAAGTATTTAGTTTTAAATAGGATTCATTTATTTAATTATAGTAATATTATTTTGTTTTATTTAAATTATATTTATGTTAGGGGGGTGTTAGGGTTAGGGTTAGACTTAGGTTTAGGGGTTAATAACTTTATTATAGTAGCGGCGACGTTGGGGGCGGCAGATTAGGGGTTAACAATTGTAGATAGGTGGCGGCGATGTTAGGGAGGGCAGATTAAGGGTTAATAAAATGTATTGTAGTGTTTGAGAGGCGGGAGTGCGGCGGTTTAGGGGTTAGGGGGGGGGAGGGGAATCCTAAAAAAAAAACATTACTAGGAACATGCTACAAGCCCCCTAACATTAGTGACCTGGAGGGAACACAACTACTAATGCAAATAGGTAAGGCTGCTAATAACAGTGCTGTAATTATGGGAGATTTTAACTACCCTGATATAAACTGGGCCAATGAAATTAATAATTCAGCCAAGGGGGATAGATTTTTAAATGTTCTCAGGGATAACTTCTTGTCACAATTAATAGAGGAGCCAACTAGGAGTAAAGCTATATTGGATTTAGTGCTATCAAACAATACAGATAATATCAAACATAGAAGTTAAAGATCATTTGGGTAACAGTGATCATAACATGGTCACATTTGAAATCTCTTTTCATATGCAGTGTCTTAAAGGTTTAACTAAGACTTTTAACTTCAAAAAAGCAAAATTCAATGATTTAAGGAAATCATAAAAATAATATAAGTTGGGACAATGAATTCTCTAATAAAAATACAGAGGATAAATGGATAATATTTAAAACTTTGTTAAATAAATATACATATCAACAAATACCATATGGTTATAAAAATAAAAAATCAAAGCTAGTATGTTGGCCCATTCCTGCATGCAGATCTCCTCTAGAGCAGTGATGTTTTGGGGCTGTCGCTGGGCAACACGGACTTTCAACTCCCTCCAAAGGTTTTCTATGGGGTTGAGATCTGGAGACTGGCTAGGCCACTCCAGGACCTTGAAATGCTTCTTACGAAGCCACTCCTTCGTTGCCCAGGCAGTGTGTTTGGGATCATAGTCATGCTGAAAGACCCAGCCACATTTCATCTTCAATGCCCTTGCTGATGGAAGGAGGTTTGCACTCAAAATCTCACTATACATGGCCCCATTTATTCTTTCATGTACACGGATCAGTCGTACTGTTCCCTTTACAGAGAAACAGCCCCAAAGCATGATGTTGCCACCCTCATGTTTCACAGTAGGTATGGTGTTCTTTGGTTGCAACTCGGCATTCTCTCTCCTCCAAACACGACGAGTTGTGTTTCTACCAAACAGTTCTACTTTGGTTTCATCTGACCATATGACATTCTCCCAATCCGCTTCTGGATCATCCAAATGCTCTCTAGCATACTTCAGACGGGCCCAGACATGTACTGGCTTAAGCAGGGGGACCCGTCTGGCACTGCAGGATCTGAGTCCATGGCGGCGTAGTGTGTTACTGATGGTAGCCTTTGTTACGTTGGTCCCAGCTCTCTGCAGGTCATTCACTAGGTCCCCCCGTGTGGTTCTGGGATGTTTGCTCACCGTTCTGGTGATCATTTTGACCCCACGGGGTGAGATCTTTCGTGGAGCCCCAGATAGAGGGAGATTATCAGTGGTCTTTTATGTCTTCCATTTTCTAATTATTGCTCTCACAGTTGATTTCTTCACACCAAGCTGCTTGCCTATTACAGATTCAGTCTTCCCAGCCTACAATTTTGTTTCTGGTGTCCTTCGACCGCTCTTTGGACTTCACCATAGGGGAGTTTGGAGTGTGACTGTTTGAGGTTGTGGACAGGTGTCTTTTATACTAGACATGTGCGATTCGTTTCGGATAGATTCGGAAATTCGGAAAATTCAGTAAATTCGGAGATTCAGATCGATTTGAATTTCCAAATTAAAATACTTCCGAATCTACCGAATGAATCAGAATTAGCTGCCGAATCTACCAAATAAATCCGAATTAGCTCGGTAAATTCGGCATTCCCCCATAGGAAACATTGGGGCAGTTTCGGCTGAAAAAAAACCTAACACCTGCAAAAAAGCAGCGTTCAGCTCTTAACGCAGCCCCATTGTTTCCTATGGGGATACACTAAGTCTACACCTAACACCCTAACATGAACCCAGAGTCTAAACACCCCTAATCTAACACTTATTAACCCCTAATCTGCCGCCCCCACTATCACTGACACCTGCATTATACTATTAACCCCTAATCTGCCGCTCCGGACATCGTCGCCACCTACATTATCCCTAAGAACCCCTAATCTGCTGCCACCAACATCGCCGACACCTACACTATACTTATTAACCCCTAATCTCCCCCCCCAACGTCCCCGCAACCTAACTACAAGTATTAACCGCTAATCTGCCGACCGGACACCGCCGCCACCTACATTATAGCTATGAACCCCTAATCTGCTGTCCCTAACACCGCCGACACCTATATTATATTTATTAACCCCTAATCTGCCCCCCCCCCCCACGTCACTGCAACCTAACTACAAGTATTAGCCCCGAATCTGCCGACCCGGACATCGCCGCCACTATAATAAATGTATTAACCCCTAAACCGTCGCACTCCCACCTCGCAAACACTATAATAAATTTTATTAACCCCTAATCTGCCCCCCCCAAACATCGCCGCAACCTAACTACACGTATTAACCCCTAATCTGCCAACCGGACATCGCCGACACGATAATAAATGTATTAACCCCTAAACCGCCGCACTCCCGCCTCGCAAACACTATAATAAATTGTATTAACCCCTAATCTGCCCTCCCTAACATCGCCGCCACCTACCTACAATTATTAACCCCTAATCTCCCGCCCCCAACATCGCCACTACTATAATAAAGTTATTAACCCCTAAACCTAAGTCTAACCCTAACCCTAACACCCCCTAACTTAAATATAATTTAAATAAAATGAAATAAATTTACTATAATTAAATAAATTATTCCTATTTAAAACTAAATACTTACCTGTAAAATAAACCCTAATATAGCTACAATATAACTAATAGAAGAGTTGGATCAGCCAATAGGATTTTTCCTACCTTAATTTTTCCTACCTTAATTCTGATTGGCTGATAGAATCCTATCAGCCAATCGGAATTCAAGGGACGCCATCTTGGATGACGTCACTTAAAGGTACCGTCATTTAGTCGTCGGATCAAGAAAGAAGAGGATGCTCCGCGTCGGATGTCTTCAGGATGCTGCCGCTCCGCATGGATGAAGATAGAAGATGCCGCCTGGATGAAGACTTCTGATGGATGGAAGACCTCTTCTTGCCCCGCTTGGATGAAGACTTTTGCCGGTCTGGATGTCCTCTTCTGCCCCATCGGATGAACACTTCGGCACGGCTGGGTGAAGACGACTAAAGGTAGGGAGATCTTCATGGGGGTAGTGTTAGGTTTATTTAAGGGGGGTTTGGGTTAGAGTAGGGGTATGTGGGTGGTGGGTTTTAATGTTGGGGGTGGGTTGTATTTTTTTTTACAGGCAAAAGAGCTGATTACTTTGGGGCATGCCTCGCAAAAAGCCCTTTTAAGGGCTAGTAAAAGAGCTGATACTTTGTAATGTAGAATAGGGTAGGGACTTTTATTATTTGGGGGGGGTTATTTTATTAGGGGGCTTAGATTAGGTGTAATTAGTTTAAAATTCTTGTAATATTTTTTTATTTTTTGTAATTTAGTGTTTGGTTTCTTTGTACTTTAGTTTAGTTTATTTAATTTGTATTTAATTGTAGGTACTTGTAGTTAATTTATTTAATTTATTTAATGATAGTGTAGTGTTAGGTTTAATTGTAACTTAGGTTAGGATTTATTTTACAGGTAAATTTGTAATTATTTTAACTAGGTAGCTATTAAATAGTTATTAAATATTTAATAGCTATTGTACCTAGTTAAAATAAATACAAAGATGCCTGTAAAATAAATATAAATCCTAAAATAGCTACAATGTAACTATTAGTTATATTGTAGCTATATTAGGGTTTATTTTACAGGTAAGTATTTAGTTTTAAATAGGATTCATTTATTTAATTATAGTAATATTATTTTGTTTTATTTAAATTATATTTATGTTAGGGGGGTGTTAGGGTTAGGGTTAGACTTAGGTTTAGGGGTTAATAACTTTATTATAGTAGCGGCGACGTTGGGGGCGGCAGATTAGGGGTTAACAATTGTAGATAGGTGGCGGCGATGTTAGGGAGGGCAGATTAAGGGTTAATAAAATGTATTGTAGTGTTTGAGAGGCGGGAGTGCGGCGGTTTAGGGGTTAATACATTTATTATCGTGGCGGCGATGTCCGGTCGGCAGATTAGGGGTTAATACTTGTAGTTAGGTCGGGGGAGGGCAGATTAGGGGTTAATAAAATGTATTATAGTGTTTGCGAGGCGGGAGTGCGGTGGTTTAGGGGTTAATACATTTATTATAGTGGCGGCGAGGTCCGGTCGGCAGATTAGGGGTTAATACTTATAGTTAGGTTGCGGCGACGTTGGGAGGGGGCAGATTAGGGGTTAATAAAATTTATTATAGTGTTTGCGAGGCGGGAGTGCGGCGGTTTAGGGGTTAATACATTTATTATTGTGATGGCGAGGTGCGGTCGGCAGATTAAGGGTTAATAATTGTAGTTAGGTTGCGGCGACATGGGGGGGCCAGATTAGGGGTTAATAACTATAATGTAGGTGTCGGCGATGTTAGGGGCAGCAGATTAGGGGTTCATAGCTATAATGTAGGTGGCAGCGCTGTCCGGTCGGCAGATTAGGGGTTAAATAATTTTATGATAGTGTTTGCGATTTGGGGGGGCTTCGGTTTAGGGGTTCATAGGTCGTTTATGGGTGTTAGTGTACTTTGTAGCACTGTACTTAAGAGCTTTATATTCCGGTGTTAGCCCATAAAGCTCTTAACTACTGACTTTATTCGGTAGATTCGGATGGCCGTGTATTACACTGATATTGTACAGTATATTAGGTTTTAGGTTATATCACTCTGCTATGGGTTACACCTAATATACAGTACATAATACTAGTCTAAAACACAGCATATCCCACCTAACACATACCAAAATTCCAAATTTCGGAACCGAACCGAATTCAGCCGAATTTATTTGAATCCGAATAAATCCGAAATGAATTCATTCAAATTTTGCCAAATTCGAATCGGTCCAAAACGAAATTCGAAAAAATCTGAATCAATCTGAACTGAAGCGAAACAAATTTATCGATCATGCACATATCTATTTTATACTGATAAGTTCAAACAGGTGCCATTAATACAGGTAATGTGGAGGACAGAGGAGCCTCTTAAAGAAGAAGATACAGGTCTGTGAGAGCCAGAAATCTTGCTTGTTTGTAGGTGACCAAATACTTATTTACCACCATAATATGCAAATAAATTCTTTACAAATCAGACAATGTGAGTGTCTGGATTTGTTTCCACATTTTGTCTCTCATAGTTGAGGTATACCTATGATGAAAATTACAGGCCTCTCTCATCTTCTTAAGTGGGAGAACTTGCACAATTGGTGGTTGACTAAATACTTTTTTGCCCCACTGTACATAAATAGCAAAAAATCTAAGAAGGATAATATAGGTACATTAAAATGCGTGGAGGGTAGCATGATAAATAATGACAGGGAGAAGGTTGAGGTACTAAACCAGTTTTTTCTTCAGTATACACAAGAGAGGAACCATTGGATGATACTTTGGAACAAAATAGAAAATGCCAGTCCATACCATTAACTGGGTTATGTTTAGAGGATATCAGGAAAAAAACTGGATGATATTAAGGTAAATAAAACTCCAGAACCAGATGGAATACACTCAAGGGTGTTAAGGGAACTTAGCACTGTTATAGACAAACCTCTACACTTAATTTTTCAAGACTCATTATCCTCAGGCATGGTACCCCAGGATTGGCGTAAAGCTGATGTGGTGCCACTCTTCAAAAAGAGAAGCAGGGATGATCCAGGAAGCTATAGACCAGTTAGTCTGACATCAATAGTGGGGAAGATATTTGAAGGGATTATAAGAGATTATATTGATGAGCATATTCGTGTAAACAAGATTATTAGGAGAAATAGATCATGTCAAACTAATCTAATTAGATTCTATGAGGAAGTAATTAAAAATATAGATAAAGGGGAATCAGTTGATGTTATATTACTAGATTTTGCAAAGGCATTTGATACAGTGCCACATGAGAGATTAATGCACAAAATTAAGGGACTGGGAATAGCTGAACATGTTAGCTCATGGATAAATAACTGGATAAAAGATAGGGAGCAACGAGTAGTAGTAAATGGATCATACTCAGATTGGACAAAGGTAATCAGTGGAGTCCCCCAGGGATCAGTACTGGGCCCTGTTCTTTTTAATATTTTTATAAATGACTTGGAGCAAGGATTAAATAGGGACATCTCTATTTTTGCAGATGATACTAAGTTAAGTAAGGTCATTAGGTCAGAGCAGGATGAACTTTCATTACAAAGGGATCTGCAAAAATTAGAAGTATGGGCAAGTAAATGGAAAATGAGATTTAATACGGAAAAATGCAAGGTTCTACATTTTGGAAGTAAAAATAATCATGCAACGTATTTTTTAAATGGAAAAAGACTTAGCCAAACAGAGGACGTAAGGGATTTGGGAGTAGTAATAAATAACAAGCTAAAGATGGGTGCACAATGCAGGGCAGCGGTTTCAAAGGCTAATAAGATACTAGCATGTATTAAAAGAGGCATTGATTCAAGGGAGGAAAGCATAATTCTGTCACTATATAAAGCCCTGGTAAGACCTCACCATGAGCATGGAGTGCAGTTCTTGGGACCGATCGCAAAAAAAAGATATTGCAGAACTAGAAAAAGTTCAGAGAAGGGCCACAAAGCTAATAAGGGGATTGGAGAAATTAACCTATGAGGAGAGGCTTGCCAAACTGGGTCTGTTTTCTTTAGAAAAAAGGCACTTGAGAGGTGACATGATTACTTTATATAAATATATTCAAGGCCCATATTCAGAGATGGCAGAAGCTCTGTTTATTCCAATAAAATTGTTTCTAACAAGAGGTCACAATTTAAGGTTGGAGGAAAGGAGATTTAATCTCCTGCAATGGAAATGTTTTTTCCCTGTAAGAGCAATAAAATTTTGGAAATCATTACCAAAGGAGGTAGTGAATGCCAATACCCTAGATACATTTAAAAATAGTCTGGATACATGTCTGTATATAAACAAAATTCATGGATATGATTGCTAGTATTTAATGGGTCACCTTTTAGTGGGGTTATTTAATCTTAACTGGAGCTTTTTGTAAGTATTTTAGATTTGTATAGGTTAATCTCGATGGACTTCAGTCTTTTTTCAACCTTATCTACTATGTTACTATGTTACTATGTTACCACAGGCCTTGAGCCTCCCTGGGACCCCAGAACAGCTCCCCAGCCTGAAAGGCTGGCGTCCGTATTCACAATCACCCAGGATGGTCTCAAGAAGCACGTGTCTATGGATAGGTGATCTTGACAAAGCCACAAAGAGAGTCTCTCGTTAGGCTGTCCAGGACAATCACTTCAGACAGGTCTGAGTGATTGCCGTTCCATTGTCTCAGCATACATAGTTCTAGAGGTCTGAGATGAAATCGGGCAAAAGGAATAATGTCCATACAGGACACCATGAGCCCAATTACCTCAATGCACTGGGCCACTGAAGGTCTTAAAGTGACCTGGAGGGAGAGACAACTCGCAATCAGCTTGGATCGTCTCTGATCCATCATAAATATCTTCATGTGGACTGAGTCTATGACAGTACCTAGAAAAATCAACTCTTCTCTAGGTTTATCTTCCATCCATGTGACCGAAGAAGAGTCTGTACTAAGATATCGTCCAGGTGAGGTGCTGCCGCAATACTCTGAAATCTGCTAGAAGAGCACCCAGGACCTTTGTGAATATCCTGAGAGCAGTAGCTAAGCAAAACGGCAGAGTTATGAACTGGAAACCTCAGGAACTGAAAGTGATCTTGAGGAATTGGAACATGAAAGTATGCGTCCTTCAGATCTATAGTATTATTATTATTATCGGTTATTTGTAGAGTGCCAACAGATTCCACAGCGCTAATTCAAGATAGGATTAAGGCTCTGAGAATAGCCAAGTCCTTTACTGCCAAGAATTCAGGTTTTGCGGTCCTAGCACGCAGGGCCCTCTGGTTGAAGTCTTGGTCAGCGGATATGGTCTCTAAATAGTAGTCATGAATTGTCCCTTCTGTATTTGAGGAAGAATCATTCTGATAGTGTCCATCCTATTCTGTATCCTTGAGATACAACATTTAACACCCAAGGATCCTGAACGTCCCGAAACCAAGCGTCTGAGAAAAAAGACAGTCTGCCCCCCTACTCGATCCAGTAGAAAAGATGGAATCCAGACCTGGTCCAAATAAAATCTTCCCCTTAAATTGTAGAGAAAGGAGTCTAGATTTAGAGACCATATCCGGTGACCAAGACTTCAACCAGAGGGCCCTGCGTGCTAGAACCGCAAAACCTGAAGTCTTGGCATTCAAACTGACAATTTGCATGTTCTCATCACAGATAAAGGAGTTGGCTATTCTCAAAGCCTTAATCCTATCTTGAATATCCTCAAGAGGGGTTTCCACCTCAATGAGTTCTGACAGTCACACCAATAGGTGTCTGTCCCCGCTGCTGACGGCTGAAAAAGGTATCCCATTTGTTAAAACATCCTTCTTAAATAACTCTTCAATTTTTTATCCATAGGTTCCCTAAAAGAGGAGCTATCCTCTAGAGGAATAGCAGTGAGCTTGGCGAGCATAGAAATGGCTCCATCCACCTTAGGAATGGAACTCCACAATTCCAGCTGAGACTAAGGGACTGGAAATAATTTCTTAAAGGTAGAAGAAGGGGAGAAAGGCATTCCAATCCTCTCCCATTCATTGGAAAGAATGTTTGTGGGACCGGTAAGGTCTGAGGAGCATTTTTGTATTCATAGACTATCTAGTTTAGGAATTTTAGGAAGCTTAGCTTCAGGAACCTCTAAGGTAGATACAACCTCTTTTAAAAGGAAGCACAGATGTACAATTTTAAACCTGAAAGAGGGTTCCTCAGAAGGAGTCGGTTTAGCTTCTGAAATCTCTGACTCCGACAATTCGCCCTCTGACGCTACTGAGGTTTCCTCATCCTCAGAGAGCTAAGACATACTAGCTAAGCCAGAATGAACTTTAGATAAATCTAGGTCTGTAAAGCTATGTTTGACCTTTCTCTTACGTAGTAAAGTCTGCTGGGGAAAAAAAACCCTCCTGTAGGAGGAATAGATGTGACGCAGGGAACTGCATGTGAAACAGGGTTAAAACCAAGTTGTGGAGTGAGGGTGGGCATCTCCTGGACAATTGAGTCCTGAGAGGTTGACAGCTCAGATGGGTTAAATTTGTTAGAAGGGTTAATATCTTTTGCTCCCTTTCTGGACTTTAGAACATCCCCTAGGCAATTAGAACAGAGTTCTGCAGGAGGACAGACCAAGGTCTCCTCACAATATAGGAAGGCATTGGAAATAGTTACAGATTGTATAGAACCCTCTAAAGGGTTAACTGCAGAGTCCTCCATAGCTGGAGATTAATCCCTCACAGGGAAAAAATATATAAGTATATTGAAGGCACCTCTATCCCACACCAACGGCTAGGGCACTCACCACCTCCTAGGTACCCAGAACAAACTCCCTGTCATGTCGAGAAGAGACTGTTGCAGCAGGAGGATCGGTATCGCAATTACGGAGCCGACTGCATCCGTTCATGTGGTGCGCAATTAGGTGCCTCCCCTTTCTTAGTTAGAAGCGCGCAAAACTAATAGAAAACTGTGCAGCGATCTAATGCCACTGACTGTTCCAATATGCCTTGAGCCAAATCACACCCGGACCCCTCACAGGTGCTCTAGAAAAGAGCTAAGCAGCACACTAATCCCTATACTGTTCCTTCTTCCAATCTCCATGTATAACATTTGAACTGGAAGTACAAAGACAACTTCTTATGCCATTTTGAGATAATACCCTATTCTTGCAAAGTAAATGGTAGCCCATATTAGCCCCCAATTCCTTTTTTTGTCTCGTCCACACTCAACTGCTAGGCCCTGTCGTCTGTGATACACGGTTCTACCAATTCCCACTAAATGCTGCAATTATAAGAGGTATATTACTATATTTACTCTTTGGTTTGTGTTTATTTGTTGATTGTTATTTAATTGTAAAATCTTAAAAAAGTCATATTGTAAGACTTCCCTTTGGCTTCTATTAATAATTTGTATTCGGTATCTAATGTCATGATTGTCAGTATATGTGTATATATGTGTGTGTTTGTGTATATATATATATACACACACACACATATATATATATATATATATATACACACACATATATATATATATATATATATATATATATATATATATATATATATATATATATACACAAGTTGTTTTTAAAAAAAATTGTATTCTTCTCTTAACAGTCTCTATACTAATCTCTATTTTTCTTGAAAAGTGGGCTAAACTGGGGCATTCCTTTGGCATCTTGACAAATCTAACAAGTTTTTCTTAAAAACATTAGTGAAAGAAACAACAACTGAAGATTGTTAAAGCTAAAGAGAAGTTACATTAAGTGCGCTCAGCACCTCCACACCTCAGCTGCAACTGAGGTGTCTACCTGCCTACTCGCTCCTGCGACTAAAAGGAATGAGGCCATAATGCAGGAGAAACGATTGAGGATAAAACGCAGCTGCATAGCTGACAATGCTCCGGATACACAGAAAGCGTCACAGAGGGCGCGAAAAATTACAAGCCGCCTCTTCCCGGCTAACTCAAGGACTTCCCCCAGTATCTAATATAGTGCTGGAAAATGACGGTCGGATCACAAATATGATAGCGATCTCAATCCTTTCGCCTGCTCCAAAAATAAGGAACCCTAAGTGTCGGTATGCAAACGAACAACAAAAACACCCACTGTGATCCAGAATAAGCCCAATAGGAGTACAGTGCCCAATAAAGTTAACCCCTTACAATAATAAGGAGATAACCCAGTCTCTTATCACACGCCTTAAGTGCCTGCCCTCTGCCCTAATCCAATCCCACTAAAATTATGCAGGATTAAAAATAAAGGACTTTGTTTTGAAGCTAGGAATCTTGCTCTCCTTTTAAGTGCATAGTCTCCTCACCTAGAAGACAAAGGCACTTACCCGCTAATCTGCTGTCTGGCAGGAAGACAGCTCCCAGGCATGACAGGACACATCTTCCTCACAGAGGCCTGTGAAAAAGAAAGAACAGAGTAAGCCTACTCTGGCTTTCTATACTAGGGCAGCAAATTGTTAGGAAAACGCTGAAAGGACCACCTTACAAGTTCCTAACTGCTTTAAAGCCACCACTACTCTACTGACGAGAATAACGTGGAGTATGGCTAGACCCTAAAATCTTGCTTGAAGTGTAGAATTCCAATTTTCTTTAGACACCAAAAACTTCACCTCCTCCATGCACCAATGCAAAGAGAATGACTGGGGGTTGTGGGTAGGGGAGTGATAATTAGCAGCTTGGCTGTGGTGCTGTTTGCCTCCTCTTGCTGGCCAGTCGTGATATTCCCAACAGTAAATGATGAAGCTGTGGATTTACCATATTTTAGGAAAGAAATTAACCTTTTTCTTTCATGTAAGTGGCAGGAGTTCATGAGCTAGTGATGTATGGGGATATACATTCCTACCAGGAGAGGGCAAGGTTTCCCAAACCTCAAAATGACTATAAATATACCTCTCACCACACTCATTCCTTAGTTTTACAAACTTTACCTCCTATGGAGGTGGTGAAGTAAGTTGTGCTTAATTTCTTCTATGATAGGCGCTTTTAAGAATTCAGAAGCCCAATTCCTCTCAGTGAATGTCAGAGGGATGTGAAGGGAGTATTGCCTATTGATTTTATGGTTTCACCCATGGGAAATCTATTCAAAGGCTCTCTGTAATCGGTCACAGGGATTCATCCCCTGCCTCCCTTTTCAGATCGACGTTATACTCCTATACCATTACCTCTGCTGATATTTTTCTGCACTGGTTTGGCTGTCTGCTATATATGGATGGGTGTCTTCTGGTAAGTATGTATCATTTTTTTAAGACACTCTCAGCTATGTTTGGTGCTTTATATTATATTGTAACGTTTTAAATATATGTGTTTGCTTAGATTTGCCATGAGTTAAGTCTATGTATATTTCCCTTTTTATACAGACTATCAGTTTCAGTTTGGAAATTATGTTTGGGAAAATTATTTTTTTCTTACCTGGGGTTCCAGTTCTTTCAATTTGACTTTGTTTTCCAAAAAATTTTGCGGGCAAAGTAGGCTTGCGAGGGCGCATAATGACGTTTTTATGGCGTCATTCTTGGCTCGAAATTTTTTTTGGCGTGAAGTTGCGTCTATAGTGAAACAAGTCTTGTAATTTCCTGGGTCTTTGTTAACGTTAGTTCTTTTGGCGCAAAGTCACGCTTGTTATGATGGGAATTGCGTCATTTCCTGGTGTTAGCTTTAGCACCAAAAAAAAGTCACTTCCTTTTGTGTCATGCGTCATACTTGGCGCCAATTTTTTTTTTGTATATAACCCCTCTTCCTTTAATGCTTCTGGTTCTCTTTATATTTTTAAGAGCTGTAATGCTTATTTTCCTGCATCTTAATTTAGCATAAGCATTTTTTCCCATTCCTGAAACTTATATATGAGGAAATTGGATATTTTGTTTAAATGTTGTTTTTTTTCTTTTTACATTTTACAAGATGTCTCAGTTCTTCAGCTCAATTATGTGGCATCTGTCATGACAAGCTGTTGAATGCTGATAATTTTTCTAGTAGTACAAATACATTGTCTGATGTTCCTTCAACATCTAATGTACCTGTTATTCCGGCAGATGTAAAGAATTATATTACTGCAGCTATAGAAAAGGGAATGTCTGCTATTCCGCCTTCAAATAAACGTAAAAAGGTCTTTTAAAACTTCTCATAATTCTGATGAAATTTGTATTGACCGACAACATCCTGAACAAGACTCTGAAATTGACAAATCTTCCTATCTGTTTAAGATTGATTATATTCGTTCTTTGTTGAAGGAAGTGTTGGTTACTTTGGGTATTGAAGAACAAAGCCAGTAAACGTTTAAATTCTGTTTTTAAACCTTCAATCGTTGCTCCTGAGGTTTTTCCTATTCCAGATGCTGATTCTGATATCACCAAGAAAAAGCTAATGGCACTACTATCTAATGTTCTTAAGATGCTCTGTAATAATTAAGGCAGGTAATGTACCTTGCTGTAATAATAGGAGTAAGGTGCTGTGTACTGTTTTGTTCTGAAAAGAGGAGGGTATTTCAATCCTGAGATTGAAAAATGTACACTTATTAGCACTCACATCTAAGAGAAGGTGGCATATTGATTAGAACATGTTATTCCAAAGGGATGGCAGTCTAAGTCGTAACAATTAAAATATAACCTTTATTAGGAATTTAATTAAAAATATGATCCACAAACAAACACAAAAGTTTATTAATAAAAACACAGAATGTTGGTGAGGATACTGTATACTGAGTATTGATACTAAATATAGGGAATTGCACAGAGAGTTAACTCTTAACTCAGGATAAGGGTATTCCCAGTTAAAAAGAAGTTCCCTATTGTAGAGAGTTTAATGTACGATATTAGTAATTATAAGTATAAGTGTGGGTACTCATTTCACTTAAATGTTCAGTTTATCGTGATCATAGTAATCATGCTTCTAGCAGAACGGTAACCGTACTTCACATCTATTATACTTTTAATATTGTTAGTGATCCAGTGTTGTAATCATTGAATTTCTATTCCTATTGTCACTGATATTAGTGCTGGCATAAAGTTGCTAGCTGAATTGTTATAAATAATTTATTATAGCAGCTGCTTTTGGAATATTGTTTGCTCTGGTCATAATAAAATATTGAAACAAAAATACTGCTTGTTTTAGCCCTTCAAGATATTTGAATAATATATCTCCCCCTTAGAGTTAGATTGTGTAGATACAGGATCAAGTAATAAATAATACTCAATAGTATTGACGCTGATGGACTGTTAAATATTTAGCATACAGTTAGTATCATATTCGGATACCCCCCATATTCTCAATTCAAGTGTAGCTGTAATCTATTTTTAATTATAACAATTTGTTTTGTTGAACATCGATATGATGTACATATGTTATAGCTGGTAGTATAGATTAATAGAATAGATGCAGCTTCTAACACTTAGATGTAACGATTCTAAGGGTGTATATACATTCATCCAATAGATAAAAATGTTCCCATTTGAATGTAACGGTTCTAAGAGTCCATATAGAGTAATTTTATACTTGAGTTATATTATCGTATCTCTAACGGTATTTTTCTAAGGTGCCCAAGGGCTCCACACATGCGATAGTAAGTTATTAGATACTAATATCGTCGGATTATATTGTTATGCAATACGCTACAGTTAGCTTGGTTTTCGTATTAATAACCCATTAGCTTAGTTACAAGATAGTCCCACCATTCATTCATATTATTGGCTGTTAGCCGTTCTACGTTATATCAACGTGGTTTTGACAACGCTACTAAGTGCTGTATTAATCACAACATTCGCTAGTTAAAAGTTTGGCTTATAGCCTAACAACTATTGCAGCCCTAACATGTTTCGCCACCAGCATGGCTTTTTCAAAGGGTACGGCGCAGCGTTTGGCGTGGTCTCTTATAGACTCTGGTCCCACCCCTTGTGATGACGTAACGTCTTATCCGATTCATTGTTATTAAGAACCAATCAAAATGGTTCTGACATTACAACCTGATATTGTATCATAGCTGATTGGGTCATTACCGGTATTAGAGATTTAAGTAATAACAGGAGGATATTATAGCCTGTATACTGGAACGATTAAATCCTATTGCGTCCAGCTAAGTTTAGAGTTTCAGGGCTACAATATTATTCAAAGTGATATGTCAGTTGTATTAAGAGATATTTGTCTCTATTGTTTTGTCATAGCCAGATCTTACTTAGGGCTCACATCAGCTTGGTAGTATGTAGTACATAAATGGATTATTCTATAGAGATCGTTTTAGGGTTAGACACATAATGTTCAATACTTTCACTATTCAGTGATCCTTGCGTCCTGTCCACCCACTTGAATAAAATGTCATGTTCAAAGTGTACGATTCATTATCATAAGATTTATATACTTTCTCTGACCTGAGATAGATTAATTTCATGGGATTTCTTTTTTCCCAAATTATTTCAATAGAATGCTGTAGCACTCTTGGCTGTCAGCATCTTATTGTGCTTCTTTACAATAAATAGTTGTACATGGAAAGCTGTGCTATTGATCTGGAATAATTATACATTTTGTAGAGATACATTTTAGTTACAATATTCACGACAACAATAGTGTATATATTTGTGAATATGAATATAATGGTTATACAAGTCTAAAGTGTAGAAAATGAATAAAACAATGTGGGAGGGTGAATGAAATAAAAAAAAAAACTTGTTTTTTATAAAAAAAAAGCGTGAATGTGAAAGAATCATGATGAAATAATAACATGTGCATAGTGATGTATCTAAAGTAATCTTAGTGATCAGGGATATACGTGAGCGACATAATAGCCTTGATGGTGATCCTCTTATGTTAGGGATGTTGAAATTAGATTCAGAATGGTGGAAGAAAAAGAGAAAAAATATTAAAAACTAATTTAGTGCATAGATAATACACTTATGTTGCATGTATTATGTGATTGGGGTTCAAGTGACTGACATAATTGTACTTTTAGTATTACAATTATGTGTGTGGGTGCTAAGATAGGGCTAAAATTCTCTACATTATTATTTTAAACAGAATCAATTTAATAGTTGGTATCTTTTGCTGTAATTGCAGGAGACTATATATTTCTCCAGTTCTACTAGTTTATTCCTGAGTATATTCTCTTGGGGCTACAACATCTTGATGGCTCATTGTTGTACTACTGTTTTTAATTCTAATAGCATCTGGACTGTGACCTTATTTTCTATGGTTTTTCACTCCAGTATCCCATAGTTATAGATTTATAGATATGAGACATAACTGTTATGCTCATTTAATCCATTAGGTTGAATAGAATTCAATAAGTAGATCCATCTACTTTCGTGTTGTAGCAGTGATTTCTCTTTGTCTCCCCCACGTATGCCAAGACTGATTTTTTGCACTCCATAGCACTGTAGGCAATTAGTTTTACCCTGATGGTATTTGTAAAAATGTTGAGCTACTGATGTAAATTTTTTTCTGTTCTGTAAATCATTCGCTGCATTCTTTATGTTCCGTACGTGTTCCTGTAATCGCGTGTGTAGTCTGCGTGTCGTCATACCGACATAGGTCTTTGGGCAATTGCAGCTTAAGACATATACTCCTCCTGTAGTATTGCAATTAATGAAAGATTTAATATTGTGTATCTTATTAAATCTGTCTTTCACTGTAGTAGTTTTTTTCAGAAATTTGCAGCTCGTGCATGATCCACATTAGTAAGAGCCATTCGGTATATTGCCTCTCTTGGTTCTTTGGTTTTTCTGCATATAGTGGCTGGGGCTGATTAGGTCTTTTAGGTTCTTAGTCCTCCTATAACTGACTTCTATCTTAGGTCCTATTATAGTTTCCAGTACCTTGACAGCTTGTAAAATGTGCCAATGCTTTTTAATTATTTTGATTACTTCATGGCTCTGTGCGTTGTAGGTTAGTACAAGCCTTGTCTTTCCATCATTCTGTTTGGATTTTGGTTTTAATAGATCTTGTCGATGTTTTTTTTTAGCTCTGTATTTGGCTTTTTTTATGGAGGAATTACTATACCCCCTCTGGCTGAGACAACAGGCTACTTCTGATGCTCTTTTTTGATATAGTTCTTCTTCTGAATTCCTCCTGGTTCTCAGGAATTCCCCTATCGGAAGGGATTTGATTGTACACGGAGCATGTGCACTTGTACTGAATAATACCGTATTGGTAGCCGTCTCTTTTCTGAATAGATCAGTTCCCAACATACCATTGATTTTCTTGAATAGTCTCAGATCTAAGAATGTAATTTCCTTTTGGCTACATTCATATGTTAATTTGATGTTAAGATTGTTATTATTCGGAATATTGAGGAATTGATCAAGTTTTTCTTTAGGTTCTTCCCATATCATCAGGATATCATCTATGTATCTCAACCAGAGGGGGATATGTTGAGTAAATTCATCATTGTCTGCTGTGAAAACTGTATGATGTTCCCACCAACCTAGAAATAGGTTGGCGTATGTTGGCGCACAGGCAGTTCCCATGGCTGTCCCTCTGCACTGCAAGTAAAATTGGTTATTGAAGACAAAGTAGTTCTTTTTCAATACAAATTCCAATAATTTTAAGACAAAATTATTATGGGTTTGATCTTCTTCATTTGTCATGTTAAGGTAGTATTGTACTGCTTCAAGGCCCAGATTATGTCTGATGCTAGTGTAGAGGACTTCCACATCGGCTGTTACCAGCCATGTGGTGGATCCTATTTGGATATCTTGGAGTTGTTGTAGCGTTTCCATAGTGTCCTTGAGGAAAGATGGTATTTGGGTGAGAAATTCTCTCAGTCTTATATCAATGTATTTACTGGCTTTCTCTGTAAGATTTTCATTGCCAGACACTATAGGGCGTCCTGGTGGGTGTTTTTGATCTTTATGCACCTTAGAGATCAAGTAGAAGGTGGCTACTTTTGGATGATTTACTGTCAAAAATCTTTTCTCTTTATTGGTAATGGTATTGTTAATTCTAGCATTAGTTATCAGGTCATTGTATTGAGTGTGAAATTGTTCAGTGGGATTACTCCATAATTTCCGGTAGCAAGTCTGGTTGGATAGTTGTTTATCAGCTTCTTTGAGATATTGATCGGTTGGCCATATCACAATATTGCCACCTTTATCCGCTTTACGTATGATGACATCGTTCCAATCTTGAATTTCTGATAGAGCTCTTTTCTCTTGTCTTGTCTTGTTAGGTTTGTTGGAGGTGGTTTTACTGTTAAGTCAGATATTTCTTTGCACACAATATTATTAAATATCTGTATACTTGGGCTTCTGTGTTTTTATTAATAAACTTTTGTGTTTGTTCGTGGATCATATTTTTTATTAAATTCCTAATAAAGGTTATATTTTAATTGTTACGGCTTAGACTGCCATCCCTTTGGAATAACTTGTTCTAATCAATATGCCACCTTCTCTTAGATGTGAGTGCTAATAAGTGTACATTTTTCAATCTCAGGATTTAAATACCCTCCTCTTTTCAGAACAAAAAAGTACACAGCACCTAACTCCTATTATTACAGCAAGGTACATTACCTGCCTTAATTATTACAGAGCATCTTAAGAACATTAGATAGTAGTGCCATTAGCTTTTTCTTTTTCTTGGTGAAATAAAATTACCTAGTCTATCTAGGTGGATCTAATAAAGCACACTACAACATTAAATTTATTATGGCTAACAAGTTAGAACAAGATAGAATTACATGCAATAATAAACGTCTTACAGACTTTCAAGAGGTATTCAATGAACCTCTGTCACACAATTTAGAACCAACTCCTGACAGACTAGACACTTTATTATGGGAACTCCATAAGAACCTCTTTAAACAAGACAAAGTGTGGTGGAATCGCCACTTCTTTGACAAGTATATTGAAAGAAACTTGATCCCCAGGAGCCTAAGGATACAATTATTCCCCGCCTTTGAATTTAAACAACCTGAGTTAACTATAGAATGGGAAACAGCATTATCAGAGTGCTCAAATAAACTAATGAGCATACTAATAAAGCACAACATTGCTGAATATGATAGACTAGAAGAATTAATTAAAACTCAGAATACACAACTGAAACAATTTGAAACGTTGAAAGAATTTGAGACCGCTTATAAGAAATACCAAAAAGAACTAGATAGATATGAGGCAGAGATAAGCAAACAAAAATGGGAAAACTCAATAGAGACATAGAAGATTTTCAGAACAACAGAGTGTATAGATGGAAGAAGAAATTTAATCCTACAAATACTTCCAATCGCCAGAGGGTAACTATTATCCAAAGTGATACTGAAACTGAAGGCGAGGAATCTGATAATCCTAACAATGAACTTTCCACTCATGTCTCATCCAATCAAACCCAGACTCAGACAGATATCAGAAAAAGGAAGAGTTTTTTAGACGAGGATACAAAATTAAATTCGGACCCACCAGAAGAGGTAGGGGGGGGCAAACAAAAAAGTAACCAGAACAAGAAGTGTACGGGAAACACGGCAAGGGAACAAGCCATACAAAAGAAGCCACAGTCCCTTCTCCAGGATAAAAATGAAAAGTCCTAAACTTATCTAAGAAAATGCTGTCTGAAGATCATATCTCACTATTATCGAAGGGGCTGTCATTTTGCCCAAGTGCTCCAATGGACAAATTTGAAAACGTAAAAGACATACAATTATATCTAAGAAAATTACTTTTAAGGATACAATATACGGATATCCAAAATCAAAAAGATTCTGGGATAGATTCAAATTGGACTGTGGAAGAATTATTATTACTTCAGGACATGGAAGATCTCCTGAAGGAAAATGAAGAAGATCCACAACAAAATTGGCGGAAAAATCTGACGACCAAATCGAAATATATACCTTTGTCTTCTAAAAGCCAGAGTATACAGATATTTAATAATATTATGTGCAAAGAAATATCTGAGTTAACAGTAAAACCACCTCCAACAAACCTAACAAGACAAGAGAAAAGAGCTCTATCAGAAATTCAAGATTGGAACGATGTCATCATACGTAAAGTGGATAAAGGTGGCAATATTGTGATATGGCCAACCGATCAATATCTCAAAGAAGCTGATAAACAATTATCCAACCAGACTTGCTACCGGAAATTATGGAGTAACCCCACTGAACAATTTCACACTCAATACAATGACCTGATAACTAATGCTAGAATTAACAATACCATTACCAATAAAGAGAAAAGATTTTGACAGTAAATCATCCAAAAGTAGCCACCTTCTACTTGATCCCTAAGGAGAATAAAGATCAAAAACACCCACCCAGGACGCACTATAGTGTCTGGCAATGGAAATCTTACAGAGAAAGCCAGTAAATACATTGATATAAGACTGAGAGAATTTCTCACCCAAATACTATCTTTCATCAAGGACACTATGGAAACGCTACAACAACTCCAAGATATCCAAATAGGATCCACCACATGGCTGGGTAACAGCTGATGTGGAAGCCCTCTACATTAGCATCAGACATGATCTGGGCCTTGAAGCAGTACAATACTACCTTAAAGGGACACTGTACCCAAAAAATTTATTTCGTGATTCCGATTGAGCATGAAAGTTTAAGCAACTTTCTAATTTACTCCTATTATCAAATTTTATTCATTCTCTTGGTATCTTTATTTGAAATGCAAGAATGTAAGTTTAGATGCCGGCCCATTTTTGGTGAACAACCTGGGTTGTCCTTGCTGATTGGTGGATACATTCATCCACCACTAAAAAAGTGCTATCCAAAGTACTGAAACCAAAAAAAAAGCTTAGATGCCTTCTTTTAAAATAATGATAGCAAGAGAATGAAGAAAAATTGATAATAGGAGTAAATTAGAAAGTTGCTTAAAATTGATTGCTCTTTCTGAATTACAAAAGAAAAAATTTGGTTACAGTGGTCCCTTTAACATGACAAATGAAGAAGATCAAACCCATAATAATTTTGTCTTAAAATTATTGGAATTTGTAATTGAAAAAGAACTATTTTGTCTTCAATAACCAATTTTACTTGCAGTGCAGAGGGACAGCCATGGGAACTGCCTCTGCGCCAACATACGCCCAACCTATTTCTAGGTTGGTGGGAACATCATACAGTTTTCACAGCAGACAATGATGAATTTACTCAACATATCCCCCTCTGGCTGAGATACATAGATGATATCCTGATGATATGGGAAGGACCTAAAGAAAAACTTGATAAATTCCTCAATATTCCGAATAATAACAATCTTAACATCAAATTAACATATGAATGTAGCCAAAAGGAAATTACATTCTTAGATCTGAGACTATTCAAGAAAATCAATGGTATGCTGGGAACTGATCTATTCAGAAAAGAGACTGCTACCAATAAGGTATTATTCAGTACAAGTGCACATGCTCCGTGTACAATCAAATCCCTTCCGATAGGGGAATTCCTGAGAACCAGGAGGAATTGTTAAGAAGAAGAACTATATCAAAAAAGAGCATCAGAAGTAGCCAGTCGTCTCAGCCAGAGGGGGTATAGTAATTCCTCCATAAAAAAGCCAAATACAGAGCTAAAAAAAAACATCGACAAGATCTATTAAAACCAAAATCCAAACAGAATGATGGAAAGACAAGGCTTGTACTAACCTACAACGCACAGAGCCATGAAGTAATCAAAATAATTAAAAATCATTGGCACACTTTACAAGCTGTCAAGGTACTGGAAACTATAATAGGACCTAAGATAGAAGTCAGTTATAGGAGGACTAAGAACCTAAAAGACCTAATCAGCCCCAGCCACTATATGCAGAAAAACCAAAGAACCAAGAGAGGCAATATACCGAATGGCTCTTACTAATGTGGATCATGCACAAGCTGCAAATTTCTGAAAAAAACTACTACAGTGAAAGACAAATTTAATAAGATACACAATATTAAATCTTTCATTAATTGCAATACTACAGGAGTAGTTTATGTCTTATGACCTATGTCGGTATGACGACACGCAAACTACACACGCGATTACAGGAACACGTACGGAACATAAAGAATGCAGCGAAAGATTTACAGAACAGAAAAAATATTACATCAGTAGCTCAACATTTACCATCAGGGTAAAACTAATTGCCTACAGTGCTATGGAGTGCAAAAAATCAGTCTTGTCGTATGTGGGGGAGACAAAGAGAAATCACTGCTACAACACGAAAGTAGATGGATCTACTTATTGAATTCTATTCAACCTAATGGATTAAATCAGCATAACAATTATGTCTCATATCTATAAATCTATAACTATGTGATACTGGAGTGAAAAACCATAGAAAATAAGGTCACAGTCCAGATGCTATTAGAATTAAAAACAGTAGTACAACAAAGAGCCATCAAGATGTTGTAGCCCCAAGAGAATATACTCAGGAATAAACTAGTAGAACTGGAGAAATATATAGTCTCCTGCAATTACAGCAAAAGATACCAACTATTAAATTGATTCTGTTTAAAATAATAATGTAGAGAATTTTTAGCCCTATCTTAGCACCCACACACATAATTGTAATACTAAAAGTACAATTATGTCAGTCACTTGAACCCCAATCACATAATACATGCAACATTAAGTGTATTATCTATGCACTAAATTAGTTTTAATATTTTTTCTTTTTTTTCTTCCCCCATTCTGAATCTAATTTCAACATCCCTAACATAAGAGGATCACCATCAAGGCTATTATGTTGCTCACGTATATCCCTGATCCCTAAGATTACTTTAGATACATCACTATGCACATGTTATTATTTCATCATGATTCTTTCACATTCACGCTTTTTTTTATAAAAAACAAGTTTTTTTTTTTATTTCATTCACCCTCCCACATTGTTTTATTCATTTTCTACACTTTAGACTTGTATAACCATTATATTCATATTCACAAATATATACACTATTGTTGTCGTGAATATTGTCACTAAAATGTATCTCTACAAAATGTATAATTATTCCAGATCAATAGCACAGCTTTCCATGTACAACTATTTATTGTAAAGAAGCACAATAAGATGCTGACAGCCAAGAGTGCTACAGCATTCTCTTGAAATAATTTGGGAAAAAAGAAATCCCATGAAATTAATCTATCTCAGGTCAGAGAAAGTATATAAATCTTATGATAATGATTCATACACTTTGAACATGACATTTTATTCAAGTGGGTGGACAGGACGCAATGATCACTGAATAGTGAAAGTATTGAACATTATGTGTCTAACCCTAAAACGATCTCTGTAGAATAATCCATTTATATACTACATACTACCCAGCTGATGTGAGCCCTAAGTAAGATCTGGCTATGACAAAACAATAGAGACAAATATCTCTTAATACAACTGACATATCACTTTGAATAATATTGTAGCCCAGAAACTCTAAACTTAGCTGGATGCAATAGGATTTAATCGTTCCAGTATACAGGCTATAATATCCTCCTGTTATTACTTAAATCTCTAATACCGGTAATGACCCAATCAGCTATGAGACAATATCAGGTTGTAATGTCAGAACCATTTTGATTGGTTCTTAATAACAATGAATCGGCACGTTACGTCATCACAAGGGGTGGGACCAGAGTCTATAAGAGACCACGCCAAACGCCGCGCCGTACCCTTTGAAAAAGCCATGCTGGTGGCGAAACATGTTAGGGCTGCAATAGGTTGTTAGGCTATAAGCCAAACGTTTAACTAGCGAATGTTTGTGAGCTAATACAGCACTTAGTAGCGTTGGTCAAAACCACGTTGATATAACGTAGAACGGCCTAACAGCCAATAGTATGAATGAATGGTGGGGACTATCTGTAACTAAGCTAATGGGTTATTAATACGAAAACCAAGCTAACTGTAGCGTATTGCATAACAATAGAATCCGACGATATTAGTATGTAATAACTTACTACCGCATGTGTGGAGCCCTTGGGCACCTTAGAAAAATACAGTTAGAGATACGATAATATAACTCAAGTATAAAATTACTCTATATGGACTCTTAGAGCCGTTACATTAAAACAGGAGCATTTGTATCTATTGGATGAATGTATATACAACCCTTAGAATTGTTACATCTAAGTGTTAGAAGCTGCATCTATTCTATTAATCTATACTACCAGCTATAACATATGTACATCATATCGATGTGCATACAAAACAAATTGTTATAATTAAAAATAGATTACAGCTACACTTAAAATTAGAATTAAGGTGAGTATCCGAATATGATACTAAATGTATGCTAAATATTTAACAGTCCACCAGCATCAATACTATTGAGTATTATTTATTACTTGATCCTGTATCTACACAATCTAACTCTAAGGGTTAGATATATTATTCAAATATATTGAAGGGCTAAAACAAGCGGTATTTTTGTTTCAATATTTTATTATGACCAGAGCAAACAATATTCCAAAAACAACTGCTATAATAAATTATTTATAACAATTCAGCTAGCAACTTTATGCCAGCACTAATATCATTGACAATAGGAATAGAAATTCAATGATTACAACACTGGATCACTAACAATATTAAAAGTATAATAGATGTGAAGTACGGTTACCGTTCTGCTAGAAGCATGATTACTATGATCACGATAAACTGAACATTTTAGTGAAATGAGTACCCACACTTATACTTATAATTACTAATATCGTACATTAAACTCTCTACAATAGGGAACTTCTCTTTAACTGGGAATACCCTCATCCTGAGTTAAGAGTTAACTCTCTGTGCAATTCCCTATATTTAGTATCAATATTCAGTATACAGTATCCTCACCAACATTCTGTGTTTTTATTAATAAACTTTTGTGTTTGTTTGTGGATCATATTTTTAATTAAATTCCTAATAAAGGTTATATTTTAATTGTTACGGCTTAAACTGCCATCCCTTTGGAATAACATGTTCTAATTAATATGCCACCTTCTCTTAGATGTGAGTGCTAATAAGTGTACATTTTTCAATCTCAGGAATGAAAATACCCTCCGTTGTTTCTGATATGATTACTAAGGAATGGTCTAAGCCTGGTTTTTCTTTTAATCCTTCTAGGTTTAAGAAGTCGTATCCTTTACATGTGGCTAATTTAGAGTTTTGGGAAAAAGTCCCTAAAGTTGATGGGGCCATTTCCACTCTTGCCAATTGTACTGCTATCCCTATGGAAGATAGTACTTCTCTTAATGATCCTTTAGACAGGAAGATTGAATTCTTAGACGTGTGGCTGCTGCTTCAACTTTTTGGTTGTACAGTTTAGCTCGTCAGGTAGAAGATTCTGATTTGTCTAGCATTGTTCTTCTGCTTCAACATGCTAACCATTTCATTTGTGATGCTATATTTATATTATTCTGCCTTTAGTTTAGCAAGGGCATTTTATGTCCACAATAGACTTACAGGATGCTTATCTTCATATTCCAATTCATCCAGACCACTATCGGTTTCTTAGATTCTCTTTTCTAGACAAGCATTACCAATTTGTCGCTCTTCCATTTGGCCTAGCAACAACTCCGATATTCTTTCCAAAGGTTCTCGTGCCCTTCTATCTGTTATCAGAGAGCAGGGTATTGCAGAGTTTCCTTATTTGGACGATATCTTGGTACTAGCTCAGGCTTTTCATTTAGCCGAATCTCACACGAAACAACTAGGCATGGTTGAAGGATTAATTTACAAAAGAGTTTCTTGATTCCTCAAACAAGGGTCAACTTTTTTAGGTTTCCAGATAGATTCAGTGTCCATGACTCTGTCTTAAACAGACAAGAGGAGAGTGAAATTGGTTTTAGCTTGTCTAAACCTTCAGTCTCAAACATTCCCTTCAGTGGCTATGTGCATGGAAGTTTTATGTCTTATGACTGCAGCATCGGACGCAATCCACTTTGCTCGTTTTCATATGAGACCTCTGCAGCTTTTGCATGCTGAATCAATGGTGCGGGGATTACACTCAGAAATCACAATTGATATACTTAAATCCCAACATTCAACTCTCCATGTCTTGGTGGTTGGACCATCACCGTATTGTTCAAGGGGCCTCTTTTGTTAGTCCTTCCTGGACTGTGATCTCAACGGATGCAAGTCTTACAGGTTGGGGAGCTGTCTGAGGGTCTCAGACAGCACAAGGGGTTTGGAAACTTCAAGAGGGCGAGGTTACCAATCAATATTTTAGAACTCCGTGCTATTTTCAGAGCTCTTCAGCGCTTGGCCTCTATTGAAGAGAGAACTTTTCATTCACTTTCAGACAATATCACAACAGTGGCATACAGTAGGGGTGTTGAAAAATAATCTCCACCACGATGCAACCCTCAATGCAATGAGGAGGCTGAATCGATTAACGCGGCACTCACGTGTCCCCACCGGCACACATCTTCCTTCCCATTCTTCCCCTATCACATAGTTAGCTCAGTAACAAGTTAAAAACTGCATACTATACTACCGTGTTCACGCAGGCTACAATCTTTCTTTCCTTTAAAATGGTGTTCAGCTGGCTTATGCTTAGTTAGTTACTAAATCCAACGTAACGTCAATCACTGCACTAGTATACTGCACTTTGTATTCTCTGACTATACGCAAAGGTCGCAAGCCGAATGCACTGTATTCAAGTTGCGACCTTTGCATATAGTCAATAGAGAATACAAAGCACAGTATACTAGCAGTGATAGACATTACGTGGGACTTAATAACTAAGAAAAAAGGGGTTTGCTAAAAGGCGGTCCATGGAAGCAACGAATAGCGTAACGTAACACTATTTCCTCTGTGTGACACGTTGTAGACAGACTAGACCCGTGGCTCATTATTTTGTTACTTGGAATCCTACGGTGAGAAATTAAATTCACTGTTTTTATATAGCAGCACACTACATTCAAATTTTAAATTATCATAGTCGTAGGTGCACTTTATGTTGCGAGTATTTTTTTGTGATAATTGTTCATGAAAACAAAATCTGATTCTGCATATCCTAATGTCATAGCTTAATTTATGACATAAGTTAATAAGGTGTTCTATTCCATAATATATATATATAGAAACTATGCCAAATATGGGATCTGCGTCTATCCTTGTGCATTAATTTATTAACCCCCTCACCTTCCAGCTGCAATGCATTACTCTGAGCCAAAGATAAAACTTGTATACATGCACCAAGCATCACTATATAATACACCATCATTTACCCCTTACCACCTGAATCCCCTACCAAACTTAATATTAAACCTCTCTCTCAACACTAACTTTACCATCCCCCACTAAGATAATCCCTTATACCACTACCACCAGCCTTGCAAACTGCTGGAAGCACTAACTGTAGAATTAATTAGTAGACAACTTTATTACTTGTTTTAATATTGACAAAATATTGGTATAATCATCTTAGTTTGAAGTGTAGTTCTGTTATTTTTTTTTATTGCCCTATAGACAACATTAGACAATCACATGCAAACAAATAAAATATCACTTTAAGTTTATCAAGTCTGAAATTATATTAGCTGCAAATCATGTACTATGAGAGAGAGGAGAGAGATAATATATGGAATAGAACAAGTTCATGAAAATCATGAGCAGTAATCATGATGCATCGTGGAATTGAATTGAATCGTTGACAGGATAATCGTAATCGAATCGTGAGTCCAGTGAAGATGCACACCCCTAGCATACAGTATGTCAATCATCAGGTAGGGACTCGCAGCTCTTTAGCAATGAAAGAAGTATCTCAGATACTTTCTTGGGCGGAGTCCAACTCTTGTCTAATTTCTGCGATTCATATTCCAGGTGTAGACAATTGGGAAGTGGATTATCTCAGTCGTTAGACTTTGCATCCGGGGAGTGGTCTCTCCATCCAGATGTGTTTCATCAGATTGTGCAGATGTGGGGTCTTCCAGAAATAGATCTGATGGCCTCCCGTTGGAACAAGAAACTTCCCAGATATCTTTCCAAATCCAAGGATCCTCAGGCGGAGATGGTGGATGCTTTAGCAGTTCCTTGGTTTTACCAACCTGCTTACATTTTTCTGCCTCTAGTTCTTCTTCTAAGGGTAATCTCCAAGATCATAATGGAACAATCTCATGTGTTTCTGAAAGCACCAGCATGGCCTCACAGGTTTTGGTATGCGGATCTTGTCCAGATGTCCAGTTGCCAACCTTGGCCACTTCCTTTAAGGCAAGACCTGTCGTTTTTCCATCAGGATCTCAAATCTCTAAATTTGAAGGTATGGAAATTGAACGCTTAGTTCTTAGTCATATAGGTTTTTCTGACTCAGTGATAAACACTATGTTACAGGCTCGTAAGTCTTTTTCAAGGAAGATTTATTATTGGGTTTGGAAAACCTATATTTCATGGTACTCCTCATAAATTCTCTTGGCATTCTTTTAGAATTCCTAGGATTTTACCGTTTCTTCAGGATGGTTTGGATAAGGGTTTGTTTTGTCTGCAAATACTTAGAAGGTACAAATCTCTGCTCTTTCTGTCCTATTTCATAGAAGGATTGCTAAACTTCCTGATGTTCACTGTTTTGTTCAGGCTTTGGTTTGTATCAAACCTGTTATTAAATCTATTTCTCCTCCTTGGAGACTTAATTTGGGTTTAAGGATTTTGCAGGCTTCTCCTTTTGAGCCCATGCATTCTTTGGATATTAAACTACTTTCTTGGAAAGTGTTATTTCTTTTGGCTATCTATTCTGCTAGAAGAGTTTCAGAGTTGTCAGCTCTCTCTTGTGAGTCTCCTTATGTGATTTTCCATCAAGATAAAGCTGTTTTACAAAATTCGTTTTATATTTTTGCCAAAAGTTGTGAATTCTAACAACATTAGTAGGGAAATTGTTGTTCCTTCCTTGTTTCCTAATCCTAAGAATTCTCTTGAGAGATCTCTACATTATTTGGATGTGGTAAGAGCTTTGAAATAGTATGTTGAGGCTACTAATCATTTCAGAAAGACTTCTAGTCTAGTTATTTTCTCTGGTTCCAGGAAAGGTCAGAAGGCCTCTGCAATTTCTTTGGCATCTTGGTTGAAAACTTTTGATTCACAAAGGGGCAGTCTACGGCTCAGAGAATTACAGCTCATTCTACTAGATAAGTTGCCCCTTCTTGGGCTTTCAAGAATGAAGCTTCAGTTGATCAGATTTGCAAAGCAGCAACTTGGTCTTCTTTGCATACATTTACTTAATTTACCATTTTGATGTATTTGCTTCTTCAGAAGAAGTCTTTGGTAGAAAAGTACTTCAGGCAGCTGTATCAGTTTGATT
This sequence comes from Bombina bombina, assembly GCF_027579735.1. Lineage (NCBI taxonomy): Eukaryota > Metazoa > Chordata > Amphibia > Anura > Bombinatoridae > Bombina > Bombina bombina. Next base: position 1,070,282,207 of record NC_069499.1, read on the forward strand.
CTTTTTGCCTATTTGTTTTTTGATGTTTTTAAAGAAAACTATTAGTTGGATTTAATTTTTCAGTGGAAATAGCTGTTTTTATTTTATCCTTCCCTCTCTAGTGACTCCATGGATTTCCACATCTTGGGTATTATATCCCATACGTCACTAGCTCATGGACTCTTGCCACTTACATGAAAGAAAACATAATTTATGTAAGAACTTAACTGATAAAATTAATTTCTTTCATAGTGGCAAGAGTCCATGAGACCCACCCTATTTTTTGGTGGTTATGATTTTTTTTGTATAAAAGCACATTATTTTTTCGAGATTCCTCTTTTTGTATGATTTTTTTTTTACTCCTTTTAACACCTCACTACTTGGTTATACGTTAAGGCTATACTAGCTACCTAACATAGAAGCCGGAAACATGGCCACAATAATCCCCGTCATACCAAACTTTTTTTTTTTACTTTCAATAAAGTGCCATACTGTTAGTTGTGCGCTCTCGCACTGACCTCCCAAGTATCCAATATCATTACATAATATCGAGTGCATTAGTACTGGTAAACAAATACCTTGAGGTACAATAATATAATACCTTGTCTCGCATTTAAACTTCAGCACTAACACTTTTAGAAGGCAATTTTGTAAAGACCATCTCCAACAACGTTAACCTATTATATTGAATCTCGGAGTCTTGCTTGGCTCTATTTATTTTGTCTAGTGCTTAATTGCGGTTACTATAAACACCTCTTGGGAGACAAGCATTACTTAATAACGTTCACCAATCATATTGAACTATGGAGTCCTGCCCTATTCTCCTTTGCTTACCGGTTAAGTGCCCAATATCATTATATTAACATTACCTGTGAAACATCTATTATTTATATATTTTGGGGGACCTTTACAACTCTTTGTTTGGTCATGCAATATTGACACCAACATTTATATATTGGGAGAAACCTGCTAGATAGCATAGACATGATTGAGAAGTGCATGTTGGCACGCCACTGTGTTTTTATATTATAACCTTTTTTTATTTGTACAATCAATAAAAGAAAAGTTTTAACCTCTCCACTCTGGATGTTAATAATGAATCCTCTCTCCACTGATGATATTGAACTCATTTAATTTAAATGTTGTGGAGTGCTATGTATGTACATACTTTCCAGTAGCCCACTGGTGGTTTGGCGTAATTAGTCTTTCCTCATGTACAGCACCAGCCATAACATTATACCTAGATACAGTCCAATATATAGTAGTACTGGACACAGAATTAATATAGGTTTTTAGGCAACAACGCATGTAGTGCCATCGTTTATCCTGTCCTTTTTTCTACTCCAAGAGACACCCATGGATTCACACCTAAAAAAAGATATTTATTAAAATTCCTTCTAAAAACAGGTCTAAGAGCCTGAACCATGGTCTCAATGACCGACTTCCCAAAACACCACGCTTAGGCAGAACTAAGCCTTCAATCTCCAAGCAGTCAGCTTCAAAGAAACCAGATTTGGATGAAGGAAGAGACCCTGAATCAGAAGGTCCTTCCTCAGGGGCAGCCTCCAAGGTGGGGAGAGACGACATCTCCATTAGGTCTGCACACCAGATCCTGCGAGGCCACGCAGGGTCTATTAGAATCACTGACAATCCCTACTGTGTGATATGAGCGATGACTTGTGGAAGGAGAGCAAACGGATGGAAACGGGTAAGCCAGCCTGAAATCCCAAAGGACCACCAGAGCATCTATATTAGAGCGGCCTGAGGATCCCTTGACTTAGAACCGTACCTTAGAAGCTTGGCATTTAGCCGAGATGCCATCATATTCAACACCGCATTCCCCCTTTTGAGAGATAAGCTTGGAGAACATTCCAGAAGGTGTTCCCAATCCCTGGATGAAATAAAGGTCAGTTCATGACAGACAGCAATAGTGAGCGTCCGCCCACTGAACAATCCGAGTCACCTCCTACATGGCTAAGGAACTCCTAGTTCCTTCCTGGTGAATAATGAAAGCCATATAGGTGATATCGTCCGACTGGAACCAAAACAAGGACGACTAAGACCAATTCAGAGGATTGTAAATCGCTCTCAACTCCAATATGATAAGGAGGAGAGCAGACACTCCGAGTCCAACCTCCCTGCACCTAAAATCAAGTACCAGACTGCTTCCCAGCCCAGCAGGTTGGCGTCCATGGTCACATCACCCAGGAATGTCTCCAGAAACACGCACCTGAGACAGATACTCCTGAAAACCACTATGGGAGAAAAGGTCTCTTGTGGTGTCTGATCTAGATCTATCCTCTGAGACAGACTAGAATGATCTCTTAATCCTTGATTGTCTGACCTCTTTTGAGAATCTAATATGGTCCCCCCCAAAAAAAAATCACCCTTGAAGATGGAACAAGGGAACTCTTCTTCAGATTAATTTCCTCTCCATTGGGAAAGTAGATTGGGACAAGATCTCTTGAAAGAGAGTTTGTTCAAAAGAAGGACACCTGAACCCTATATAGTACAGAAAAGCACCCTTGCACTACCCCAGGACCTGAAAGTCCTACTAGGAAGACGAAACTCAGAAACTTGAGAAGATCCCGATCATGGAACAATAAATAAATACACTCCTTCAGGTCTATGTTTGGTCTGAACAGGCCCTTCTTGAACCAAAAGAGAATGCATACTACATTGAAGGTCAGAGCCTGAGGTAAATACCTAGATCCCGTTCCAGCCTGGAAATTTCACCCCCAGAGAGAAATGTCCTGAACCCAATTCAGCAAAGTCTCTCATCATACCTGGATTGCAGATACTCAGAAGGTGAAAATCTGTCCTTGGGAGGGAAACTAAGATTGGACTCCAAAAAACATGACTGACACTGCATAAAGAGGAAAACTTTCCTTTAGTCTTACTCTCTGACGTGTGGTAGAAGAACCCTATACAGTCAGAGGGATAATTCGCCAGACTGAGTCTTAACAAGGTCTCATCCTTGAAAAGGAAACGCTAGAAGCGTGGATTTGGAGGGAAACATAAAATATTGAAACTGCCACTGCAGAACAAAAAGCCTAGACCATGCTACTAAGCTACAGGAAGGCTTCTCAGCTGACCAAAATGTCAGCCACAATGCCCGGCGGGCTAGCACAGCAAGTCTAATAAGACAAGACATTGCTCTAAATGAACAAAAGAACCTCCAGCTTCTTATCCATGGATCCTTAAGGGAGCAGCTACCCACATAGGGATCGAAGTTCTCCGAGCCATAGTAGAAAAGCTCCCTTCTACTCAGGGCACCATGCATTATAATGGAATCAGTGACGGGAAAATCCCTTAAAGGACGGGAGACATGGAGAAGGTATCCCTCGCTTCTCCTATTCCTGTGACAATATCCAAGGCACGTCCGGAAAGACTTCCTCATAGGAAGTTCACCAAACTTTCAAAGGTTGACAACGACAAGGGAATCAATGTCGTCTAAGTAGCTAAAACCTCCTTTAAAAATACATGAGGTGATCAAGTATGCATCTGAATGATATGAATTCAGCGTCAGATGAAGGAATTAAACTGTCCAATTCTGAGAATTCACCCTCAGAAACCTACCAACGAAAACTCCTCACCAACTCAGAAGAGAGAGCCACCAGCATAGTAAAATATGGAGCAGAAACCTTACAATCTGAAACATAACAAATCCTCTTGCATATTTCCTGAAGGAAAGGAAAAACCAGACAAAAACAATTTATGTAAGAACTTACCTGATAAATTCATTTCTTTCATATTAGCAAGAGTCCATGAGCTAGTGACGTATGGGATATACATTCCTACCAGGAGGGGCAAAGTTTCCCAAACCTCAAAATGCCTATAAATACACCCCCCACCACACCCACAATTTAGTTTAATGAATAGCCAAGAAGCGGGGTGATAAGAAAGGAGCGAAAGCATCAAAAATAAGGAATTGGAAGTTCTTACATAAATGTTTTCTTTCATGTAATTAGCAAGAGTCCATGAGCTAGTGTATGGGATAGCAGATACCCAAGATGTGGAACTTCCACGCAAGAGTCACTAGAGAGGGAGGGATAAAATAAAAGACAGCCAATTCCGCTGAAAAAATAATCCACAACCCAAATCAAAAAGTTTTAATCTTATAATGAAAAAAACTGAAATTATAAGCAGAAGAATCAAACTGAAACGGATGCCTGAAGTACTTTTCTACCAAAAACTGCTTCAGAAGAAGAGAAAACATCAAAACGGTAGAATTTAGTAAAAGTATGCAAAGAAGACCAAGTTGCTGCTTTGCAAATCTGATCAACAGAAGCTTCATTCCTAAAGCCCAGGAAGTAGAAACTGACCTAGTAGAATGAGCCGTAATCCTTTGAGGCGGGGATTTACCCGACTCCACAAAAGCATGATGAATCAAAGACTTAACCAAGACGGCCAAAGAAATGGCAGAAGCCTTCTAACCTTTCCTAGAACCAGAAAAGATAAAAAATAGACTAGAAGTCTTTCGGAAATCTTTAGTAGTTTTCAACATATTATCAAAGCTCTAACTACATCCAAAGAAAGTAAAGATCTCTCCAGAGAATTCTTAGGATTAGGGACACAAAGAAGGGACAACAATTTCTCTACTAATGTTGTTAGAATTCACAACTTTAGGTAAAAATTGAAATGAAGTCCGTAACACCGCCTTATCCTGATGAAAAATCAGAAAAGGAGATTCAAACATCTTTGAAAAATCGTAACCTGCCCCCTACCAGCTGAGCTGGAAAGAGGGCCGCACCTTCATGCGGATTTGGGAGCTGGTTTTGACTTTCTGAAAGGCTTGGATTTATTCCAGACTGGAGAAGGCTTCCAAACGGAAACTGTTCCTTTAGAGGAAGTGTCAGGCTTCTGTTGCTTATTCTGACGAAAGGAACGAAAATGATTAGCAGCCCTATATTTACCGTTAGATTTTTTATTCTGAGGTAAAATGGCTCCCTTCCCCCCAGTAACCGTTGAAATTATTGAGTCTAACTGAGAACCAAATAATTTATTACCTTGGAAAGAAAGAGAAAGCAATGTTGACTTAGAAGTCATATCTGCATTCCAAGACTTAAGCCATAAAGCTCTTCTAGCTAAAATAGCTAAAGACATATACCTGACATCAATTCTAATGATATCGAAAATGGCATCACTAATGAAGTTATTAGCATGTTGAAGAAGTTTAACAATGCTATAAGCATTATGGTCTGACACTTGTTGCGCTAAAGCCTCCAACCAGAAAGTTGAAACTGCAGCAACATCAGCCAAAGAAATAGCAGGTCTCAGAAGATTACCTGAACATAAATAAGCCTTCCTTAGAAAGGATTCAAGCTTCCTATCTAAAGGATCTTTAAACGAAGTACTATCTGCCGTAGGAATAGTAGTAAGTTTAGCAAGAGTAGAAATAGCCCCATCAACTTTGGGGATTTTATCCCAAAACTCTAATCTATCAGATGGCAAAGGGTACAATTTCTTAAACCTTAGAGAAGGAGTAAATGAAGTACCCAGACTATTGTATTCCCTAGAAATTACTTCTGAAATAGCATCAGGAACTGGAAAAACTTCTGGAATAACGACATGAGGTTTAAAAACTGCATTTAAACGCTAGTAGTTTTAATATCAAGAGGACTAGACTCCTCCATATCTAAAGCAATCAACACCTCCTTAAGTAAAGAACGAATAAACTCCATCTTAAATAAATATGAAGATTTATCAGTGTCAATATCTGAGGTAGAATCTTCTGAATCAGATAGATCCACATCAGAAATAGATAAGTCAGAATGATGGTGGTCATTTAAAAATTCATCTGAAATATGTGAAGATTTAAAAGACCTCTTACGTTTAGTAGAAGGAGGAATAACAGACAGAGCCTTCCGAACAGATTTAGAAACAAATTCTTTAACATTAACAGGAACATCCTGAACATTAGATGTTGAAGGAACAACAGGTAATGGATTATTACTAATGGAAATACTATCTGCTTTTGATAGCTTATCATGACAACTATCACAAACAACAGCCGGAGGAACAGTTACCAAAAGTTTACAACAAATGCACTTAGCTTTGGTAGAACCGACATCAGGCAGCGCTTTTCCAGAAGTAGATTCTGATCCAGGGTCAGGTAGTGACATCTTGCAATATGTAAAAGAAAAAACAACATATAAAGCAAAATTATCAAATTCCTTAAATGGCAGTTTCAGGAATGGGAAAAAATGCAAAATGAAACAAGCTTCTAGAAAACCAGAAGCAACTGAAAAGGGAGACTGAAATAATGTGAAAAAAACTGGCGCCAAGAATGACGCCCACACAAAAAACGTCCGCAATACACATACGTAAAAAATGACGCAATTACGAAAAAACTTCCGGCGCCAACTATGACGCCGGAAATGACGAATTTTTTTGCGCCAAAAAAGTCTCGCGCCAAGAATGACGCAATAAATAGCATTTTCTGCACCCGCGAACCTAACAACCCGCAATTTTTGAAAAAAAGTCAATTGAAAATTGAAGGTAAGAAAAAACATAATTTATGTAAGAACTTACCTGATAAATTCATTTCTTTCATATTAGCAAGAGTCCATGAGCTAGTGACGTATGGGATATACATTCCTACCAGGAGGGGCAAAGTTTCCCAAACCTCAAAATGCCTATAAATACACCCCTCACCACACCCACAAATCAGTTTAACGAATAGCCAAGAAGTGGGGTGATAAGAAAAAAGTGCGAAAGCATATAAAATAAGGAATTGGAATAATTGTGCTTTATACAAAAAAATCATAACCACCACAAAAAGGGTGGGCCTCATGGACTCTTGCTAATATGAAAGAAATGAATTTATCAGGTAAGTTCTTACATAAATTATGTTTTATTTCATGTAATTAGCAAGAGTCCATGAGCTAGTGACATATGGGATAATGACTACCCAAGATGTGGATCTTTCCACGCAAGAGTCACTAGAGAGGGAGGGATAAAATAAAGACAGCCAATTCCTGCTGAAAATAATCCACACCCAAAATAAAGTTTAATGAAAACATAAGCAGAAGATTCAAACTGAAACCGCTGCCTGAAGTACTTTTCTACCAAAAACTGCTTCAGAAGAAGAAAACACATCAAAATGGTAGAATTTAGTAAAAGTATGCAAAGAGGACCAAGTTGCTGCTTTGCAAATCTGATCAACCGAAGCTTCATTCCTAAACGCCCAGGAAGTAGAAACTGACCTAGTAGAATGAGCTGTAATCCTTTGAGGCGGAGTTTTACCCGACTCGACATAGGCATGATGAATTAAAGATTTCAACCAAGATGCCAAAGAAATGGCAGAAGCTTTCTGGCTTTTTCTAGAACCAGAAAAGATGAAAAATAGACTAGAAGTCTTTCGGAAAGACTTAGAGCTTTGTATTATTATGTTGAAGCTACTAACAACATCCAAAGAATGCAATGATTTCTCCTTAGAATTCTTAGGATTAGGACATAATGAAGGAACCACAATTTCTCTACTAATGTTGTTAGAATACACAACCTTAGGAAAAAATTCAAAAGAAGTTCGCAACACCGCCTTATCCTGATGAAAAATCAGAAAAGGAGACTTACAAGAAAGAGCAGATAATTCAGAGACTCTTCTGGCAGAAGAGATGGCCAAAAGAAACAAAACTTTCCAAGAAAGAAGTTTAATGTCCAAATGAATGCATGGGTTCAAAAGGAGGAGCTAGAAGAGCCCCCAGAACCAAATTCAAACTCCAAGGAGGAGAAATTGACTGAATGACAGGTTTTATACAAACCAAGTCTTGTACAAAACAATGAATATCAGGAAGATTAGCAATCTTTCTGTGAAAAAGAACAGAAAGGGCAGAGATTTGTCCTGTCAAGGAACTTGCAGACAAACCTTTATCTAAACCATCCTGAAGAAACTGTAAAAAAATTCTCGGAATTCTAAAAGAATGCCAGGAAAAATGATGAGAAGACACTAAGAAATATAAGTCTTCCAGACTCTATAATATATCTCTCTAGATACAGATTTACGAGCCTGTAACATAGTATTAATCACAGAGTCAGAGAAACCTCTTTGACCAAAAATCAAGCGCTCAATCTCCATACCTTTAAATTTAAGGATTTGAGATCCTGATGGAAAAAAGGACCTTGCGACAGAAGGTCTGGTCTTAACGGAAGAGCCCACGGTTGGCAAGAGGCCATCCGAAAAAGAATCCGTCCATGCTGGAGCTACCAGCAGAACAAACGAGCATTCCTTCAGAATCTTGGAGATTACTCTTGGAAGAAGAACTAGAGGTGGAGAGATATAGGCAGGATGATACTTCCAAGGAAGTGATAATGCATTCACTGCCTCCGCCTGAGGATCCCGGGGTCTGAACAGATACCTGGGAAGTTTCTTGTTTAAATGAGAAACCATCAGATCTATTTCTGGAAGTTCCCACATTTGAACAATCTGAAGAAATACCTCTGGGTGAAGAGACCATTCGCCCGGATACAACGTTTGACGACTGAGATAATCCGCTTCCTAATTGTCTATACCTGGGAAATGAACCGCAGAGATTAGACAGGAGCTGGATTCCGCCCAAACCAGAATTCGAGATACTTCTTTCATAGCCAAAGGACTGTGAGTCCCTCCTTGATGATTGATGTATGCCACAGTTGTGACATTGTCTGTCTGAAAACAAATGAACGACTCTCTCTTCAGAAGAGGCCAAGACTGAAGAGCTCTGAAAATTGCACGGAGTTCCAAAATATTGATCGGTAATCTCTCCTCCTGAGATTCCCAAACCCCTTGTGCCGTCAGAGACCCCCACACAGCTCCCCAACCTGTAAGACTTGCATCTGTTGAAATTACAGTCCAGGTCGGAAGAACAAAAGAAGCCCCCTGAACTAAACGATGGTGATCTGTCCACCACGTCAGAGAGTGTCGTACAATCGGTTTTAAAAGATATTAATTGAGATATCTTTGTGTAATCCCTGCACCATTGGTTCAGCATACAGAGCTGAAGAGGTCGCATGTGAAAATGAGCAAAGGAGATCGCGTCCGATGCAGCAGTCATAAGACCTAAAATTTCCATGCATAAGGCTACCAAAGGGAATGATTGTGACTGAAGGTTTTGACAAGCTGATATCAATGTTAGACTTCTCTTGTCTGACAAAGACAGAGTCATAGACACTGAATCTACCTGGAAACCTAAAAAGGTTACCCTTGTCTGAGGAATCAATGAACTTTTTGGTAAATTGATCCTCCAACCATGATCTTGAAGAAACCACAAGTCGATTCGTATGAGATTCTGTTAAATGTGAAGACTGAGCAAGTACCAAGATATCGTCCAAATAAGGAAATACCAATACCCTGTTCTCTGAATACAGACAGAAGGGCACCGAGAACCTTTGTAAAAATTCTTAGAGCTGATGCTAAGCCAAACGGTAGAGCCACAAAACTGGTAATGCTTGTCTAAAAAAGAGAATCTCAGAAACTAAAAGTGATCTGGATGAATCGGAATATGCAGATATGCATCCTGTAAATCTATTGTAGACATATAATGCCCTTGCTGAACAAAAGGCAGGATAGTCCTTACAGCTACCATCTTGAATGTTGGTATCCTTACATAACAATTCAATATTGATAGATCCGGAACTGGTCTGAAGGAATTGACCTTCTTTGGTACAATGAAGAGATAGAATAAAACCCCAGCCCCTGTTCCAGAACTGGAACTGGCATAATTACTCCAGCCAACTCTAGATCTGAAACACATTTCAGAAATGCTTGAGCCTTTGCTGGGTTTACTGGGACACGGGAAAGAAAAAAATCTCTTTGCAGGAGGCCTTAACTTGAAGCCAATTCTGTACCCTTCTGAAACAATGTTCTGAAACCAGAGATTGTGAACGGAATTGATCCAAATTTCTTTGAAAAGAACGTAAACTGCCCCATACCAGCTGAGCTGGAATGAGGGCCGCACCTTCATGGGGACTTAGGAGCTGGCTTTGGGTTTCTATAAGGCTTGGATATATTCCAAAGTGAAGAAGGTTTCCAAACTGATACCGCTCCTGAGGATGAAGGATCAGGCTTTTGTTCCTTGTTGTGATGAAAGGAACGAAAACAATTATTAGACCTAAATTTACCTCAGATTTTTTATCCTGTGGTAAAAAAGTTCCCTTCCTTCCAGTAACAGTTGAGATAAGAATCCAATTGAGAACCGAATAATTTATTATCCTGGAAAGAAAGGGAAAGCAAAGTTGACTTAGAAGACATATCAGCATTCCAAGTTTTAAGCCATAAAGCTCTTCTAGCTAAAATAGTTAGAGACATATACCTGACATCATTTCTAATGATATCAAAGATGGCATCACAAATAAAATAATTAGCATGTTATAGAATAATAATGCTATGAGAATTATGATCTGTTACTTGTAGCGCTTAAACTTCTAACCAAAAAGTTGAAGCTGCAGCAACATCCGCTAAAAATATAGCAGGAGTAGAGACAGCCCCATAACCTTAGGGATTTTGTCCCAAACTCTAATCTGTCAGATGGCACAGGATATAATTGCTTAAAACGTTTTAAAAGGAGTAAATGAATTACCCAAATTATTCCATTCCCTGGAAATTACTTCAGAAATAGCATCGGGGACAGGAAACACTTCTGGAATAACTACAGGAGATTTAAAAACCTTATTTAAACGTTTAGTTTTAGTATCAAGAGGACCAGAATCCTCTATTTCTAATGCAATTAATACTTCTTTAAATAAAGAACGAATAAATTCCATCTTGAACAAATACAAAGATTTATCAGCATCAACCTCTGAGACAGAAACCTCTGAACCAGAAGAACCATTAACAGTATCAGAATGATGATGTTCATTTAAAAATTCATCTGAAAAAAGAGAAGTTTTAAAAGACTTTTATGTATACTAGAAGGAGAAATAACAGACATAGCCTTCTTAATGGATTTAGAAACAAAATCTCTTATGTTATCAGGAACACTCTGAGTATTAGATGTTGACGGAACAGCAACAGGTAATGTAACAGTACTAAAGGAAATTTTATCTGCATTAACAAGTTTGTCATAACATTTAATACAAACAACAGCTGAAGGAACAGATACCAAAAGTGATACACTTAGCTTTGGTAGCTCCAGCACCGGGCAGCGATTTTCCTGAAGTATCTTCTGACTCAGTTGCAACGTGGAACATCTTGCGATATGTAATAGAAAAAACAACATATAAAGCAAAATTGATCAAATTCCTTAAATGACAGTTTCAGGAATGGGAAAAAAATGCCAGTGAACAAGCTTCTAGCAACCAGAAGCAATAAATAATGAGACTTAAATAATGTGGAGACAAAAGTGACGCCCATATTTTTTTAGCGCCAAATAAGACGCCCACATTATTTGGCGCCAAAAATGACGCCACATCCGGAACGCCGACACTTTTGACGCAAAAGAACGTCAAAAATGACGCAACTTCCGGCGACACGTATGACGCCGGAAACAGAAAAAATTTTTGCGCCAAAAAAGTCTGTTCCAAGAATGACGCAATAAAATGAAGCATTTTCAGCCCCCGCGAGCCTAACAGCCCACAGGGAAAAAGTCAAATTTTTTTTTAAGGTAAGAAAAAATGATTGATTCAAATGCATTATCCCAAATATGAAACTGACTGTCTGAAAATAAGGAATGTTGAACATCCTGAGTCAAGGCAAATAAATGTTTGAATACATATATTTAGAACTTTATAAAAAAAGTGCCCAACCATAGCTTAGAGTGTCACAGAAAATAAGACTTACTTACCCCAGGACACTCATCTACATGTTTGTAGAAAGCCAAACCAGTACTGAAACGAAAATCAGCAGAGGTAATGGTATATATATATATATAAGAGTATATCGTCGATCTGAAAAGGGAGGTAAGAGATGAATCTCTACGACCGATAACAGAGAACCTATGAAATAGACCCCGTAGAAGGAGATCATTGCATTCAAATAGGCAATACTCTCTTCACATCCCTCTGACATTCACTGCACGCTGAGAGGAAAACCGGGCTCCAACCTGCTGCGGAGCGCATATCAACGTAGAATCTAGCACAAACTTACTTCACCACCTCCATCGGAGGCAAAGTTTGTAAAACTGATTTGTTGGTGTGGTGAGGGGTGTATTTATAGGCATTTTAAGGTTTGGGAAACTTTGCCCCTCCTGGTAGGAATGTATATCCCATACGTCACTAGCTCATGGACTCTTGCTAATTACATGAAAGAAATGAAATTTATATGCATTTTCCCAAAATGAAACTGACAGTCTGAATGAAGGAATACTGAATATCCTGAATCATGGCAAATATAAGTTTAAACACATATATTTAGAACTTAACATATAAAGTGCCCACCATAGCTTTGAGTGTCATAAATAGAAATAAGACTTACTTACCCTAAGACACTCATCTACATATAGTAGATAGCCAAACCAGTACTGAAACGAGAATCAGTAGAGGTAATGGTATATAAGAGTATATCGTCGATCTGAAAAGGGAGGTAGGAGAAGAAATCTCTACGACCGATAACAGAGAACCTATGAAATAGATCCCCTAGAGAAAGACCATTGTATTCAAATAGGCAATACTCTCTTCACATCCCTCTGACATTCACTGCACTCAGAGGAAAACCGGGCTTCAGCCTGCTGCGAAGCACATATCAACGTAGAATCTAGCACAAACTTACTTCACCACCTCCATGGGAGGCAAAGTTTGTAAAACTGAATTGTGGGTGTGGTGAGGGGTGTATTTATAGGCATTTTAAGGTTTGGGAAACTTTGCCCCTCCTGGTAGGAATGTATATCCCATACGTCACTAGCTCATGGACTCTTGCTAATTACATGAAAGAAACCGCAGATATCGCAGCGGATACCTGAGCTGCAAAATCTGGAAGCAAACATACTCCTCCTGGAGATTAAGAGGAAGCGCAGGGCACTGCATGCAACGCCAAAAAGGCTTGGGACATAAAAGGAGAGAGCTATGGCATTGCCTAAACAGCATCATCCTGGGAGACATAAAGCTCATATTGAATAGTACCATCAAAAGTTCAACTGACAAAGTGGCACAAAAACATCGACATCTAAAACTGTCTAACTTTCTTCTTAGAGGAAAAAAAATCCAGAAAAGAAAAACTATTTCTATAAAAAAAATTATTCTATAAAATCTTAAATTCTATATTATTTTATAATATTTAAAATATAATATATAGATTAAAAGGAACATTTATAATATATATATATATATATCCAAAGGAACAGATAGTATAAAGCAATATGTTCCTCATCCTATCAGCAGAGCTCTGTTCAGAAAATAAGCTCCTTATATACCTTTATTTGCAAAAGACAACATATCAACCTATCATCATACCCTATATGTCTATATCACAGAGAAAACTAGAAAGTGATAGATAAAACATCCGTATGTTTGAATGAGCATACTGTAACCACTCTCAATGCCACTAAGGTATCACAAGTACTAGTGTATAACCATACTGCTATCGCAGCCTGCCTTTTTAACACAGACATACAAATTGGAGAGATTCTACTATACTCCAAGAGGCATCTAGATTAGGATATATCATCCCTATGCTTTAGCTATTCGAGGTAGACAGAACAAAAACTCCGTTCTGGAGAACGAGGTGGAGTTAAAATACACACTCAGCCCCTCTGAAATGGCGCCACTCCGATAATGTAAGGAAGGAGGCGTTGCCAAGTCGGTACGGAATGGCGCTTCACTCTGTCGACTAAATTCCCTCTAATATGGGGAATTCCTGCAGAACCATCTTACCACAGCCAGACACTGGCACCGTCGTGCAGCCTCCTGAAACGCTTCTAAAAGCGGAGTTGCATAATTCAAAGGCTAACCACGAGTGCTCAGGATGACAAACACATTCATGCAGCTCATTAGAAATTGCGCCATCACGCTCTAACGGACCCCTGACAGACAATTCAATTTTGCTGTCAGACCTGAAACTGCTCTTCCACTCTACACTTTAGATCAACTCTGAATCTTAACGGGGTTGTCACATTCACAAAATTTTCTAAAAACCTTTTTATTTGAGCCCCATAGAAAGTTAACCTATTCCTCTGTGAAGTAGGTTAACCCCTAAGTCTCCAAGTCTCATACATTAAAGTGCCTGCCCACTGCCTCAACTATCCATAAAGGATTTGTCCTAAAAAAAAAAAAATCAGAGGGTCTTTTTCTCAACCCCTTCAGTGCCAGCCCTCTAGTTTCCCCAGAAGACAAAAGGCACTTACCTGCATTCTAGTCATCCGGCAGTCAGACGACACACAAAGTATGAGAGGATATTCCCAACAGTAATTGATGATCCGTGGACTCACTGTCATTAGAAAGAAAATTGGTACACTTAAAAGGACTATAGCTACTATTTATTAGCTATCAATTATAAACTGGAGCCCTGTGAGCATTTGCTCCTTAAACTGTGAAACAAATATGCCAAATATATTAGAGGATTAGAATCTTTATGCATGATAATTTTCCTCTAATTTTTCATATTTTATTTAGACATAATACATTGTATTATAGTATTACTGTGTAATCAAAATTATACAATTATTGCATCATTTTGTTCAGTGTTCTCCCCAGGACCTTTTTAATGGGTGCACCACCCAGCAAATTTTAACAACCACCAAGCTAAAATTTAAGCCAATATTAAGATACAATTAGCTAATGTTAAAAAAAATTCAATGCTTATTGCACATATTTTCATTCAATTATACACTAAAATGTGTGCCTTTACAAAATATTACACTGCCTTCACCTGACTGGCAACATTTTCAGTGGAGAACACTGTGTATATACAAAAACACTGCACAAAACATTGGGAGAATCCTTCTGGTCCCTATTATTATTCAAGAAAATGTTAACTTATGTAGTGTGGGTGTTACAGAATGGAAGTGTAAAATGTATATTCTGAAATCAAACTCAAAACACAATTTAAATTAGTTCATTTTTTTATATTTTATATTTGTTACTGTAATCACAGCAATCTCATACAACAAAATATACACAAACAGCATGATTTCACTTGCAATTCAACACATTTTGTACTGCTATATTTTATATGGCAATATATACACAGGACATTTTCCTCTGAAAAGCAAAATAGTTGTCCTTTCTATGATTGCTGTAGAGGGTACGTGGCATTGCTGATTATTACTTCTGTTACTGTAGTGCTGTAATTAGCTAGATCAAAATGAGACTAGAGGACCAGACAATCTATTGCGTACCAGCAAAAACAGGCAATACAAGGCAAAGAAAATGAAACATTTAAAAGACACTGTACATAAAAATATTTTATCAGGGTTTATTTTTAAATTTTGCACTATATATATATTTATAATATACATATATAATTTTATACATATTTTATCTACATATATTAAGAAAATGTAAAATACTTTAGTTTTCAAGAGCAGATAATATATCATTTTACAACTAAAACTGAGCAAAAACAGATTACTAAAATGAATATGGCAAATTTGTTGATTGTGTGAGTTTTATAAGGCTGACCTTCCATTTTTGAACAACATACAGTTTAGTGAAGCTGCCATTTGTAAATGTGCAAAGTCGTTTATGAAGTCATCATTAGCAAACAAATTTGCTATAATTGGCACAAATTTTCTTCCTGGGGCTATACACATTTCTTTTGTTCATAATGCTCTGACCCTAGTGGAGGCAAGTAATATGAATGAATTCTAAAACTCCTTGTTCTATTTTCCATCTCTGAAACACTATAAATAAAACAGGTGTAAATGTTAATTTCCAGGATGATATATATATATCTTCTCAATTTCACATTAATTTTGGACGTAAGGAGAGAAAAAAAAATATTACTAGAAGACTTTGAAATAACAATTCTATCTAAATACCAGCAAATTACACTCTTTTTATTGCACAATGTACTAATTTTGCGCATCACTGGCTTTCAGAATGTGTTAAAATGGACGGAATATAAAACGTGATAGCTGTACATTAGTTCTAGTAAGATACACTTTCCTGTGTAGAAGAAATACACGTTTGCGCAGCCCACAAGAGTTTGTAGTGAAATATAAAATGTTTTGAGCTTTAAGAAATTAACCGGCAAAGGAGCATGCATTAAAAGCCCTCTTTAAGTGGGATGTGTAGGTGGAGTGTAGAAATAATTTTAGTGATCAAATAGGAAAAACTCTTTAGGGAGTACAAACCTGCAAATATTGACTTTTAAAGTAAAATACCATGCCATAATGCTTAAGTCAAAATTAAAATGTCTGACCATTGTTATTGTACTGCACCTACGCTAACTTTTTAGGCATAACCTAGAACAAAAATGTATTAAGGTATTCTAGTGTACTGTTTTTTGTAGTCAAATAAAATAAAATTTAAATAAATGTATGCTTCCAAAAAACAATGCTATTGGACTTTAATACGTTTTTAAAAGACACAAATTATATTTTGGGAAACATACATAAAAATGTAAAAAAAATTAAAAAATGATTGTCTAGATTTAAATAAAATTTAATTTTTATCAAGGGACAGCATGGGCTAATGTGCAGAACAATCTGGATGTTCAACATCCTCTTGGTATTTTACATTACAAAGCTGGTGTAGCCTCTGATAGGTGTTACCCATAACTATACAATATTAAGCAAGCTAATACAAAGGCAAATTCGTTCATAAAATGAGATTTATTCATATCTCTCGTGCCCGCCTATTTAAGATCAAATAAAAATATATCTAAAAGGATTGTATTCTAAATCAAGCATTTAAAAAAAATAATAAAAATATATAAATATATATATATTTATATACACACACACGCCCTTTTTAGATTTTTAGATTTAAAATCGTCTGCCAAGATATCTGGTTTCCTTCACAAAGCACATGCTGTCAAATGTCCATGTTTCGCCATTGCTACAACCAACCAAACTCACTATCCATGCAAAAGCATAGAGGGATACAGAAGCAAGCTAACTTTGATGCAATTTTTAAAGGGACAATAAACTGAGAAAATGTTACATTATGCTACACTATGGGCAAATTTATGTAACAAGGAAATCCTTACCTGTTAAAAAAAAAAAAGAAAAGGAAATTAAATATTTATACACATAAAATGTTACTCTTTTTTGTAGAAACTGTGTCGCTGGCTCGCTATCTAATCACTGCACACCCAATTGTGCTGTTCAAATAAATCTAGTGTGCTTGTACGCTGGATAAAGCAGCCGACAGCTTTACCCAGCATGGGAGTGCACTACATTTAGTTGAACGGCAAGATTGGGCACACCTATGATTAGACTGGGAGCATGTTATGTGTTTGTTTTTAAACTGTAGCGGTGAAGAGGATAGCAATACATGTAAGGTAAGTAAACATTTATGTGCATAAATCTTTAATTTCCCTTTTTTTTTTTTTTTTTAATCAAGTGTGTGTGACGAATTTGACTATACCCTATGTCATTTTGTTCTACTTTAATCATCTACAGTTTCAAGGTCCATTAAAGTTAATTGTATTAGTGAGACTAGATCACAATTTAATTTTCAATCAACTACCATAAAGGGCAAAATCTCTTCATATGTCTTTGCAGTGAATTTTAGGTTCAAGCTTGAACCCCACAACAAATGGATATCACCTGCCATAAAATATTAACAGATGAGACAGCTAAATACATTAGCTCTTCATATTAACGCATAGACAGAAATTAGCGGAGACTGCCCAAAAAAAGAGTAGACTGTACAGAACTGGTGAAAGGAAGAGGAATGTGAACCCTGAAAAAGACTTCTCAATTTGCATATTTCAACATTCTTTAATAATTATGTGTGTAACAGGTACTTTCCGTTGGTCATTGATTACCTCTAGTGGTATGTTTTAACAAACCAGTGCTTGCATAATTCCAGCTTTTAAGCCCTCAAGTCAAACCTTCAGAAGCCAAAGTAATACATACAAAATTGCATTAATTCCGATTAAAACAACAATGAGGGTTTGAAAGTTTAGAAATACAGGACTACTTGGATTTAAGAATCTGTTAATACACTAAAAGGTATCAATGTATTTAAAAGTATCCTAATTTGGATATATAAAAATACTGAACATGATATGTTTTCCTCTATTTCAATACAAGGAAAATGCCTCTTCTGGAGGACAAATTTTGTGGCACTCTTTTTTGTTTGAGATATGGAAAGAGGCTCCGACACAGCCTATTTTGGCTAACTCAAAACATAGAGGGACTTGAGACCAGTGTTCCCTCTAAGGCCAGTTTTGTGAGAGGCCAAGCAGTGAAACTGTTAATTAAAGCAATTAGCAAACACTACATAATGCAGACTGCAAGGTGTGGTTCCCTTATTAACTGTTTCACTGCTGGGCTGCACACAAAACTGATCTTAGAGGGAACACTGCTTGAGACCTCTTCTTTGAAAAAGGAAAGTCAGTCTTTTTAAATGAGCTTGCATATTTCCGTAAGATGCAGGTAACCACCATAACAATTACTTGCAGGAGCAGTGAAATTGTAGTTTTGGCTAAGAGGAGGGGGCTCTAAAGTAGACCAACTAACTCCCCTGTTGGACCTAGCAGGAGACAAATAACCCCTCATTTAAAAAAGAAGAGACAATTCTGTCGTCCTCTGAATAAAATGATTAAATGTAATCCTCTAATGCATGCCAAAACATAAATTATGCTTACCTGATAATTTCATTTCCATCTGTGGGAGGAGAGTCCACTGCTTCATTCATTACTTGTGGGAATTAAGAACCTGGCCACCAGGAGGAGGAAAAGACACCCCAGCCAAAGGCTCAAATGCCTCCCCCACTCCCCTCATCCCCCAGTAATTCTGCCAAGGGAACAAGGAACAGTAAGAGAAATATCAGGGTATAAAAGGTGCCAGAAGAATAAAATTAAATGTAGGTCCGCCCACCGGAGAATCGGGTGGGAGCAGTGGACTCTCCTCCCACAGATGGAAATGAAATTATCAGGTAAGCATAATTTATGGTTTTCCATCTTAATGGGAGGAGAGTCCACTGCTTCATTCATTACTTGTGGGAACAAATACCCAAGCTCTAGAGGACACTGAATGAAGAAAAAGGGAGGGCAAAAGGAGGTGGACCCTAAACTGAGGGCACCACAGCCTGCATAACCTCTCTCCCAAAAAGCTGCTTCCGCCGAAGCAAAAACATTAAATTTATAAAATTTTGCAAAAGTATGTAAGGAAGACCAAGTGGCCGCCTTACAAATCTGCTCCATAGAAGCCTCATTTTTAAAGGCCCAAGAAAAGGCCACAGCTCTAATCGAGTCAGCCGTAATCCTCTGAGGCTTGTGTCCCGCTGTCTCATATGCCAGATGGATCATACTCCTAAACCATATGATAGAGAAGTGGCAGAGGCCCTTTGCCCCCTGCGCTTCCCTGAGTACAGAACAAATAAGGACAAGGTCTGCCTGAACTCCTTTGTGGCCTGAAGATAAAACTTCAAAGCCCGAACCACGTCCATATTATAAAGTAACCTCTCTTTCGAAGAAGAGGGGTTAGGACACAAAGAATGAACTACTATTTCCTGATTGATGTTATGACTCAACACCACCTTGGGAAGGAATCCCAAACCAGTGCAAAGAACAGCCTTATCAGCATGAAAAACTAAGTAGGACCGCTCGCATAACAAAGCCGCCAACTCAGAGACTCTCTATGCCGATGCAATAGCTAGTAATAACAGGACTTTCCATGAAAGAACCTTAATGTCAAGAGCATGCATAGGCTCAAATGGAGTCCTCTGCAAAACCCTAAGAGTCAAGTTTAAGTTCCAAGGAGGAGCCGGATTCCTGAAGACAGGCCTGATCCTAACCAGAGCTTTAACAAAGGACTGAATGTCAGGAAGCTCCGCAAGCTTCTTATGGAACAGTACAGATAAAGCCGAGATCTGTCCCCTTAGTGAACTGGCGGCAAGACCTTTATCCAGACTGTCCTGGAGAAAGGCCAAAATCCTGGATACCCTGACCTTATGCCAGGGATATCCTTGTTCCTCACACCTGGAAAAGTAGGTCCTCCACACCTTGTGGTAGATGCGTTGAGTGACCGGCTTCCTGACCTAATCGAGAGTGTCAATCACTATTTCCGAAAATCATCTCTTGGCTAAGACTAGCAGTTCAATCTCCACGCAGTCAGCCACAGAGAATCAAGATTTTGATGTAGAAAAGGAGCTTGAACCACCAGATCCGCAAACCACATCCTCCTCAGCCACGAAGGACCAATCAGAATAGCCTAAGCTTGCTCCTGCTTGATGCGGGCCACTACACGAGGTAAAAGAGAACAGTGGAAATATGTAAATTAGGTTGAAGTCCCAGGGTACCGCCAAGGCATCTATCAGTTCCGCCTGGGGATCTCTAGATAGCGACCCGCATCTGGGTAGCTTGCAATTGAGTCTGAATGCCATGAGGTCCATCTCTGGCGTCCCCCATCTGCTGCAGATCTCCGCGAACATCTCGGGATGGAGAGACCATTCCCCTGGATGAAACGTCTGTCTGCTCAGAAAATCCGCTTCCCAGTTGTCCACACCCGGAATGTAGATCCCTGAGAGGGAACAATTGTGAGTCTCTGCCCATTCCAGAATCCAAAATACTTCCCTCATGGCTAGGGAGTTCTCGTCCCCCCCTGGTGGTTTATGTAAGTCACCAAGGTAATGTTGTCAGATTGGAATCTGATGAATCGGGACGACCCCAGAATGGGCCAAGCCATCAGAGCGTTGAATATCGCTTGAAGTTCCAAAATATTTATAGGTAGACTAGACTCCTCGTGAGTCCATCTGCCCTGTGCCTTTCTGGCACCCCAAACAGCTCCCCATCCTGAAAGACTTGCATCCGTGGTCACAATATCCCAGGATGGTCTCAAAAAGGATGTCCCCTGTGACAACTGCCACGGTTGGGACCACCAAGATAGGGACTCCCTCACCGGTCTGTCCAGAGATATCTGTTGGGACAGATCTGAATGATCGCCATTCTATTGTCTCAACATGCACTGCTGAAGAGGTCTGAGATAGAACCTGGCGAATGGAATGACATCTATGCTGGATACCATGAGCCCAATCATCTCCATACACCTGGCCACAGATGTTCTGGAGGATGTCTGAAGAGCTTGACAGTTGGACACAAGCTTGCAACATCTCTGATCTGTCAAGAATATCTTCATGACTGAAGAATCTATCGTACCCAGGAATTCCACCCTGTTGCTGGGGACCAATAAACTCTTTCCTTCGTTTATCTTTCAGCCATGGAACCAAAGGAGAAGAGATCTTGACCGATCCTCCGCAAGACTGTAGGACGGAGCCTGGACCAGGATATCGTCCAGATAAGGTGCCACTGCAACCCCTCTGGCTCTTGCTACAGCGAGAAGAGCTCCCAGAAACTTTGCAAAGACTTTTGGGGCAGTCACCAGAACAAACGGAAGGGCCACAAATTGGAAGTGCTGGTCTAGGAAAGCGAATCTTATAAACCTGAAGTGATCCTTGTGGATTGGAACGTGAAGGTAAGCGTCCTTCAGGTCTATAGTCGTCATGAATTGCCCCTCTTGAAACAGGGGCAAAATTGACCTGATCGTCTCCATCTTGAACGATGGAACTGACAAAAACTTGTTTAGGGCCTTTAAGTCCAGAATTGGTTGAAACATGCCCTCATTCTTTGGGACCACGAAAAGGTTTGAATAATACCCCAGACCTCTTTCTGCGGGAGGGACTGGGACGATTACCCCGAGAGATGAGAGATCCCTTACACACCCCAGGAAGGCGTCTCTCTTTTCTGGTCTTGAAGATATGTTTGACAGGAGGAATCTACCTCTGGGCGGTCGAAAGGGACGAAAAGTAGACCCCTTAGATTTAGCCTTCTTATCCTGAGGCAAGAAGGCACCCTTGCCATTCGTGGCCGTAGATATGATAGAATCCAGGCCCAGGCCAAACAAAACTTTCCCTTTAAATAGGCGGGAAAGCAAGCGAGACTTGGAAGTCATGTCAGCAGACCACGACTTAAGCCACAGAGACCTGCGGGCTAAAATCAAAAAACCTGATGTCTTAGCATTCATTCTGCATGTTCGCATCACAAATGCACTATACTTAAGGCCTTGATTCGTTCTAGAATCTCTTTGAGGGGAGTCTCCACCTTGACCATTGCTGATAGAGTGTCACACCAGTAGGTAGCCGCACCAGCCACCTCAGCGACCGCCGGTTAGAAAACAAACCCTGTGAGTTGGAACATCTTCCTTAGCGGATAATCTGAGAAATCCAGCAGAGTAAAAAACTCCTGAGAAGGATAGCAGTGCCGTACCTTCTGCTTGCGCTTAAGTAGGGTGAGGCATCACATTAATAGCCTGTAACTGATCGGCAAAGTCTGGAGGCCAAAGGGCCCCTCCCGCAGGAGGATTATTAGTGCCCTGGGGAACTGCTTGTGTAAACGGAGATGATTGTAGGGAACGCACCTCGCGGGGCGGAGAACTTTGAGGTAGACGGTTTAGTTGTACTAAATACTTTTTGGATATAGCAATATTGCCAAAGCATGTGGAACAGAGTTGCGTAGGCGGCTTGACTGGAACCTCCTCACAATATACACAGTTAATAGGTTTAGATAAAGAGGGAGTATCCTCTAACATATCAGAATCCTTCATAGCTTGCGCCTTTATTACGGACTTGATCAAAAAATAAATGGCACCCTTATATTCCAATGGCCGGGGCCCTCACACCTCCTATAACCCGGACTACAAGAAGCAGCTTTTGTATCCTCGAGAAAGAGGAAGGTCGAGAAAGAAGAAGTTACAGAGGCCACACCCGGTCACATGGAGTGCCATGCAGGACCACCCCTGCACTCGAGAGAGACGCGCCAAAAAAGCCTGCCTCAATCTCTCGCTAATGAACTGACTGTTCCACACTGAAAGAGCCTCATCTCACACAAATGCAGCAGAAACACAAACAATATTATGCATAATAACCCCCCCCCTGTTCAATAACCCTCTTCCGAGGGTATTACCCTAGACTCTATAAAGATAAAGGAGCCACACTGTGACCCTGTCTTCTTGCATTATCAATTATATATATATATGAAACGATCTTACCAGAATCAACACCATGGAACAGGAACACGGCCCTTCAAGTGTGACAGGGCAGTAGCATCGCTACTGACATGGACTTGAGAGAAGAAAAGCAGGTAGCGAAACTCGTCAACGTTGATTGCTAATGGAGCTGTTAAACTGAGTCGGGATGGGTTTGCAGCAACTCCGGACTCTAACATTCACCCATGCTCTCACTGAGAGGCTGACAGGACTACTTAAAACTCCAGTCCCATTTCAAAGACTACTACCCTCCATAAGAGGCTACTCTGAATCTTCTGACACTTCTCTGCCAACCTCCTGTGACGAAAGGCAAAGAATGACTCGGGGATGAGGGGAGTGGGGGAGGTATTTGAGCCTTTGGCTGGGGTGTCTTTGCCTCCTCCTGGTGGACAGGTTATTAATTCCCACAGGTAATGAAGCAGTGGACTCTCCTCCCATTAAGATGGAAATAGACTCTAGGCACCAGGCAGGATAGGAACTATTACAGGGTTATAGAAAAGAACACCCCTCATTTAAATTAAGGATTTTATGTCTCTCTAATTTTATACAAGCGATAAACATGTTCTATCTAAAAAATTCTAAATTTTCTTATGTTTTATGATGTTGAACTTATGCTGTGGGTAAAATTTTTCATGATGGTGGACTGATTCCAAAGTAGAGAACTTAGTCTGCCTGCAATTGCCACCTGCTTCTTGTGCAAAGCCGCCACCTGCTCTAAGGGCATGTTAATCCCCCTGAACGTGCTAGTGTGAGGGTGATTGATCTTGCCACTTCTGGGGTGGCAGAGAGCCAAAAGAAGCAGTTTCTACTTATTAAATTTGCTGCGGCAACAAGCCTGCTTAATAAAGCCCCAAAAGCTGCAAAATGCAACTTAATAAATATTCCTATAAAGGTGGAACCATAAAGTGTGGGTTTTAAATATTTAGGAATTAATGACGCCTATGCTGTTTTACCATGTTATAGAAAATGCAAAAATATTTTGGTATTTTTGCGGAGAAATGAGTGTTAGGTTTACTGGGGGGGGAGGATTTGTTTGGGTAACTCAAAGAAAAAGCTTTGAAATAAAGATTTAAATGCAATGAGTACAAAACAGTAAAAACGGCTTCAAGTACAGGGGGGTTTGAAATGGCTTAGTACTGAGGGGGATTAAAAATATAACTAAAAAATTTCTGGGTTTTTTTTTTTTTTTTTATTAAATAAAAAGTATAAATTCCCTATGAGTGTATAACTCCTGATCTTGGCTGATGATCAACACAAACATGAGCGACTTGTAAAACAGCTTGGAAATCAACTTACCTTTCATTATTTTTTAAATGTATGAATTGACAAGCTCTCATCCTCCATTACATACCTATATGCACTACACATTAAAGCAAGGGAAAAACATTTTATACACTTGGAAGGACAACATCCAGATTTATTGTAATAGCTAAATATGCAGTTTCTTTACATGCAATCCAGATAGCATGATCTTAAAAAGGGACATATATATTTAAATATAGCAATGTTTAAACTACTGTATCAGCATTTTAATATGCACAAAGGCATTAAAGAAAAAAATCTCTCTAGATCTGTTTCAAAGCACCAAAGTCACCTCCTGCTGTGGCATGTCAAAAGCATTTTTCTGTGCAATTTATTTTTCAAGTATTGTCTTTATGCGTTTTAAAACACGTTTTAGATGGTGTTAAAAGTACTTCTATATCCCTTTGATATAAACAAGGAAGATTAATTGTATTTATTATTTTTGGATTCCTACACATCTCACACACAAATGGCATTAAATATCATATGCTATCTAAATTAAATAAAAAATAAAAAATGGTGGGAGAATAATATTTAAACAAAAAACATATTTCCTTTAGGACAGCTCACTTCATTAATCCAGCCAGGCTTACATACTACCACAACTACTTTAAGAAAATATGCATTTTTAAGTTCCCTGTGTAGCAAACCCATAAGGATTATTGCACTAAGTTGTAGCAGCAAGGACTAGATTTTCCACAGTATTTCTGATGTCACAAAAAAAAATAAAAAAAAATCTCAAATTATACTTCCCTGAACAGTCCAGTTTATTCTTGTCCACAAAGACAGCAGAAAATGTCTACTTAAGTTTGAATGTTCTACTCATTAGCCCTTTTTCTAGAAGTAGTAAACAGTTTATCTATACACAAGGTGGGATAGTTGGGATGATTTGTAGTTTAACTGATTGTTAGGTGCAAATTTATGGTAATCACTTTTTCGGCAACAATATTCATGACAGTAAGCATTAATACAGGCATCACATGACACTTTGGAACAGACTGTGCAAGTGTTAGAGGCTCCTGGTCTGTTACAAAAGCCACAGCGGAGTGCATTAGAAGGCTTGCTTTTGGGATTTGGTTGAGAAGCCCTATCTTGAGATGTACCATAGGCAGACTTCTCACGCAACACTGAGCTGGAGGAAAAATTGTCATTTTGAACAGCAGATTTGATCAATACATTGCTCTGTTTGAGCGCAGGACAGTCTGATCTAAAGAGAGACATATCACACTTTTGGCATTCCAGTCCACCAGAGGATACACAACTTTGGCACTTCATGTAAGCTGTCTCTTTGGCTAAATGGGATCGCTTATGAAAATTCGGGTTCACTTCATTTTTTACTAGCCAAACATCATGTTTAGCAAATTCTTGCCTCTTAAAATTTAGCATTCTTGAATCTTGGTCTGTATACAAATCAACATCATCTTCAGAGGGGAAATAACCGTAAGAAGTAGTTGTTCGTAATACTCCATTAGGGTTGGCTGAAATATTTAAGAATTCATCAGAGCAACCATGTGGGGAGCTGGACATGGTTAGCAAGGAAGGGGATGGACGTATTATTTCGTCTTTGATGTCATCTTCCGCATTCACTAGAATTGGTTCTTTTCTTAGGCTAGCCATAAGTGGAGGCTTGTTTTTACTATCCCAGTAGTTGTCATAAGTATCAACTGATTTTGATGGTTTGGTAACTTTCTGTTTGAAGTAGTCTTTTGATGATGCTCTCTCACTAGCCGATTTCTGTAGAACCATCCTTGCCATAGATGTATTTAAAGTCTCCTTACTTTCAATACGCCTTTTCATTTCATCAGTACATCCTCTCACATCTTCATTGCTATTTCGTCTCTCATTTACTACATCAATCTCCAGGTAACCTTTGTCCCTTACTTGCAAATAAATTTCCAGCAGCAACTCACATTCAACACAAGCTAAAAAAAGCTCAAAGGAAACTCTCTTAACTTGTGTGGTATCCACATGATCTTTCAGTCTGTATACAGTTCCAAGTTCTTGAACATAACCCATATTGTTCAAAATATGTCTTATGTCATCGTCAATTAATGCAGCTCTTACATAATAAACAAATGGTCCTGTGTAGGTCTAAGGAAAGAGAAAAAATATCAATAAATGTACATATTTTCAATAATGAAACAAAAATACTAAGAACTCTAGCTGACATTTTATTTTTTAGTACAACATAGTTGAGGACTCTATGCAACCGGGTATTCTAGAATAAGATTTAGTAAAACATTAAAAATATATATCCTAACAGGCACCCATGTGATAATGAAGATTATTAAAAGAAAACACCCATTCAGAAAAAAAAGGACAATTTCCTCTAATATTTAATTCCATAATAAATGTATTACTATATAACAAAGTCCAAATATATTCCAAACAATATTAGTTTCCCAAGTCTTGATCCAAAATTCTTACTTCACTCTCAGTTCACACAAACAATGAAAAGATTTACACATTTCTATTTTACAGCAGATCTCTCTAAACTACCTTGTAAAAAATGAAACTGATGTAGTATTAGCACCTGGATAGAAATCTATCAGTGGAGAACAAAGTGAGTTACCAACAGTAGAAAAGAAATAGAAACCTAAGCAGAATAAAAATACCTCTCCCCTAAAAAAAAAAAAAAGACCTGAAAAATACATCTTGGTGCCAGGTTATAATGACCAAAAATAGCCCCCCCCCCACCTAAGGCCTGCCTTGCTTATTATATACACTATGGCTTTTGTATAACTTCCTACATCAGTCTCTAGCAAAAGTAATATGTTTCTGGCCATTCTTTTTGAATAACTTCTACAGATGAACCTTCCATTCACTAAACATGCTGTGTATTTATCGGGAGCACTGTATTATTATTATTGGTTATTTGTAGAGCGCCAACAGATTCCGCAGCGCTAACAGTAGGGTACTTTTTAGTCACATACTGCTGAATTGTGTCTCTGCTTCCATGTCTCACAAATCACACCATATATTGCTTTCTTATAGTTGTTTATTATTATTAAATCATCTTTGACTCCAGAATTTTTTTTTTTCTTCAAATTTCTTAGATATTTCAAATGCTTTTTCTTTTAAAATGGGCTTACGCAACTCACTATGATACACTATATTAACATATATGTATGTGGACACCCCTAACAATTACTGAGTGTAGGTGTTTCAGCCACACTCATTGCTAACTGGTGCATAAAATCCAGCACATAGCCATGAAATCTCCATAGACAAACATTGGCAGTACAATGGGTTGTACTTAAGAGCTGTGACTTTAATAACGGCATAAGATGCCATCTTTTCCATCTTTAATCCCTTGAGTGCTAATGACGGCTCTGAGCCACCACAGAGTTTCCCACCCTGGTACTGATGGCTCAGAGCCGTCACTAGCACTCTCCCACCTTGAGGGAGATCTGGGGGCTCCCACCCGCTCCTACCCCGGTGATCGGGCCTGCATAGTGACAGGCCATGCAGGGGGTTCACGTTATGCACGGTGACGTCACAGCGCAATGTTAAATATAGGAGCAGGGGGCCTGCTGCTTAGAAGCCTCTATCTTAGGCATCTAAGCAGCTACAGACCCCCAAGACCCACTGTTGGAAAGGTAATCGCCTAACCTTTCCAACAGTGTAAGTCTTGGGGATCTGAAATAAAATAAAAAAAAGTTAAAAAAATATTTTTAAAAATATAAAATAAAATAAAAATTTATGCTTACCTGATAAATTTCTCTCTCTTGTGGTCTATCCAGTCCACGGGTTCATCCATTACTTGTGGGATATTCTCCTTCCCAACAGGAAGTTGCAAGAGGACACCCACAGCAGAGCTGTCTATATAGCTCCTCCCCTAACTGCCACCCCCAGTCATTCGACCGAAGACAAGCAAGAAAAAGGAGAAACTATAGGATGCAGTGGTGACTGTAGTTTAAAAATAAAAAACACCTGCCTTAAAGTGACAGGGCGGGCCGTGGACTGGATACACCACAAGAGAAAGAAATTTATCAGGTAAGCATAAATTTTGTTTTCTCTTGTAAAGGTGTATCCAGTCCACGGGTTCATCCATTACTTGTGGGATACCAACACCAAAGCTTTAGGACACGGGTGAAGGGAGGGACAAGGCAAGCACTTAAACGGAAGGCACCACTGCCTGTTAAGACCTTTCTCCCAAAAATAGCCTCAGAGGAAGCAAGAGTATCAAATTTGTAGAATTTAGAAAAAGTATGAAGCGAAGAACAAGTCGCCGCCTTACAAATCTGTTCAACAGAGGCCTCATGTTTAAAAGCCCATGTGGAAACTACCGCTCTAGTAGAATGAGCTGTAATTCTTTCAGGAGGCTGCTGGCCAGCAGTCTCATAAGCTAAACGGATTATGCTTCTCAGCCATAATAAAGAGAAGTTGCCGAAGCCTTTTGGCCTCTTCTCTTTCCAGAGTAGACCACAAACAATGCAGATGTTTGACGAAAATCCTTAGTAGCTTGCAAATAAAACTTTAAAGCACGAACCACGTCAAGATTGTGTAATAGACGTTCCTTCTTTGAAGAAGGATTAGGACACAGTGACGGAACAACAATCTCCTGATTGATATTCTTATTAGATACCACCTTAGGAAGAAACCCAGGTTTGGTACGCAAAACTACCTTATCTGCATGGAAGATCAGATAAGGGGAATCACACTGTAAGGCAGATAACTCTGAAACTTTACGAGCCGAAGAGATAGCTACCAAAAACAGAACTTTCAAAGATAAAAGCTTGATATCTATGGAATGCAGAGGTTAAAACGGAACCCCTTGAAGAACTTTAAGAACTAAATTTAAACTCCATGGTGGAGCAACAGGTTTAAACACAGACTTGATTCTAACTAAAGCCTGACAAAACGCCTGAACGTCTGGAACATCTGCCAGACGCTTGTGTAGAAGAATAGACAGAGCAGAAATCTGTCCCTATAAGGAACTAGCTGACAATCCCTTCTCCAATCCTTCTTGGAGAAAGGATAATATCCTAGGAATCCTGACTTTACTCCATGAGTAACCCTTGGATTCACATCAATGAAGATATTTACACCATATCTTATGATAGATTTTCCTGGTGACAGGCTTTCGAGCCTGAATCAAAGTATCAATGACCGACTCGGAGAAACCACGTTTTGACAAAATCAAGCGTTCAATCTCCAAGCAGTCAGCCGCAGAGAAATTAGATTTGGATGTTTGAATGGACCTTGGAGTAGAAGGTCCTGCCTCAGCGGCAGAGACCATGGTGGAAGGGATGACATGTCCACCAGATCTGCATACCAAGTCCTGCGTGGCCACGCAGGTGCTATCAAAATCACCGAAGCTCTCTCCTGCTTGATCTTGGCAATCAGACGAGGGAGGAAAGGAAATGGTGGGAACACATAAGTCAGGCTGAAGGACCAGGGCGCTGCTAGAGCATCTATCAGCGCTGCCTGGGGATCCCTTGACCTGGACCCGTAACAAGGAAGCTTGGCGTTCTGACGAGACGCCATCAGATCCAGTTCTGGTTTGCCCCATAGTTCAAATCAGCTGGGCAAATACCTCCGGATGGAGCTCCCACTCCCACTAAGTCTGCCGACTTAGAAAATCCGCCTCCCAGTTCTCTACTCCTGGGATATGGATAGCTGAGAGATGGCAAGAGTGAACCTCTGCCCATAGAATTATCTTGATATTGTCGGACTGAAATCTGATGAACCTGACCGCAGCTAGTTGAGGCCAAGCCTGAAGAGCATTGAATATCGCTCTCAGTTCCAGAATGTTTATCGGAAGGAGGGCTTCCTCCTGAGTCCATGAACCCTGAGCCTGTAGGGAGTTCCAGACCGCGCCCCAGCTCAGAAGGCTGGCATCTGTCGTCACTATAGTCCACTCTGGCCTGCGGAAACTCATTCCCCTGGACAGATGGACCCGAGATAACCACCAGAGAAGAGAATCCCTGGTCTCTTGATCCAGATTTAGCAGAGGGGACAAATCTGTGTAGTCCCCATTCCACTGATTGAGCATGCAAAGTTGCAGTGGTCTGAGATGTAGGCTGGCAAACGGAACTATGTCCATTGCCGCTACCATTAGGCCGATTACTTCCATACACTGAGCCACTGACGGCCGAGAAGTGGAATGAAGAGCACGACAGGAAGTTAGAAGCTTTGATAATCTGACCTTTGTCAGAAAAATTTTCATTTCTACTGAATCTATCAGTGTTCCTAGGAAGGAAACTCTTGTGAGAGGGGAGAGAGAACTCTTTTCTTCGTTCACCTTCCACCCGTGAGACCTCAGAAAGGCCAGAACAATGTCCGTATGGGACTTGGCGATTTGAAAAGTCGACGCCTGTATCAGAATGTCGTCTAGGTAAG
Source organism: Bombina bombina (assembly GCF_027579735.1). NCBI lineage: Eukaryota > Metazoa > Chordata > Amphibia > Anura > Bombinatoridae > Bombina > Bombina bombina. Next base: position 1,070,312,899 of record NC_069499.1, read on the forward strand.
GAGACACTGCTATGCCCCGTGGTTTTAGAACCGCCAGTAGGGACCCTAGAACCTTTGTAAAGTTTCTTGGTGCCGTGGCTAACCCGAAGGGAAGAGCCACAAACTGGTAATGCCTGTCTAAGAAGGCAAACCTGAGGAACTGATGATGATCTCTGAATCAGAATGTGGAGATAAGCATCCTTTAAGTCCACGGTAGTCATATATTGACCCTCCTGGATCATAGGGAGGATGGTTCGGATAGTCTCCATCTTGAAGGATGGGACCCTGAGAAATTTGTTTAGGATCTTGAGATCCAAGATTGGTCTGAAAGTTCCCTCTTTTTTGGGAACTATAAACAGATTTGAATAGAAACCCTGCCACTGTTCCTCCCTTGGAACTGGGTGGATCACTCCCATAACCAGTAGGTCTTGAACACAACGTAAGAATGCCTCTCTCTTTATCTGGTCTACAGATAATTGTGAGATGAAATCTCCCCTTGGGAGATGAAGCGTTGAAGTCCAGAAGATATCCCTGGGAAACAATCTCTAATGCCCAGGGATCCTGGACGTCTCTTGCCCAAGCCTGGGCGAAGAGGGAAAGTCTGCCCCCTACTAGATCCGGTCCCAGATCGGGGGCTACTCTTTCATGCTGTCTTAGAGGCAGCCGCAGGTTTCTTGGCCTGCTTCCCTTGTTCCAAGTCTGGTTAGGTCTCCAGACTGGTTTGGACTGGGTGAAACTTCCCTCTTGTTTTGCATTAGAGGAAACTGAAGCTGCGCCACTCTTGAAGTTTCGAAAGGAACGAAAAACAGAATTTATGCTTACCTGATAAATTACTTTCTCTTGCGGTGTATCCAGTCCACGGATTCATCCTTACTTGTGGGATATTCTCATTCCCTACAGGAAGTGGCAAAGAGAGCACACAGCAGAGCTGTCCATATAGCTCCCCCCCTAGCTCCACCCCCCAGTCATTCGACCAAAGGCTAAGAGAAAAGGAGAAACCATAGGGTGCAGTAGTGACTGTAGTTTAGACAAAAAAAATTTAACCTGACTTAATTGCCAGGGCAGGCCGTGGACTGGATACACCGCAAGAGAAAGTAATTTATCAGGTAAGCATAAATTCTGTTTTCTCTTGCAAGGTGTATCCAGTCCACGGATTCATCCTTACTTGTGGGATACCAATACCAAAGCTTTAGGACACGGATGAAGGGAGGGAACAAGAAAGGTAACCTAAACGGAAGGCACCACTGCTTGCAAAACCTTTCTGCCAAAAATAGCCTCCGAAGAAGCAAAAGTATCGAATTTGTAAAATTTGGCAAAAGTATGCAGTGAAGACCAAGTCGCTGCCTTACAAATCTGTTCAACAGAAGCCTCATTCTTGAAAGCCTATGTGGAAGCCACAGCTCTGGTGGAATGAGCTGTAATTCGTTCAGGAGGCTGCTGCCCAGCAGTCTCATAAGCCAATCGGTTGATGCTTTTCAGCCAGAAGGAAAGAGAGGTAGCAGTCGCTTTCTGACCTCTCCCCTTACCAGAATAAACGACAAACAAGGATGATGTTTGTCAGAAATCTTTTGTTGCTTGTAAATAGAATTTCAAAGCACGAACCACATCAAGATTGTGTAATAGCCGTTCCTTCTTAGAAGCTGGATTAGGACACAGGGAAGGAACAATGATTTCCTGGTTAATATTCTTATTAGAAACAACCTTAGGAAAAAAAACAGGTTTGGTACGTAAAACTACCTTATCTGCATGGAACACCAGATAGGGTGAATTACACTGCAAAGCAGATAATTCAGAAACTCTTCGAGCAGAAGGTATAGCTACCAAAAACAAAACTTTCCAAGATAATAACTTAATATCTATGGAATGTAAAGGTTCAAACGGAACCCCTTGAAGAATTGAAAGAACTAAATTTAGACTCCATGGCGGAGCAACTGGTTTATAGACAGGCTTGATTCTAACTAAAGCCTGAGCAAACGCTTGAACGTCTGGTACCTCCGCCAGACGCTTGTGTAAAAGAATAGACAGAGCAGATATCTGTCCCTTTAAGGAACTAGCTGACAAACCTTTCTCCAATCCTTCTTGGAGAAGAGACAATATCCTTGGAATCCTAATCTTACTCCACGAGTAACCCTTGGATTCACACCAACAAAGATATTTCCGCCATATCTTATGGTAAATTTTCCTGGTGACAGGCTTTCTAGCCTGAATCAGAGTATCTATAACTGATTCAGAGAAACCACGCTTAGATAGAATTAAGTGAAATTTTCACAGTATGTGCCTAATGCTTCGATATGATTGCACACCAAGTTTTAGCCTGATTAACCCCTTAATGCCCAAACCGGAGCAGTCTAAAGCCCACAACCGGTTTCAAAACTACAGCACCTTGCCACAGCAGTCTGCTGTGGCCCTACCTTCCCTTATGGATTAGTTTAGGGGAAAAACAGCTTCTGTGAGTCCCTCAAGCAGTCTCTGGACCCTACACGTGAAGCAGCATGAACTGTCTGGAGAAATGAACTGCGCAACAGAGGCGCGAAATTAGGGCCCCTCCCACTCCACTCCGGAGTTGTGAGGCCCTCAAAGTCACACTTAGGTGACTAAATTTATGCCATGTGGATAAAAACAGAATTTATGTTTACCTGATAAATTACTTTCTCCAACGGTGTGTCCGGTCCACGGCGTCATCCTTACTTGTGGGATATTCTCTTCCCCAACAGGAAATGGCAAAGAGCCCAGCAAAGCTGGTCACATGATCCCTCCTAGGCTCCGCCTACCCCAGTCATTCGACCGACGTTAAGGAGGAATATTTGCATAGGAGAAACCATATGGTACCGTGGTGACTGTAGTTAAAGAAAATAAATTATCAGACCTGATTAAAAAAACCAGGGCGGGCCGTGGACCGGACACACCGTTGGAGAAAGTAATTTATCAGGTAAACATAAATTCTGTTTTCTCCAACATAGGTGTGTCCGGTCCACGGCGTCATCCTTACTTGTGGGAACCAATACCAAAGCTTTAGGACACGGATGAAGGGAGGGAGCAAATCAGGTCACCTAAATGGAAGGCACCACGGTTTGCAAAACCTTTCTCCCAAAAATAGCCTCAGAAGAAGCAAAAGTATCAAACTTGTAAAATTTGGTAAAAGTGTGCAGTGAAGACCAAGTCGCTGCCCTACATATCTGATCAACAGAAGCCTCGTTCTTGAAGGCCCATGTGGAAGCCACAGCCCTAGTGGAATGAGCTGTGATTCTTTCGGGAGGCTGCCGTCCGGCAGTCTCGTAAGCCAATCTGATGATGCTTTTAATCCAAAAAGAGAGAGAGGTAGAAGTTGCTTTTTGACCTCTCCTTTTACCGGAATAAACAACAAACAAGGAAGATGTTTGTCTAAAATCCTTTGTAGCATCTAAATAGAACTTTAGAGCGCGAACAACATCCAAATTGTGCAACAAACGTTCCTTCTTTGAAACTGGTTTCGGACACAGAGAAGGTACGATAATCTCCTGGTTAATGTTTTTGTTAGAAACAACTTTTGGAAGAAAAACATAATTTATGTAAGAACTTACCTGATAAATTCATTTCTTTCATATTAACAAGAGTCCATGAGCTAGTGACGTATGGGATATACATTCCTACCAGGAGGGGCAAAGTTTCCCAAACCTTAAAATGCCTATAAATACACCCCTCACCACACCCACAAATCAGTTTAACGAATAGCCAAGAAGTGGGGTGATAAGAAAAAAAGTGCGAAGCATATAAAATAAGGAATTGGAATAATTGTGCTTTATACAAAAAAATCATAACCACCACAAAAAAGGGTGGGCCTCATGGACTCTTGTTAATATGAAAGAAATGAATTTATCAGGTAAGTTCTTACATAAATTATGTTTTCTTTCATGTAATTAACAAGAGTCCATGAGCTAGTGACGTATGGGATAATGACTACCCAAGATGTGGATCTTTCCACACAAGAGTCACTAGAGAGGGAGGGATAAAATAAAGACAGCCAATTCCTGCTGAAAATAATCCACACCCAAAATAAAGTTTAACAAAAAACATAAGCAGAAGATTCAAACTGAAACCGCTGCCTGAAGAACTTTTCTACCAAAAACTGCTTCAGAAGAAGACAATACATCAAAATGGTAGAATTTAGTAAAAGTATGCAAAGAGGACCAAGTTGCTGCTTTGCAGATCTGGTCAACCGAAGCTTCATTCCTAAACGCCCAGGAAGTAGAAACTGACCTAGTAGAATGAGCTGTAATTCTTTGAGGCGGAATTTTACCCGACTCAACATAGGCAAGATGAATTAAAGATTTCAACCAAGATGCCAAAGAAATGGCAGAAGCTTTCTGGCCTTTCCTAGAACCGGAAAAGATAACAAATAGACTAGAAGTCTTACGGAAAGATTTCGTAGCTTCAACATAATATTTCAAAGCTCTAACAACATCCAAAGAATGCAATGATTTCTCCTTAGAATTCTTAGGATTAGGACATAATGAAGGAACCACAATTTCTCTACTAATGTTGTTGGAATTCACAACTTTAGGTAAAAATTCAAAAGAAGTTCGCAACACCGCCTTATCCTGATGAAAAATCAGAAAAGGAGACTCACACGAAAGAGCAGATAATTCAGAAACTCTTCTAGCAGAAGAGATGGCCAAAAGGAACAACACTTTCCAAGAAAGTAATTTAATGTCCAATGAATGCATAGGTTCAAACGGAGGAGCTTGAAGAGCTCCCAAAACCAAATTCAAACTCCATGGAGGAGAAATTGACTGAATGACAGGTTTTATACGAACCAAAGCTTGTACAAAACAATGAATATCAGGAAGAATAGCAATCTTTCTGTGAAAAAGAACAGAAAGAGCGGAGATTTGTCCTTTCAAAGAACTCGCGGACAAACCCTTATCTAAACCATCCTGAAGAAACTGTAAAATTCTCGGTATTCTAAAAGAATGCCAAGAAAAATGATGAGAAAGACACCAAGAAATATAAGTCTTCCAGACTCTATAATATATCTCTCGAGATACAGATTTACGAGCCTGTAACATAGTATTAATCACGGAGTCAGAGAAACCTCTATGACCAAGAATCAAGCGTTCAATCTCCATACCTTTAAATTTAAGGATTTCAGATCCGGATGGAAAAAAGGACCTTGAGACAGAAGGTCTGGTCTTAACGGAAGAGTCCATGGTTGGCAAGATGCCATCCGGACAAGATCCGCATACCAAAACCTGTGAGGCCATGCTGGAGCTATTAGCAGAACAAACGAGCATTCCCTCAGAATCTTGGAGATTACTCTTGGAAGAAGAACTAGAGGCGGAAAGATATAGGCAGGATGATACTTCCAAGGAAGTGATAATGCATCCACTGCCTCCGCCTGAGGATCCCGGGATCTGGACAGATACCTGGGAAGTTTCTTGTTTAGATGAGAGGCCATCAGATCTATCTCTGGGAGCCCCCACATTTGAACAATCTGAAGAAATACCTCTGGGTGAAGAGACCATTCGCCCGGATGCAACGTTTGGCGACTGAGATAATCCGCTTCCCAATTGTCTACACCTGGGATATGAACCGCAGAGATTAGACAGGAGCTGGATTCCGCCCAAACCAAAATTCGAGATACTTCTTTCATAGCCAGAGGACTGTGAGTCCCTCCTTGATGATTGATGTATGCCACAGTTGTGACATTGTCTGTCTGAAAACAAATGAACGATTCTCTCTTCAGAAGAGGCCAAAACTGAAGAGCTCTGAAAACTGCACGGAGTTCCAAGATATTGATCGGTAATCTCACCTCCTGAGATTCCCAAACTCCTTGTGCCGTCAGAGATCCCCACACAGCTCCCCAACCTGTGAGACTTGCATCTGTAGAAATTACAGTCCAGGTCGGAAGAACAAAAGAAGCCCCCTGAATTAAACGATGGTGATCTGTCCACCACGTTAGAGAGTGCCGAACAATCGGTTTTAAAGATATTAATTGATATATCTTCGTGTAATCCCTGCACCATTGGTTCAGCATACAGAGCTGAAGAGGTCGCATGTGAAAACGAGCAAAGGGGATCGCGTCCGATGCAGCAGTCATAAGACCTAGAATTTCCATGCATAAGGCTACCGAAGGGAATGATTGAGACTGAAGGTTTCGACAGGCTGTAATCAATTTTAGACGTCTCTTGTCTGTTAAAGACAAAGTCATGGACACTGAATCTATCTGGAAACCCAGAAAGGTTACCCTTGTTTGAGGAATCAAAGAACTTTTTGGTAAATTGATCCTCCAACCATGATCTTGAAGAAACAACACAAGTCGATTCGTATGAGACTCTGCTAAATGTAAAGACGGAGCAAGTACCAAGATATCGTCCAAATAAGGAAATACCACAATACCCTGTTCTCTGATTACAGACAGAAGGGCACCGAGAATCTTTGTGAAAATTCTTGGAGCTGTAGCAAGGCCAAACGGTAGAGCCACAAATTGGTAATGCTTGTCTAGAAAAGAGAATCTCAGGAACTGATAATGATCTGGATGAATCGGAATATGCAGATATGCATCCTGTAAATCTATTGTGGACATATAATTCCCTTGCTGAACAAAAGGCAATATAGTCCTTACAGTTACCATCTTGAACGTTGGTATCCTTACATAACGATTTAATAATTTTAGATCCAGAACTGGTCTGAAGGAATTCTCCTTCTTTGGTACAATGAAGAGATTTGAATAAAACCCCATCCCCTGTTCCGGAACTGGAACTGGCATAATTACTCCAGCCAACTCTAGATCTGAAACACAATTCAGAAATGCTTGAGCTTTCACTGGATTTACTGGGACATGGGAAAGAAAAAATCTCTTTGCAGGAGGTCTCATCTTGAAACCAATTCTGTACCCTTCTGAAACAATGTTCTGAATCCAAAGATTGTGAACAGAACTGATCCAAATTTCTTTGAAAAAACGTAACCTGCCCCCTACCAGCTGAACTGGAATGAGGGCCGTACCTTCATGTGAACTTAGAAGCAGGCTTTGCCTTTCTAGCAGGCTTGGATTTATTCCAGACTGGAGATGGTTTCCAAACTGAAACTGCTCCTGAGGACGAAGGATCAGGCTTTTGTTCTTTGTTGAAACGAAAGGAACGAAAACGATTGTTAGCCCTGTTTTTACCTTTAGACTTTTTATCCTGTGGTAAAAAAGTTCCTTTCCCACCAGTAACAGTTGAAATAATAGAATCCAACTGAGAACCAAATAATTTGTTTCCCTGGAAAGAAATGGAAAGTAGAGTTGATTTAGAAGCCATATCAGCATTCCAAGTCTTAAGCCATAAAGCTCTTCTGGCTAAGATAGCCAGAGACATAAATCTAACATCAACTCTAATAATATCAAAAATGGCATCACAGATGAAATTATTAGCATGCTGGAGAAGAATAATAATATCATGAGAATCACGATTTGTTACTTGTTGCGCTAGAGTTTCCAACCAAAAAGTTGAAGCTGCAGCAACATCAGCCAATGATATAGCAGGTCTAAGAAGATTACCTGAACATAGATAAGCTTTTCTTAGAAAAGATTCAATTTTTCTATCTAAAGGATCCTTAAACGAGGTACCATCTGATGTAGGAATGGTAGTACGTTTAGCAAGGGTAGAAATAGCCCCATCAACTTTAGGGATTTTGTCCCAAAATTCTAATCTGTCAGGCGGAACAGGATATAATTGCTTAAAACGTTTAGAAGGAGTAAATGAATTACCCAATCTATCCCATTCCTTAGCAATTACTGCAGAAATAGCATTAGGAACAGGAAAGACTTCTGGAATAACCGCAGGAGCTTTAAAAACCTTATCCAAACGTATAGAATTAGTATCAAGAGGACTAGAATCCTCTATTTCTAAAGCAATTAGTACTTCTTTAAGTAAAGAGCGAATAAATTCCATCTTAAATAAATATGAAGATTTATCAGCATCAATCTCTGAGACAGAATCCTCTGAACCAGAAGAGTCCAAAGAATCAGATTGATGGTGTTCATTTAAAAATTCATCTGTAGAGAGAGAAGATTTAAAAGACTTTTTACGTTTACTAGAAGGAGAAATAACAGACAAAGCCTTCTTTATGGATTCAGAAACAAAATCTCTTATGTTATCAGGAACATTCTGCACCTTAGATGTTGAGGGAACTGCAACAGGCAATGGTACATCACTAAAGGAAATATTATCTGCATTAACAAGTTTGTCATGACATTTAATACAAACAACAGCTGGAGGAATAGCTACCAAAAGTTTACAGCAGATACACTTAGCTTTGGTAGATCCAGCAGGCAGAGGTTTTCCTGTAGTATCTTCTGGCTCAGATGCAACATGAGACATCTTGCAATATGTAAGAGAAAAAACAACATATAAAGCAAAATAGATCAAATTCCTTATAAGACAGTTTCAGGAATGGGAAAAAAATGCCAAACATCAAGCTTCTAGCAACCAGAAGCAAATGAAAAATGATACTGAAATAATGTGGAGACAAAAGCGACGCCCATATTTTTTGGCGCCAAATAAGACGCCCACATTATTTGGCGCCTAAATGCTTTTGGCGCCAAAAATGACGCCACATCCGGAACGCCGACATTTTTGGCGCAAAATAACGTCAAAAAAATGACGCAACTTCCGGCGACACGTATGACGCCGGAAACGGAAATGAATTTTTGCGCCAAAAAAGTCCGCGCCAAGAATGACGCAATAAAATGAAGCATTTTCAGCCCCCGCGAGCCTAACAGCCCACAGGGAAAAAAGTCAAATTTTTGAGGTAAGAAAAATATGATAATTAAAGCATAATCCCAAATATGAAACTGACTGTCTGGAAATAAGGAAAGTTGAACATTCTGAGTCAAGGCAAATAAATGTTTGAATACATATATTTAGAACTTTATAAATAAAGTGCCCAACCATAGCTTAGAGTGTCACAGAAAATAAGACTTACTTACCCCAGGACACTCATCTACATGTTTGTAGAAAGCCAAACCAGTACTGAAACGAGAATCAGTAGAGGAAATGGTAAATATAAGAGTATATCGTCGATCTGAAAAGGGAGGTAAGAGATGAATCTCTACGACCGATAACAGAGAACCTTATGAAATAGACCCCGTAGAAGGAGATCACTGCATTCAATAGGCAATACTCTCCTCACATCCCTCTGACATTCACTGCACGCTGAGAGGAAAACCGGGCTCCAACTTGCTGCGGAGCGCATATCAACGTAGAATCTAGCACAAACTTACTTCACCACCTCCCTTGGAGGCAAAGTTTGTAAAACTGATTTGTGGGTGTGGTGAGGGGTGTATTTATAGGCATTTTAAGGTTTGGGAAACTTTGCCCCTCCTGGTAGGAATGTATATCCCATACGTCACTAGCTCATGGACTCTTGTTAATTACATGAAAGAAACCAGGTTTAGTACGTAAAACCACCTTATCTGCATGGAACACCAGATAAGGAGGAGAACACTGCAGAGCAGATAATTCTGAAACTCTTCTAGCAGAAGAAATTGCAACTAAAAACAAAACTTTCCAAGATAATAACTTAATATCAACGGAATGTAAGGGTTCAAACGGAACCCCCTGAAGAACTGAAAGAACTAAATTGAGACTCCAAGGAGGAGTCAAAGGTTTGTAAACAGGCTTAATTCTAACCAGAGCCTGAACAAAGGCTTGAACATCTGGCACAGCTGCCAGCTTTTTGTGAAGTAACACAGACAAGGCAGAAATCTGTCCCTTCAGGGAACTAGCAGATAATCCTTTTTCCAATCCTTCTTGAAGGAAGGATAGAATCTTAGGAATCTTAACCTTGTCCCAAGGGAATCCTTTAGATTCACACCAACAGATATATTTTTTCCAAATTTTGTGGTAAATCTTTCTAGTTACAGGCTTTCTGGCCTGAACAAGAGTATCGATAACAGAATCTGAGAACCCTCGCTTCGATAAGATCAAGCGTTCAATCTCCAAGCAGTCAGCTGGAGTGAAACCAGGTTCGGATGTTCGAACGGACCCTGAACAAGAAGGTCTCGTCTCAAAGGTAGCTTCCAAGGTGGAGCCGATGACATATTCACCAGATCTGCATACCAAGTCCTGCGTGGCCACGCAGGAGCTATCAAGATCACCGACGCCCTCTCCTGATAGATCCTGGCTACCAGCCTGGGGATGAGAGGAAACGGCGGGAACACATAAGCTAGTTTGAAGGTCCAAGGTGCTACTAGTGCATCCACTAGAGCCGCCTTGGGATCCCTGGATCTGGACCCGTAGCAAGGAACTTTGAAGTTCTGACGAGAGGCCATCAGATCCATGTCTGGAATGCCCCACAGCTGAGTGACTTGGGCAAAGATTTCCGGATGGAGTTCCCACTCCCCCGGATGTAATGTCTGACGACTCAGAAAATCCGCTTCCCAATTTTCCACTCCTGGGATGTGGATAGCGGACAGGTGGCAGGAGTGAGACTCCGCCCATAGAATGATTTTGGTCACTTCTTCCATCGCTAGGGAACTCCTTGTTCCCCCCTGATGGTTGATGTACGCAACAGTTGTCATGTTGTCTGATTGAAACCGTATGAACTTGGCCCTCGCTAGCTGAGGCCAAGCCTTGAGAGCATTGAATATCGCTCTCAGTTCCAGAATATTTATCGGTAGAAGAGATTCTTCCCGAGACCAAAGACCCTGAGCTTTCAGGGATCCCCAGACCGCGCCCCAGCCCATCAGACTGGCGTCGGTCGTGACAATGACCCACTCTGGTCTGCGGAATGTCATCCCTCGTGACAGGTTGTCCAGGGACAGCCACCAACGGAGTGAGTCTCTGGTCCTCTGATTTACTTGTATCTTCGGAGACAAGTCTGTATAATCCCCATTCCACTGACTGAGCATGCACAGTTGTAATGGTCTTAGATGAATGCGCGCAAAAGGAACTATGTCCATTGCCGCTACCATCAACCCGATCACTTCCATGCACTGAGCTATGGAAGGAAGAGGAACGGAATGAAGTATCCGACAAGAGTCTAGAAGTTTTGTTTTTCTGGCCTCTGTCAGAAATATCCTCATTTCTAAGGAGTCTATTATTGTTCCCAAGAAGGGAACCCTTGTTGACGGAGATAGAGAACTCTTTTCCACGTTCACTTTCCATCCGTGAGATCTGAGAAAGGCCAGGACTATGTCCGTGTGAGCCTTTGCTTGAGGAAGGGACGACGCTTGAATCAGAATGTCGTCCAAGTAAGGTACTACAGCAATGCCCCTTGGTCTTAGCACAGCTAGAAGGGACCCTAGTACCTTTGTGAAAATCCTTGGAGCAGTGGCTAATCCGAAAGGAAGCGCCACGAACTGGTAATGCTTGTCCAGGAATGCGAACCTTAGGAACCGATGATGTTCCTTGTGGATAGGAATATGTAGATACGCATCCTTTAAATCCACCGTGGTCATGAATTGACCTTCCTGGATGGAAGGAAGAATAGTTCGAATGGTTTCCATCTTGAACGATGGAACCTTGAGAAACTTGTTTAAGATCTTGAGATCTAAGATTGGTCTGAACGTTCCCTCTTTTTTGGGAACTATGAACAGATTGGAGTAGAACCCCCATCCCTTGTTCTCTTAATGGAACAGGATGAATCACTCCCATTTTTAACAGGTCTTCTACGCAATGTAAGAATGCCTGTCTTTTTATGTGGTCTGAAGACAACTGAGACCTGTGGAACCTCCCCCTTGGGGGAAGCCCCTTGAATTCCAGAAGATAACCTTGGGAGACTATTTCTAGCGCCCAAGGATCCAGAACATCTCTTGCCTGAGCGAAGAGAGAGAGTCTGCCCCCCACCAGATCCGGTCCCGGATCGGGGGCCAACATTTCATGCTGTCTTGGTAGCAGTGGCAGGTTTCTTGGCCTGCTTTCCCTTGTTCCAGCCTTGCATTGGTCTCCAAGCTGGCTTGGCTTGAGAAGTATTACCCTCTTGCTTAGAGGACGTAGCACTTTGGGCTGGTCCGTTTCTACGAAAGGGACGAAAATTAGGTTTATTTTTTGCCTTGAAAGGCCGATCCTGAGGAAGGGCGTGGCCCTTACCCCCAGTGATATCAGAGATAATCTCTTTCAAGTCAGGGCCAAACAGCGTTTTCCCCTTGAAAGGAATGTTAAGTAGCTTGTTCTTGGAAGACGCATCAGCCGACCAAGATTTCAACCAAAGCGCTCTGCGCGCCACAATAGCAAACCCAGAATTCTTAGCCGCTAACCTAGCCAATTGCAAAGTGGCGTCTAGGGTAAAAGAATTAGCCAATTTGAGAGCATTGATTCTGTCCATAATCTCCTCATAAGGAGGAGAATCACTATCGACCGCCTTTATCAGCTCATCGAACCAGAAACATGCGGCTGTAGCGACAGGGACAACGCATGAAATTGGTTGTAGAAGGTAACCCTGCTGAACAAACATCTTTTTAAGCAAACCTTCTAATTTTTTATCCATAGGATCTTTGAAAGCACAACTATCCTCTATGGGTATAGTGGTGCGTTTGTTTAAAGTGGAAACCGCTCCCTCGACCTTGGGGACTGTCTGCCATAAGTCCTTTCTGGGGTCGACCATAGGAAACAATTTTTTAAATATGGGGGGAGGGACGAAAGGAATACCGGGCCTTTCCCATTCTTTATTAACAATGTCCGCCACCCCGCTTGGGTATAGGAAAAGCTTCTGGGAGCCCCGGCACCTCTAGGAACTTGTCCATTTTACATAGTTTCTCTGGGATGACCAACTTGTCACAATCATCCAGAGTGGATAATACCTCCTTAAGCAGAATGCGGAGATGTTCCAACTTAAATTTAAATGTAATCACATCAGGTTCAGCTTGTTGAGAAATGTTCCCTGAATCAGTAATTTCTCCCTCAGACAAAACCTCCCTGGCCCCATCAGACTGGGTTAGGGGCCCTTCAGAAACATTATTATCAGCGTCGTCATGCTCTTCAGTATCTAAAACAGAGCAGTCACGCTTACGCTGATAAGTGTTCATTTTGGCTAAAATGTTTTTGACAGAATTATCCATTACAGCCGTTAATTGTTGCATAGTAAGGAGTATTGGCGCGCTAGATGTACTAGGGGCCTCCTGAGTGGGCAAGACTCGTGTAGACGAAGGAGGGAATGATGCAGTACCATGCTTACTCCCCTCACTTGAGGAATCATCTTGGGCATCATTGTCACATAAATCACATTTATTTAAATGAATAGGAATTCTGGCTTCCCCACATTCAGAACACAGTCTATCTGGTAGTTCAGACATGTTAAACAGGCATAAACTTGATAACAAAGTACAAAAAACGTTTTAAAATAAAACCGTTACTGTCACTTTAAATTTTAAACTGAACACACTTTATTACTGCAATTGCGAAAAAACATGAAGGAATTGTTCAAAATTCACCAAATTTTCACCACAGTGTCTTAAAGCCTTAAAAGTATTGCACACCAAATTTGGAAGCTTTAACCCTTAAAATAACGGAACCGGAGCCGTTTTGAACTTTAACCCCTTTACAGTCCCTGGTATCTGCTTTGCTGAGACCCAACCAAGCCCAAAGGGGAATACGATACCAAATGACGCCTTCAGAAAGTCTTTCTAAGTATCAGAGCTCCTCTCACATGCGACTGCATGCCATGCCTCTCAAAAACAAGTGCGCAACACCGGCGCGAAAATGAGGCTCTGCCTATGCTTTGGGAAAGTCCCTAAAGAATAAGGTGTCTAAAACAGTGCCTGCCGATATTATTATAGCAAAATACCCAAATAAAATGATTCCTCAAGGCTAAATATGTGTTAATAATGAATCGATTTAGCCCAAAAAAAGTCTACAGTCTTAATAAGCCCTTGTGAAGCCCTTATTTACGATCGTAATAAACATGGCTTACCGGATCCCATAGGGAAAATGACAGCTTCCAGCATTACATCGTCTTGTTAGAATGTGTCATACCTCAAGCAGCAAGAGACTGCTCACTGTTCCCCCAACTGAAGTTAATTGCTCTCAACAGTCCTGTGTGGAACAGCCATGGATTTTAGTGACGGTTTGCTAAAATCATTTTCCTCATACAAACAGAAATCTTCATCTCTTTTCTGTTTCTGAGTAAATAGTACATACCAGCACTATTTCAAAATAACAAACTCTTGATTGAATAATAAAAACTACAGTTAAACACTAAAAAACTCTAAGCCATCTCCGTGGAGATGTTGCCTGTACAACGGCAAAGAGAATGACTGGGGTAGGCGGAGCCTAGGAGGGATCATGTGACCAGCTTTGCTGGGCTCTTTGTCATTTCCTGTTGGGGAAGAGAATATCCCACAAGTAAGGATGACGCCGTGGACCGGACACACCTATGTTGGAGAAAAAACCCTTAATAAACACACCAAAGGTGTTTAAAAGTGTCTACCAATGAGTATTTGCTGAATAAAATAATCGATTGCCCTTTCACAGTGTCCACCAGCCTATTGAGCCCTGTTAAATAAGCCCTTATTCTATACTAAGTCTCAGAATATGGCTTACCCTTCCCTCATGGGGATTCCTGTCAGTCTTCTAGCATTATCGTGTCTAGACAAGAAAAAAAGATGACTGAAACATACCTTAATGCAGTTAAGCCTGCAAACTGTTCCCCCCAACTGAAGTTTTCTGGTACTCCTCAGTCCTGTGTGGGAACAGCAGTGGATTTTAGTTACAACATGCTAAAATCGTTTTTCTCTCAGCAGAAATCTTCACTTTTCTGCCAGAGAGTAAATAGTACAAACCGGTACCACTTAAAAATAAACTTTTGATTGAAGATATAAAACTACAAATCTAACACCACATTCACTTTACCCTCCCGTGGAGATGCCCTACTGCTAGAGCGGCAAAGAGAATGACTGGGGGTGGAGCTAGGGGGGGAGCTATATGGACAGCTCTGCTGTGTGCTCTCTTTGCCACTTCCTGTAGGGAATGAGAATATCCCACAAGTAAGGATGAATCCGAGGACTAGATACACCTTGCAAGAGAAATTATTCTGTTTGGTCCTTAACTTATTGGACCTATCCTGAGGAAGGGCGTGACCTTTTCCTCCAGTAATATCAGAAATTATCTCCTTCAGACCAGGCCCGAATAGGGTCTGTCCCTTGAAGGGGATGTTAAGAAGCTTAGACTTTGAAGTAACGTCTGCTGACCAGGACTTAAGCCATAGCGCCCTACGCGCCAAAATGGCAAAATCTGAATTCTTAGCCGTTAGCTTGGCTAAATGAAAAATGGCGTCAGAAATAGAGTTAGCTAACTTAAGATCTTTAATCCTGTCTAGAATATTGTCTAGCGGGGTCTCCACCTGTAGAGCCTCCTCAAGAGACTCAAACCAAAAAGCTGCTGCAGCAGTAACTGGGGCAATGCATGCAAGAGGCTGGAGAATAAAACCTTGATGTATAAAATTTTTCTTAAGGAGACCCTCCAATTTTTTATCCATAGGATCTAGGAAAGCACAACTGTCCTCGACGGGGATAGTTGTACGCTTAGCTAGGGTAGAGACTGCTCCCTCCACCTTAGGAACCGTCTGCCACGAGTCCCGTATGGCGGCATCTATGGGAAACATATTTTTGAAAAGCAGGATGGGGGAGAGAACGGCACACCTGGTCTATCCCATTCCTTAGCAATAATTTCCAAAAACCTCTTAGGGACTGGAAAAACATCAGTGTAAACAGGCACTGCAAAGTATTTGTCCATTTTACACAATTTCTCTGGAACCACAATGGGGTCACAGTCATCCAGAGTCACTAAAACCTCCCTAAGCAATAAGCGGAGGTGTTCAAGCTTAAATTTAAATGCTGTCATTTCAGAATCAGACTGAAGTAACGCCTTCCCTGAGTCTGAAATGTCACCCACAGATAGATGCTCACCTGCCTCGGCTTCTGAGCATTGTGAGGGTATATTGGACACAGGCATTAAAGCGTCAGAAAGCTCTGTATTAGTTCTAGCCCCAGAGCTGTCTCGCTTTCCTTGTAACCCTGGCAGTTTGGAGAATACCTCTGAGAGGGTAGCATTCATAACTGCCGCCATGTCCTGTAAGGTAAAAGAATTAGACGCGCTAGATGTACTTGGCGTCACTTGAGCGGGAGTTATAGGTTCTGACACATGGGGAGAGCTAGATGGCATAATCTCCCTCTTTTCAGTCAGAGAATCCCCTGGAGATAAATCTTTAAGCGCCATAATATGGTCTTTATAGTTTATAGAAATATCAGTACATTTGGTACACATTCTAAGAGGGGGTTCCACCATGGCTTCCAAACATATTGAACAAGGAGTTTCCTCTATGTCAGACATGTTTAACAGACTAGTAATGAGACAAGCAAGCTTGCAAAACACTTTAATAAAGGTGAAACAGCAATTAAACAAAAACGTTACTGTGCCTTTAAGAGAAAAAAACTAGCACTTAAACTGCAAAACAGTGTAAAAATACAGTAAAGTCTTTGAAATTTTTACAGTGTGTGTAAGGGACTAAAGCAACATTGCACCCACTTGCAAATGGATGATTAACCCCTTAGGCCCCAAACCGGATTGAAAAATGTTAAAAAAACGTTAAGTCAATTGAGCACCTTGCCACAGCTCCGCTGAGGCTCCTACCTGCCCTCAAAAACGATTTTGTGCAGAAATAACCCCTTTAAAATGGTCCTCAGATGCCAGAGGACTCCTCTAGGGAAGCTGGATGTCTCAGTCTGAATTAAAACTGCGTAGTTAGAGCACTAAAATAGGCCCCTCCCACCATGTACTGGCTGCCAGAGGGGCCTTAAGAAAATACTCCTAGGAGTATCTGATTAGCCATGTGGAAACTAGGCCCCAAATAAAGACTTATCTCCCTCAGAGAAAAAAACGTCCTATTTATGAAATCATGTAAACGTTTTGTCACTAAGTAATATGATTATTAACATGAGTATTACCCTGTTTTGTAAGCATGATCCCAGTCGCTGTTAAATCACTGCATCAGGCTTACCTCAAATACACAAGGCTCTGTCAGAATTTTCTAGAACTTATTCATCTCTCTAGAAATAAAAATACTGAACATACCTCAAAGCAGGTAATCTGCAGACCGTTTCCCAACTGAAGTTTTCCCATACTCTTCAGTTATGTGTGAGAACAGCAATGGACCTTAGTTACAAACCGCTAAGATCATCAAACCTCCAGGCAGAATTCTTCTTCTAATTTCTGCCTGAGAGTAAAACAGTACAACGCTGGTACCGTTTAAAAATAACAAACTCTTGATTGAAGGTAAAACTACACTAAGTCACCACATATCTCTTGATACTTCCTTTCTTGTCGAGAGTTGCAAGAGAATTTCTGGGGGGTGGCAGTTAGGGGAGGAGCTATATAGACAGCTCTGCTGTGGGTGTCCTCTTGCAAATTTCCTGTTGGGAAGGAGAATATCCCACAAGTAATGGATGAACCCGTGGACTGGATACAACTTTACAAGAGAAAAACCTTTAAAAAACCTTAGCACCCAGGTGGGAAAGTGCGTAGCACTCAAAGGGTTAAGATCTGCTATTATTGTGAAGTAAAGCATCAAGGAGAACAGCAAAGCCATGTAGTGGTAGACCCCGAAAAACACAGAGCTGAAGCACATAGCATGTAGAAATTGCCTCTAATCTGTTGCATAAATCACTGCAGAGTTTCAAACTGCTTCTGGAAGCAACATCAGCACAATAACTGTGCACTTCATGTAATGAGTTTCCATAGCCAAATAGCTGTACACATGCCTCATATCAATATACACAATCCCAAGCATTGGCTGGAGTGGTGTAAAGAATACTGCCAATGGCTTCTAGAGTGGGGGAAATGTGTTCTCTGGAGTGACGAATCCTGTTTCACTATCTAGCAATCTAATGGATTAGATGCCAGGAGAATGCTAACTACCGTGTCTTCTGTAAAGTTTGGTGGTGGAGGAGGGATAACGATCTATGTCTGTTTTTCATGGGTTTTGGCTCGGCTTCTAAGTTCCAGTGAAAGGTCATCTGAAGACTGTGCCCCCTGTGCACAAAGTGCACAAAGTGGAGTAACTGAAGTGGCCTGCACAGAGCCTGACTTCAACCTCAATGAACAACTCTGAAATAAACTGAAACGTTGATTGTGAGACAAACCTTTGCGTACAACATCAGTGCCTGGACTTTACAAAAACTCTTTTGGCTGAATGGGCACCAGAAAACCTTACCAGAAGAGAGGTGGCTGTTATAACCACACAGGGTAAAGGGGGAACAAGCCCATGGTTTTGGAATGGAATACACAACAAGCTCATATAGGTGTGATGATCGGGTTTCCATATAATTTTAGCTAAAGACTAAGATATGCTGCAGTCTTCCCCAAAGTAAAAACTGAATCATAATAATGGTCACGTTAAGATCCACTTTTTAATTTGGAATGCCTGGTGGGAAAGTAGATTTGTGCATGAGCTGCAGGAAGTCGGGTACAGAATAAACAGGTTAGGAATACCTAAATGTATTGCCTTTAGAGTGTGAGGTACACTGCTTGTTGAAAAGGTTTTAAAAAAATAAAAAATAAAGGACATGGCTGAGTAGCAGCCAGGGGGACTGAAAGAAAGCACTTTAGGAGGCAAAGTGCTTTCATAAAAAAGAAGGAAATTCTTATGGGATTCTGCCTCAAGGAAGCTCACATGGTACAGGGAAATGACCTTTAACATAAAATGTTTACTGACCCTTTAAAGGGACAATAAAAATGAAATTTATGCTTACCTGATAAATTTGTTTCTTTCTTGACACGGCGAGTCCACGGATCATCATAATTACTATTGGGAATATCACTCCTGACCAGCAGGAAGAGGCAAAGAGCACCACAGCAAATATGTTAAATACCACTCCCCTTACCCACAAACCAGTCATTTCGACCCAAAGGGAAAGGAGGAAAGGAAGTAATATAAGGTGCAGAGGTGCCTGAGGTTTATGTAAAAATAAACTGACTGAAAATACAGGGCGGGCCGTGAACTCACCGCATCAAGAAAGAAACAAACAAATTTATCATTTATTCATACATTTCATTTTCTTTCTAATGACACGGTGAGTCCACGGATCATCATAATTACTATTGGGAATCAATACCCAAGCTAGAGGGAGGGACAAGACAGCCTAAACAGAAGGCACCACTGCTTGAAGAACCTGTCTCCCAAAAACAGCCTCAGCTGAAGCAAAAATAACAAATCTGTAAAATTTAGAAAAAGTGTGTAAAGATGACCAAGTGGCAGTCTTGCAAATCTGATCTACAGAAGCACCATTTTTAAAAGTCCAAGTAGAAGAAAACGGCCTTCATGGAATAAGCCGTGATTTTCTCAAGAGGCTGCTGACCAGCAGTCTTATATGCCAAACGAACAACGCTCCTCAACCAACAAGAAGAGAAGTAGCCGTAGCTTTCTGACTTTTACGCTTCCCAGAAAAAACAACAAATAAAGAAAAAAACTGGCAAAAATCCTTAGTCGCCTGCAAATAATATTTCAATGCATGAACTACATCCAGATTGTGCAACAAACGTTCCTTATATCCAAAACAACCTTGAAAAAGAAACCTAGGACAATACGCAGTACTACCTTATCAAAATGAAAAATCTGGAAAGGAGATTCACACTGCAGTGCTGAAAACTCTGAAACTCTTCGAGCCAAAAAAATAGCAACCAAAGACAAAACATCCAAGATAACTTAATATCCAAAGAATGCATAGGCTCAAACGGAGCCTGCTGACAGAACTCTAAGAACTAAATTAAGACTCCAAGGAGAAATCACAAACTTAAACATAGGCCAGATTCTAACCAAAACCTGACAAAAAGACTGAACGTCTGGCACATACGCCAGACGCTTGTGCAACAAAATAGAAAAGCAGAAGATTGACCCCTCAGGGTACTATCAGATAAACCCTTCTCCAGACCCTCCTGGAGAGAAGACAAAATCCTAGGAATCTTAACTCTACACCAAGAGAAACCCATAGATTCCCAATATAGATATGTACCCCATATCTTATAATAAAGCCTTCTAGCCACAGGCTTATGTGCCTGAATCATAGACTCAATAACCGACTCAGAAAACCCCACGCTTAGATAGAATTAAGCGTTTAATCTCCAAGCAGTAAGGTTCAGAGAAACGAAATTTGGATGAAGGAAGGGCCCCTGAAATAGGTCCTTCCTTAACAGAAGACTCCAAGGAGGATAGGATGACATCTGAACCATATCTGCATACCAGATACTGCGAGGCCACGCCGGTACAATGAGAATCACCGACACCCTTTCTTGACTGATCCGAGCAATGACCTGAGGAAGAAGAGCAAACAGAGAGAACACGTATGCCAGACTGAACCTCCAAGGAACTGCGAACGCATCTATCAGTACAGCCTGAAGATCCCTTGGCCTTGATCCATACTTAGGAAGCTTTGCATTCTGACGAGATGCCATGAGATCCAGCTCCAGCTGCCCCCACCTGAGAATCAAGCTGGTAAACACCTCCGGAAGAAGATCCCACTCCCCGGGATGAAAAATCTGTCTGCTCAGAAAAACTGCTTCCCAATTGTCCACCCCTGGAATATGGATCGCAGATAGACAACAGTTGTGAGCCTCCGCCCACTGAACAATCCAAGTCACCTACAATATGGCTAAGGAACCTCAAGTTCCTCCCTGATGGATG
The DNA here is from genome assembly GCF_027579735.1 of Bombina bombina. Lineage (NCBI taxonomy): Eukaryota > Metazoa > Chordata > Amphibia > Anura > Bombinatoridae > Bombina > Bombina bombina. The sequence continues at coordinate 1,070,333,509 of NC_069499.1, forward strand.
ATATAAACCAAGAGGAGATATAGTCCGACTGGAACCCAGCTAAAAACAACTGATGCCAAGGAGCCAAACTATCAGAGCATTGAAAATTGCTCTCTACTCTAAAATTAAAGAGAAGAGCAGACACTCCCGAGTCCATTATCATAAAAAGACTCAGACAGCATACCAGCCTAGCAGGATGGCAAAAAAAAAAGAACTAAATGCAGCTGCAGTTAGATTTTAACTCCCGACCTACTGGTTATAAAAAGCTAAGCCATCAACCAGACAACTAGAGCTTGCTGTAGGCTGGACCTTAGACTGCAGATAGAGGAAAACAAAAAAATCCCTGAAAACAGACCTCTGTTCGAAAACCTCTTCCAAATACAGAAACTAAAAGTGCCCCATGAAGATGGAACACAGAAGACCTCTCCAGAATCCAAACAAGAAAAAGTAGATTAAATAAAATCTCTCGAAAAGGAAGTAGTTAGAAAGAATAATAACACCTGAACCTTCTATAGTCCAGAAGATGTACCATTCTCGGCTGCTGAATCCATAAACTAGTGAAGATCCCGAAACATGGGAACAATAAAGACACATCCCAGACAGGGGCTGGTACTCTCCCCAGGAAAGAACGTCCTGAACCCTGTATCAAGGGAAGATTCTCATCGTACCTGAAATTGCAGATACTCTAGAAAGAGAATCTGCCTCCGGAAGAAAAACTGACACTGGCCGAAAAGACATGACCCCTGATAAAAACATAATTTATGCTTACATGCTAAATTTATTTCTCTTGTAGTGTATCCAGTCCACGGATCATCCATTACTTATGGGATATTCTCCTTCCCAACAGGAAGTTGCAAGAGGATCACCCACAGCAGAGCTGCTATATAGCTCCTCCCCTCACTGCCATATCCAGTCATTCGAGCCGAAACAAGACGAGAAAGGAGAAACCATAGGGTGCAGTGGTGACTGTAGTTTAATTAAAATTTAGACCTGCCTTAAAACGCCAGGGCGGGCCGTGAACTGGATACACTACAAGAGAAATAAATTTATCAGGTAAGCATAAATTATGTTTCTCTTGTTAAGTGTATCCAGTCCACGGATCATCCATTACTTATGGGATACCAATACCAAAGCTAAAGTCACGGATGATGGGAGGGACAAGGCAGGATTAAACGGAAGGAACCACTGCTGAAGAACCTTTCTCCCAAAAACAGCCTCCAAAAAAGCAAAAAGTATCAAATTTGTAAAATTTTGAAAAGGTGTGAAGCGAAGACCAAGTCGCAGCCTTGCAAATCTGTTCAACAGAGGCCTTATTTTTAAAGGCCCAGGTGGAAGCCACAGCTCTAGTAGAATGAGCTGTAATCCTTTCGGGGGGCTGCTGTCCAGCAGTCTCATAGGCTAAGCGAATTATGCTCCGAAGCCAAAAGGAAAGAGAGGTTGCCAAAGCTTTTTGACCTCTCCTCTGTCCAGAGTAAACGACAAACAGGGAAGATGTTTGGCGAAAATCTTTAGTAGCTTGTAAGTAAAACTTCAAGGCACGGACTACGTCCAGATTATGTAAGAGACGTTCCTTCTTTGAAGAAGGATTAGGACACAAATGATGGAACAACAATCTCTTGATTGATATTTTTGTTAGAAAACCACCTTAGGTAAAAACCCAGGCTTTGGTACGCAGAAACTACCTTATCTGCATGAAAAATCAGATAAGGAGAATCACATTGTAAGGCAGATAGCTCAGAGACTCTTCGAGCCGAGGAAATAGCCATCAAAAACAGAACTTTCCAAGATAAAAGTTTAATATCAATGGAATGAAGGGGTTCAAACGGAACTCCTTGAAGAACTTTAAAACTGTTGCTCCCCCGTGGAGCTTAAACTTGGTTCTTAAACACAGGCTTAATTCTAACCAAAGCCTGACAAAATGCCAGGGTCTGACACGTGGGGAGAGTTAGTCTGACGACTTAGAAAATCCGCCTCCCAGTTCTCTACGCCTGGGATGTGGATCGCTGACAGATGGCAAGAGTGAGACTCTGCCCAAAGAATTATCTTAGAGACTTCTAACATCGCTAGGGAACTCCTGGTTCCCCCTTGATGGTTGATGTAAGCCACAGTCGTGAATATTGCTCTTAACTCCAGAATATTTATTGGGAGGAGTTTCTCCTCCTGAGTCCACGATCCCTGAGCCTTCAGGGAGTTCCAGACTGCGCCCCAACCTAGAAGGCTGGCATCTGTTACAATCGTCCAATCTGACCTGCGAAAGGTCATACCCTTGGACAGATGGACCCGAGATAGCCAGAGAAGAGAATCTCTGGTCTCTTGATCCAGATTTAGTAGAGGGGACAAATCTGAGTAATCCCCATTCCACTGATTTAGCATGCATAATTGCAGCGGTCTGAGATGCAGGCGCGCAAATGGCACTATGTCCATTGCCGCTACCATTAAGCCGATTACTTCCATGCACTGAGCCACTGATGGACGTAGAATGGAATGAAGGACACGGCAAGCATTTAGAAGTTTTGATAACCTGGACTCAGTCAGGTAAAATTTTCATCTCTACAGAATCTATAAGAGTCCCTAGGAAGGTGAAACTTGTGAGCTGGTGATAGAGAACTCTTTTGCACGTTCACTTTCCACCCATGCGACCTCAGAAATGCCAGAACTATCTCTGTATGAGACTTGGCAATTTGAAAGCTTGACGCCTGTATCAGGATGTCGTCTAGATACGGAGCCACCGCTATGCCTCGCGGTCTTAGAACCGCCAGAAGTGAGCCAGAACCTTTGTAAAGATTCTCGGGGCTGTGGCCAACCGAAGGGAAGAGCTACAAATTGGTAATGCCTGTCTAGAAAGGCAAACCTTAGGAACCGATTATCTTTGTGAATCGGTATGTGAAGGTAGGCATCCTTTAAGTCAACTGTGGTCATGTACTGACCCTCTTGGATCATGGGTAGGATGGTCCGAATAGTTTCCATTTTGAATGATGGAACTCCTGAGGAATTTGTTTAAGATCTTTAGATCCAAGATTGGTCTGAAGGTTCCCTCTTTCTTGGGAACCACAAACAGATTTGAATAAAACCCCTGTCCCTGTTCCGGAACTGGATGGATCACTCCCATTACTAGGAGGTCTTGCACACAGCTTAGGAATGCCTCTTTCTTTATCTGGTTTGCTGATAACCTTGAAAGATGAAATCTCCCTTGTGGAGGAGAAGCTTTGAAGTCCAGAAGATATCCCTGAGATATGTTCTCCAACGCCCAGGGATCCTGAACATCTCTTGCCCACGCCTGGGCGAAGAGAGAAAGTCTGCCCCCCACTAGATCCGTTTTCGGATAGGGGGCCGTTTCTTCATGCTGTCTTGGGGGCAGCAGCAGGTTTTCTGGCCTGCTTGCCCTTGTTCCAGGACTGGTTAGGTTTCCAGGCCTGTCTGGAATGAGCAACAGTTCCCTCTTGTTTTGAAGCGGAGGAAGTTGATGCTGCTCCTGCCTTGAAATTTCGAAAGGCCCGAAAATTAGACTGTTTGGCCTTTGATTTGGCCCTGTCCTGAGGAAGGGTATGACCCTTGCCTCCAGTAATGTCAGCAATAATTTCCTTCAAGCCAGGCACGAATAGGGTCTGCCCCTTGAAAGGAATGTTGAGTAACTTAAGACTTTGAAGTCACGTTAGCTGACCAGGATTTAAGCCATAGCGCCCTACGCGCCTGGATGGCGAATCCGGAATTCTTAGCCGTAAGTTTAGTCAAATGAACAATGGCATCAGAAACAAATGAGTTAGCTAGCTTAAGCGTTCTAAGCTTGTCAATAATTTCCTCCAATGGAGCTGTATGGATGGCCTCTTCCAGGGCCTCAAACCAGAATGTCGCCGCAGCAGTGACAGGCGCAATGCATGCAAGGGGCTGCAAAATAAAACCTTGTTGAATAAACATTTTCTTAAGGTAACCTAATTTTTTATCCATTGGATCTGAAAAAGCACAACTGTCCTCAACCGGGATAGTGGTACGCTTTGCTAAAGTAGAAACTGCTCCCTCCACCTTAGGGACCGTCTGCCATAAGTCCCGTGTATTGGCGTCTATTGGAAAAAAAATTCTAAATATAGGAGGTGGGGAAAAGGGCACACCGAGTCTATCCCACTCCTTGCTAATAATTTCTGTAAGCCTTTTAGGTATAGGAAAAACGTCAGTACACACCGGCACCGCATAGTATCTAACCAGCCTACACAATTTCTCTGGAATTGCAAGTGTGTTACAGTCATTCAGAGCAGCTAATACCTCCCCAAGCAATACACGGAGGTTCTCAAGCTTAATTTAAAATTAGAAATCTCTGAATCAGGTTTCCCCGAGTCAGAGATGTCACCCACAGAATGAAGCTCTCCGTCCTCATGTTCTGCATACTGTGACGCAGTATCAGACATGGCTCTTACAGCATTTGCGCGCTCTGTATCTCTCCTAACTCCAGAGCTATCGCGCTTTGCCTCTTAATTCAGGCAATCTAGATAATACCTCTGACAGGGTATTATTCATGATTGCAGCCATGTCCTGCAAGGTAATCGCTATGGGCGTCCCTGATGTAATTGGCGCCATATTAGCGGTGCGTTCTCCTGAGCGGGAGGCGAAGGGTCTGACACGTGGGGAGAGTTAGTCGGCATAACTTCCCCCTCGACAGAACCTCTGTGATAATTCTTTTATAGATAAAGACTGATCTTTATTGTTTAAGGTGAAATCAATACATTTAGTACACATTCTCTATGGGGCTCCACCATGGCTTTTCAAACATAATGAACAAGTAGGTTCCTCTGTATCAGACATGTTTAAACCAGACTAGCAATGAAACTAGCAAGCTTGGAAAACACTTAAAACAAGTTTACAAGCAATATAAAAAACGTTACTGCACCTTTAAGAAACACAAATTTTGTCCAAATTTGAAATAAACAGTGAAAAAAGGCAGTTACACTAACGAAAATTTTTACAGTGTATGTAATAATTTAGCAGAGCATTGCACCCACTTGCAAATGGATGATTAACCCCTTAATACCAAAACGGAAATAACAAATGACAAAAACGTTTTTTTTATACAGTCACAACTGCCAAAGCTCTACTGTGGCTTTTTTACCTCCCTCAATACGACTTTTGAAGCCTTTTGAGCCCTTCAGAGAAGTCCTGGAACATGCAGAAGAAGCTGGATGTCTGTGTCTGTAATTTATGCTGCGCAAAAAAAGCGCTAAAATAGGCCCCTCCCACTCATATTACAACAGTGGAAATCCTCCAGGAACTGTTTCTAGGCAAAATTCAAGCCAGCCATGTGGAAAAAAACTAGGCCCCAATAAGTTATCACAAAACATATATAAAAAAATGATTAAACATGCCAGCAAACGTTTTAAAATACACTTTTATAAGAGTATGTATCTCTATTAATAAGCCTGATACCAGTCGCTATCACTGCATTTAAGGCTTTACTTACATTACTTCGGTATCAGCAATTTTCTAGCAAATTCCATCCCTAGAAAAATATTTTAACTGCACATACCTTATTACAGGAAAAACTGCACGCTATTCCCCCTCTGAAGTTACCTCACTCCTCAGAATATGTGAGAACAGCAAAGGATCTTAGTTACTTCTGCTAAGATCATAGAAAACGCAGGCAGATTCTTCTTCCAAATACTGCCTGAGAAACAGTACACTCCGGTACCATTTAAAAATAACAAACTTTTGATTGAAGAAATAAACTAAGTATAAAACACCACAGTCCTCTTACGACCTCCATCTTAGTTGAGAGTTGCAAGAGAATGACTGGATATGGCAGTGAGGGGAGGAGCTATATAGCAGCTCTGCTGTGGGTGATCCTCTTGCAACTTCCTGTTGGGAAGGAGAATATCCCATAAGTAATGGATGATCCGTGGACTGGATACACTTAACAAGAGAAAGAGTTAAAAGGAAACCATTCCATTAGTCCTACACACTTGGCAAGTGATGGCAAAACTCCTAGCACCCACAAGTCAGAGGACAATACCGTCAGACCAGATCCAAACAAGGACTTATCCTAAAAAGATTAATGCCAGAAGCGTGATCTGAAGAAAACTTACAAAAAGGATCTGCCACAGCAGAACCAAAAAGCCTAGACTAAACCACAAGTAGGCTGCTCAGCTGGACAGCTGTAATGCCTGGCGAGCTAGGACAGCACTTCTCCCTTATCCAAGACTAGCTGAAAATCCCAGAGAACTTGGACTGCTCCTACTGAAGAATAAATGGGAAAACTCCTGTGCTACAAAGGATAAAAAAACAGCAAACAAACAGCCATTCTAAATAAAGATTGAAGCTCTCCAAACTAGAATATCAATGGTCCCTACTACCCTAAGCACCATGATATATAAAGTAGACAGGTTATTACGCACAGGAGAAAAGGAAAAAAAAAAAATCCCTGACTTCTCCCATACATGAAGAAATTCTCCTAGCAGAGTCGAAAACAGGAAAATTCCTTAACAAATGAATCCTATTAAATAAAAATGCACTAGATTCATGAGGACTAACGACAGGAGAGTCGAAGTTTCCCAAGCCAACCCTTCCTAAATAAAAGGGAAAACCGGCTAAAATCTGAAGAAAACTACTTCAGAACCAGATGAAGGAATTACACTGTCCAAATCAAAGGGTGAACCATCAAATGCTAACAACTATCCTGATCATAAAACTACAAGGAGGACAGAATGCGTAGTAGCAACGGCACAGACACCTTGTTATCTGATTCCTTAATTAACCTCTTGCGATTTCCCTTTCAGATAGGAAAAGCAGATAAAGCCACAAATGTCAAAGCCACCTGGGCAGACAATTCTGCAAGCAAAAAAAACCTCCAGGAGATTTAGAGGAACCGCAGGGCACTTCATGTGATGCCTGAACAAGGCTTGGGACGACTAAGGAGAAAGCGGTGGCATAGCCTAAACAGCATCACCTAGAGAGACATGAGGCTAAAAGGGTTTTCAGAATAAAAAATAATTAACATGACACTGTCACTTTAAGAATCCTAACAAGGATTTCCAGAATTTTTTTATATTTTACATGACACTGACACTTTAAAATGAAATGAAAACGGTCACTCTAAAAAAAGAGAAGTTAGTAAGCACAAACACAACAAACAAGAAATAAAGCCATCCTACACTCCAGACTGACTGAAGTGTCTAAACTATATGCTGCTATTCAACATACCGAATAAACAAAAATAATGGCCATGAGAAAAAAAAGTTCCACCTGTTTCAATACAGAAAACGGTACACATGTCTCACTAACTAGGTCCTAACATAAAGAGAGCGCGCAATCCACTTAGTCTGCACACTGCAGACACCTACCCGCCACAGAAATATGTAATGGAGGAGGACCGTAGCGCTCATAATACAAAAGAGCAGCTGATCCAGGCATAAGTGCAAACATAATACAAACTTAAAAACTGAACCTGCAGAGGCCTTCCCGCCACAGAAAAAGCAAATGGCGGAGGACTATAGCGCCCCCTAGGATTCTGACAAAACATATGGGCTGCCGTTCTTATCTACACTGCAGAATCCTTCCCGCCACAGAAAAATGAGATGGTGGATCGTGTTGAAAATACATTGCAAACATTGTATAAATAAAAACATAAGCAAAACTACCAGCGTAATAAGACTGATGTTGTTAAAACTTATACAGAGCAAAGCGGCTATAACAATTAGTAGCATAACACCACAATAAAAAGCCGTGACTCAAAAACCTTTACGGCGCAAAGAAAATTTCTCATGCAAGATTTATAAGAGTAACTCGCTATATGCTGAGAAATAAAACACCTAGGCTGCCTGTTAACAAAACCTCTAGGACAATTCCTGAGTTAAGCAAGGACCTAGAGGTTCAGAGATCCAGCCCTGCTGCCTTCACAATAAAAATAATAAATTGGCCTCGCTGGAACAAAAAAAGAATCACATATAAGCCAATAAAATATATATTAGCTAATACCAAAAAACAAGCCTCATGCAACTGTTCCCTTTCCTCCATTTAAAAAGGAAACAGCGTCTCTACCATCTCACATTAAGTGCCTGCACGTTGCCATGAGTAACATCCTAGCAGGATATATTTTGTCCCCATAAAATCTGCAGAAATCTACAAAGTGCACCATCTCCCTCCTTAGCAGACAAAAGGGCACTTACCTTACCAGGTTTGAAAGGCTTCATTCCTCACATGGACCTGTGGAAACAAAAAAGACCAAGTAAACCTACTTAGGCTTTTAAAAGAAGGGCAGCACAAGCTACTTGGGAGGCACAGAAGGGATTATACCCCACAAGTTCCCAAATGCTTAAAAGCCACCACTGCTCTACTGAAGAGACTGACATGGACTACAGCTAAACCCCAAAAACCAGAGCAAACCTGCTCTGCTTAAAAAAATAAACTCTTGATTGAAGAATCAGACACCTAACTTTACTACCTCCTTGCAACTGATACAAGCAAAGAGAATGACTGGGGGTTGTGGGTAAGGGGAGAGGTATTTAACAGCTTTGCTGTGGTGCTCTATGCCTCCTCCTGCTGGTCAGGAGTGATATTCCCAATAGTAATTATGATGATCCGTGGACTCACTGTGTCATTAGAAAGAAACACCTTATAATTACAAGACATTTCTGTTGTGTTGCTATAGAATGACATATCAGTCAATTCTATTTATGAAACAAGTTAACAACCCTTTTTACTGCAATTCTTTTTCAAAAGCCAAACTCCACCCACTGTTTACCTTATTTTGAGCCAATTAGGGCTTTAGTCTGCAGTGAACAAGACTAGCCTTGGACGTGTTACTATAAAATGCATTGCTTTGCATTTGTTACCAGTAAAAGCCAATTATTGAAAAATATGTAGCAGGGTTAGCGCAGAGAAGTCAGCAAGGTGCATTTCAAGTTCTGAGGATAAGAAAATCCTCAATTGTCAGAGCTATATTACTTGACAATTAGGCAGAATATATAGTAAACATCTGTTGCAAAAATCTCAAGGTGTTTACTTTCCATTTAATAAGGATTTCTTTTTAAGAGGAAGCAATTGCTGTTTCTACTTTGGTTAAAAGCGACAAAAAAAGTGCAAAAAGAAAATATTCTGTGTATTATGGAAGCAATAGACCAATATAAAAATACTCTGTTTATCCCATTCAAAGGCATTAGACATAGTTAAAACTCAAGAGCAGCAGACTACTAGTACCTTGCTGAATTAACAACATTTCATGTGGATAGGACAGTGTCTAACAGCAATAAGTCAAATTTGCTGTATACTCCAAATTTATTAAAGGGATACAAAACCCAAAAATGTTCGTGTGTGATTCAGAAAGAACACACCATTTTAAAAGTTCCCAGTTTACTTCTATTATCAATTTTGCCTCGTTCCCATGACATTCTGTGTTGAAGTGATATGATACATAGGTAGGCATCTGGAGCAATACATGGCAGCGCTGCCAGCTAGTGTTCTTGCAAAAGAATAACACATAGTGCTCCAGAAAAAGGCCAGCTCCTAAGCATACATCCCTGCTTTTACACAAAAGATACCAAAAGAACAAAGAAAAATTGATATTTAAAGTAAATTAGAAGGTTGTTTAAAAACAAAATGTATGCTTACCTGATAAATTTCTTTCTTTTGCGATGTACCGAGTCCACGGATTCATCCTTACTTGTGGGATATTATCCTTCCTAACAGGAAGTGGCAAAGAGAGCACCACAGCAGATCTGTCTATATAGCTCCCCCCTTAACTCCACCCCCCAGTCATTCGACCGAAGGCCAAGGAAGAAAAAGGAGAAACTATAAGGTGCAGAGGTGACTGAAGTTTTTAATAAATAATACCATCTGTCTTGGACAGGGCGGGCTGTGGACTCGGTACATCGCAAAAGAAAGAAATTTATCACATAAGCATAAATTTTGTTTTCTTTTGCATGATGTACCGAGTCCACGGACTCATCCTTACTTGTGGGATACCAATACCAAAGCTTTAGGACACGGATGAAGGGAGGGACAAGACAGGAACCTAAACAGAAGGCACCACTGCTTGCAAAACCCTTTCTCCCAAAAAAAGCCTCAGAAGAAGCAAAAATATTAAATTTGTAAAATTTTGAAAAGGTATGGAGCGAAGACCAAGTCGCAGCCTTACAAATCTGTTCAACAGAAGCATCATTTTTAAAAGCCCATGTGGAAGCTACCACTCTAGTAGAATGAGCTGTAATCCTTTCAGGTGGCTGCTATCCAGCAGTCTCATAAGCCAAACGGATGATGCTTTTCAGCCAAAAGGAAAGAAAAGTCGCCGTAGCCTTTTGACCCCTACGCTTTCCAGAATAGACAACAAACAAAGAAGATGTTTGACGAAAATCTTTGGTTGCCTGCAAATAAAATTTCAAAGCACGAAACACGTCCAAGTTGTGCAACAGACGTTCCCTTCTTAGAAGGAGGATTATGACAGAGAAGGAACAACAATTTCCTGATTGATATTCCTGTTGGTAACCTTAGGTAGGAACCCAGGCTTGGTACGCAAAACCACCTTATCAGCATGGAAAACAAGATAAGGCGAATCACATTGTAATGCAGATAGTTCAGAAACTCTTTGAGCTGAAGAGATAGCAACAAGGAACAAAACTTTCCAAGATAAAAGCTTAATATCTATGGAATGCATGGGTTCAAACGGAACCCGAAGGAAGAACTTTCAGAACTAAATTTAGACTCCATGGCGGAGCAACAGGTTTAAACACAGGCTTAATTCTAGCTAAAGCCTGACAAAAAGCCTGAACGTCTGGAACATCTGCCAGACGCTTGTGCAACAGAATAGACAGAGCAGATATCTGTCCTTTTAGGGAACTAGCTGACAATCCTTTCTCCAATCCCTCTTGGAGAAAAGGCAAAATCCTGTGAATCCTGATTTTACTCCAGGAGAAGATATTTACACCATATCTTATGATAGATTTTCCTGGTAACAGGCTTTTGAGCCTGAATCAAGGTATCTATGACCGACTCAGAGAAACCCCGCTTTGATAGAATCAAGCGTTCAATCTCCAAGCAGTCAGTTGCAGAGAAATTAGATTTGGATGCTTGAATGGACCTTGAATGAGAAGGTCCCGTCTCAGTGGCAGAGTCCAAGGTGGCAGAGATGACATGTCCACCAGGTCTGCATACCAAGTCCTGCGTGGCCATGCAGGAGCTATCAAAATCACTGAAGCTCTCTCCTGTTTGATTCTGGCAATCAAACGAGGAAGGAGAGGAAATGGTGGAAACACATAGGCCAGGTTGAACTACCAGGGTACTGCTAGTGCATCTATCAGTACTGCCTGAGGATCCCTTGACCTGGATCCGTAACGAGGAAGTTTGGCGTTCTGACGAGACGCCATCAGATCCAATTCTGGTGTGCCCCATAGCCGAACCAGTTGAGCAAACACCTCCGGATGGAGTTCCCACTTCCCCGGATGAAAAGTCTGACGACTTAGAAAATGTGCCTCCCAGTTCTCTACTCCTGGGATATAGATCGCCGACAGATGGCAAGAGTGAGCCTCTGCCCATCGGATTATCCTTGAGACTTCTATCATCACTAAGGAACTCTTTGTTCTGCCCTGATTGATATAAGCCACAGTCGTGATGTTGTCCGACTGAAAACTGATGAATCTGGCCAAAGCCAGCTGACGCCATGCCTGGAGAGCATTGAATATCGCTCTTAATTCCAGAATATTTATCGGTAGGAGAGCCTGCTCCTGAGTCCACAAACCCTGTGCTTTCAGGGAATTCCAGACTGCACCCCAGCCCAGAAGGCTGGCGTCTGTCGTCACTATAACCCAATCTGGCCTGCGGAAACACATTCCCTGGGACAGATGATCCTGTGACAACCACCAAAGAAGAGAGTCTCTGGTCTCTTGATCCAGATTTATCCGAGGAGATAAATCCACATAATCCCCATTCCACTGATTGAGCATGCATTGTTGCAGTGGTCTGAGATGCAAGCGATCAAACGGAACTATGTCTATTGCCACTACCATTAGACCGATTACCTCCATACACTGAGCCACTGACGGCCGAGGAATGTAATGAAGAGCTTGGCAGGTGGACAAAATCTTTGATTTCCTGACCTCCGTCAGAAATATTTTCATGTCCACCGAGTCTATCAGAATCCCTAGAAATGAAACTCTTGTGAGGGAGGAAAGAGAACTCTTTTTTACGTTCACCTTCCACCCGTGAGATCTTAGAAAAGCCAACACTAAGTCCGTTTGAGACTTGGCTAATTGGAAAGTCGACGGTTGAATTAGAATGTCGTCTAGATATGGCGCCACTGCTATGCCCCGCGGTCTTAGAACCGCCAGAAGGGACCCTAGCACCTTTCTGAAGATTTGTGGCGCCGTGGCCAACCCCAAGGGAAGAGCACGAACTGATAATGTTTTTCCAGAAAGGCGAACCTGAGGAACTGGTGATGATCTTTGTGGATAGGAATGTGTAGATAGGCATCCTTTAAGTCCACGGTAGTCATATATTGACCCTCCTGGATCAATGGTAAGATAGTCCGAATGGTCTCCATGTTGAAAGATGGGACTCTTAGGAATTGGTTTAGGATCTTGAGATCTAGAATTGGTCTGAAAGTTCCCTCTATCTTGGGAACCACAAACAGATTGGAGTAGAACCCCTGCCCCTGCTCTGCTTTTGGACCTGGGCAGATCACTCCCATGGTAAAAAGGTCTTTTACAACGCGTAAGAACGCCTCTCTTTTTGTCAGGTTTACAGACAATTGAGAAAGATGGAACCTCCCCCTTGGAGGAGAATCCTTGAATTCTAGAAGGTATCCCTGGGTTACAATTTCTACTGCCCAGGAATCCTGAACATCTCTTGCCCAGGCCTGAGCAAAGAGAGAGAGTCTGCCCCCTACTAGACCCGGTCCCGGATCGGGGGCTACCCCTTCATGCTGACTTAGTGGCAGCAGCAGGCTTTTTGGCATGTTTACCCTTGTTCCAAGCCTGATTAGGTCTCCATGTTGGCTTGGATTGAGCAAAGTTCCCCTCTTGCTTTGCAGCAGAGGAAGAGGAAGTGGGACCACTCTTGAAGTTTCGAAAGGAACGAAAATTATTTTGTTTGGTCCTTGTTTTATTTGACTTATCTTGAGGGAGGGCATGACCCTTCCCTCCAGTAATGTCCAAAATGATCTCTTTAAGTGCAGGCCTGAATAGGGTCTTACCTTTGAAAGGGATGGACAAAAGCTTAGATTTAGATGACACATCAGCCTACCAGGACTTAAGCCATAACGCTCTACGCGCTAAAACGGCAAAACCTGAATTCTTTGCCGCTAATTTAGCAAGATGAAAAGCGGCGTCTGTAATAAAATAATTAGCTAACTTAAGAGCCTTAATTCTGTCCAGAATATCATCTAGTGGGGTCTCCATCTGAAGAGCCCCTTCTAGAGCCTCAAACCAAAAGGCAGCTGCAGTGGTTACAGGAACAATACACGCTATAGGTTGAAGAAGAAAACCTTGATGAACAAAAATTTTCTTTAGGAGACCCTCTAATTTTTTATCCATAGGATCAATGAAAGCACAACTGTCTTCAATAGGTATAGTTGTACGCTTAGCCAGAGTAGAAATAGCTACCTCCATCATAGGGACCGTCTGCCATGAGTCCTTTATGGTGTCAGATATGGGAAACATTTTCTTAAAAACAGGAGGGGGAGCGAACGGAATACCTGGTCTATCCTACTCCTTAGTAACAATGTCTGAAATCCTCTTAGGGACCGGAAAAACATCAGTGTAAACAGGAACCTCTAAATATTTGTCCATTTTACACAATTTCTCTGGAACTACAATAGGGTCACAATTATCCAGAGTCACTAAATCCTCCCTGAGCAATAAGAGGTGCTCTAGCTTAAATTTAAATGCTGTCATATCTGAATCTGTCTGAGAGAACAATTTTCCTGAATCAGAAATCTCTCCCTCAGATAGCAAATCCCTCATCCCTACCTCAGAACATTGTGAGGGAATATCGGATACGGCTACTAAAGCGTCAGAAGGCTCAGCATTTGATCTTAACCCAGAGATACTGCGCTTCCCTTGCAACCCTGGCAGCTTAGAGAAAACCTCTGTGAGGGTAGTATTCATAACTGAAGCCATATCTTGCAAGGTGAAAGAATTAGACGCACTAGAAGTACTTGGCGTCGCTTGCGCGGGCGTTACTGATTGTGACACTTGGGGAGAACTAGATGGCAAAACCTGATTACCTTTTGTCTGAGAATCATCTAATGCCAAACTTTTATAAGTCAAAATATGCTGTTTGCAATTTATAGACATATCAGTACAAGTGGGACACATTCTAAGAGGGGGTTCCACAATGGCTTCTAAACATATTGAGCAATGAGATTCCTCAATGTCAGGCACGTTTAACAGGCTAGTAATGAGGCAAGCAAGCTTGGAAAACACTTTATTTAATGAAAAAAATACAATTTGCAAAAACGGTACTGTGCCTTTAAGAGAAAAAAAAGGCATACACAAACTGCAAAACAGGTTAAAATTGCTTCAAATGTTCCGACATTTTAACAGTGTACCCACTAAGCTTTAGAAGGATTGCACCACAAGTAAATAAGCAATAAACCCCCAAATGAAAAAAAAAACGGATTGATAAAGGTCTAAAACCGGTAAAAACCCCTGTTAGCTCTGCTGTGGCCCTACCTGCCCTTAGGGAACAATAATATGAGGATAAAGTTTCGATTATGGCCCCAGAAGAGAATCAGGACCTCTGGAGAAGTTGCTTGCTGCTTGACTGTATAACTAAATGCGCAACTGAGGCGCGAAAATAGGCCCCGCTTACCGCACTCGATGTTGCTGGGGCCTACATAAAATTCAACAAACCTTGTTTGCAAGCCATGTGGGTTATAAAAACCCCAAATAAGCCAAATGAACCCTCAAACAAATGTCCCATCAGAATAAAAAACGTTACTCCCAAAACACACAAACGTTTGCCCAATCTCTCATATACAAACTGAGTGCCCAAAAAATTAGCCCTTTATGCAAGCTAGTAATGCCTCTTATAACACTAGGATTACTGCTTCCCCTTCCCCTAATGGGGATACTGTCAGCCTTTCTGAGTTAACACAGTCTCTGCAGAAAAAATGACTGAACATACCTCATTGCTGTATAGCAAGAAACCGTTCCTCACACTGAAGTTTTCCTGTACTCCTCAGCTTCTGTGGGAATAGCAGTGGACCTTAGTTACAAATGCTAAGATCATCATCCTCCAGGCAGAAATCTTCATCTATGTCCTGCCTGAGAGTAAATAGTACAACACCGGTACCATTTAAAAACAACAAACTCTTGATTGAAGACAAAATAAAACTAACAGTTTAACACCTCTTTCACTTTACCCTTCCTGCTTAGAGCCGGCAAAGAGAATGACTGGGGGGTGGAGTTAAGGGGGAAGCTATATAGACAGCTCTGCTGTGGTGCTCTCTTTGCCACTTCCTGTTAGGAAGGATAATATCCCACAAGTAAGGATGAATCCGTGTAATCGGTACATCATGCAAAAGAAATTGTATGCTCTCACTGGTTTTCAAACCTGTCCTCAGGCCTCCCTAACAGGCCACATTTTGAAGATATCTGAACTAGAGCACAGGTGAAATAATCAGCTGATTAGTAAACATGGTTATTTTACCTACTCTCATCAAAGGTAATCCAGAAAACCTGGCCTGTTGGGAAGGCCTGAGGACAGGTTTGAAAACCGGTGCTCTATCTGAATCATGAAAGAAAAATGTTAGGTGTCATATCCCTTTAAGGTTTCTTTTATTTTTCTTCTTGCTTATTTTTCTTACCTAGCAACATCAACATGATATTACTATGGACAGACAATTTAACAACCCATTACATATTACAGTTTGTTGATAACAATGGTAAGCATAAACCCATACATAAAATCATTTAATAGAGGCAGTATAATACAAGTTTAAAAGGAGAGGGAATAGTTTTACTTTGCTAATAACTACTGTATTTATATGGTTAGTGAGTGAATTCTTACAAACTTAATGTTACTACTTGTTCAGAGTATTTTTATTGTAACATTATAATACAGATACAAATACCCAAATCACAAAATCCAAACATTTTTTACTGATTACAGTACCGTACTATCTGATGATATACTATGGCATCTATTTATTAAGCCAGCAACCGCAAATATGCTGGAATTCCGACGGCGTATTTGTAGCGAGCCTGATTCCCCTTAGTTATCAAACCCTACAGACCGGAAAAAGTAGAATTTTGTGACGTAACATACGATCCGCCGAACTCAGTCCAACACAGATCGATGCTTACGTCACTACAGATGTTCCGAACGCAAGTTCGGCACAATCTGACTACTTTTGCTAGTTATCAAAAGTCTACCAGGTACGCTCGGAACTATTCCGGCCCAGCGTACCTTGTTTTCAATCTCCGCCGCCCTGGAGGCGGCGGATGCCATAGGAATCAGTGGGAGTCTGAACACAGCGAAAGCTCATTGATTCCTATGGGAACGTTTACACCTAACACCCTAACATGTACCCCGAGTCTAAACTCCCCAAATCTGCCACCCCCTACACCGCCGCCACCTACATTATACTTATTAACCCCTAAACCGCCGCTCCCGGAGCCCACCGCCACGCTAATAAACTTATTAACCCCTAAACCGCCGCTCACGGACCCCACTGCAAATAAATAAAGTGTTTAACCCCTAAACTGCCGCTCCTGGAGCCCACCGCTACCTACATTATATTTATTAACCCCAAATCTGCCCCCCCTACACCGCCGCCACTATATTAAATTTATTAACCCCTAATCTGCCCCCCTAAACCGCCGCCACTATATTAAATTTATTAACCCCCTAAACCTAAGTCTAACCCTAACACCCCCTAACTTAAATATAATTTAAATAAATCTAAATAAATATTCCTAGCATTAAATAAATGATTCCTATTTAAAACTAAATACCTATAAAATAAACCCTAAGATAGCTACAATATAACTAATAGTTACATTGTAGCTATCTTAGGGTTTATTTTTATTTTTCAGGCAACTTTGTATTTATTTTAACTAGGTACAATTGTTATTAATTATTAACTATTTAATAACTACCTAGCTAAAATAAATACAAATATACCTGTAAAATAAAACCTAACCTAAGTTGCAATTACACCTAACACTACACTATAATTAAATTAATTCCCTAAATTAACTACAATTAAATAAAAATAAAATTATCTAAAGTACAAAAAAAGCAAAACACTAAATTACAGAAAATAATTACAAGATTTTTAAACTAATTACACCTACCCCAATCCCCCTAACAAAATAAAAAAGCCCCCAAAATAAAAAAAAAGCCCTACCCTACACTAAATTACAAATATCCCTTAAAAGGGCCTTTTGCTGGGCATTGCCCCAAAGTAATCAGCTCTTTTACCTGTAAAAAAAAAATAAAAAATTATAACTCCCCCAACATTAAAACCCACCACCAACCCTATTGTAAAACCCACCAAATCCCCCCTTAAAAAAACCTAACACTAACCCCTTGAAGATCACCCTACCTTGAAACGTCTTCACCCAATAGGGCCGAAGTCCTCAACGAAGCCGGGCAAACTGGTCCTCCAGATGGGCAGAAGTCTTCATCCAAGCCGGGCACAAGAGGTCCTCTAGACGGTCAGAAGTCTTCATCCAGACGGCATCTTCTATCTTCATCCATCCGGCGCGGGTCCATCTTCAAAACACATGATGCGGAGCATCCTCTTCATCCGGAGTCTTCTTCAACAATGACAGGTCCTTTAAGTGACGTCATCCAAGATTCCGATTGGCTGAAGAATTCTATCAGTCAATCGGAATTAAGGTAGTAATAATCCTATTGGCTGATCCAATCAGCCAATAGGATTAAGCTTGCATTCTATTGGCTGTTCCAATCAGCCAATAGAATGCAGGCTCAATCCTATTGGCTGATAGAATTCTATCAGCCAATCGGAATTGAAGGGACGCCTTCTTGGATGACATCACTTAAAGGACCCGTCATTGTTGAAGAAGACTCCGGATGAAGAGGATGCTCCGCGTCGGATGTCTTGAAGATGGACCCGCTCTGCGCCAGATGGATGAAGATGCCGTCTGAATGAAGACTTCTGCCCATCTGGAGGACCTCTTCTGCCCGGCTTGGATGAAGACTTCTGCCCGTCTGGAGGACCACTTCGCTTCGTTGAGGACTTCGGCCCGGTTGGGTGAAGACGTCTTAAGGTAGGGTGATCTTCAACGGGTTAGTGTTAGTTTTTTTTTTAAGGGGGGGATTGGGTGGGTTTTAGAGAAGGGTTGGTTGGGTGGGTGGTGGGTTTTAATGTGGGGGGTTGTAATTTTTTTTTACAGGTAAAAGAGCCGATTACTTTGGGGCAATGCCCCGCAAAAGGCCCTTTTAAGGGCCATTTGTAATTTAGTGTAGGGTAGGGCTTTTTTTTATTTTGGGGGCTTTTCTTATTTTGTTAGGAGGATTAGAGTAGGTGTAATTAGTTTAAAAATCTTGTAATTATTTTATGTAATTTAGTGGGGGGTTTTTGTACTTTAGATAATTTAATTTTATTTAATTGTAGTTAATTTAGGGAATTAATTTAATTATAGTGTAGTGTTAGGTGTAATTGTAACTTAGGTTAGGTTTTATTTTACAGGTATATTTGTATTTATTTTAGCTAGGTAGTTATTAAATAGTTAAACTATTTAATAACTATTGTACCTAGTTAAAATAAATACAAAGTTGCATGTAAAATAAAAATAAAATCTAAGCTAGCTACAATGTAACTATTAGTTATATTGTAGCTATCTTAGGGTTTATTTTATAGGTAAGTATTTAGTTTTAAATAGGAATAATTGATTTAATGCTAGGAATATTTATTTACATTATATTGAAGTTAGGGGGTGTTAGGGTTAGACTTAGGTTTAGGGGTTAATAAATTTAATATAGTGGGGGCAGATTAGGGGTTAATAAGTATAATATAGTGGTGGCGGTGTGGGGGCAGATTAGGGGTTAATAAGTATAATGTAGGTGCTGGCGGTGTGGGGGGCAGATAAGGGGTTAATAAATATAATGTAGGTGGAGATGTGGGGGGGGCAGATTAGGGGTTAATAAGTATAATTTAGGTGGCGGCAGTGTGGGGGGGCAGATTAGGGGTTAATAAGTATAATGTAGGTGGCGGTGGGCTCCGGGAGCGGCGATTTAGGGGTTAAACACTTTATTTAGTTGCAGCAGGGTCCATGAGCGGCGGTTTAGGAGTTAAACAATTTATTTAATTGCGGTGGGCTCCGGGAGCGGCGGTTTAGGGGTTAATACATTTATTAGAGTTGCGGTGGGCTCCAGGAGCGGCGGTTTAGGGGGAAAACAGTATAGTATAGTGTGGGTGTTAAGTGACAGGGTACCAAGAAAGCTGTAAAAAAGCCGAAGAGCAGCGAGAACGAGGACTGTTAGTTAACAACAGTCTGCTGCTCATCGCTCCGTACTTGGTGCGCGGCTTTTTGACAGCTTTTTTGATAATTTTGGAGAACGTATTCAGGTCCGCGGCAGCGATGTTAGGCGATCTTAGGCGAGCGCATTGGTGCCGTCGAATGCAGGCAAGTTGACAGCTTGATAAATAGATGCCTATATATACAAAAGTAATAAAAATAATATAAAACTACCTTTAGCTTAAATGTATAAGCTGAATAATAAACGTAAACAATGCCTAAATAACATAAGATATTCTTACCTTGATATTTTTGTACTCTTTCTTCCATGGATAAAGAAAAAGGTTAATGCCAATTGTCTCCAGCATAGCAGCTGCATTGTGAAGAGAGCGCAAGTTGGAAGTTCGCAAGGCTTTCAGGGAATTTTCACAAACCTCATAGAACCTGATCATCCGGAATCTATGAAAGGGATCAATTTTAGGTAGGCTGAGCAAAGCTGAAGCTGCAGCGCGAAGATATTCATCACTGATTGCTCGATGCTTGTTGTCGGAAGCTTCCAATTTCGATTCGTGGAACTGTACATACTTTCTAAAGAGGTCCTCCTTGTACTTTGTATCCATTGAAATGCAGTTTATTTCACAGATGGAAAATTACCTCATCTCTTCCACGGCCTTTGTATTGTATGTACGTTGGCAAGGGTGAAGTAGTGATCAGTCATTTTGCCAATGCTGACTACTCTAAAACAGAGAAGTAACCATGAATTATGTTCACTTATATGGGTGCATCTTCAGTCATCATGAAGTGGTAAAGAGATGAGAGAAAAATGTCACAGACATGATCAGTCACACAAAACACTCAACGAGGAAATATGTCATTAATCCTGGGACAGTGTTGTTTCCTTATTGAGAAACTTTCCTGATTCATAAATATGGATGTTTTTAAATGTACTAAAGTCTTAAGAGGGATAGGCAAATCAAAATTAAACTTGCACGATTCAGATAGAGCATGTCAATTTAAGACACTTTTAAATTCACTTCTATTTTCAAATGTGCTTTGTTCTCTTGGTATCCCTTATTGAAAAAGAATATGCACATATCCTTCACTAGTGGGAGCTAGCTGCCGATTGGTGCCTGCACACATTTGTCTCTTGCGATTGGCTAACTAGATGTGCTTAGCTAGCTGCCAGTAGTGCAATGCTGCTGTTCATTCAGCAAAGGATAACAAAATAATGAAGCAAATTTGATAAAAGGAGTAAACTGCAA
Organism: Bombina bombina; assembly: GCF_027579735.1. NCBI lineage: Eukaryota > Metazoa > Chordata > Amphibia > Anura > Bombinatoridae > Bombina > Bombina bombina. Next base: position 1,070,354,150 of record NC_069499.1, read on the forward strand.
AAGTGTTTAAAATTGTATTATTATTATTATTATCAGGTATTTGTAGAGCGCCAACAGATTCCGCAGCGCTGATTTGCATCCAAATGATGAAAGAAAATGTTGGGGTTTCCATTACTCTTTAAGGAACATTAGAGGTTATTGAAAACATGCTAAAAACTAAAGTATCCGTAGCTTACTGGCTGATTAAACTTTCATGATTAAGATAGAGCACGCAATTTTATACAAACACTCCAACTCAGTTCCATTATCAAAATATGCGTAATTTTGTTATATGCACACTTTCGGGAAACCAGCTCCACCTTAAAGGAACATTGAACCCAAACATTTTCTTTCATGATTCAGATAGAGCATGCAATTTTAAACAACTTCCTAATTTACTTCTATTATCTATTTTGCTTCATTCTCTTGATATTCTTTGCTGAAAAGCATATCTAGATAGGCTCAGTAGCTGCTGATTGGTCGCTGCACATAGATGCCTCGTGTTATTGGCTCACCAATGTCTATTTCTATTTACTCAACAAACGATATCTAAAGAATTAAGCAAATTAGACAATAGAAGTAAATGTGAATGTTGTTTAAAATTGTATTCTCTATCTTAATCATGAAATATTTTTTTTGGGTTTAATGTCCCTTTAATATGCTTTTATGCATTTTGTGATTGGCTGATGACTGTCCCATGATACGGGGAGGGATTTAAATTTGTCAGAAAAAGAAAGCTGCTACACATTTGAAATTCAACTGTTATAGCATTGTCTTTTTATTATGCATTTGATGATTATGCAAATATACTGTATTTAATAGTCCTGTAACAAAACTGTCAAAGGTTGACTACAAGACACTGCTTTACAAGCATAAGTACAATACAACTTTAATATTCAACAAAATAACTTTTAAAGTCTGATTTAAGTTGTCCAGGAATTTGAGTTAATAGGACCTAGAATCCCCATTTTACACAATTAAAACAAAAATGTTTTGTTTGTTTTTTGTTCACAGGCAAATTTTCTAAATAAGAATTGCTTGAAATATACAGAGCCAAAACGTTTGGGGAGTCTTAAAAATGTATAAACAGTTCAGTAGTATGAAATCAGAAGGCTGAAAGATAAAAAATTACATATTTTCATGATTATTATATAAGAGGAAAAAAAATGTGCATGCACAGAGTTACTGTTTTTTGGGTGCATAATTATAGTACAAGAAAGGAGGAAATGTGCGTGCACAGAGAGTTATTGTTTCTTAAAATGGTGTGTTGCTTTTCTTAAAAAGGGACAGTCAACGTCATGCCATCAAATTTACCCAACACGGGAGAGGACTTTTGAAAAAAACAACGGAGCAGAAGAGGATAATAGGTAAGGTAAGTAAAGTTTTGGGGGATTTAAATATTCAATTTCCTTTATTTTCTTATAGGTACTGCTAGGTTAATGTTACATAATTATGAACATAGTGGTCTCTAAAGAAAGCAAGAGAGAAGCTTCCCCTTTCTAAGTGGTTGCTAGGAAAGGACTCAACAAATCCAGGCACCTAGGTGCAAGTGGAGTGTTAAAAACTGGGTCTTGGACGTGGGTTTATGAGCCCTGCGTATGCCTATACTGTCCAGCACTTTGCACCGGTACAACACCAAATGTATCCACACAATTTGACATTAAAGGGATATGAAACACAATTTTTTTTCTTTCATGATTCAGATAGAGCATGCAATTTTAAGCAACTTTCTAATTTACTCCTATTATCATTTTTCATTCTCTTGGTAGCTTAGGAGCCGGGCCATTTTTGGTTCAGCACCTGGGTAGCGCTTGATGATTGGTGGCTAAATGTACCCACCAATCAGCAAGCGCAACCAAGGTGCTGAACCAAACACGGGCCAGCCCCTAAGCTTACATTCCTGCTTTTTCAAATAAAGATACCAAGAGAACAAAGAAAATTGATAATAGGAGTAAATTAGAAAGTTGCTGAAAACAGCATGCTCTATCTGAATCATGAAAGAAAAAAATTTGGGTTTCATATCCCTTTAACCACAAGTGTGACCATTAAACAGTAACATCTCCTCAAAGCATGCGCAGTTGCAGTTACATCTCTGTGCCCCTGTGATTAATGTCATCACTGGTGAGCCTCCTTAGTGCTGTGTGCATACTGACAGGACTGTCATGTAGTGTCCTCAGTGTCTGCCTGTCGGTGGATCTGGTGCCTTGCTGTACTCTCCTTGTTGCACGCTTATCCCAGCACTGCCAATCTGCCTGAGGACTCAGTAATGTTCTGCTTGTCAAGTTATCTCTGCAACAATGTGAGAAGCAGAACATTACCAGTTCCTCAAACAGATTGGCATTAACGGTATATGCTCCTGCACCGTCCTGTCATCCCGCTCTTCCGCTTCCATCCTTGCAGGCAGTCAGTGATAAACACTGCTCCAGGGCCAGGGGTGAACAGATTTGGTTTTGGAGGTTTCCCACCTGCACCCTGGGTTTGTTGGCAGTGCCCGGATAGGCTGCACTTCCATCCTAGCCTCACCCTGCTTCCCTCTTCCTTCCTGGTTGGCTCTCACTGTACAGGTCCTGTCATTGGGCTCCCAAAATCAACCATGGATTGATGAGAGAATAACTATGCTGCGTTTTATATATCAGAGTTTTGAGAGTACTGGGTTTGGTAGTGCTGGGAGTACTGCATGTAATGTAAATGAGTACCTGATGTGGGGTGTAGAAAAAAATAAAGAAAATTATATATAACTGAGGTATGGTTGATGTTTATGATTTGATGAATTAGCATGTTGTAGGCATCCATGCGGAATCAAGGAGGATACGTACTAATAAAACTTCCAAATATTGGAGGTCTAGTGTGGAAAGTTTCCCCGCGGGGAACTGTAGAGGCTCTCCCCAAGGCGGAAGGCCCGGAACAATAGGGCACAAGCACATTCTCAAATAAGCGTCCGGACTCTGCAGACGAACAATCACCAATATTATGTGGAAGCGAAAATGTGCTGCAACCCCTGGGGGAAACACGCCACCCTGCATGGAGGAACCATAAACTGGGTTGCCCGCATGTGCATAAGTACGATTTGGTAGGGAACTCGCCTCTCGGAGGACAGGACCCCCAGAGACGGATGGCTCAGCAGTCCCTGGATTCCCCGAGCCCGAGGAACCAGGCGCTCTAAAATGGCATACGGAACAAAACTCGTTGACAGGCGTCGAGGCCACTACGGATTCATCACCGGACACAGAATCTGAAATCAAAATAGTCTCAGTATCAGAATCCTCTGTAACTGAATCTGAAATTAACAGTGTCTCAGCTTCAGAATCCTCCATAACTGGATAGAGGATATTTAAATATGGACTAAAGTAGTGAAAAACTAAAAACGGCACCTGACACCACCAATGGATGGGGCACTCACCACCTCCTTTGACCAGACCCCTGCGGACTAGAAAATGTCTTTTGCCACGCGGTCGAGAATGCGGAAATGGAACAACGGAACGTAGCCACGCCCGAACACAAGGTGAACCGTACAGTCCAAACAAGTGCGCCCAGCCAAAAGGCCGCGTCACTTCCAAAGACCTCAATGTTCCAACCAAGAGCCCAGTAAACATTGCACATAAGCAGGTGGAATCACAAACAATTATAAACCCCCCCCCCCCTGTTCAAAACCCCCTCCTCAGGAGATATTAACCCTCGATTCCAAGCTACTAAGAGAGACTCACTGAGACCCTTATGTTATAAGTTAGACCCGCAAGGTGGTAGCTTCGCAGGAAACATTCACATTACAGTACATTGCGAATAAAGTAAAATGAAACGACCTTACCGGAATCTACACCGTGGAAAAGGAACACGGCCCTTCAAGTGTGACTGATCGTAGCATCGCCTCCGCCATGGACTTGAGAGAAGAAAGCAGGCAGCGAAGCGAAGTTAGACAACGCCAATTGCTTGAGGAGCTGTTAATGAGTTGGGATGGTTTCGCAGAAAGAAACTCCCTGCATCTCCGGACTCCAATTTTAATCCAAGCCCTCACTGAGAGACTGACAGGACTACTTAAAACTCCTGTCCCATGCCGAAGAGTACTACCCTCCATAAGAGACAAAAACAAAAATTAAAAATTCTGACACTTCTCTGCCATCCTACTGGGACGAAAGGCAAAGAATGACTGGGGGATGATGGGAGTGGGAGGAGTATTTAAGTCTTTGGCTGGGTTGTCTTTGCCTTCTCCTGGTGGCCAGATTCTTATTTCCCAAAAGTAATGAATGCAGCTGTGGACTCTTTCCATTTAAGAAGAAAATCTGTGCAACCACCATCTATAAAGCAAAGCCGCTTGACTTTTTCCTTGAGCCCGATTCTAGGCTTAGTACCAGAAGTGGTGGCATCCACAAGTCAGGCAGTACAGGAACCAGCAATGAAAACTGACAAAGTCCCCTCCACAAGCCAGGCAGTACAGGTAACCAAGCATGAGAGCTCAAAAAGTGCCCTCCACAAGCCAGGTAGTGCATGAACCAAGCATGAGAGCTCACAAAATGCCCTCCACAAGTCAGGTAGTGCAGGAGCCAGGCCTGAAAGCTCAGAAGCTGCCCTCCACAAGCCAGGTAGAACAACAAAGCCTGAAGGCTTACAAAAAGCCTTCCAAATGAAAGGTAGTACAACACCCAAGTCTGAAAGCTCAGAAATGCCCTCCAAAAGCCAGGAAGTACAATAACCATGTCTGAAAGCTCAGAAACTGCCTTCCAAAAGCAAGGTAGTACAACTACCAGGCCTGAAAGTTCACAAACTGCCCTATGATGAGTGTTGCAAGGAACTCCAAAAACAGAACAAACTCCACTACAGCGTTTCAAAATACCATAGCAGCTATAAACTCAAGTAACGTGAGCTGTACACTAATTTCTGGAGAATTGATAGGAGAGTAAAAAACCATGCCGGCTACATATCAACAGCTATGGGGGCAACTTGTGCCATGGATTTTGCCAAACTGTATATGGGTTGGTGGGAGCTGTCCCAAGTCTTTGGACCTGATGGCCCCCAAACAGATGATATCGCCTACTATAAGAGGTACATTGATGACCTTTTGTTGATATGGAAAGGTTCAGATAAAAAGGGTCAATGTTTTCAAGACTCTTTGAATTATAATGCTTTGGGGTTGAGCTTCATTCACACCAAATATGTGAATAATATAGAGTACCTGGATTTGGTTTTGAGATGTGTAGCTGGTACGATTGAGACTGAACTATATAGAAAACCCATAGCGGGGAATATTATTCTACACTCTGGTCATACCAGACGTTTATGAGGCTAAGAAGGAATTGTTTGTCGAATACATTATTCTTACAGCAATCTATGGAATTTAGGAAAGTTTCAAACGAGGATATCACACTCATTTGATAGATAAAGCACTGGATGAGTACCTAAAGATAGTACCTAAAGAAAGGAAGTTAGCTACACAAAATATGCCAGTGTTAGTCACAGATTATAGTAACCAGTTTTATCAGATTGCGAGAATAATAAGGAACAATCTACCTATTCTCTTGGGTGATGAGGATTTGCATCCTTGGGTATCAAAGGGATGTAAATGTGTTTCAAGAAGAAAAAAAACCTTTAGGTAATGTTTTGGTCCCAAGTGATATTAGATCATCTAATAATAAGAGCAGTAGTTGGTTGCTATGTAAAGAACATTTTAAATGTGTGGCACACAAGTGTAAGGCATGTCAATACGCCTGTGTTTCATATGCCTATTGGTCCAAACTCTATAATATTTCAGTCTGATATGTTTATCGGCACATACTTGATGCACTGATCACCTGATATATGTTCTGTTCAAAACTTGCTTGTAATCAGCCATTTATATGCTATTGACAATTTCTGTTTATGGATAGTATAACCATTTTCAGATTTTAATGTTGCCAATATTCATACCATAATAACTATTATGATCAATTACTTTTTAGGATTCACTCCCTATTAAATTAAGGGGCAATTAGGATTAATTTTTTTTTTTTCCAAAATAATTTTTATTGTAAAGTAAGCTTGTCAATAAGAGCAGGTTCATTAAGTTCTTTTACAATCATAGGTCCAACAATATTTGCACAGTAAATACAATAAGCATGTCTTTAAGGACTGTCAAATGAATACGAAGTACATAGAGTCTCCTGCATTGAGGAGATCCATCAAGGTTAACAGGAGTTATCATAACTTAAATGTTAAAACTAGTATAGCACGATACACATAAATATTAACTAAGTATTATAATGGCTTCGAGAAGACAGCCAGTGTTTACCATTTAACATACTTCTTCCAGTAGCCCAGTGGGTCGAACCCAGTGCGCATATCCAGGCAGGGCAAGCAATCCCAAAAAAAAATGAAGCGAAAAGGGGGTAAGAGGTGGGGCGGGTGGGTAATAGGTCACATATTAAGGGGCGGGGAGGAAGGAGGGGTAGGAAAAGAGGGAGGGGCAAGAACGAAAGGTTGAGGGTGGGAGGAAGCAGAGGAGGGACTTTAGCTAGGTGGAAGATTCATATTGGATTAAGAGCTAAATTTCACTATAGGGGGTGTCTAGGGGCTGCACTTTGTGTACTTGTCTGCAATCTGCTTGCTAGCCGAACCAGGGTTCCCAAATCTGCCAATAGAGATCCTCTTTGTCCAAACTAAAGTAAAAACTTTGTTCCATCTAGGCATATACCTGTATTATAGAGGTTACAGTTGTAATGTCTAGGGGCTGAGTTTGCTTCCATGCTCATGCTATCGCCAGTTTCATGGCTGCAAGAGCAAAGACCGTCAGTTTAGACAGAGGAGTAGGAACATTCCGTGGGAACGTGAGGATTTATTAATTTTATTCATGTATAATACATTTTCATGTATAATAAATGTTGTTTACACACACCATATTCTGTATAGACTTAGGGATTATACATTATCTATTCTAACCCATATGGGTGTATCTACTTCTACAGGTATAGATATTATCTCACTGTCTATATAGAATATTGCCAATATTTGGTTGTCACATTAATCATCTTTCCATTTTGATTGCAAGGAATGTAAAAAGTCCAATGCAAATTATGTTATACTGAGATATGTTTTTTTTTTCTCATTCTGACTAAAAATAGATATTCACAATGTCAAGTGTAGCAATTCGTTGTATCTACCCAAGAGGCGTGACATCTGGTTAGGGTGTGCGTTTGCACGAACTATTGGTTGGCTAAAGGGAGGTATATGTAGAGCAAGGGGTTTTAATGTTGTTCACAGCCTGATGAAATGGCACTGTTGGCTGAGAGACGCGTTGCTGTTTTTAATAAATTTGTTTCAATTTTATTCACCCCTGCTCTGTGAATAATTAATCCCCCTCTATTGTGGGTTTTGCCTTAGGAATATTGAGTGGTAGTCCAGTCCCTCACACACACCCTTTCCAATTAGTGCTGGTATCGAGGACGCTGGTTCTTGACGTTCAGTGGAGAAAGATATCCCGATTGGTGAGACGCCACAGGTTATCGGGAGTGAGTCTGTCGGGCAACTAAGAGGTCCCGGCTTGTTTACGGCACTGTGTGTGCCTCCTTCCATGTGAGTTGCCATTTGTTTGTTTCACCTGTGTATTAGTTCAGACGATATTGTACTATGTGGCGCCTCCTCTTCTGTCTTCACATGATCTCCACTTGACTACACCATTTGGAAGAGCGGCCATTATCCAGATTTTTTTGTTTTTAGACTTTACCTCTGTTTGGTCCTTTTTTATGTGAGCGCACCTCCAAAGGGTCTCATAGCCCTATGTGTTCCAATAATAGCTTATACCTCTGATTTGGTTAAATGTGTTAATTATCACGGTATATAACAAATGGTTTATATAACTAGAATAGATGGGGTATTTCAATGTTGAAATCTTTCTAATGGGCCTTATGCTTATAAGTATACATTTATTAGGTTTTAGTAGTGTGGAGCAACAGGTTACGTTCTTTTCGGTTTTCCTTTTGTTCATTTATACTTGTGGTGATATGGCTACATTTGCTATTGAGATTGAAAAGCCGTGGTACATATAACAGGGCCTATGAATACCCAAATACTCCCCTCGCCCACCGGGCAAGTAAATGACAAAACTTACAAGCCCGCAAGAAACTTTAGTCGCCCGTGCGTATCTGCATGTAGTGTGTATATATCTTATGTAAAAAGGCAATATAAATAGTGTTATTGTAATCCCATAAAGTATTGCAGACAGATGTCCCAATTTGAATGCCCTGCAAGCTGCTTAATATTTGGGACTTAATAAAAAGGCTTTAACTTTAGAAAATATTTTTCTATCACTAGGTAGAAAAAAACAGGGATATTATCATTGTAATACTGTAATGTACATCTTGACTTTCTCCCCCCCCTTTCTCCCCCCCCCCCCCAAGGAAAAAAATATATAATTGAGCTTTTTTATTTTACTTCAGCATATGTGGGGGGTTATGATTGACTAAGTATATTTAAAGCTGCCACCCTTCACCCTATAGCGCTGTGAGCGGTACTGGATTTAGCTGGACAATGAACAGTGACATAATGAGCATTTTAAAAATACTTTTTTTTTTCTCCCCCTTTCTGCCCAACTGCCTTTCAACTACTAGCGCGACTGTCAGTGCCGCGCTAGCAGATTTGACTGGAGAATGGTATGTTCTCTACTAATTGGTAAAGTCAGTTTTTGGAGCATTAATAGCATCCAGAAAAATTGTGCACTGCTCTATATTGTTATGGTAGGCAGCTTGCTCGTATACATTGTGCTGAAGTACTGCTGAGGACCCTGGAGTAAGTCAGCATAATGTACGTGAGCAAGCTGCCTACCATAACTATATAGTTACTTTAAGCCATACTTCATTCATACACAGAGAAGAAACACCGCTCTAGCAGGATGTCTTCCCGCGCAGACAACTTTAGGGGTGGGAAGTATCAACTGACAAGGAAGAGACCAAGAGCCATGGAGATAAGGGGAGGTCTTTGAATGCATTTAACAGAAAGTTCCTCCCCTTTCTACCCTCCTTTCCCGTGTGTGCGCATATGCGAAAAGCAATTTGACATTTTTTATTATTTCTTCTTTTATCCTGATTAAAATGTCAGGACGCCGCCCGCAAGAAATTTAGGTCGCCATTGGCGACCGGACCGGTCTATTCATATGCCCTGTATAACCATTTGAAGTGCATAGTGTTATATACCTACTGGAAGTTTAGTGTTAAAGGACCACTCAATGCAGTATAATTGCATAAATAACAAGTGCATAATAAAAAAAAAAAAGACACCTACTATGAATTTCAAATAAGATTTTTTTCTGACAAATATTTTTTTCTCCCATTTTCCAGCTCCCTGTATCATGTGACAGACATCAGCCAATCACAGACAAGTATAAATATACCCTGCAAGCTTGTGCACATGCTCAGTAGGATCTTGATTTGTGAGTGTGAATATAAAAAAGTAAATTGGAAAATATAATTTATGTAAGAATTTACTTGATAAATTCATTTCTTTCATATTGGCAAGAGTCCATGAGCTAGTGACGTATGGGATATACAATCCTACCAGGAGGGGCAAAGTTTCCCAAACATCAAATGCCTATAAATACACCCCTCACCACACCCACAATCCAGTTTAACGAATAGCCAAGTAGTGGGGTGATAAAGAAAGGAGTAAAAAGCATCAACAAAGGAATTTGGAAATAATTGTGCTTTATACAAAAAAATCATAACCACCATAAAAAGGGTGGGCCTCATGGACTCTTGCCAATATGAAAGAAATGAATTTATCAGGTAAATTCTTACATAAAGTATGTTTTCTATCATGTAATTGGCAAGAGTCCATGAGCTAGTGACATATGGGATATCAATACCTAAGATGTGGAACTTCACGCAAGAGTCACTAGAGAGGGAGGGATAAAAATAAACAGCAGCCATTTTCCGCTGAAAAAATAATCCACAACCCAAAATAGAAGTTTATTCTTTGATGACAAGAAAAACTTAAAACATCAGCAGAAGAATCAAACTGAAACAGCTGCCTGAAGAGCTTTTCTACCAAAAACTGCTTCTGAAGAAGCAAATACATCAAAACGGTAGAATTTAGTAAATGTATGAAAAGAAGACCAAGTTGTCGCTTTGCAAAATTGATCAACTGAAGCTTCATTCTTAAAAGCCCACGAAGTGGAGACTGATCTAGTTGAATGAGCTGTAATTCTCTGAGGCGGGGCCTGACCCGACTCCAAATAAGCCTGAAGAATCAAAAGCTTTAACCAAGAAGCCAAGGAAATAGCAGAAGCCTTCTGACCTTTCCTAGGACCAGAAAATATAACAAATAGACTAGAAGTCTTCCTGAAATCTTTAGTAGCTTCAATATAATATTTCAAAGCTCTCACCACATCCAAAGAATGTAAGGATCTTTCCAAAGTATTCTTAGGATTAGGACACAAGGAAGGGACAACAATTTCTCTACTAATGTTGTTAGAATTCACAACCTTAGGAAAAAATTTAAATGAAGTCCGCAAATCCGCCTTATCCTGATGAAAAATCAGAAAAGGAGATTCACAAGAAATAGCAGATAGCTCAAACTCTTCCAGCAGAAGAGATGGCCAAAAGGAACAACACTTTCCAAGAAAGTAAATAAATGTCCAAAGAATGCATAGGCTCAATATGGAGGAGCCTGTAACGCCCTCAAAACCAAATTAAGACTCCAAGGAGGAGAGATTGATTTAATGACAGGCTTAATACGAGCTAAAGCCTGTACAAAACAGTGAATATCAGGAAGTTTAGCAATCTTTCTGTGAATAAAACAGAAAGAGCAGAGATTTGTCCCTTCAAGGAACTTGCAGACAAACCCTTATCCAAACCATCCTGAAGAAAGTGTAAAATTCTTGCAACTCTAAAAGAAATGCCAAGAGAATTTATGAGATGAACACCATGAAATGTAAGTCTTCAAAACTCGATAATAAATCTTTCTAGAAACAGACTTACGAGCCTATAACATAGTATTAATCACTGAGTCAGAGAAACCTCTATGACTTAGCACTAAGCGATCAATGTCCATACCTTGAAATTAATGATTTGAGAAGCTGATGGAAAAACAGACCTTGAGACAGTAGGTCCGGCCTTAACGGAAGTGGCCAAGGTTGGCAGCTGGACATCCGAACAAGACCCGCATACCAAAACCTGTGAGGCCATGCTGGAGCCACCAGCAATACAAACGATAGTTCCATGATGATTTTGGAAATCACTCTGGGAAGAAGAACTAGAGGCAGGAAAATATAAGCAGGTTGATAACACCAAGGAAGTGTCAGCACACCCACTGCTTCTGCCTGAAAATCCCTGGACTGGCATCTGGGAAGTCTCTTGTTTAGATGAGAGGCCATCAGATCCATCTCTAGAAGACCCCATATCGGAACAATCTGAGAAAAAAACACATCTGGATGGAGGGACCACCCCCTGCCTCCCAATGTCTATACCTGGGATATGAACCGCAGAATTTAGACAGGAGCTGGATTTCGCCCAAACAAGTATCCGAGATACTACTTTCATAGCTTGTGGATTGTGAGTTCCACCCTGCTGATTGATAAATGCCACTGTCTGTGATATTGTCTGTTTTAAACTAAATGAACGGTTCCCTCTTCAACAGAGACCAAAACTGAAGAGCTCTGAAACTGCATGGAGTTCTAAAATATTGATTGGTAATCTCGCCTCTTGAGATTTCCAAACCCCTTGTGCTGTCAGAGATCCCCAAACAGCTCCCTAACCTGAAAGGCTTGCATCTGTAGTGATCATAGTCCAGGTTAGCCGAACAAAGAAGCCCCTTGAACTAAACACTGGTGTTTTTACTACCACGTCAGAGTGTGTCAAACATTGGGACTTAAGGATATTAATTGTGATATCTTGTATAATCCCTGCACCATGGATTCAGCAAACAAAGCTGGAGAGGTGTCATGTGAAAACGAGCAAAGGGAATCGCGTCCGATGCTGCAGTCATGAGACCTAAATTTTCCATGCACATAACCACCTAAGGGAATGACTGAGACTGAAGGTACCGACAGGCTGCAACCACTTTCAAACGTCTCTTGACTGTTAGAGACAGAGTCATGGACATTGAATCTATCTGGAAACCTAAAAAAGGTGACCCTTGTCTGAGGAATCAAGAAACTTTTTGGTAAATTGATCCTCCAATAATGTTTTTGAAGAAACAACACTAGTTGATTCGTGTGAGATTCTGCAGAACGTAAAGACTGAGCTAGTACCAAGATATCGTCCAAATAAGTAAACACCGCAATACCCTGCTCTCTGGTTTCCAAAAAGCAGGGCACCTAGAACCTTTAAAAAAGATTCTTTGAGCGGTTGCTAGTCCAAATGGAAGAGCAACGAAATGGTAACGCTTGTCTAGAAAAGAGAATCTCAGGAACTGATAATGATTTGAATGAATCGGAATATGAAGGTATACATTCTACAAGTCCATTGTGGACCTAAAATGTCCTTGCTGAATAAAAGGCAGAACAGTCACCATTGAAAGTTGGTACTCTTACATAACGATTCAAAAGAATTGGTCTGAATTAAATTTCCTTCTTTGGGACAATGAATAGATTTGAATAAAACCCCAGACCTTGTTCCTGAAAAGGAACTGGCATGACTACCCCTGAACTCCAGGTCTGAAACACTTCAGGAAAGCCTGAGCTTTAACTGGATTTGCTGGGAAGCGTGAGAGAAAAAAATCTTCTCAGAGGAGGATTTACTCAGAATCCTATTCGATACCCCTAAAAGACAATACTCTGAAACCATTGATTTTGGACAGAATTTATCCAAACATCCTTGAAAAAAACCTTAATTTGCCCCCTACCAGCTGAGCTGGAATGAGAGTCGCACCTTCATGCGGACTTAGGGGCTGGCTTTTGGTTTCTTAAATGGCTTGGATTTATTCCAATTAAAGGGCCACTGTAAGTAAATATTTTCTATGCCTGTTACTAACTAACTACCCCAAATACGCTTTTTATCAATAGCATTTCATTAACATATCTCTACCGTATATCAGAAATCTTGTCTGCAAATTTAATTGTTTTCCAAACCCACTCCGTGGGTATCCTTTGCTCTGTACCAATCCGTTTACAATACCTAGGTTTCAAAATGGCGCTTTAAACACAAAGTTATTGGTTTAAGTATTTTGAACATGCAGTGCTGAAAATAGTGGGCAGGATAACGTGACATCATCGGCGAATAAAAGATATAACTTTTAGAACGTTATGAAACTTCGTTTTGGAGAAAATATAGGTCAGTAGGTTTTAATTAATGTTTATTAACTTTAACATGTTGGTTGTTTAGCTTAAAAATTATAACAGAAAGTAATCCTTTAATGAAGGTTTCCAATTGGAAACAGATTCCATAGGGAAGGATTAGGTTTTTGTTCCTTATTTGACAAAAAGAACGAAAACGATTAGAAGCTCTATATTTACCCTTAGGTCTCTTATTACCTTGGAAAGAAAGAGATAGCAATCTAGACTTAAAAAGTCATATCAGCATTCCAAGATTTAAGCCTCAATACTCTTCTAGCTAAAAATAGCTAAAGACATAGATCTAACATCAATCTTGATGATATAAAAAATGGCATCAGAACTGATTAGTATGTTGCAGATAGCGAACAATGCTAGATAAATCAGAATCCAATTCTTGTTGCGCTAATTCTCCAACAAAAATGTTGATGCAGCTGCAACATCAGCCAAAGAAATTGCAGGCCTGAGACGACCTGAATATAAATTAGCTTTCCTTAGATAAGATTCAAGTTTCCTATCTAAAGGAACTTAAGTACTATCTACTATAGGAATAAAGGTACGTTCATCAAGAGTAGAAATAGCCCCATCAACTTTGAGGATCTTTTCCCAAAACTCTATAGAAATTGCTGGAAAAAGGATACAATTTTTAAACTTGAAGAAGGAATAAAAGAAGTACCCAGCTTATTCCATTCCTTAGAAATCATATCAGAAATAGCATCAGGAACAGGAAAAAACCTCTGGAGTAACCACAGGAGGATTAAAAACATAATTTACTAGTTCTAATATCAAGAGGACTAGTTTCCACGATATCCAAAATAATTAACACTTCTTTAACAAAGAACAAAAATACTTCATTTTAAATAAATAAGTAGATTTGTTAGTGTCAATATCTGAGGAAGGATCTTCTGAATCAGATAGATCTTCACCAGAGGAGGATAATTCATTATGTTGTCGGTCATTAGAAATGTCATCAACCTTATGAGAAGTTTAACAAGACCTTATATTAGAATGCAGAATAGCAGACAAAGCCTTCTGAATAGGTATAACATGTACATTAAAAGTTGAAGGAACAACAACAGGCAATGTACTATTTACTGATGGACACAATATCTGCATCTAAAAGTTTATCATGATAACCAATGCAAATGACATTCGGAAATATAATGCACTTAGCTTTAGTAGAACCGACATCAGGCAGCAAAGTTCCAACATATACTTCTGAGGCAGGATCAGATTGAGACATCTTGCAAAATGTAAAATAAAAAAAAAACATATTAAGCAAAATTTGTCAATTTCCTTATATGACAGTTTCAGGAATAGGAAAAAAAAAGCAAATAGCATAGCCCTCTGACATAGAAAAAGGCAAGAGGCAAATAGCAATGGGGTATTAAATTAATGAAAATATTTGGCGCCAAGTATGATGCACAATGTAACTGAAATTTTTTTTGGGCGCCAACAACATCCGGAAATGACACACTCGCGTCACTAACGATGCAACCCTGTGTAAGGAACTCGGCGACAACTACGACACCGGAAATGACGAACTTGCGTCAATGGACGTACTTTCGCGCCAAGAATGACGCAATAAAGTCTAGCATTTGGCGCACCCGCGGGCCTAATACTGCCCGCAATCTGCAAGAAAAATGTAGTCAATTTTGAAAAAAAGACTAAACCCCAGGTAAGAAAAATATTTCTTAAAATGTTAATTTTCCCCAAATATGAAACTGACAGTCTGCACAAGGAAATACATGAACCTGACTCATGGCAAATATAGGTACAATACATATATTTAGAACTTTATATAAATGCATAATGTGCCAAACCATAGCTGGGGTGTCTTAAGTAATAAAAACCATACTTAACGAAAAGACACCCATCCACATAAAGCAGATAGCCAAACCAGTACTGAAACAGTTATCAGTAGAGGTAATGGTATATGAGAGTATATTGTCGATCTGAAAAGGGAGGTAGGAGATGAATCTCTACGACCGATAACAGAGAACCTATGAAATAGATCCCCGTTAGGAAGACCATTGCATTCAATAAGTGATACTCCCTTCCCATCCCTCTGACATTCGCTGTACTCTGAGAGGAATCGGGCTTCAAAATGCTAAGAGCATGTCAACGTAGAAATCTTAGCACAAACTTACTTCACCACCTCCATAGGAGGCAAAGTTTGTAAAACTGAATTGTGGGTGTGTATTTATAGGCATTTGAGGTTTGGGAAACTTTGCCCCTCCTGGTAGGATTGCATATCCCATACGTCACTAGCTCATGGACTCTTGCCAAGCACATGAAAGAAAGTGTTTTAAAACGGCATGCTCTTTCTGAATCATAAAAGATTATTTTGACTTGAGTGTCCCTTTAAAACTACACACTGCAAAGCTGTAATAGAGTTCATATTGGATAAGTAATAAAAATAAATGTTTGGGTCCAGAATGTCCCTTTAACTCTACACTGAGCAAACATAACTGCTATTTGCTGGGAGCCATCTACTCTAAAAGGAAGCTAACAGTATAGCAGTGAAAATATTCTATTGGGTAAAAAGAAAGACAAAATAGATAACATTACAACCGTCTAAAAAAACAATGCGTGATAACAGTTGGACTAAGACGATTTTTGTTAGAATAAAAATGCAGGTCACTATCATTTCAATTATCCATACAAGCAATGCTGCAAAAATAACACCATAATACAATGATACCATAGTTGGATGAATGTAAACAGATTGCATATTTAATCAGTAATATTTATGCATTTAAAAAAAAAAAAAAAAAACTAAATTCACTAGAACAGATAAGTGCAGGAAGATAATAGGTAAAACTAGATGTCTCATGGGCAAAAAGCTTTCATAGGATATACTAATTTCAAACCTACAAAACCTAAAACAACCTTTAACCTTTACAAGTGCATTTATCTATAAAATCATCTTACGCTCATTTTGACTGCCTATCTATCCTTGCTCTAAACAGGAAGTAAAATTGTGCTCTGAACCTGGGAAATCCCCACATACAATACATTTTTTTTATTATTATTATTATTAAAGGGATATGAAACACACATTTTTTTCTTTCATGATTTAGATAGAGCATGTGATTTTAAACAACTTTCTAATTTACTTGTATTATCAGTTTCTCTTTGTTCTCAGTAGTTTTGCAAGAATGTTATCCATTTGCACTAGATAGCAGCACTATTTCCTGCCATGTAGTGCACCAGACGCCTACCTAGGCATTTCTTCAACACAGAATACCATGGGAACAAAGCAAATTTGATAATAGAAGAAAATCTGAAACTTTTTAAAACTGGTATGTTCTGTATAAAATCACAAAAAAAATTATTTTGGGTTTCATATCCCTTTAAGCAAAGGCAGGGACTGGATCTGATTTACCAATAAACAAAATCTCACAATGCATTAAATAGTGATGTAAATAGCAAACAATTCTCATTAAATTCACAACGCTGCATAATTGTGAACAAATTTTAAAACGGTGATGAACAAATCATCAATGACATAGAATGAGCTGCATTAATTATGGTGTATGTTATAAGATAGGTTAAAGGGAGTTTTACTTATAGATATATAAATAATGGACTTAGAACAAAATAGATTTCCAGTCTACCATGAGAAACTTATAATAAAAAAACAAGCAAAAAACACTAAGAAACGTAGTATGTGTGTGAATGCATACAAATATATGTACTATCGAATCAAGAAGCTTAGCAAGAGCAAAAGGGACCAAAGTTAAAGGGACCAAAGTTAAAGGGACATTAAACCCAACATTTTTCTTTCATGATTCAGATAGAGAATACAAATTTAAACAACATTCCAATTTACTTCTATTATTTATTTTGCTTAATTTTTTAGATATCCTTTGTTGAAGAAATAGCAATGCACATAGGTGAGCCAATCACACAAGGCTTCTTTGTACATCAACCAATCAGCAGCTACTGAGCCTATCTAGATATGCATTTCAGCAAAGAATATTGAGAGAATAAAACAAATAAGATAATAGAAGCAAATTAGAAAGTTGTTTAAAAAGGCATGCTCTTTCTAAATCATGAAAGAAAAAAAATTGGGTTTCATGTCCCTTTAAGGTCAAGAGCCCCAAGGCAGAACATAGTGCGAACTGAAACTGCAGCATGTCTGTAGAAAAAACAGGCAGGTCCGTTGCGCAGAGAATTTTTCCTAAAGTCAAAGTTTATTCTGCCTATTCTTTTATTTTCTGATTGGCCATTATAATTTAAACTTCCATTATTGTGCAGGAGGTGGTGGTGAGCACTAAACAGTATTTTTTGACGCCGCTGTGCTGAAGATCCTTAGGTTTCCTAAGGAGTACATGTGACAAGTGCCTCTCTTTCATACCCAGCTTCATAATTAGGATGTTAACTATGTGCCCATTACCGTATAAATAAATGTGCAGCTGTCATGTTATGTATACAGTATGGTATGGTTATTTGTTAAAGGTATTCACTTCTGGTCTCTCTAAACACTTTGTATTAGTTTAATCGGTGAAATCACTAGACAGCTGTATAGATCACTGGAATATATATATATATATATATACCCAAAAAAACAGAAACCAACCAGGATTTTTCCAAATAAAAGTCAAATTTATTGACGTTTCGGGGAACGAAACTCCCCTTCTTCAGAACATACAGAGTACACACAAAACCGTGCTTAAATACAGTGATACAACAAACAGAACCTCCTTCTTCCTGTCAAAAAAGAGCCAAAAATAACAATTTCCAGTATAGTTGCATTGTCACAAAGTTATGTGGTTATGTGACACAGTGGGAGGGGACACTGGTTGGTTGTGGATGGGGACTGGGTAGGGGTAGTCTCCGGCCCAGAGACAGAACTTTTCTTCTCTTTCTGCAATGAGATTTTTTTTAGTGAAACATTTTTCTGCAGGTCATTTTTAAATAAAATAAAATTGTTAATTTGTCGGTTAGACTAAAGCGCCAGATCAATTGCAATGTGTTGCTTAACTGGAGAATAAAGCAATATTAAAAGTTGTATAATCTAGTGCAGTAGTTAAAAATTGCATTGCAAATTAGCTGCAGACAAAAAACGTAATTGTAAAATGTCTCTTGAATTAATTTGTTTCCTTTTCTCTTAGTCTAACAGAAATGTAGTAATAAAACGGTGCATTGCTCATACAAACATCTTACATTCAGAGAAAAACAGCTTTGCAGACTGTGAAAAGCTAGGGAACGAGCTTGCAAAAATCTCAGAGCCAGACAACAATCAATGCACTATTGCATATTTGACTTGTCTTCAAACAGCACTTTGCTCTGGGTGCACTGTGTTAAGGAAAACTTATACAATGCAGCCAGAAAACAGCTCTAGTTAAAAAGAACAGCCTAATGTGGAGCAGCACTGAAAAGTTAAAGTGCTAACAGTTCCTGTTCTTTCTGCAGACATGCTGCATTTTCTGTGATGACATCTCAGATCACTCTATGTTCTGCCTTGGGGGTCTCCGGCCTATGGACGGGATTCCTACCCCACACCTGAGTCAATGGTGTCTTTGTGTGATGGCGAGGATTACATGTAGTTCACGTGATCACCATAAATACCCCCTAGACCTGGATAAGTGTTCCCTTTCTTTACTAGTGGCACTGATACATACTGCAGACAATGAGTTACAGCATGTCCTGATTAGGGGTTAATGTAGGAGTAATGTGGTAACAATGTTGCCAATATGCAAGGTTGATTTATAACTGTATAGCCTATACTCCTATGATATTTGTTCTTGTATCCAATTAGAAGCCTTATCCTATATAACCATGTATTTGAGCCATAACAACTTATACTGATGCCCATCCTCTATGTTTTAATTGAGTTGTATTATCACTGTATTGTTTTTGAGAATTGGTTTATGTTCAACACGTATTAATTAATATTCACGAGTGGCCTTATATTTTAGCTGTCTATATTTCTGGATTTGCATTGTTTAGGTATTGATATAATGTCCAGATGATTTCAAACACTAGGAAATATATGTGTTTGTATACAAATAGTACAGAAGTGACTCCGGATATGACGCTATTCCAGCAGGACCGGAAATGACGCAACTTCCGGGCACACGATATGGGAGATTGACGGTTATAGACCGCACACATGATTGTAAGCACATGATTATTTTATGCACAATACAAAGATGTATTTAATACTGATGAGTTTGTAAATATGATGACCACCTATTAATGATATTATGAATGTTTTATTTTCTGCACATTTGTTTGAGTATCACGTTATATGAGAATACGGTAAGTGAAGGTTTTTAACTTCCGAGTTCACTTGCAACTATACCGGAAATGTCATTTTCTTTCATTTAATTAGCAAGAGTTCATGAGCTAGTGACGTATGGGATATACATTCCTACCAGGAGGGGCAAAGTTTCCCAAACCTTAAAATGCCTATAAATACACCCCTCACCACACCCACAATTCAGTTTTACAAACTTTGCCTCCCATGGAGGTGGTGAAGTAAGTTTGTGCTAGATTCTACGTTGATATGCGCTTCGCAGCAGGCTGAAGCCCGGTTTTCCTCTCAGAGTGCAGTGAATGTCAGAGGGATGTGAAGAGAGTATTGCCTATTTGAATTCAATGGTCTTCCTCTAGGGGATCTATTTCATAGGTTCTCTGTTATCGGTCGTAGAGATTTCTTCTCCTACCTCCCTTTTCAGATCGACGATATACTCTTATATACCATTACCTCTACTGATTCTCGTTTCAGTACTGGTTTGGCTATCTACTTTATGTAGATGAGTGTCTTGGGGTAAGTTATTTCTATTTATGACACTCAAAGCTATCGTTGGGCACTTTATATGTAAAGTTCTAAATATATGTGTTTAAACTTATATTTGCCATGATTCAGGATAATCAGTATTCCTTCATTCAGACTGTCAGTTTCATTATTTGGGATAATGCATATGAATAAATATTTTTTTTCTTACCTTGAAAATTTTCAATTTACTTTTTTCCCTGCGGGCTGTTAGGCTCGCGGGGGCAGAAAATGCTTCAATTTTTGTCATTTCCGGCGCCGTAGTCGACGCCGGAAGTTTGTTCATAGTTACGTCTTTTTTTTTTGACGCTTGTATGTTCAGACGTTTTTTTGCGCCAAAAAATGTGGGCGTCGTTTTCGGCGTCAGAGGATGTGGTGTCATACTTGGCGCCAAATAATGTGGGCGTCATACTTGTTCCACTTTTTCTCACATTATTTAAGTCTCATTTTTTTTGTTGCTTCTGGTTGCTAGAGGCTTGTTTATTTTGCATTTTTTTCCCATTCCTGAAACTGTCATTTAAGGAATTTGATAATTTTGCTTTATATGTTGTTTTTTTCTATTACATATTGCAAGATATTTCATACACTATTCCTGGATCAAGAAATGCTGAGGGATTCCTGTTGACTGATATCAGTCCTACCAAAGCTAAGTTCATTTATTTTAATATTATGAATGTTTATCTTTAGCTATGGTTTGTAATAAGTTATCATGACAAACTTTTACATGCAGAATCCATTAGTATTTATGCTTTATATATTGCTATTCTTTTTTATATCTTATGTACAAGATATACTTAGAAATTTATAAGAATATTTTTCTGATTCTATTTTAAAAGGCTTTGTCTGACATCCCGCCTTCTAATAAAATTTTTAGGTCTTTTTCAAACTTATTTTTTAGTTGAGGAAGTTTCAAATGACCAACAACATAATGAATTATCCTTCTCTGATGGTGTTTTTTTCTCATTCAGAATTTTTCTTCATCAGATATTGACACTAACAAATCTACTTTTTTATTTTTTAATAGAGTACATTTGTTCTTTGTTCAAAAGGTGTTGATTATTTTGGATATTGAAGTAACTAGTTCTTTGGATTTTAAAGACTAGTTAACATTTACATTCTGCTTATTTATCTTCTGTGATTTCTTCAGAGGTTTTTTCCAGTTCCTGATACTAGGGAATGGAATAGGCTGAGAATTTTCTTTTAGTCCTTCTTTAAGGTTTTTGCCGGCAGTTAGTTTTGAGGAAAGATTCCCCAAGTTAATGGGGCTCTCTCTACTCCTACTAAATATACTATTATTCTTATAGCAAATAGTATTTATTTTTTTCCTTCAGATGGTTGTATCGTATTTAAGGAAAATTATTTTCAGTTACTTTTATTAGACCTGTAATTTATTTGGCTGATGTTGCAATTGCTTCATCTTTCTGGTTGGATACTTTAAGATCAAGTATCTGATTATGATTTGTTTAGCATTGTTAAAAGGACAAAATCTACTACTCATTTGAAGTTCAGACTAAGTGCTATCGCATTGTCTTGCTATCTTGCATTTATTGATTGCGCAAGTCCAGTGTGTTGACTGGTCCTTTAACTTGATTAACATGCTAATAATTTAATTTGTGTTGTCATTTTATTAAATATTTTCGCAAATGAGGTTTAATCTATGTCTTTAGCTATTTTAGCTAGAAGAACTTTGTGATTTCAATCTTGGAATGCTAATTTGATTTCTAAAATCCATATTTCTTTTTTTCCAAGATAATTAATTATTTGGTTCATAATTGGATTCAATTCTTTAACTGTTACTCTGGGCTTCAAGATTGAGTTCTAAGACTAAAACTTTAAGCTTATATTAGTTTTCTGTTCTTACTAAGGAACGGAATCCTGAATTCTTCCCCAAGTAACATGTTTATAATTGGAAGTTTTTTTCTTCATTCAATTAAGCCTTTTAAAAGTTCAAAGTCATCTCCCCAAATTTGCATGTAGGTGCGGTTCTTATTCCAGCTTGGCTGGTAAGGGGCAGGTTAAGACTTTTTGAAATTTGTTTGGTTTTATTCGGTCCAAAGTTCTTAGACTTTAGGTACAGAATAGGATTCAGAGTAAAACCGTCTGTGAGAAGTCTTTTTTCTCTATCATATTCCAGCTATTCCAGTAAGACTAACACTTTCCTGAAGTGTGTTTTAGACCTATATGTTTTGGGTACTGGTGAAGTGCGGCTGGTCACCCGTTGGGGCTCAAGCGCTGCTCAGACCTGGAGTTTTCTGGGGTATTTATTCCAGTTTCATTTTAGGAACTGGGTTTTGGGGTTTTATTCAAGACTATTCATTGTTCCAAAGATAGAAAATCTTTTTGAATTGTCATATAAGTGTACCATCTTTTAGAATGGTGTTTATATGGTCTATTCTGCCTTTTTGGTCAGTGATGGCATTATTTGTTTACAATAGATACAATAGTTGCATATCTTCATTTTCTGTTTTCATTCAGATTATTTTTATTTTCTGAGATTCTCTTTTTTTTGACAAGCATTACCAATTTGTTGCTTTTCCTTCTGGTCTAGCGACAGCTCTAAGAATCTTTTCAAGGTTCTCCGTGTTCCTTATTTGGACGGTATCGTGGTACTGGCTCAGTCTTTTTCGTTCTGCGGAATCTCATACGATTTAACTTTGTTGTTTCTTCAAGACATGGTTAGAGGATCTTTTTATCAAAAGCTCCTTGATTCCTCACACAAGGGTCACCTTTTTTAGGTTTCCAGATAGATTGTGTCAATGTTTTTGTCTCTAACAGACAAGTGACAAGTTTATTAGGTTCCGTTTGTCGGAACCTTCAGTCTCTATTATTTCCTTCAAGTTGCTATATATGCATGGAAGTTTTAGGTTTCATGGCTGCAGCATTGGATTCGATTCCCTTTGCTCATTTCATAGGAAACCTTTCCAGTTTTTTATGCTGAATAATGGTGCAGGTATTCTAGGATATCACTTTTTATATCTTTGAATCCTAATGTTTAACTATCTTTGATTCGGTGGTTAAGATCACCATCATTTAGTTCTACAGGTCTCTTTGGTTCTTTCAACCTGGACCATGATCTCTACAGATGCGAGTCTTTTAGGTTGGGAGGCTGTCTGAGGATTTTTAGGTTTTGTACGCAGAACTACCTTATCTGCATGGAAGATCAGATAAGGAGAATCACATTGTAAAGCAGATAACTCGGGAGACTCTACGAGCCGAGGAAATAGCCATCAAAAAAATAACTTTCCAAGATAAAAGCTTGATATCTATGGAATGAAGAGGTTCAAACGGAACCCCTTGAAGAACTTTAAGAACCAAATTTAAGCTCCATGGGGGAGCAACAGGTTTAAACACAGGCTTGATTCTAACCAACGCCTGACAAAACGCCTGAACGTCTGGAACATCTGCCAGACGCTTGTGCAAAAGAATAGTGCAGAGATCTGTCCCTTCAAAGAACTAGCTGATAATCCTTTCTCCAAACCCTCTTGGAGAAAAGATAATATCCTGGGAATCCTGACCTTACTCCATGAGTAGCCCTTGGATTCACACCAATAAAGATATCTACGCCATATCTTATGGTAGATTTTCCTGGTAACAGGCTTTCGTGCCTGTATTAAGGTATCAATGACAGACTCGGAGAAGCCACGCTTTGATAAAATCAAGCGTTCAATCTCCATGCAGTCAGTCTCAGAGAAATTAGATTTGGATGATTGAAAGGACCTTGAAGTAGAAGGTCTCGTCTCAGAGGCAGAGTCCAAGGTGGAAAGGATGACATGTCCACTAGGTCTGCATACCAGGTCCTGCGTGGCCACGCAGGCGCTATCAAAATCACTGATGCTCTCTCCTGCTTGATTTTGGCAATCAGTCGAGGGAGCAGAGGAAACGGTGGAAACACGTAAGCCAGGTTGAAAGACCAAGGCGCTGCTAGAGCATCTATCAGCGTTGCTTCCCGGTCCCTGGACCTGGATCCGTAATAAGGAAGCTTGGCGTTCTGGCGAGATGCCATGAGATCCAGTTCTGGTTTGCCCCAACGATGAATCAATTGAGCAAACACCTCCGGATGGAGTTCCCACTCCCCCGTATGAAAAGTCTGACTCAGAAAATCCGCCTCCCAGTTCTCTACACCTGGGATATGGATCGCTGATAGGTAAGCAAGAGTGTTTCTCTGCCCAGCGAATTATTTTGGAGACTTCTAACATCGCTAAGGAACTCCTTGTTCCCCCTTGATGGTTGATGTAAGCCACAGTCGTGATGTTGTCCGACTGAAATCTGATGAACCTCAGGGTTGTTAACTGAGGCCAAGCCTGAAGAGCATTGAATATTGCCCTCAATTCCAGAATATTTATTGGGAGGAGTTTCTCCTCCTGAGTCCACGATCCCTGAGCCTTCAGGGAGTTCCAGACTGCACCCCAACCTAGAAGGCTGGCATCTGTCGTTACAATTGTCCAATCTGGCCTGCGAAAGGGTTATACCTTCTGGACAGATGGACCCGAGATAGCCACCAAGAAGAGAAATCTCTGGTCTCTTGATCCAGATTTAGTAGAGGGGACAAATCTGGTGTAATCCCCATTCCACTGACTTGAGCAATCATAGTTGCAGCGGTCTGAGATGTAGGCGCGCAAAACGGAACTATGTCCATTGCCGCTACCATTAAGCCGATTACCTCCATGCACTTAGCCACCGAATGGCGCGGAATAGAATAGAGAAATACGGCAAGAAATTTAGAAGTTTTGATGACCTGGACTCCGTCAGGGTAAATTTTTTCTTTCTACAGAGATCTACAGAATCCTAGGAAGGAGACTCTTGTGAGTAGGGCACAGAGAACTCTTTTCTCGTTCACTTTCCCAACCGTGCAACCTCAGAAATGCAGAACTATGTCCGTGATGGGACTTGGGAATTTTGGAAAATTTGTTGACGCCTGTATCGAGGATGTCGGTCTAGATAAGGGGCCACTGCTATGCCCCGCGGCCTTAGCGACCGCACAGAAGCGACCCCAGAACCCTGTGAAAAATACTGACTTGGGGGCTGTAGCTAACACCGAAGGGAAGGATGCCACAAACTGGTTATGTGCCTGTCCAGAAAGGTCAAACCTTAGGAACCCGATGATGATCTTTGTGTAGTCGGAATTGTGAGGTAAGCTATCCTTTAGATCCACCGTAGTCATATGGTGACCCTCCTGGATCATAGGTAGGATGGTCCGAAGAGTTTCCATTTTGAAAGATGGAACTCTGAGGAATTTGTTTAAGATCTTTAGATCCAAGATTGGTCTGAAGGTTCCCTCTTTTTTGGGAACCACAAACAGATTTGAGTAAAATCCCTGTCCCTCCTTTGGAACTGGGTAGATCACTCCCATAACTAGGAGGTCTTGCACACAGTGTAAGAATGCCTCTTTCTTTATCTGGTTGACAGATAATCGTGAAAGGTGAAATCTCCCTTGTGGAGGAGAAGACTTGAAGTCCAGAAGATACCCCTGAGATATAATCTCCAACACCCAGGGATCCTGAACATCTCTTGCCCACGCCTGGGTGAAGAGAGAAAGTCTGCCCCCTACTAGATCCGTTACCAGATAGGGGGCCATTCCTTCATGCTGTCTTAGAGGCAGCAGCAGGCTTTTTGGCCTGCTTGCCTTTGTTCCAGGACTGGTTAGGTTTCCAGGCCGTCTTGGACTGAGCAAAAGTTCCCTCTTGTTTTGTAGCAGAGGAAGTTGATGCTGCACTTGCCATAAGTCCCGTGTGGTGGCGTCTATGGGAAACATTTTTCTAAAAATAGGAGGGGGGGGGGGGGGGGAAACGGCACACCGGGTCTATCCCACTCTTTATTAATAATTTCTGTAAACCTTTTAGGTATTGGAAAAACCTCAGTACACACCGGCACTGCAAAGAATTTATCCAGTCTACACAATTTCTCTGGCACTGCAATTGTGTCACAGTCATTCAGAGCAGCTAAAACCTCCCTAAGCAAAACACGGAGGTTCTCAAGCTTAAATTTAAAAGTAGAAATATCAGAATCAGGTTTCCCTGAGTCAGAGATATCACCCACAGACTGAAGTTCTCCTTCCTCAGCTTCTGCATATTGTGAGGCAGTATCAGACATGGACCTTAAAGCGTCTGTATGCTCTGTATTACGCCTAACACCAGAGCTATCACGCTTTCCTCTAAATTCAGGCAGTCTGGCTAATACCGCTGACAGTGTATTATCCATGACTGCCGCCATGTCTTGTAAAGTAATCGCTATGGGCGTCCTTGATGTACTTGGCGCCATTTGAGCGTGAGTCCCTTGAGCAGGAGTCAAAGGGT
The DNA here is from genome assembly GCF_027579735.1 of Bombina bombina. NCBI lineage: Eukaryota > Metazoa > Chordata > Amphibia > Anura > Bombinatoridae > Bombina > Bombina bombina. The sequence continues at coordinate 1,070,380,437 of NC_069499.1, forward strand.
CTGACACGTGGGGAGAGTTAGTCGGCATAACTTCCCCCTCGTCAGAAACCTCTGGTGATAATTTTTTTAAAGAGAAAGCTGATCTTTATTGTTTAAAGTGAAATGAATACATTTAGTACACATTCTCATATGGGGTTCCACCATGGCTTTTAAACATAATGAACAAGGAGTTTCCTCTATGTCAGACATGTTTGTACAGACTAGCAATGAGACTAGCAAGCTTGGAAAACACTTTAAATCAAGTTAACAAGCAAATATAAAAAACGGTACTGTGCCTTTAAGAGAAAAAATTTTGTCAAAATTTGAAAAACAGTGAAAAAAGGCAGTAAATCAAACAAAATGTTTACAGTGTATGTAATAGGTAAGCAGAGCATTGCACCCACTTGCAAATGGATGATTAACCCCTTAATGTAAAAAACGGATCAAAAAAACGAAATAAACGTTGTTTAAACAGTCACAACAACTGCCACAGCTCAGCTGTGGCCCTACCTTCCTCAATAAACGACTTTTGAAGCCTATAGAGCCCTTCAGAGATGTCCTATAGTATGCAGGGGACTGCTGAGGGAAGCTGAATGTCTCTGTAATTTTAACTGCGCAAAAAAGTGCTAAAATAGGCCGCTCCCACTCATACTACAACAGTGGAAAGCCTCAGGAAACTGTTTCTAGGCAAAAATCAAGCCAGCCATGTGGAAAAAACTAGGCCCCAATAAGTTTTATCACCAAAGCATATATAAAAACGATTAAACATGCCAGCAAACGTTTTATATTGCCATATTATCAGAGTATATATCTCTGGTAGTAAGCCTGATACAAGTCGCTATTAAATCACTGTTTTTAGGCTTAACTTACATTACTCAGGTACCAGCAGCATTTTCTAGTCCCTAGAAAAACTTAAAACTGCACATAACTCAATAGCAGGATAACCTGCACGCCATTCTCCCTCTGAAGTTACCTCACTCCTCAGACATATGTGAGAACAGCAGTGGATCTTAGTTACAAGCTACTAAGATCATAGAAAATGCAGGCAGATTCTTCTTCTAAATACTGCCTGAGATAAAATAGTACAACTCCGGTACTATTTGAAAATAACAAACTTTTGATTGAAGAAAAAACTAACTATATTTTACCACTCTCCTCTTACTACCTCCATCTTTGTTGAGAGTTGCAAGAGAATGACTGGATATGGCAGTTAGGGGAGGAGCTATATAGCAGCTCTGCTGTGTGTGTCCTCTTGCAACTTCCTGTTGGGAAGGAGAATATCCCACAAGTAATGGATGATCGTGGACTGGATACACCTTACAAGAGAAAAGGAGAAACTACAAGGTGCAGAGGTGACCGAGTTTAAATCAAAAAATATAATCGGTCTTAAAATGACAGGGCGGGCCGTGGACTCATCTTACCATAGAAGAAATCAATTTATCAGGTAAGCATAAATTTAGTTTTCTTCTATAAAGGTAAGACGAGACCACGGATTCATCCTTTACTTGTGGGATACAATACCAAAGCTACAGGACACGGATGAACGGGAGGGACAAGACAGACTGCTTGAAGAACTTTTCTCCCAAAAATAGCCTCCGAAGAAGCAAAAGTATCAAATTTGTAAAATTTGGAAAAGGTATGAAGCGAAAACCAAGTCGCAGCCTTACAAATCTGTTCAACAGAAGCATAATTTTTAAAAGTCCATGTGGAAGCCACCGCTCTAGTAGAGTGAGCTGTAATCCTTTTAGGAGGCTGCTGTCCAGCAGTCTCGTATGCCAAACGGATGATTCTTTTTGGCTGAAAAGTAAGAGGTAGCCGTAGCTTTTTGACCTCTAAGTTTTCCAGAATAGACAACAAACAAAGAAGACGTTTGACGGAAATCTTTGGATGCTTGCAAGTAAAACTTCAAAGCACGAACCACATCCAAGTTGTGCAACAGACGCTCCTTCTTAGAGGAAGGATTAGGACACAGAGAAGGAACAACAATTTCCCGATTGATATTCCTATTAGTAACAACCTTAGGAAGGAATCCAGGTTTGGTACGCAAAACAAGATAAGGCGAGTCGCATTGCAATGCAGATAATTCAGAAATACTTCGAGCCGAAGAGATAGCAACTAAAAACAGAACTTTCCAAGATAGAAGCTTAATATCTATGGAATGCATAGGTTCAAACGGAACCCCTTGAAGAACTTTAAGAACTAAATTCAAACTCCATGGCGGAGCAACAGGTTTAAACACAGGATTGATTCTAACTAAAGCCTGACAGAACGACTGAACGTCTGGAACATCTGCCAGACGTTTGTGCAGTAGAATTGATAAAGCAGATATCTGTCCCTTTAAGGAACTAGCTGATAACCCCTTCTCCAATCCTTCTTGGAGAAAGGACAAAATCCTAGGAATCCTGATCTTACTCCATGAGTAGCCTTTGGATTCGCACCAATAAAGATATTTACGTCATATCTTATGATAAATTTTCCTAGTGACAGGCTTTCGAGCCTGAATCAAGGTATCTATGACCGACTCAGAGAAACCCCGCTTGGATAAAATCAAACATTCAATCTCCAAGCAGTAAGCCGCAGAGAAACTAGATTTGGATGCTGGAACGGACCTTGAGTCAGAAGGTCCTGTCTCAGAGGCAGAGTCCATGGTGGAAGAGATGACATATCCACCAGGTCTGCATACCAAGTCCTGCGTGGCCACGCAGGTGCTATCAAGATCACCGAAGCTCTCACCTGTTTGATTCTGGCAATCAAACGAGGAAGGAGAGGAAATGGTGGAAATACATAAGCCAGGTTGAACAACCAGGGTACTGCTAGAGCATCTATCAGTACTGCCTGAGGATCCCTTGACCTGGACCCGTAACAAGGAAGTTTGGCGTTCTGACGAGACGCCATCAGATCCAATTCTGGTGTGCCCCATTGCTGAATCAATTGTGCAAACACGTCCGGATGGAGTTCCCACTCCCCCGGATGAAAAGTCTGATGACTTAGAAAATCCACTTCCCAGTTCTCCACTCCTGGGATATAGATTGCTGATAGATGGCAAGAGTGAGTCTCTGCCCATTGAATTATTTTGGTAACCTCTATCATCGCTAGAGAACTCTTTGTTCCCCCTGATGATTAATATATGCTACAGTAGTGATATTGTCCGACTGGAATCTTATGAATCTGGCGGACGCCAGCTGATGCCACGCCTGAAGCGCGTTGAAGATCGCTCTCAGTTAGAATATTTATCGGGAGGAGAGCCTCCTCCTGAGTCAACAATCCCTGTGCTTTCAGGGAATTCCAGACTGCACCCCAGCCCAATAGGCTGGCGTCCGTCGTCACTATGACCCACGCTGGCCTGCGGAAACACATTCCCTTGGACAGATGATCCTGTGACAACCACCAAAGAGAGTCTCTGGTCTCTTGATCCAGATTTATCTGAGGAGATAAATCTGCATAATCCCCATTCCACTGCTTGAGCATGCAAAGTTGCAGTGGTCTGAGATGCAAGCGAGCAAACGGAACTATGTCTATTGCCGCTACCATTAGACCGATTACCTCCATGCACTGAGCCACTGACGGCCGAGGAATGGAATGAAGAGCTCGGCAGATGGATAAAATCTTTGATTTCCTGACCTCCGTCAGAAAAATTTTCATGTCCACCGAATCTATCAGAGTTCCCAGGAATGGAACTCTTGTGAGAGGGATAAGTGAACTCTTTTTTACGTTCACCTTCCACCCGTGAGATCTTAGGAAAGCCAACACGATGTCCGTGTGAGACTTGGCTAGTTCGTAAGTTGACGCCTGGATTAAGATATCGTCCAGATAAGGCGACACCGATATGCCCCGCGGCCTTAAAACCGCCAGAAGGGACCCTAGCACCTTTGTGAAATCCTGGGAGCCGTGGCCAACCCGAAGGGAAGAGCCACAAACTGGTAATGCTTGTTAAGAAAGGCGAAGCTGAGAAACTTGTGATGATCTTTGTGGATAGGAATATGTAGATACGCATCCTTTAAGTCCAAGGTGGTCATATATTGACCCTGCTGGATCATTGGCAAAATAGTCCAAATGAAATCTTGAAGGATGGGACTCTGAGGAATTTGTTTAGGATCTTGAGATCCAAAACTGGTCTGAAAGTTCCCTCTTTTTTGGGAACCACAAACAGATTGGAGTAGAAACCTTGCTCCTGTTCTGTTTCCGGAACTGGGCAGATCACTCACATGGAATATAGGTCTTCTACACAGCGTAAGAACGCCTCTCTTTTTGTCTGGTTTACAGACAATTGAGAAAGATGGAATCTCTCCCTTGGGGGAGAATCTTTGAAATCTAGAAGATACCCCCTGGGTTAAGATTTCTAAAGCCCAGGAGTCCTGAACGTCTCTTGCCCAAGCCTGAGCAAAGAGAGAAAGTCTGCCCCCAACTAGATCCGGTCCCGGATTGGGGGCTACCCCTTCATGCTGTCTTGGTGGCAGCAGCAAGCTTCTTGGCCTGTTTACCCTTGTTCCAAGTCTTGTTAGGTCTCCAGACTGACTTGGATTGAGCAAGATTCCCCTCCTGCTTTGCGGTAGGGGAAGAGGGACCACCTTTGAAGTTTCGAAAGGAACGAAAATTATTTTGTTTGGTCCTCATCTTATTCTTCTTATCCTGAGGAAGGGCATGGCCTTTCCCTCCAGTGATGTCTGAAATGATCTCTTTCAGTTCAGGCCGAATAGGGTCTTACCCTTGAAAGGGATGGCTCAAAGCTTAGATTTTGATGACACATCAGCAGACCAGGACTTAAGCCATAACGCTCTGCGAGCTAAAATGCTAGCTTGAGAGCCCTAATTCTATCCAGAATATCCTCTAATGGAGTCTCAACCTGAAGAGCCTCTTCCAGAGCCTCAAACCAAAAGGACACTGCAGTAGTTACAGGAACAATGCATGCTATAGGTTGGAGAAGAAAACCTTGATGAACAAATATTTTCTTCAGGAGTTCCAAGACCCAAAAATTTAAACCATGTGTGCCCTAATAAAGTTGCCCAAAACGTTTATTGCCCATAAAAACGTTAAAGCACTCCCTTCAAAAAAAACGTTTGCTCACAAACATTTTGCATTCAGTGTCAACCATATATGTAATTGGCCCCATAAGCAAGCTA